>NC_064931.1:211726390-212351390 GCF_023897955.1 Schistocerca gregaria
AAACTTAGTATTCAGTTCAGACATCAAGCTCTTTTCCTTAGATATTAAAACTCTTTATACCAATGTCCCGGTACATGAGACGCTCATCATTGTGGAAGAAAATTTACGTCAATTTAAAAAAAGATCTATCAGATGAACAGATTGCTGATTTTATGAATCTCATTAATGTCGTTGTCAGGTACAACTACTTTGAATTCAACGGACAACTGTACCAGCAGTCTGATGGGCTCGCTCTGGGCAACCCTTTAGCCGACATCCTTGCCGACATCTTTATCAATTCCTTGGAAGAAAAGCTGTTTAACCGTGTCTCAGTCGCTTCACTAGGTATCTTTTCTTACACAAGACACGTTGATGGTATTCTAGTCATCTATAACGGACCCGCCGATAGAACTGATCATGTATTTAAACTTTTTAACGACCTCCATGAAAAAATTTCTTTCACTATTGAACTCGAAAACGAAAACCGCCAATTACATTATTTAGACGACGCTTACAATAGAAGACAATAACATCACTTTCAATATTTTTCGAAAAGAAACGTATACTGACCAAATCGTGCCTGCTTCATCTTTTCATCCACAGTCTCAAAAAATGGCCATTTTTCACTCTGCCATCCACCGAGCCACATCTATACCACTTTCAACAGAAAATTTTAATGAGGAGATTAATTTACTTAAAACCATTGCAGTCAATAATGAATATACGCCTAACATAGTGGACGATATCCTAAAAAAGAAAACTGCAAGAACTACCACGCTCAACACCTCATGCACTGAAATTAACCCAAAAAAACGTTTTTCTATTCCTTTCATAGGACGCATTTCCTATCAGATTCAGCGCATGCTTCGCAACAAATACAATTGCAGTTTTGCCTTCTCTACTAATAATAATCTGAAGAGAAACTTCATTCATAATTTGAAATCCATTCGCTCCCCTACAGAAAGTTCTGGCGTTTATAAGATCATCTGTGGTACCTGCTACTCCTATTATATAGGGCAAACTGGACGTGCTTTCACCATCAGATATAAAAAACATCTTTTGAGTAAGAACGGCACCAGTCCTTTAAATTCATCCTATGCCGATCATCTCTTAATTACTGGGCACGTGCCTAAAGCCATAGGATATAGCAATATTCTGCATACCGAAAACATCTCTCTCGTCATGATGGCCTCATTCTCAACGAACAGCTGCAGCTGCGAAATAAAAACTTTTTCGACTGTATAAAGCCATTGCTTGATCTTTGATTCACATTTCCTCACGCAGTTTACCGAAATGTTGTTTTCCTGTCACATCCTTGCTGTTTTCTTGTATGTCATCAGTAACGTTTTTTTACGTTACAAAATGTATGTCTGTTTAAAGCAGATAAATTATGTAACTTCATCCTATTATCATTAGTGCTTACGTTATGTCTGAATCAGCTGCATCACAATTCCATGGGTCTAATTTTGAATTTACAGTAGTCTAGTTGTTTCTGCGGCTACTAGATGGCGCTCGTAGCAACACCATGTTTACTTGCCCACACTTTCTAACGTGGGCAACTCAGTCTTGTTGCAACCCTTGTTCACTGAAGTACGAGCAACCCTTAGCGGCTCGCCATCTTACTTACACCTATTCATGACGTCGCCTTTCCGGCTTAGACTTTTTAAAATGTGACTTGTAAGTACTGAATCTCTTCCCAGTCAGTGCAAACTACTTTTTAATGTATTATATACCTAATATGTTCTGGAACAGTTAAATTCTGAAGACGACGCTCATAGTAGCGTCGAAACCTGGTCAATTTTGACTTAATATTTGTGACCGAGGGCTTATTTGTTCTAATATAATCCATACATTATGTTTAATGTAGTATGTAAACCTCGCCTGCGCATCTGCAGTAGCTAACCCTTTCTTTCAAATTGCAGTTCATTTTCAGTCTTTATCGCAGTTGTCCTAGACGTAATTATATATTAGAGTTTTGCTTTTCGTGCCCTTAATACATTAACTGAAAGAAAAACAATTATGGGCTCCAGGCCTAATTCAGTAATGTCTATATTTGATGGTATTGTAGTAATTAATGTCCTGAATTGACAGATATTGGCACCCCTGGAAATGGAAATACCGTGTGGCTAGGGCCTCCTGACGGGTAGACCGCTCACCTGGTGCAAGTCTTTAGATTTGAGGCCACTTCGGCGACTTGCGTGTCGATGGGGATGAAATGATAAAGACTACATAACACCCAGTACCTGAGCGGAGAAAATCTCCGACCCAGCCGGGAAACGAACCCGGGCCGTTAAGTATGACGCTCCGTCGCGCTGACCACTTAGCTACCCCGGGGGCGGACATGGCACCCCTGATTTCATATATCACTTCTGTGTAATACTTATATCGTTTCTGTTGGAGTCGGTGTTAAGAATCTCCTCACAGTTTACAGGAAGATAATTAAAACTGGGTAATTTATAAGCTTTCCTCGGTCTTACGTGTTTGGTAGACGTATTTGCACGCCAGTCACTTTTCATGTGTATTTATTACCTCTGCGGAAGGTTATTAAACAGCATGCAGCAGATGTTCTGTAAGCCATTCGTTAATGGCCACCACATGGAAGCAACTGACATGAAGTGTACTGTGAATACAGACTGCCCTGGTAAAAACACATTATTTCTTAGCTGAGGAGGACGTAAATGTTCCCCGTAGTCTGGATGCTTTATAAAATCTAACAGGTGGTTACCATTAACTTTGCTTACTCCCAGGCTTGTGACTTGATATATAAAGTTATATATCTTTACTCTACAGGTGGAACTTAAGCACGTTAAAGAATCAATCTCAACTGTCTTATCGCTGTCCACAATCACACTGCCGTTTCCTTGCCAGTCTCTTTCCCTGCAGAAGCTGTGGCTTGATGTCAGGGCCCTCACAGCTGCATTTTTTAAAAAAGTCGCACAAGAATTGAAAAGGTAAGTCTACAAAAATCTATGCAGGCGTCTCCTCCATCAGAACATCCATTTTAAGGTCAGCTAATTCAGTTTTATATGGTACAGTCATTGTATTTCTGTCTTTCCCCGAAATGATTTCCAGTGCTTCCCAGCTGATTTTTTTCCAATATTCATGTTATTGAGACATTTTCATTCCCCTGGAGTAGAAACTGTAGCTGTGCCTTGGGACCATGTCTCGCAGTGACGAACGTGGAGAAATTACTACGTAAATGATAGTTTAATGAGCCACACATCTCCTTCTGTGACATTGCTGCATATTCCTTTCTAATCGCTCCAGCTAGTGGACTTGATTGCTGATTTTTTTTATAAACAGACTTAATGTTACCTCCAAATAGGTCTGTAACGTGCGTAGCCACAATTAAATCCTTGCTAAGGAGCTTACTAGTTTTGGTGTAATTTACGTCGTTGTTAATTTTAGTAGCAAGCCGATCCAGTAATAACGACAACCCAAAAGCGATTGTCCGTTGGTCTTGTGTTCTTGTTCTTCTACCTTCTCCTCGCTAATAATTGAGGGATGCTTAGCTCTTTGGAGGAATCCATGATGTTACTTTCCACTACAGCAGAAGACAGGTCTGGTTATAGCTATCAAGCCTCCTTTTATGCTTTAAAGAACTAATATGACGGCACTCTGCCAAGTTACCACCGCACAGCATCTCTTCCGTACATTGTAAATACTGCTTGTCGATGTCTAATTCATTTATACATCTTAGTCTGTTGTCTGGTATAAAGTTCTAGTGGTTGTAAGATGCCAGACAACCATTCACTTAATATTGAGTTATCTGTTTTTTTTTCCATCCTGAGAGTGCTGGCGGATCTCGTACACAACTGGCATTTTTGAAGGATTCCATTGACGTGTCTTATAGCCTCGTCCCACACTAATATTATAGAGTTATTTGCTGAAATATTGTACTGCTGTATGTTAATAGTAATGTCTTGGCTTTCCGATATTTTAAACTGTACATATATATAGCGGCGTTACTCTTTATTGCCGCACAGGTATGTTTTCATAGCAAATACTGCCGGCCCAACTTGTCTTTCGAAACCTATGAATCATTCGAAATTACGTTAATAACTATGGTCATACTCGGACGTGACGAAAAAAGAAATGTATTTCTCACGAAACGCTATTGAGAATAAATAAATTCAACGTGGACTGACTGTCATCAGCTTCGTACATACGACGTAGTGATAATACAAGGGGTTATGGTGTGCTATAAAGTGCCCAAGGGTAAGCGTCTGAGGTGACCTAATGTACGATGCATAAAACATATTCTGTATTGAAATTCGCTTCAAAGAATGTACTTAGTTATGTAGGAGGGAGAAGTGGCTTACAAAGAACACCTATTAGACTGGTCTTCTTAAGAGTATTGATCCGTCAGCCTGAGGTCTTACGTATTAACGAAAGAGGGGTGCTTTCTTCGTCCTAGGACTGCAGGATGGTTAACAAGACGTACCACTGGCGCCGCCACACATTTCAGTGTGGCGCATGGCACGTTCTCGGCCATAGATCTGTCGTTGTGCAGCCCAGGGCTTGTACCATCGGCCCACTGGAGAGTCCATGACTTGTGTGGTAGTGACCATTTTCCCATCTTCCTTTCACTACCCCAGCGTCGCTCTCATGAACGCTTGCCTAGATGGGCATTTAGCACGGCAAACTGGGACACGTTCTCCTCTGCCATCGATGTGGCGGTTGGGGCACTGACTGCAGCGATTGTTTCCGCTGCGGAACGTGCCATTCCTCGTTCGTTATAGTGCCCCCGGCGAAAGTCAGTGCCTTGGTGGTCTCCGGAGGTCGCTGCAGCCATTAAAGAACGTCGGCGGGCTCTTCGACATAAGCGGTACCCGTCTATGGAGAACCTCATTTTATTCAAACGTCTCCGTGCTCAGGCCCGGCGGCTCATCAAAAGGCGGAAACAGTAGTGCTGGGAGAGGTACGTTTCCAACATTGGTTCCCGTACTTCACCCTCCCAGGTGTGGATGAAGATTCGGCGCATCTTTGGATTGCAGCACTCTACAGCTGTCCCAGGGCTTACCATCAACTATGTTCGGGCCTCTGCATCAGGGAATTACCCTCCCGCGTTTCGCGTGCTAAAAGGCAGGGAGGAATGCAAACGGCTTTCTTTTGCTTCTCGCCATCCTGAGGCGTATAACACCCCGTTTAGTTTGTGGGAACTCCAAAGCGCCCTGGCACAGTGCCACGATACAGCCTCTGGGCCAGATGGCATCCACAATCAGATGCTCAAACACCTGCCCCCGGACTGTCAGCGATGTGTTCTTGCTATCTTCAACCGCATATGGCGCGACGGTGTCTTTCCGTCGCAGTGGCGAGAAATTACCATCGTTCCGGTGCTGAAGCCTGGTAAGGACCCGCTTAATGTGGATAGCTATCGGCCCATCAGCTTGACAAATTCTCTGTGCAAGCTACTGGAACGTATAGTGAGTCGACGGCTGTGTTGGCTGCTCGAGTCTCGGGGTCTTCTGGCTCCATGCCAGAGCGGCTTCCGTCAGGGCCGTTCCACCGTCGGTACTTTGGTCTTCCTTGAGTCTGCAATCCGCACTGCTTTTTCCAGACGCCAACACCTCGTCTCTGTCTTTTTCGACCTCTCCAGAGCATATGACACGACGTGGCGGCACCATATTCTCGTCACGTTGCACGTGTGGGGTTTCCGGGGCTCTCTCCCCATTTTTATTCAGAACTTTTTGTCTGTTCGGACATTCCGCGTTTTAAATGGCACATCTCATAGTTCACTTCATATCCAGGAGAACGGCGTTCCACAGGGCTTTGTATTGAGCGTGCCCCTTTTCCTTGTGACCATTAATGGCCTTGCAGCAGCAGTGGGGTCGTCTGTCTCACCCACGTTATATGCTGACGATTTCTGCATCTTTTTCAGCTCCTCCACCACTAGTGTTGCAGAACGTAGGTTGCATGGAGCCATACGCAAGGCGCAAGCGTGGGCCCTAGCCCATGGGTTTCAGTTTTCTGCTGCGAAGACTTGTGTTATGCACTTTAGTCGGCGTCGAACTGTCCATCCACACCCTGAGCTTTGTTGACACTTACCATTTTCTGGGATTGCTGTTCGATGCCCGGCTTACGTGGCTTCCACATATTCGTCAGTTCAAGCGTCAGTGCTGGCAGCATCTGAATGTCCTCCGCTGCCTCAGCAACACAACTTGGAGTGCAGATCGTAACACGCTGCTGCAGCTCTACAAAGCCCCCGTGCTGTCCCGACTGGATTATGGGAGTGTGGCGTATGGCTCAGCGTCGCCCTCAGCGTTACAACTGCTGAACCCCGTTCACCACTGTGAGGTTCGACAGGCGACAGGAGCCTCCTTGCTGAGGCTGGGGTTCCTCCGCTCCACATTCGGCGTCAACAGCTCTTAGCCAACTATGCTGCCCACGTCCGTTGTTCGCCCCGTCACCCTGACTACCGTCTCCTTTTCGATAATGCGGCAGTCCATATCCCACACCGGCGTCCGCGATCAGGCCATACCATTGGTTTCTGTGTTCGGTCACTCCTTAGTGCACTCGAGTCTTCGCCTCTTCCATCTGATTTTCAGGGCCACCCACGTACACCACCTAGGTGTATTCGTCGACCGCAGCTTCGGCTGGAACTTTCCCGATGGCCAAAGGATTCAGTTAATCCTGCAGTCTTGCACAGCCAATTTCTTGCTCTCCTCGACGCATCCCGCGACTCGGAGGCTATCTATACAAATGGCTCGATGGTTGATGGCCGTGCGGGGTACGCCTTTGCTCATGCGGACTATGTCGACCAGCGCTCCTTGCCAGAAGGCTGCAGTGTTTACACCGCAGAACTGACAGCCATTTTTCGTGCCCTTGTGCGTATTTGTACCACCACTGGAGAGTCATTCGTCATTTGCAGTGACTTTCTCAGTAGTCTGCAGGCTCTTGACCAGTGCTACCCACGCCATCCCATTGTTGGTGCCATCCAGGGGTCCATTCACACTCTTGAACAGCGTGGTCGTTCGCTGGTGTTCATATCGACCCCGGGACACGTTGGGATCGTGGGAAACGAACTCGACGACAAGTCAGCCAAAGAGGCTACCCGCAAACAGACGCTGGAGATCAGCCTACCGGCATATGATCTCCGAAAGGTTTTGCACCGTCGGGTCTTTGGGATGTGGGGAGACGAATGGCGCACTCTGTCTGCACTTAATAAGCTGCGGCAATTAAAGGAGAACACGACTGTATGGGGTTCCTCGATGCGGGCCTATCGCAGGGATTCTGTTGTTCTGTGTAGGCTCCGCATTGGTCACTCTTGGCTGACGCATGGTCATCTGCTGCGTCGAGAGGACCCCCCCCCCCCCCCTCATTGTCGCTGTGGTGAAAACATGACCGTGTCTCATATATTGTTGGAATGTCGTCTTTTAACCGCCCTCAGGCGAACTTTTAATCTCCTGTGGGTGATTTATCATCTCTTGTAGGTGACGATGTCTCTATGGCAGATCGTGTTTTAAATTTTATTCGAGCAAGTGGCTTTTATAGTTCCCCCTAATTTTATTGCGTCACCCTCTTTTGTGCTGTATATTTTACTTCATTCTGTCTTGTAATTCGACTCCACCCTAATCTTTTAGACTGGAGGTTTTAACGTGTTGCAGAGTGGCTGGCTCATCCTATTATTTTCGTGAGCAGCCAGCCACAGTCCTTTGCTGTATAGCTTTAATTCCTTCTGCCTTTCTCATCTGTGTTTTTGCTGCTGTGCTCCGTTTTCTGTGTTGTCTTACCCTTGACCTTGGGGCTTTTCTTCCCCCGGAATTTTTATTTTAGTGCTTCGCCTGACTGGTGGATAGTTTCACTGTGCTCTGTGTTTTTATGAAACAAGGGACCGATTACCTTTGCAGTTTGGTCCCTTTAATCCTTAAACCAACCAACCAACAATACGTTTCTGTAGTGTGTCATGAATCTGGAAGGGAGGAGTCGAAACGCAAATTGCAATTCGAAATCAATACGACTGTTGCCTAGAAGGGGTAATATGTTATTAACGTTTCATTTTGCAAGAGAATAAGTGGACTCTGTGTGATACTGAGCCCACTTCTCACTGCTTCTCTTAGTGAAAGTGCCCCACCTGCGTATCACCTCGCCCAGTGCACGCTGGTCCTGTGTGTCTGTGGGAAGGTCCATCGCCCGAAGCCAGCCAGTCAGTTCACTCTCTGCAAACAGCCCGTCGGCTGGCCCCTAGGAGTTGCAAAACCACATTTCGTTTAAATATGATTTTCCTATCCTATACTATGATGTAGCAGACAGTTGTGTGCCTATGCTTACGGCGGAGCACTTGGACAGAGCAGAGGATTCAGCCTGACGGGTGATGCGTTTCTGTGACACATGAACCAGGCAAGACGTAACAATTACGATTGTTTTGTGACGCCGTACTTCTTGTTTATCGGCGAATTACTTGTTAGAACAACGATAAATAAATCCTGTATTGTGATAGACTGTGAGCGTCATTACGCCGACGCGACGTTGGAACGAAATATTTTAAAAAAATTGTGGTAGTACTTACTTATGTACTGGTATCTCGAATGACTTAATGGAACATGAGTGAGGTGACTTCGGAGTGGCAGTCTTTGTACAGCTAACTTACCGATGGAAAATACTAATAAATACGAAAAAAATGTTGGAAATACTTAGATATCTGCCAATGCCTCAAATGACGTAATAGAACTCATGTGAAGTAGTTTGTTATTAACACACTACCTGATCCTCCCTCCTCCCTACCCCCTATAATGGACGCAAAGCTCCTTTTTGTTTTAGCTAGGGTGTGGCTACTGCCACCACTGTATTGTCTAACAGACTTTCTGTAATAGAAAGCACTAAATAATAATGTTGTAGACGTATTATGGTATTAATCTCACAGACTTGGAATGATCATATAAAGTTGATCGTCAGTAAAGCAGATGCCAGACGGAGATTCATTGGAAGAATCCTAAGGAAATGCAATCCGAAAACAAAGGAAGTAGGTTACAGTACGCTTGTTCGCCCACTGCTTGAATACTGCTCAGCAGTGTGGGATAGGTACCAGATAGGGTTGATAGAAGAGATAGAGAAGATCCAACGGAGAGCAGCGCGCTACGTTACATGTTCATTTAGTAATCGCGAAAGCGTTACGGAGATAACAGATAAACTCCAGTGGAAGACTCTGCAGGAGAGACGCTCAGTAGCACGGTACGGGCTTTTGTTAGTTTCGGGAACATACCTTCACCGAAGAGTCAAGCAGTATATTGCTCCCTCCTACGTATATCTGGCGAAGAGACCATGAGGATAAAATCAGAGAGATTAGAGCCCACACAGAAGCATACCGACAATCCTTCTTTCCACGTACAATACGAGACTGGAATAGAAGGGAGAACCGATAGAGGTACTCAGGGTACCCTCCGCCACACACCGTCAAGTGGCTTGCGGAGTATGGATGTAGATGTAGATGTAGATTTATAATATTGTTACCTACACCTGGAGTTGCTACTCACTACATGTATGGAAATTTTAGTTAATTATTTCAACTATGAGCCCACATCACTGCTGCAGCATCACGTTGGTAATATTTGCAACTACCTGCTCATATCATTGCACACTAATGCGAAAGTTTTGGTTCACGAGCAGATCGTACTAGATAAGCTATATTCCCGCTGTTGAAAGCAAGAGTGCGATTGGGTCCTGAGAAACAATTATTGTACAATTTTCCTGTGGATAATTACATATAATTGTGGCTAAGTGAACTTACATATCCGCCTAGTGCCTTGAATGTTGTAATGTATCTCAAGTGACGTAATTTGTTATAGATACTGTCTGATCCTTTCTTTCTGCCATCCTGCTCTACAGTACCCCCTCCCCCTTTTTTATTAGCTAGAATGGAATGGAGTGTGTATGAATTCCTAAGGTACCAAACTGCTGAGGGCATCAGTCCATAGACTTACACGCTACTTAAACGAACTTATACTAACTTACGCTAAGAACAACACTCAATCCGTGACATGGCGCCTCAAACCACGCGGCCACTGAGCGCGTTTCAGCTAGAGAACGTGTACCAGTTCTTGCTAGTGGTAGTTCGAGGCTTCTGCCGCTACAGCATTGTCGAACACACACACACACACACACACACACACACACACACATTTGGAGTGGAGAACACCTAATGATGATGATGATGCACTTACAATAATTTTTTTCGACCTCCACCTCGGTGTGTTGGCTCTATTGCTCACAAGACGTAGCCTCCATATTAATTTTTTCAACTACCTGGCCTCACCACAGTCACATTATGATAGCTAGGGAAAAAGAATAATTTTTTCCAACGCCACAGCATGCTGGCGACAAAGGAATCTGAAAGTGCAAGTCGGTACTGCTTCGGCTATATTCCCAATGTTCTACCGTGGCGCTAGTGCAGCTCAAGATGACTTTTTTGCGATATTGCAAATTTACGCTATGTGATCAAAAGTATCCGGACACCCCCAAAAACATACGTTTTTCATATTAGGTGCATTGTGCTGCCACATACTGCCAGGTACTCCATATCGGCGACATCAGTAGTCATTAAATATCGTGAGAGACCAGAGTGGGGCGCTCCGCTAAACTCACGGGCTTCGAATGTGGTCAGGTGATTGGGTTTTACTTGTGTCATACGTCTTTAGGCGAGATTTCCACACTCCTAAACATTCCTAGGTCCACTGTTTCCGATGCGATAGTGAAGTGGAAACGTGAAGGGACACGTACAGCACAAAAGCGTACAGGCCGACCTCGTCTGTTGACTGACAGATAGCCGATAGTTGTAGAAGGTCGTAATGGGTAATAGGCAGACATCTATCTAGACCATCGCGCACGATTCCAAACTGCATCAGGATCCACTGCAAGTACTATGACAGTTAGGGGAGAGGTGAGAAAACTTGGATTTCATGGTCGAGCGGCTGCTCATAAGCCACACATCACGGTAGTAAATCCCGAACGACGCCTCGCTTGGTGTAAGGAGCGCAAACATTGGACGATTGGACAGTGGAAAAAGGTTATGTGGAGTGACGAATCTCGGTACACAATGTTGCGACCAGACTGCAGGATGTGGGTATGGCGGATGTCCGGTGAACGTCATCTACCAGCGTGGGTAGTGCCAGCAGTAAAATTCGGAGGCGGTGTTACGGTGTAGTCATGTTTCTCATCGAGGGGTCTTGCACCCCTTGTTGTTTTGAGTGGCACTATCACAGCACAAGCCTACATTGATGTTTTAAGCCTCTTCTTGCTTCCCACTGTTCAAGAGCAGTTCGGGGATGGCGAGTGCATCTTTCAACACGATCGAGTACCTGTTCATAATGCACGGCCTGTGGCGGAGTGGTTACACGACAATAACATCCCTGTAATAGACTGGCCTGCACGAAGTCCTGACCTGAATCCTACAGAACACCTTTGGGATGTTATGGAACGCCCACTTCATGCCAAGCCCCACCGACCGACATCGATACCTCTCCTCAGTGAACCACTCCGTGAAGAAAAGGCTCATATTCCACACGAAACCTTCCAGCACCTGGTTGAGCGTATGCCTGCGAGAGGGGAAGCTGTCATGAAGGCAAAGGGTTTATTTAATCGTATGGCTAGGGCCCCCGTCGGGCAGACCGTTCGCCTGGTGCCGGTCTCTCAGTTTGACGCCACCGCAGCGACTTGGAGTCGATGAGGATCTACATCTACATCTATACTCCGCAAGCCAGCTGACGGTGTGTGGCGGAGGGTACACTGAGTACGTAGAGATATACGTAGGAGGGAGCAATATACTGCTTGACTCCTCGGTGACGGTATGTTCTCGAAACTTCAACAAAAGTCCGTACCGAGCTACTGAGCGTCTCTCCCGCAGAGTCTTCCACTGGATTTTATCTGTCATCTCCGTAACGCTTTCGCGATTACTAAATGATCCTGTAACGAAGCGCGCTGTTCTCCGTTGGATCTTCTATCTCTCTTCTATCAACCCTATCTGGTACGGATCCCACACTGCTGAGCAGTATTCAAGCAGTGGGCGAACAAGCGTTCTGTAACCTACTTCCTTTGTTTTCGGATTGCATTTCCTTTGGATTCTTCCAATGAATCTCAGTCTGGCATCTGCTTTACCGACGATCAACTTTATATGATCATTCCATTTTAAATCACTCCTAATGCGTACTCCCAGATAATTTATGGAATTAACTGCTTCCAGTTGCTGACCTGCTATTTTGTAGCTAAATGATAAGGCATCTATCTTTCTATGTATTCACAGCACATTACACTTGTCTACATTTAGATTCAATTGCCATTCCCTGCACCATGCGTCAATTCGCTGCAGATCCTCCTGCATTTCAGTACAATTTTTCATTGTTGCAACCTCTCGATACACCACAGCATCATCTGCAAAAAGCCTCAGTGAACTTACGATGTCATCCACCAGGTCATTTCTGTATATTGTGAATAGCAACGGTCGTACGACACTCCCCTGCGGCACACCTCAAATCACTCTTACTTCGGAAGACTTCTCTCCATTGAGAATGACAAGCTGCGTTCTGTTATCTAGGAACTCCTCAATCCAATCACACAACTGATCTGATAGTCCATATGCCCTTACTTTGTTCGTTAAACGACTGTGGGGAACTGTATCGAACGCCTTGCGGAAGTCAAGAAACACAGCATCTACCTGTGAACCCGTGTATATAGCCCTCTGAGTCTCGTGGACGAATAGCCCGAGCTGGGTTTCACACGACCGTCTTTTTCTAAACCCATGCTGATTCCTACAGAGTAGATTTCTAGTCTCCAGAAAAGTCATTATACTCGAACATAATACGTGTTCCAAAATTCTACAACTGATCGACGTTAGAGATATAGGTCTATAGTTCTGCTTTGCCAATCCTTTGAAACGCTTCGCTCTTCTAGAGACCTACGGTACACCGCTGCAAGAAGGGGGGCAAGTTCCTTCGCGTACTCTGTGTAAAATCGAACTGGTATCCCATCAGGTCCAGCGGCCTTTCCGCTTTTGGGCGATTTTAATTGTTTCTCTATCCCTCTGTCATCAATTTCGATATCTACCATTTTGTCATCTGTGCGACAATCTAGAGAAGGAACCACAGTGCAGTCTTCCTCTGTGAAACAGCTTTGGAAGAAGACATATAGTATTTCGGCCTTTAGTCTGTCATCCTCTGTTTCAGTACCATTTTGGTCACAGAGTGTCTGGACATTTTGTTTTGATCCACCTACCGCTTTCACATAGGACAAAATTTCTTAGGATTTTCTGCCAAGTCAGTACATAGAACTTTACTTTCAAATTCATTGAATGCCACTCGCATAGCCCTCCTCACACTACATTTCGCTTCGCGTAATTTTTGTTTGTCTGCATGGCTTTGGCTATGTTTGTTTGCTGTGAAGTTCCCTTTGTTTCCGCAGCAGTTTTCTAAGTCGGTTGTTGTACCACGGTGGCTCTTTTCCATCTCCTACGATCTTGCTTGGCACATACTCATCTAACGCATATTGTACGATGGTTTTGAACTTTGTCCACTGATCCTCAACACTATCTGTACTTGAGACTGAACTTTTGTGTTGAGCCGTCAGGTACTCTGTAATCTGCTTTTTGTCACTTTTGCTAAACAGAAAATCTCCCTACTTTTTTAATATTTCTATTTACGGCTGAAATCATCGATGCAGTAACCGCTTTATGATCGCTGATTCACTGATCTGCATTAACTGATTCAAATAGTTCGGGTCTGTTTGTCACGAGAAGGTCTAGTATGTTATCGCCACGAGTCGGTTCTCTGTTTAACTGCTCAAGGTAGTTTTCAGATAAAGCACTTAAAAAAATTTCACTGGATTCTTTGTCCCTGCCACGCGTTATGAACGTTTGAGTGTCCCAGTCTATATCCGGCAAAGTAAAATCTCCTCCCAGAACTATAACATGGTGAGGAAATATACTCGAAATATTTTCCAAATTATTCTTCAGGTGCTCAGCCACAACAGTTGCTGAGCCTGGGGGCCTATAGAGACATCCAATTACCATGTCTGAGCCTGCTTTAACCGTGACCTTCACCCAAATCATTTCACATTTCAGATCTCCGTCAATTTCCTTCGATGCTATTGCACTTCTTATCGCTATAAACACGCCTCCCCCTTCACTGTCCAGCCTGTCTCTGCGGTATACATTCCAATCTGAGTTTAGGATTTCATTACTGTTAACGTCTGGTATCAGCCAACTTTTTGTCCCTAGTACTATATGGGCGTTGTGACCGTTTATTAATGAGAGCAGTTCTGGGACCTTTCTATAGACGCTCCTGCAGTTTACTATTAGCACATTAATATTGTTATTCCCTGTTGCATTTTGCCTACTCCTACCTTGCCGCGTCTCAGGAGGCGTCTTGTCGGGCCTAGGGAGGGAATTCTCTAACCTAAAAAACCCCCATGTGCACTCCACACGTATTCCGCTATCCTTGTAGACGCTTCCGGCGTGTAGTGCACGCCTGACCTATTCAGGGGGACCCTACATTTCTCCACCCGATAGCGGAGGTCGAGAAATTTGCACCCCAGCTCTCCGCAGAATCGTCTGAGCCTCTGGTTTAAGCCTTCCACTCGGCTCCAAACCAGAGGACCGCAATCGGTTCTGGGAACGATACTGCAAATAGTTAGCTCTGATTCCACCCCGCGAGCGAGTCTTTCCGCCTTCACCAATTCCGCCAACCGCCTGTACGAACTGAGGATGACCTCTGAACCCAGACGGCAGGAGTCATTGGTGCCGACATAAGCAACAATTTGAAGTCGGGTGCACCCAGTGTTCTCTATCGCCGCCGGTAGGGCCTCCTCCACATCTCGGATGAGACCCCCTGGCAAGCAGACAGAGTGAATACTGGCCTTCTTCCCCGACCTTTCCGCTATTTCTCTAAGGGGTTCCATCACCCGCCTAACGTTGGAGCTCCCAATAACTAATAAACTCCTCCCCCCGTGTGCTTGCTCGGACCTTGCTGAAGGAGCAGCCACATGTCCACTCACAGGCAGAGCGGGCGATGCCACACGGCCAGCCTCCACATTGACCCTCCGCCTCGTGCGCCGCGAACGCCGCTGAACCCGCCACTCCCCTTGGGGAGAGGGTGGCCCAACCGCGCCAGGTACTCGCGAAGATGTCTCGACAGCAGGGACGGTGGGTGAAGCATGTAACACCTGGGGTGTACCTTGCGACGCCCCAGACTCCCCACTGCCGCTACACTCAGAGGCAGCAGCCTGAAGACGGCTGACCGTGGCCATCAACGCGCTCAGCTGTTCGCGAAGAGTGGCCAGCTCCTCCTGCGTCTGTACACAGCAGTCACACATCCTATCCATCCTAAGGAATCAATTTACTGAAGAGACTTAATCAACTTTTAACTAGACTGCTAATTCACTAAAGGCGGCTGATAACTGACTAAACTGTGACTGCTAACCACTTCTTGTAGAAAACAATGAAAATAGTACAACCTGTCTCTGGACTGTATTCAAAACAAACACTAGCACTACTGGCGCTATGGTTGACTAAAGGGACTCTCTCTGACTGTATTCAAAACAAACACGAAATCTATGGAACAGTATTAATAGCACTCGACAGTTATGCTTCCTAAAAGTAAAAACACACGGAAGAAGTAACAAGTAAGAAAAATACAGTTAATACTTAAATTAAGGTAGCTCGCTGCACAGCAGACGTGAAGCAGACGGCGGTTAGGGCGACACTGAAGAATGATAGGATGATGATGAGGACGGCACAACACCCTGTCCCTGGGGGGAGAAAATGCCCTGTCCCAGCCGTGAATCTAACCTGGGCCCAGAGGATTGACAATCCTTCACACTGACCATTCAGCTACCGGGGGCGGACAAGTTTAAGCGTGGGCCAACACTCTACTGAATTCCAGCATTACCGATGGAGGGCACCACGAACTTAAAAGGGATTTTCAGCCTTTTATCCGGATAATTTTTGATTTTATAGTGTATTTGGCAACAGCTGCTGGAAGCAACAGTGCTGAAATAAACATAACAGCAACAATATCAATGACAAACAATTCGATGTGGCCGAGCGGTTCTAGGCGCTTCAGTCTGGAACCGCGAGACTGCTACGGTCGCAGGTTCGAATCCTGCCTCTGGCATGGATGTGTGTGATGTCCTTAGGTTTAAGTAGTGCTAAGTTCTAGGGGACTGATGACCTCAGATGTTAAGTCCCATAGTGCTCAGAGCCATTTGAACCATTTTGACAATCATGAACAATTATAATCTTGACATCTTGGATATTCGGGAATTCAGCCGGATGTTCGCGTCGTTCTCGCACGATATTTCAACTGCGTGCCTCGCTGTCTTCTTCAGGTGCTACCTGAGACTGATCCCAGTCTCAGGTAGCACCTGAAGAAGACAGCGAGGCACGCTGTTGAAATATCGTGCGAGAACGACGCGAACATCCGGCTGAATTCCCGAATATCCAAGATGTCAACAGATCACCGGGAAAGCATGAAGAATTACAATTATAATCTTCATCTGCATCTACATAGAAACTGCGGAAACCACTGTAATATGCGTTGCAGAGGGTTCCCTGTACCCCCAATTGTCGTTTCCCCTCCTGTTCCACTCGCAAATACAGCGAGGGAGAAACGACCGTCTGTACGTCTCCGTATGAACCCTCATTTCTCGTATATTATCTTCGTGGTCCTTACGCGCGATGTATGTTAGCGGCAACTGAATCGTTCGGCAGTCAGCTTCAAATGACGGTTCTCCAAATTTTCTGAATAATTTATCCCGAAAAGAACGCCGCTTTCCCTCTATGGATTTCCATTTGAGTTCCCCAAGCATCTCCGCAACACTTGTTTTGTTCTGAAATACTTGTAACAAATCTAGCAGCCCTCGTCTGAAATGTTTCCATGTCTTCCTTCAATCCGACCTGGTATGGATTCCAGACACTCTTTCAGTACTCAAGAATGGGTCGCACCAACGTCCTATACGCGGCCTCCTTCCCAGGTGAACCACTCTTTCCTAAAATTCTCCCAATAAACAGAATTCGACCACTTGCCTTCCCTAACACAGTTTTCACATGCCCCTTCCACTTCATATCGCTTTGCAAAATTTTGTCTAATAGCAACAATGTTACTAATATATTCGATTTTTTTTAGAATGTTATGTGTCTACTGATGCTGCTGGCAAACTACTGGCACTGGTGCTGGTCAGGTATTTGCTGCTCCTCTACGCAGAGCCCCCGAGCTCAGGAACCCGTTGTCCGAAAGGCATCGATGCGCAGACGCTACCGGATCCCCCCGAAACACAAGGCCATGGGGGTGGGGGAGAAGGAAGAGGGGGAGGAAACAACAGAGAGGGTACTGAGAAAGACACAGCACAGCTACATAACAGCCCACTTAGAGTCCAGTTAAGATATCTTGTTAGAGATCATGGGTCAAGATCGCAACTTAGGTAACAATACACCGGAAACGGCACTGTCATAATGCTACCGGAAACGGCAAATCTGGTCGGCTGTTCGTGGAATACTGTCAGGTGCAGGGAAAGTGGCAGAAGTACGGTGAAACCAGGGGGAAGCGACAATATGTTGGACGTCTGTTGTATAACCGTTGTGTAAGTCGGGCTCTTCTTCGTTCTATAAAACAGGATAGGTGGCGATCTGTGGCGGACTTGAGGACAGAGTACAATCCTGGTGCAGAAACAACTATTTCAGAGAACAACGTTCAGCGCACATAGTTGGAAATGGGAATCCCAAGCAACAACTCCCCCGTGTCCCCAAGATGACCGAACGATATAGCCAGATGCAACTGCAGCGCGGGTGAGATCGTCAAAAATGGTTCAAATTGCTCTGAGCACTATGGGACTTAACTTCTGAGGTCATCAGTCCCCTAGAATTTAGAACTACTTAAACCTAACTAACCTAAGGACATCACAAACATCCATGCCCGAGGCAGGATTCGAACCTGCAATGGTAGCGGTCGCGTGGTTTCAGACTGTAGCACCTAGAACCGCTCGGCCACTCTGGCCGGCTGAGATCATAGAGACCGACCCCTACTTTCTGGTAAGGTATCTCTTGGTCCAGTTAGTCATTTATTATTTAGCACCAGGTCGATGGTCGTATCCGGATACGCTCTCATTCTACTCGAAATATCCATTGCGTCCTGGATCGGGGCTTGTGGTGACAATGTTTCGCTATGGGGAAATTAACCTGGACTTCCATGGGACACGAGAAAGTAATCTAAGGTACTGTGACATCACTGCAGGCCATCTGCATCCATTCATCCTTAGTGTCTCCCCTAGCATCGATGGTATCTTCCAACAGGATAACTTTCAGTGTCACAAGGTTAGAATCATGCTACAGTGGTTCAAGGTGCGTGATAGTGAACTCACGTTGATGTCTTGGTGGCCAAATTCGCCGATGAAACACATCTGGGTTTCTGTCGCTCAATACCTCGACGCCTACAAACCACTAGCCCATAATTTACGGAACCTGTGTGAGTTGCGCTTAGAAATACAGCACAACATGCCTCTGGAACCGTTCGAAGGATTTTTTCTAACACATGTGAAGCAGAATCGCTGCTGTATTGCATTCCAAATGTGGACCAACACAATACTGTGTTGGGGTTGTTATGCGTGGGGGGAAACCAGACAACGAGGTCATTGGATCGGTCTCATCGGATTAGGGAAGGCTGGGAAAGGAAGTCGGCCGTGCCCTTTCAAAGGAACCATCCCGGCATTTGCTTGGAGCGATATAGGGAAATCACGGGAAACTTAAATCAGGATGGCTGGACGCGGAATTGAACCGTCGTAGCCTACTGAACACTTCTTGCGGTGACACATGAAGTGATAGGTGTTTGCTACTTGAGTGGACAGTTTGGAAGATCATTTCATCCGTTTGACAGTTGTCACGAGGAGCCTGACTATCTCTCAGTGAGGTAAGCTTAGGAATGCACATTCATTGCGAAGGTAATTTTGAAACGAGTGGAATTCATCTCCATGAAACACTATGAAATATACGATTTCAGTCTTCCTCGGCGTATTCCACTGATGAATTCTTCTCAGGTTATCAGCCGAGTGGTGGCGTCACAATGTTTCAATGATTTTCGTACCCATCATATTCTGGCGAAGTGTCAGGATGCTGTATTCTGCATATCTATAAAGCTGCTTGGCTGTCGTCCGCTACTGTAGGCCGGCCAATCACGTTCCTCCGGAGGGGGATACCGTGTCCACGGCGGGGGGGGAGGGGGGGGGGGGGGAAGGGCGTAGAGACTCGATGGCTATCCAATTTGTCTGAGGACGTCGCTGTATTCAGATCAGAGCGTTACTGACGTATTATGTCAATTGTGGGATTCCACCCTGCACTGAGCTGAAAACCGCTATCCTTGTTTACTAAATTGTGCAAACGTATTTCCACTGCCTCTTTGAAGATCAAATTATGAAATAATGAAACGAGAAGGCACGGAAACTGCATGTTTTCAAAAGCTGTTTTCCAAGAATACAAATATTTTAAGCAATATGTAACAACTTATTTTTCATCTCGATTTGGTTTTTGAATCTAGGAGCATCCTCCCAGAACTTTTCACAGCACTGATTCGTTCTGGACGTATTTAGTTTATTTAAATAAAAATATGAAGCAGATGTGCTTCTTGATTCTCACAAGCACCACATGTGGAGAATGCAGTCATTTCGACCACTTATTATATGTCGATATGACAAATTTCTGTAACAACCATGTCTCGCGGTTCTAGGCGCGCAGTCCGGAACCGTGCGACTGCTACGGTCGCAGGTTCGAGTCCTGCCTCGGGCATGGATGTGTGTGATGTCCTTAGGTTAGTTAGGTTTAAGTAGTTCTAAGTTCTAGGGGACTAATGACCACAGCAGTTGAGTCCCATAGTGCTCAGAGCCATTTGATTTGTAACAACCATGTTTTTAATATTACTGAAGAGGACATGGTGTCGTTCCCGAGATGTCACATTCCACTGTTTGAGAGAAGAGATCGCTGCTGCATTTAATTACCTGTGAGTGCATTGGCCAAATAATCTCCCTTCCTCTTCCCTCTCTCCACCTCGCTTTCTATAATTTTTTCTCAGTTATTCTTCTGACACCACTTAATCTCACTGTAAAACAGAAAGGCTTGGATGATGTCCTTTTTTCGGGAACTCATTTTCTCGGTACCTCGTAAAACTCATAACTCAAGCATAGCACGATCTCCTTCGTCTATTAAACACTATTCTTGCCCACGATGAGAGACTGATAAATATCGCCGTTTTTATCAAATCGCCTATTCTGGGCACCTCTATGAATGTCGGTCTCACACGAAGAGCGATTACAGCAAACGTTACTTTGTACGCTGACAGACCGTAGGCGGAATGTTGTTTGTCAAAAAGTGATTCTGACTGATTGATACGATCGCCAATGGAAAGCATAGAAAGACCTCGTCTGCTGTGAATGCAATGCTCTGCTGGCTCTATGGATGACCGTTTTGACATGTTACCATCTGCAGTTCAATTTTCTTCTGGAACCCTCTAATGATTTTTGGTCTATAGAAGAAAAATAAACTGCAAATGGAAACCCGCGTCCAAAACCTTCACCTACCATGGCAACAGAGCATCCCATTCATAGGAGACAAGGACTGTCTACGCAGCAGCTAGCTCCATCTTCTTCGCTGTCGATCAGGGAAATCAGTCCCGATCACTGAATAACAAATAACACTACGAAACTTTCCGCCTGTGGTCCGTCAGCGTACAAAGACACGTTTGCTGTCGAAGGAGTGGCCTAGTGGCAAGTGTTGGCGCCTACAATTCGACGCTCTCTAGCGTTGTTGGATGATGATTCCGTGTACGGGTTCCTATCCTCAATTTGTTGCTAAAGACGCCTTCTACAGTACCTCGAAGTTTGTCGCAACATTTCTGGGACGCCTTGTATACTAAACTGTAACTAAATCAGGACGTAAAGGTACATGAAATACACCTAAATATTACCTGTAAGTAGTTGTCTATCCACTGCAAACCAGTTCTTAAATTCTGAGTTAGGGGATGTAGATTATAATGCATTATGCATTAGGCACGTTATTTACAGCACTGGAATTCGATTTTCCATTTAGCAATGCAGGTATCCACTAACTGATTCACAGGAAAGATGTGAAGCATCCTGCGTGATTTTCATTATTGCGTCTTCTCTTTGATCAATTATTCTCTCTTCTGTCACCTATGCTTTCATTCTCAACGTAATTATGCAACAGTGAAAACATTTCTGCACTGGAATTCAAAGGGATGGGAGTCGGAGGCAAGAAACTAAAGATCTCGTTCACTAGCAGGAAATGGGTTTTATAATTGTAGAATAGTTTTTTTAAAGTTCGTGTATGGTACGTATGTGCAGACAGATTTTGTTGCTTTTTTTTTTTTACAGATCGTTGCACCCTAGCCAATTTCTACCACATTCATTCTCCGGAAAATAGAATGTTTACGGTCTTCCTTTACACTGCACTTTAGTTCAGTGAAGTTGTAAGAAATAACACATTTTATGTAAGTCTTGTGAGTTATTTATGAAAACAGTTTTTATTTTTCAGATTTTTCAGGATATTTTAGAAAACTTTGTTTAGAAAATTTTTAGGGCTGTTTAACAGGTACCGATACTGCCCTTGATGTGTTCCCATAATATTAATATTCTGCTCGAATAAAACAGACAATGGTGGAGACGGAGAAGGATACACAACTGTTAAACGGAAGTAACGAGGGCATAGATTATTTTTAAATTGGATGCCGTGTGGAGGTAGCCTGAAGTTTGTCCGATTGAGCAAAAATTTTGTATGGATAGTTTTTTGTGTTAATGGAAAAATCCCTCTGTGAGAAAGGTATGTCACATTATGTATCATTTCGCAAGTTGCGAATCACTCGAATGGCTCAGACTGTACGCTGAAGTGAGAAGTCATGGGATACCTCCTAATAACGTGTCGGACCCTTTTGACTGGCGAAGTGCAGCATCTCACCGTGGCATGGACTCAACTAGTCGTCACAAGTCCCCTGCACAAATACTGAGCCGTACTGCCTCTATAGCCGTCCATAATTGTGAGAGAGTTTCTGTTGCAGTATTTTGTGTACGAACTAACCTCTCGATTATGCCCCATAAATGTTCGAGGGGATTCATGTTGGGTGATCTGGGTGGTCAAATCATTCGCTACAACTGTCCAGAATGATCTTCAAACCAACTGCGCACAATTGTCGCCGGCGACATGGTGCATTATCATCTTTAAAATTCCTGTCATTGTTTGGGAACATGATGATGATTGGCTGCAAGTGGTCTCCAAGTAGCCGAACATAACCATTTCTAGCCAACAATCGGTTCAGATGGACCAGAGGACCCAGTCTGCTCAATGTTAACACAGCCCACATCATTATGGAGTCACCACCAGTTGGCACACTGCCTTTGTGATGTCTGCGCAACACTCGAACCCTACCATCAGGTTTTACCATCTGTAATTGGGACTCATTGACCAGGCCACGGTTTTCCAGTCGTTTCAGGCTGTGGCGCCTAGAACCGCCTGCCATTCCGGCCGGCGGAAGTAGTGCACCCCAGCTGTCTGAGTCTAGTGTAAGTCATGAAATAGTGCGAATGTTTTCAAATGTCTGTGAGTCGTGTAACTGAGGCAGAACTTGGGGACCAGCCTGGTATTCACCTAGCGGGATGTGGAAGACCGCCTAAAAGCCACACCCAGGCTGGCCGGCATACCGGCCCTCGTCGTTAATCCTCCAGGCGGATTCGATCCGGGGCAGGCGCGCCTACCCGAATCCAGGAAGCAGCGCATTAGCGCTCTCGGCTACCCTAGCGGGTTCTGCATTAACTCTAAATTTCGGGGCATTGTCCTAACGGATACGTTCGCCTACGTCCCGAATTCATTTCTGCGGAGATTTTATGCAGTGTTGTCCATTAGCACTGACAATTCTACGCAAACGTCGCAGCTTTCGTTCACTAAGCAGAGACCGTCGGCCACACGCGTTGACCGTGATGAGAGGTAATGTCTGAAATTGGTATTTTCAGCACACTCTGGACACTAACTCAGAATATTGTGTTTCCTAATCATTTCGGAAGTGGAATGCGTTCGAAGTCTGTTAATTCGTGTAGTGCAGCAACAATCATGCCGGAAACCTTTTCACATGAACTGCCTGAATAAAAATGATAGTTGCGCCAATGCACTGCCCTCTTATACCTTGTGTATGTGATACTACCACCATCTGTATGTGTATATCGTTATCCCAATTCTTTTGTCGCCACAGTGTATACTTAATGTTTTGTATCCCGCCTGGAAGGCGGCGCGTGGGTCTGCCCCTGAAAACTGAAAGGTTGGCCGAATGAGCAGGACCAGGAAAAGGAAAAACACGTCGGTACTGTAAGTAAGTAAAAGCGGTTTACTGGTGCATGAATATATACAGAGGCATACATAACTTTGTACGTAGGTGCGAAGCCTTAGACCCGTCGTAAATTGAGCAAAGTCTCTATATGACGCGAAGCTGAAGCGAAGTGTCACAGCTGTTAGCTCTTAATCAAATGGGCTAAACCTAGAGCGGAGCTCGTAGAGCTCCACAGCGCCGGCTAGAGGGCGCTGTCGTCGGTGTGTCGTAGTGCCAACTTAAGAACTTGCACCTACACCGTGGCATCGTAGCTATCCATATCATAATATTCTCGTCTGCTAGAGAAGTCATGTCTTTGGTTGTACAGTGAGAAGGATATGTGCCAGCTGCACTTCGAGCGTGGAACCTGGTCAACCAACCACGTTTCATGGCACATAGTTTAATGTTCGAATGGGGTCATGTAGAGACACTCTTCCGGCCGTCGCCTTGAGCTGTTAACCTCGTTCTTCCTGCTGATAATTTGTTAAATTCAGAGATTTTACTGAGGTGGGCAATTCTACACTGAAGCGATCAGGATTTATGGTGAGAGCCAGAGGCGTGCTTCGAGCCTGCTCTGCGCTCCTGGGACAGTAGCCACGTCTGCTGGACGAACCCCGACTCGCGCTGCCCTGTGAGAGTGGAGAGCCCCACCGAGGCCCGCCGCACCACGCGGTGTCTCCCAAAGCCTGAGTCACTCCGCTGCTCGTCGAGTCGTCAGTACTTCACCTCCGGTGTTACACAGGGTGTCTCAAAAGGAAGTTTCTACCCGAAGAGCTCTCTGAGCATTAGCAACAAATCGTAGGAGAGTTCGGGGTATATTCATCGCTTGATTGGCTTTTAGGAATTCAGTCGATAGGGAGACAGACATGCCGTTACGTGTGGGAGAATTCCACAAAAAAACGGTGGTTTGGCGACTGTAGCTTGGAGGAAATTTTAGTTACCGTGGATAGAACAACGTAAATGATACTCCAGGTGTCCTCCATATCCGGAAATGGATAAAAAATATGTTCAAATGTGTGAAATCTTGTGGGACTTAACTGCTATGGTCATCAGTCCCTAAGCCTACACACTATTTAACCTAAATAATCCTAAGGACAAACGCACACTCCCATGCCCGAGGGAGGACTCGAACCTCCGCCGGGACCAGCCGCACAGTCCATGACTACAGCGCCTAAGATCGCTCGGCTAATCCCGCGCGGCGGAAATGGATCAAAACGTCTGAGGAAACAGGTTCAACACTGGCTAAACCGAAATCCGGACGACCAAGGTCATCTAGAAGGGGGTATCTGTGGAGGATGTAAATCGGTATTGCACCGAATTCTACAAAAAGAATTATACTGTACACTGACAAAATGCAAGTAGTGCAAGAATTAAAGCATCATGATGAGACATGGGCTTCAGTTGGTTAATGATGTGACTGAGTCCCCTCCATTTAACATAGTCTTGTTTTCTGACGAGGCTCTTTTTTTACAAAAATGGTTCAAATGGCTCCGAGCACTATGGCACTTAACATCTGAGGTCATTAGTCCCCTAGACTTAGCACTACTTAAATCTAAATGACCTAAGATCATCACACACATCTGTCAGAGGCAGGATTCGAACCTGCGACCGTTGCAGCAGCGCGGTTCCAGACTGAAGTGCCTAGAACTGCTCGGCCACAACGGCCGGCCTCATTTTCACGTGAGTGGTCACGTCAGTAAGCAAAATGCTCGCTACTGGAGTGCAACGAATCCTAAATAGAAGCATCAAAAACCCGTTCATTCGCCAGAAGTTACTGTATGGGCTGCGTCGGCTCTACGAATAATTGGTCCGTACTTTTTCGAGGACGAGAGCGATCGTGCAATTACAGTGAACTCGGAACGTTATCTATATCTGCATGATTATTCTGTCATTCACAATAAAGTGCCTGGAAGAGGGTTCAATGAACCACCTTCAAGCCGTCCTCTATTGTTCCACTTAAACGGCGCGCGGGAGAAACAAACACTTAAATTTTTATTTGCGAACCCTGATTTCTCTTTTATCTTGATTATCGTTTCTCCCTATGTAGCTGGGTGCCAACAGAAAGTTTTCGCAATCTGAGGAGAAGTCTGGTGATTGAAAAGTCATAAGAAGATCCCATCGCAACGAAACACGCATTTATTTTAATGACTGCCACTCCAATTCACGTATCATGTCCCCTGTCTCGCGAGAGTACAAAACGAGCCACCCTCCTTTTTCCATGCCATCTGTCCGTCCCACCAGATGCGGATCCCACACCGCACAGCAATACTCCGGAATAGGGCGATGTTAAACGACTTTTTGGTACCTGAATCCTAGTTATAGCCAAGGAACATAGGTTCAGCAAGGCGGGGCTATAGCACTCTCATGTCCAATGGGTCTACAATGCGAGTTCGCGAAATTTTCCGTGGCAAGTTGATTTCCAGGATTGGTGGCATAAAATGGCCCTCACGCAGTCCCGAGTTGAACCCCATGAATTTTTCCCTTTGGGTTTATTTCGAATCTAAAGTGTAGCTCAATAATCCGAATTCTCTGCAGCAACTGGAATAAAAAATTCGTCACGAAGTTGAAGCCATACAAGTGTCCACATGCCGAGCCGTCATGGAAAATTCTGTTCATCGTTTAAGTAAGTGCCTCAGGCGTGTGGATGACATTTAAATGGTATTATTTTTAAGAAGTAAATTCACAAACCGTATATTTAAACGTTAAAGATTTTGGCGATAGACTTCGACTTCTATTAGATTTTGACACATCAAATATAAACTTACTTTCGCGATAACCAAAGTAACTGATGGCTGTAACCTCAGTAACAAGACGGTTACCTAAATCTTCATCGTTGCTTGTAATTGTAAAATCGACTTACTGTCACGCCCATGTGAAGAAACTCTGTACCTTATGCAGTGAAAATAGTTAATTTTATTAAAGGCCATCCTATTAATTATCGAATTTTTGTAATACTGTATGAGAAATTGGCAAGTATTCGAAAGTTTTTATTGACACACACGAATGTTTTACCGTTCTATTACGGCAGAACTGTTCTCATATTGTACGAAATATTTATTTTTCTTACCAGGTACCCCTTTCGCAAAGAAAAGTGTGGCCTCGGAATGCGGCTTATGTGACACATTTTGTTAAAAATCAACAGATTAACTTTATTACTTCACAGACCAAACACAGACCAGTGTTATATGCAACACCTTATCTAGTCGTTTCTTAAAATCTTAAAGTTTGGGAAATCTGTTTAAATTACATTCAAACTGAATGCTTTGATATCCTTCATAAAATACTAGCAGAAATTCGTCATACTTCGGACGAATCCGTCAAAAATATTATTAAGGAATATTTGAAATGATTTGGAAAAACTTTCAAAAACTCTTTCCCTGCTCTGGCAAGTAAAAACTGGTTTTCCAATCGCTTAGAAGAGACAGCAATTTTCGAATACACATGAAGTGTAAGATGAAACGAGCAGCTGCTTGATACCTCCAGCGACTTTACGTTACAGAAGATAATTCTTTGTCAGTGATGAGTTTCTGGCTAAGCTTAATTGCGGAGTTTCTAGTGCTATTAAATAAAGCGGTAACATATTTATTACCTAACTCGTCCACGCATGTATATATTGTGTGTATGAAAATGCTTTTCCTTCTTACATTTACATACAAAATAAACCCAGACAGGAACTTCTCAGCGAAAGTAATTTGAGACTTCTGTTGTTCCCAATATCAGAGTTATGTCACATACGAATCCCTCACACAATTGCATGGAAGGGCTTAGCCAGTTAATTCCATAATGAAAACTTATACAGTAATGGAAAAATGTACTAGACCTACCCATTGTACCAAAACCTTTATCAAGCCTTTTGATGTGATAGTCAAAAGGTACAGCATTATACAAGCATTAGGACTATTAAGCCATTAGGTTTGAATTTAGTTTTTTCAGTTTTATTATACAGTAGGTATCTTTTTAATAAGGTTGGGGCAAACACATATCAGATTTTTCTGAAAGGAGGTCACAGGCCTGAAAAGTTCGGGAACCACTGCTCTTTGATTTATGCGAAAATACCTACATGACATTACAGCCGTACGATACAGCCAGTAAATTATCTGTTAGCTACAAATACGTTTCTTGAAATCAAAAGCAAAATAATGAACACAAAGTATAGAGAAGAAATGCATACTTAGATTGCTGAATAATTCCTTGCTTCAAGTAAATAAACAAATTTTCTTCATGTCGTTCCGTTATAACGACCTTCTGAGCGAATTCATTCCTGAAACAAGCAATTAAGATGTTAGTGATTTACGATAAAGAAAATAAGACGTTATGTAAATGTATCTGACATTTACAATGGTACTGCAGTGACGCACAAGCAGGTCTTCACATTTTCTGTAGATATTCCATTAAGTGAATCCATTATAAGCCCAGCTCCACTCAATACTTTCTCGCTAAAGGCATTGGGGGAATGTGTATATAGAAGTTCTCGTGCCACTTGCAACAGTCTGGGTTACGACCACATAAAACTTCAGCTGTTTGTTTATGCTGCATAGACACCGATTTTAGCATGACACACAAAGTATTCCAGCGAAATTCAACGTGCTGCTTTACGGTAAACTGCAACCATGAGCCTTTCATACGGCCACTTTTTTTCAATGAGTTCCAACATTTTTCGTTTATTCTAACCACGCGTAAACGTTAGGTCGATATTCCTGCAACCATTTATCCTCAGTGATTTAGCGTTGAACCGTGCTGACGTCGTGGTTGTTGTTCGGAAGAGACCAAAGTTCTTAAGTGCGTTTTTCACCATTGGCAACGAACGTAACACTCGACAGATGGCATGTATGTTTTTCTAATTTCCTCATGTTTGTTTTAATTACCTCTTGTATATCTGTAACACTTCTCTATATCAGATGTGAACTCTGCAACAAACAGGACCCACAGCAACTCTCGCAAACTGAAGGCGTAGTAAGAGTTAAATAATGCGTTTTACCGACTGTGCACGTCAATCGTAGATACGCACACACCATCCTCCATATCCTGCAACACTTGTGGAACCGTAGCCACGCTGCATTCGTCGTCTATTTCTTTCTCATTGCCAGAAATTGACAGGTGAAGAAGCACGCCTCTTGGACTTGCAGTGGGGTAATGTGCTCCTGTTTCTGACAGTGTCTGTGCAAGATCTAAAAACTTACCCCGGCAACAGCACTGAATGGCCACAGATCTCTTGGACACGTTGTTACACACTTATTCAGCACAATTGATTTTGCTGGCATCGGGAGGTTGCCACTATTATTGATGTGACTATTAGGAGAAGCGTTGCAGATACTACAGTGTTGCAGCAGGGTACTGGTACTGCCATAACGAAAAGCTGATAATTTGCGAAAGCAGACTACATTTTGCAAAACCTACAGACTTATTTTCATTTTGTAAAAGAAGTGTAACATTGTCATACTATGTTATATCCTGATACCTACAGACGAGTGTGTTTCTCCTCCAGTTCTCTTCTACAAATCTTCTAATCCTTGGATGCTGGAAGGATCTTTGCTTTTCGGTATGTGTTTCTGATATAATAATATACAATAATCCAAAGGCGTTGTCAAGAAAACCAAAACAACTGCAAGTTCCTTACATTCTGGTCACTTTGTCTTGCTCACAAATGTCTGCACAGATGTGCATTAGCTGACCCCACAAGAGCGGATGTTAGCTACGGATTCTGGAACACCTTCAGCCTCTTCCTGTGCACTAGTGGAGACGAAACCCGGAGGTCGTCAGCTACAGTTCTCGGAACAGCCGACTTAGCCTCATTAGATGGGAGCGCACGTGCCGATTTCTGCAGCAACGGACCGGGCCACGTTCAGAATGTCCATGAGTTTTTCTGCAGTTTTCACGTGCCAGCAGGTTCTTCTTGCATCCAGTTCGGCGAACGCTGACTACGTCGAAAAACCTACAAAACTGTACCGCAAAAGACCTTGTTAGAGGAAAACGACCCATGAACATTAAACGATGAGGAATGGAAGTGGGATACATGAAGCGGATTTGAAAGGTTTCTGGACGATATACCAACTATGGATCAGAGTGTAATAAAAACTTAGCTACAAAATTTGAAATCAAGATTCATAAATGAGCTCACAGAGGTAGAAGCTTTAGAAAGAAGCGAAAAAGGAAAGGATGAACTGTATAGACCACTAAAAAGTCACGTGTACTATGTTCATTATTGTATTACGCATTACGTTGTTACATCCGTTATTTTACATTCCTAGTTTTTTCTTTGCTGTCCTTAGCATATCAAACCTTCACGATTCTCAAGAGTGCAAACTATTCAGAAAGCAATTTCGCTCGTGTGGCCAGTCATTCCCGCTTTCGCAGCGCTGTCTGTTTCCCAATTGACTCGTTGTCTCGGCCAGGTACCCGAACGATCCACACGCCTCGACGTCACGTCACGTCTCGTGCACTGCGTTGCCGGTACAGCTGAGCTCGAATACTCGTGGTGTGGGCAACAGAACGAAGCGGTCGGCCACAGGTGGGCTCTGATGGTTAAATGTGGATGCAATCAGTGATTATGTACAGGAAAAACATAAACATTAGAAAAATTAGTGTAGTAAAATGGCACTAACTGCAAATTTGTATCCTAATTCAAAACTTATTAATGAAAATGTTTATATTCTTTAATTAGGAAATCCAAAATGCCTTTTGCTGAAAATTGTCAAGATTGGTGTTTATGACGAAATTTTACCCTCTATTAAAGAACACGGTAAATATAAAATAAGAAAAGAAATGGTAGATTTTTATAGAAACCAAATATATCATTCAAGAGATTTAAATAAAATTCAGGACAATAATTTGTTAGCTACAGAAATTTAACAGGAATTAAATGAACAAATAACTAATTTAATACCACATGTTGTTCCTCAAATTACTGATGAAAATTTAAGACCAACTTTTATTATTTCAAGACTATATGGTTATAATGTTAATTATGATTATTATGTAAGTCGAACACAATACAAAAATCTTCAGAATCAAATAAATATTATAAGAAATAAACATCAAAATTGTGAAGAATTGTTCATAGTTAATTACGTATGTAATTGAATAAATTTATCCCTGAGTGAAAGAAAGAATGGATATTGATTGTTAACACAATTATCTAAATATTTGGAATACTTAATCTAGAGATGAGTTGTATGATGTATTTAATCTTTTGAATATTTCTTAGAAAATAAAACAGTACTTAAAAACTGCTTTATTATTATTCAACATCTTAGTTCTAGTTGATCCAATTTATGTGAAAGTTATCAAATCCTATTCATGTAACATTCATAACATTTTTCATATACATGTAATAAACTAAATCTATCAAAACGAGTTGACTAAATTAATTCAAATTAAAATTCTCAAACAATTCTGAGATAAGGCCATTCTTATTCATTTTTATTTTAATATCAAAGTATACTGTTATTTTTAATAAAACAATTAGTGCAATAAGTATTATATTCAATACTAAACATGTTTAAATTTTCAATGACTAACTTCATTTTCTACAAAAAATTTAAAGATAATTTTATTATAATTGATCCAACAGTTGTGTGAATTATCAAATCCTAACATTTTAATGTGTACTTTATTATCTCTATTTTTCAAAATTTCTTCAATGAGATTAACATCTGGAAAATTTGTTTAATATGGACCTTATTCAATGAAATTTATTTTTATTTGTTCACCATTATATCGCTTAAACATATGTGACTGGATTATATTGAATATCATCTTCAATTTCAAAAAATTCTGTTGACCAATTAGCAGCATATCCTTTTTTGAATGTTCCTTTTACTTGACTTACACTTACTTAATCACCTATTGTGTATTTATGTACAGTAACGTAACTGGTAAATTCATACATAAACCGTTTATCAGATTTTTTCGTTTACTGTTGACATCTTTCGGTTTCATTTATATTGTTGAATGTACTGTGTTCTTATTTTCATCAAATAGATGTTTAGCTGGTTCAACTGACTTCTAATTTCCTTGTAGATCAATTTCCTTGCAGAAATTTTCGAAGTTTTCTATTGAATTTAATATAAATTTTTCATCAATTCCTTAAATTCTTAACATATGTTTTTGGATAGGGTCCGCCTTTAGCAAAACACAGTTTTCTTTTAAAACCCAAACATGTTTCACTGCAGTTGCAGCATCCTCAGTGGGCTTTTATTTACCATCTGTTAAAGATAAAGAACGTTCTTTGTTGTTTTGTATACATGTAGCTATTAGTTTAAAAAAAATTTAATTACAGATATTTGAAAAAACACATAAATTATGAAAATTCATACCTTTTTACCACATGGTGTGGTTTTTCTGACGTGTTGTGTTTCTACAATGACCGTTTGTTCCACAGTTTGTCATCTGCAACCACTTTTACCTTAAAGTAGATAAATTGTTTAAGCCAAAATTCCGATTTGAAGAACTATGTTATTACTATGCCTGAAATTATTTAATTCTGTGTGTGTGTGTGTGTGTGTGTGTGTGTGTGTGTGTGTGTGTGTCTATTTACATAGTGTTTCACTTACTCTTTTTTCGTCTTCATCACTGTCAAACACTGAATATTGAGTTGCCACTGCCACTGTCACTCACTGTTTCACTGTTTATCAGCTGTAAAAACAAAACATGGCTGGCAGTGGAACAGCTGGAGGTGTAAAAACAAGATGGCTGGCAGTGGAACAGCTGGAGGTGTAAAAACAAGATGGCTGACAGTGGAACAGTTGAGGTGTTCCTTAGTGTGTGTGTGTGTGTGTGTGTGTGTGTGTGTGTGTGTGTAATAAAGGGGGAGACTGAGAGAAAGAAAGAGAGGGAGAGAGAGAGAGAGAGAGAGATTTTAGGTTCCAGGATTCTCCTTTTTTTTGTGGTGTGACATTGACAGTGGCAACTCAATATTCAGTGTTTGACAGTGATGAAGACGAAAAAAGAGTAAGTGAAACACTATGTAAATAGACACACACACACACACACACACACACACACACAAACACAAACACACACACACAAACACACACACACACACACAAACACACACACACACACACACACACACACACACACACACACACACACAATTAAATAGTTTCAGGCATAGTAATAACATAGTTCTTCAAATCGGAATTTTGGCTTAAACAATTTATCTACTTTAAGGTATAAGTGGTTGCAGATGACAAACTGTGGAACAAACGGTCATCGTAGAAACACAACAAGTCAGAAAAACCACACCATGTGGTAAAAAGGTATGAATTTTCATAATTTGTGTTTTTTCAAATATCTGTAATTACATTTTTTAGAACTAATAGCTACATGTATACAAAACAACAAAGAACGTTCCTTATCTTTAACAGATGGAAAATAAAAGCCCACTGAGGATGCTGCAACTGCAGTGAAACATGTTTAGGTTATAAAACAAAACGGTGTTTTCCTAAAGGCGGAACCTATCCAAAAATATATGTATTGTTAAAGCAAACATGGAAAAAAAGAGCTTCAATACCAAGATGATTATTTCGATGCCTTGCCAGGCATTTCCAAGCAAGCTCTACAACAAATTCCGGAACACTACAGCAAAGTTACATCAAACTATTTTAAATATAAAATTCAATAGACTTTGTCTTTCATACAATGTAATACCTAACTATCTACATGTAAATGTAAACAGTATGTCACCTGCAGCTCATCATGCCAAACACAAAGCTAAAATTGAGTGGCTGAAGCAAGAAATTAGAAACCTACATACAAAAAAGCAGGAACTCAATGCTGAACTATTCAAAATTCACCTGGAACTAGGAAACCACATTAAAGTCTCTGAAATATTCAATGATATCATGAATACAGTGAAACAAAACACAGAAACACAAATAAAATCAAAATGGAATAAATAACAACAAAAACTACACACTCATTTAAAACAAAACAAAGCTTTTGTACATAAAAATAGAAAGCAAGCAAACCACACATTCCACAAACTTCTGGTAAACCTTACTGACATACCACTAACCAGCCAAGAAATAAGTTTTCTAGAAAAAGGCCCAAAATAGAATGTCAACACACACATCACACACAAGACAGTGGAGAATCTTATCACAGAAAGTGAGTACATCATAAAACAACAACAGAGAAACAATAACCAAAACTTCAGTGCAGGTCTGACAAGAGAATCACAGAAGAAATAAGACACATAATAAAAGAAAACAAAAACAACATATTGACAGGAACAAAAACTGAAAAAGAAAAAACCTCTAGTAAAATAAAGGACAAACTTAAAAACAATGAGGCACTCATCACAAGATCAGACAAGGGCAGCACCATGATAATAATAAAACAGGATGAATACAAGCAAAAAACCTTAAAATTCCTGGAAGACAACATAACAAAGCTAACCAGTGATCCAACACAAAGATACCAGAAAAACACAATAACACTCCTAAAAAATATCTCACACATATTGACAAGTCAGAAACAAAATGGTTGAAACAAAAGAACCCCCAAGCACCCACACTGAACAGCCCACTAAAGCTCCACAAGGATGGCATTCCTATACGCCCTGTAGTCAATTTCAGAAGTGCACCCACATACCACTTAGCCAGAGAAATTCGCACACACATACAGAAACATTACATATACACAAATAACAGAAGCTTACGCAACACTGAAAAGCTGGTACAACAAATCAGACATCAACATACACACAACAGCCACACTCACATAATTTGACATCACATCCATGTACACCAATATCCCCACCACTGAAACCATCAACATCATCAGACAACAATTAAAAGAACAAGCCAAAATTCCCGAACCCTACATAAAAGAAATAGCTAGCATCCTAAAACTTCTCACACAACAAAACTTCTCCTTTGACAATCAGTTTTACTCACAAGAAGATAGGCTTCCAATGGGGTCACCAGTCAGTGGAGTCCTAGCCAACATCTTTCTCCATCACATTGAAAATAGAATATTCGAAACAATAGTCAGACCCAAACAATACCGGATAATATATTGGTACCGTTATGTAGATGACATCATATGCCTTATAGATGAAACACTAAGCCGCATCCAACAACTCCACAGTGATATAAACAAAGTACACCCAAAAATAAAATTCACCATAGAAACAGAACACAACAAAGGGCTAAACTTCCTTGACCTCACAATATACAGACACAACAACCAACACCAATTCTCTATATTCAGGAAAGCGACCACCACTAGCACAACCATTCATAAAGACTCTAATCATTCGATTACACACAAACTAGCCGGCTTCCAATATATGCTACACAGACTAAACAAAACCCCACTCACTGAAAACAACTACAAGAATGAATTGCAGACAATCAGACAAATAGCAGTGGAGAATGGATATGACATAAACACTATAGATAAACTAAACCACAAAATTAAAGCAAAATTAAAAAGGACACCCAACATACAAAAACAAAAGCCTCCTTATCAACCTACAAACACACAGAACCCACCAATGAACACACATGAACAGGAAACACCCATAATGACAAACAGATGGTTCACTCTCACCTATAACAACAAAACAGTACACAGAATAGGCAACATACTAAAAAAACAAGGGATAAAAATAGCCTACAGGACAGACAACTCAACACAGAAAAAACTAAGGACAACCAACACAAGCACAGACAAACACAAAACATCTGGTATTTACCAATTAACATGCCAGGATTGCAAAGCAGTTTATATAGGGCAGACAACCAGAAACTTTAATACCAGATACACAGAACACAAAAGAGCATTAAAAAGTAACAGCTGTCATTCCACATTTGCTGAACACCTCATGGACAAGAAACATAGCCCAACAAACATCAATACGGATTTGAAAATTCTCAAATGCAGCAACAGCCCCTCACAAAAACTGATAAACAAAGAAAATTACCAGATACAAAAAGCCATAGTGGAAGGCAAACAAATGATAAGTGAATACACAGCTCTCTGCAATGGCACTCTGTTCTCTGCCCTCAAAGAATTAAGACAAAACCAAACTATAGAGATCTTAACACCCTCCCCCACACACCACAAAAAAAATCCTGAAACCTAAAATCTCTCTCCTCCCCTCCCTCTCCCTCTCCCTCTCCCTCTCCCTCTCCCTCTCCCTCTCCCTCTCCCTCTCCCTCTCCCCCCCCCTTTTACACACACACACACACACACACACACACAAAAAAAAAAAAATCAGTCACCTCTGAAAGGTTCAAAACAACCGCCAGGAACACCTTAACTGTTCCACTGTCAGCCATCTTGTTTTTACACCTCCAGCTGTTCCACTGCAATAAGTGGTTGCAGATGACAAACTAAGGAACAAACGGTCATTGTAGAAACACAACACGTCAGAAAAACCACACCATGTGGTAAAAAGGTATGAATTTTCATAATTTATGTGGTTTTCAAATATCTGTAATTACATTTTTTTAAACTAATAGCTACATGTATACAAAACAACAAAGAACGTTCTTTATCTTTAACAGATGGTAAATAAAAGCCCACTGAGGATGCTGCAACTGCAGTGAAACATGTTTGGGTTTTAAAAGAAAACTGTGTTTTGCTAAAGGCGGACCCTATCCAAAAACATATGTATTGTTAAAGCAAACACAGAAAAAAAGAGCTTCAATACCAAGATGCTTAAATTCTTTATTATAAAATTCTTTGTCATTATCTGTTTATTCAGACTATGCCCAATTCTTAAAATTTTTCAAATGGATTAACTATGTTCTTACCTGTTTTAAATGTAACTGGGATGACCCAAGCATATTTTGAAGAAAACATCAATTTCAATGTAATACATATTTATATCCTTTGTACATTTTTTGTATTCCTTTCAATTTACCTGAATCTGTTTAGACTAGACCATCATGCCATAAATCATTTATCGCAAAATAAATTACATTTTCCATTCTAAAATGTTTAATGTAATTTAATGGTGATTTGTTTGTGGATATTTAATCCATTATCTACAATTTTCTAAACTTCAAACAGTAAATGTGAGAATAATGAAAGATCGAACATTATATGTATGATGTTCAGTCTTTCATATTTAGAAGAATTTAACAATATTCCAGCAATTGAACATGTTAAATTAAATTATATATAATACATATATATAATACATATTCAGTGTATATGTTCAGTGTTCTAGTTGAATTTTTTTGTTCAACATTTATGAAATGTTGTATTTTATTTTTGAACTTGCCATCACTTGGTTTACTAGGCATATCTCTTTTAAGAAATTGAAACTGATCATTCCAGCAATTAGCACTCACTTTTTAAAAATTGTCAAGTTCAACATCATGTCCTATAACTTATGATACGATTTTAACTTGTCATCGCATCTGAAAATATTTGAAAAATTAAAATTTTCGAAGATCTAATTGTTTTAGTAGTTTGGAATATGTTTTTATTAAAGAAAAATAATCAATACCATTATGTCTACCTCTAGTAAAATATTCTCTAACTGTATCAAATGCTTGTACAAAATTCTGATCATTTTCACAGAGAATCTAATATCATTGCATCATTTAAACTCAATGCAGAATTTGGACTGATAATTTTTGAACCAAATTATCATTTATATATTTCAATTTCTGATATATTCAAAATTTAATAATTACTATAACTGATGAAAATGGTAATTTGGTTGACTTCAATGGTTCAACTGTAAAAGTTATTTTAAAAATGTCTTAAGTTTTTCATAAGAAACCATGATCAAGATCAGGAGTTATCAAGTTTTACTGTTTTCCTGTTAATAAAAAAACTAATATTAATTTAAAAATTCCTAGTAAAGAATCAGGAATTAATATTAATATTGGAAATGGAAGGATTCATCCTATTCATTGACAGCTTTGTAAGAATTTAAGTTTATTGGAACCAATGGATCATGTTATTCAATGTATAAAAGAAAATCCAATTAAAAATGACTCAGTAATTGACTGGCAAAACTGTTCAATGTTATCATAACTAACAGAGGAAACATTATGTCTAGAATAGAACAACCATGTATTTCATCATCAGTTCTTATTCAATTGACTTCATCTCTGTCAAATGAATTAACAATGGAAGGACATATTGTTAATCATGGAAAAATAAAAATTAAAAAAAAGTATGTCATCCATTAGAAATATTGGATGGATTTTTGAAACATTTTAGACAAATGATTTGGAAAAGTGATTTAACAGTAACTTTCCCTTGGAGTTAAAGTTCCAATGACTTAATTCTTAGGTGGGCTGATAAAAATGAAGTGGGATTGAAATAAGGTACACTTGAAAAAAGGAAGAGTCGTTGTGGAATCTATGGAAATCCGTTTTCGAGACGTTAAATATGAACCAGAATAATCACTTGAAGTAGAACAGGAAAGACTGAAATATCAAAAATTAGAATTCTTTCATTGAACCACAAACAATGGAAATCGATGGATTAAATGGAAAATGAGATTTTGAACTAGATCTTACTACTTACTTTAATTCTGCTGAATTTGATATGGCTTACTTTATTTTCGTTGTTTTCTTAAATAACCGAAAAATTGTCAGTTAATCGTTTCTTATTGTTTGATCATGTTAAATTACTAAATATCTGTATAAAGACTGGAAGAGAACGCATCGGGCAGTAGCATCTCACATCAGACACCTATGAAGGTAATACAAAAGGCGCTAGAGAACAGTGGTAAATACGTCTCACTTTCTTTTTAGGGAGCATACGAGTACTACTAAATACGTAATTGCTTTAAATATACAAACAAAAATATAAGGCTCCATATGAAACCACAACCTTCACCAGCTGTCCATTTATAACTTAAGGGATAACCAATCTATGCAAATATCACGAATATATAAACTCAGCTGCCAAAATAGTACCTCCTACTATGTAGGAAAAACTGTGAGAAGCTTTGAGATTCAGTTCAAATAACATTTACATGCCATGTGTTTGAACACAAGCTATCAAATTCTGAATTTGCAATGCAGACAACTCTCAGCATAAATGGAGCAAAAACATTGAAGACCACATCCATATATTGAATGATGCTAAGAAAGGTAGCCTAAAGAATATACCTCATGAGATAGAAATATATGTACTTAAAAGCAAATCACTACTTCTTCTCCTCAATGAAGAGAGAGTTAGCCAATGCAGACTTTGTACAAAAATTTCACTCAACTACCTTCTAACTATAAATAAACACTACTTCTTATGAATACAACACACTGTCAGTAATCCAATATAAGCAGTACACCAAAATATAGCAGCCTGCTCAATCACACTTTTATACAATTTTGTAAATTTAAACTTTCAACTAGCCATAATCTGATAATACAATGTCTACTGTTTGACGCAATACTTTCTATTTTTTCCCCACTTATTTTTTCCCTGAGTGTACCACAATATTTACGTAATAGAATTTCTGTAAAAAAATCCTAACGAACTGGTTGCTACATCTGCTGGTTTCATTTGTAATTAATGCTCATTCAATGTTAAATGCATATAGTGTAACGTTCATTCTTTGTAAATTTTCCACACTGTCATATCAGTATATACACGCTGAGTCACCAAAAACTAGCACTGCAGATATTGTGGAAATGGAAAGTTTTATTGATGTGCAACTATGCTAGAATGGACTCATAGTCTGGGGCTTGTATTGTTAACCAGTAAACAGATTATAATAATACATAGAAAATAATTTTTTTGTAAAACTGTGCACTTTCTTAAGTGGAACGATGCCTATTGTCATTAACAAACTAATAGCAAAATAAATTATGTCACTGCTGTTTGTTGCAGGATTCTAGTGCAAGTCATTTACTACATATCGTTTATTGAAAAGTTTCTACACCAACACTTTTTTTGTGCCATTTAAGCTGCGTAATTGTTAGGTACAACATTATGTTTGCTTAGTGTAATTCTGTGTTCTTTGAGTGCAGTACGACTTGCTAGTCAGTATGTGACATTCCAAGCAGTAGGTTGAGTGGACGATGGAATTTATCAATGCAGTAGACCATTTTAATGAAAATTTATTATACTTTAAATTTTGACAGTATTTGATTGTAACCGCCAAGTAACTACCTACTGTGTGAATGATGGATGTATGGAAAGCAGATGTAAGTCTTAAGTCTGTAAATAGTGGAAGTTCAATTTTAAATCTTGCACATAATTTGACTGTTAACTGAGGACCATTGAAATGAATAATTTATTTTAATTTTTGACAATACTTGGTTGTAATAGCCAAGTAACTAGCTACTGTAAATATGAGCTGGGGAGACCACAATTGGGGGTCGCTGGGGGATTGGCGGATGGTAACGAGAACACAGGTCGTGTTGCCACTACTGTCCGTACAGACACAAGGGAGCACACACTGCTGGCAGCCATTGAGAAAAGGCTCACAAGGGGGTCATGAGGAAATTCCATACTCATTGGGCTATTTTGCCAGCCAACTGAAGGCCCAGAAAATTACTTTAAAGAAGGCCGCCAACTGACACTTGGCTGCAACACGATCTCCGACAGACGAATGATTTTCCTGGCGAAACCTCACACTAACGAAATGGCCAACTGAAGAACTTAATCTAACCAACTTAACTCGCAACGGTGTGCTCTGAATGATTATTTGCTTGGCAAGTTTGCGGGATAGAATCACTACAAACGGGTGGGAACAGCTAAAAGGCTCCACACAAAGCCTTTGAACTCTACCATAATGGCAGCACTAGAGCCGTGAGCAGACAACGAGGAATAATGCGAATTGTTATCTACAATTAACTGTCAAGTCATTTGGCTCTCCACAAAATTAAAGTTGCACATTCGGACAAAAGAGTGCAAAATCCTGTTTTCTGATTGGACTTCGAGCTCCTAACGCTTCCATCATTGTTTCTAACTTCTGGAATGTGTCGTTTTGCCTCTATACAATAATGACTCATGTAGTTCTTAAACAACAGATTCATTTATATTGAATTAAGTATGAGATGACTTGCAGTTGTGAATTCCTAAAGAATGGAAAGATTCAAGACATGAACAGCCAACTAGATTGTATACATGAAATCATAAACTTTTATTAACATAAATTGTGAAATGACTTATTTGTTAATATGTGAGTGTATTTTATTTGAATGAATGTGTTTCTGGTGTGACTCTTCGTAACATTATTTGTATTCTGTGTAACAAGATATTCGTTTGTGAGTATAATAATAATAATAATAATAATAATAATAATAATAATAACAACTAATGCCTCTCCAAATTATTGAGAAAGGCATCCACTGACCATTTCATTTAAAATAGCTTCAGGCGAGGAAACGCGTCAGCCGAATATAGGGCCTAAACATTTCGTTAGTCGAGATATATTAACCCTCTCTTACTTTAAATGACTACAGACGAGATGCAAATAGAGAACGGGCTGACATTTATATGTTGAAAACTTGTCTTTTCTCACTCCTTCTCTTCTATTTGCGATATCAGTAGTTGTTATACTCAGCTAGCTACCTTCATAATGGTGCCAATTTGCAAAGGATGGAAAAGCTTTATCTTTCACTCTGTGAATACACACTGTGATAGCTTTCCGGAGAGGTCAAGCAGCTTTAGTCACAGGATTTGTAGTAGAGCATGTTCTCGCAGATACGTTGTCCTTAGGAAGCAATGCTTGTGGGGAGTAAGTATCTCACCTGAGAAAAAACGGTACCTTACTTCCAGAAAGTGGTCAAGGCTGAATCAGTTACGTGAATGACACTAAGGGCGACCACTGGGTCATAGGCTGTGGGCATTTATAGGTTAATCAGAAGTGGTCAATGCTGTTCCCATGTACTCTCCGGTTCATTTGTCTTAACATTGCGTTAACATCATTTCAAATATTTACTGGTATAACTTATTCAGTTTAATCACGCTTTTCCTTTAGAAAACACACATGGGACACTATACACACATCGGTATGTCTGATTGTCTCAAATAGCATATCCCAGTGTTCCTTCTGTGTTAAATACTTTTTGCTATTGCTTTGATCTTATTTCCAAAAATTGGCTAGTGTGATTTATTCAGTTTAATCGCATCTTCCTGTCGGTATTCACACACCAGGCACCAGGTAGCCTCCTGTGTATTTGATGGTATCAAACAAATTCTCTCAGTACTTCTTCAGTGTCAAGCATGTTTTTATATTATGGATGAAATAATTTTGGGTATTTGGCCGCGTCATCGTAACTGCTAGAACAACTAAACTGCCGACGGTTTGACCATCTTGCTGCAGTCCTCTCCAGGGCAGTTCATTCTAGGAGGTGCCAGGATTGAGAGGTGGTCACGTCACCGAAATTCGTTAAAGAAATCAGTATTATTCTTCTAATAATTTCCGGGTATGCAGCCGGATCCCGTCGACATTCTGCCACGATATTTCGGCCCAGAGACGTCCGACCATCATCAGGTGAGTACACAACTACTGAAGAGCCCAGGTGCAGTCGCGGTATTGTGGCAGAATGTCGACGGGATCCGGCTGCATACCCGGAAATAATTAGAAGAACAAATACGCCGGGAAAATTTCAGAAATCAAATCAGTATTAGTTAGTAACAAATTTAATCCCTCCATTAAATACCATGGTACCTACCATGCAAAAGACAATTTATGGAGGGATCTAATATATAGAAATGTTTGTGATCAGTCTAAAAGTTGCACCTACGACCTAATTCTACACACAGGAGAAAAAATTTTGCATCACCATAGTTCCCAAAACTCCTGAAGATAGACGTTCAGTGTGGATATTGTATGACTGACACATCCCTTTGACTGTTCAGAGACGTCACTAAACCTGCACAAACACGTAAACAACCATGCATGAGCAGCGACTAATAAATGGTTCAAATGGCTCTGAGCACTATCAGACTTAACATCTGAGGTCATCAGCCCCCAGAACTGATAACTACTTAAACCTAACTAACCTAATGACATCACACACAACCATTCCCGAGGGAGGATTCGAACCTGCGACCATAGCGGTCGCGCGGTTCCAAACTTAAGCGCCTAGAACCGCTCGCCCACAAGGGCGGCCAGCGCCTATTAGATGCAGGGGATCAGATAGCTTATCAGTTCCAGTCATTCCACCAGGAAGGAGGTACACAGCTCGTGTTGTCCTTAGTTCAACCAGGCCTAGACGGTGAATACCGCAGTTCGATCGCGTCCGCATTGTTACACTGTGCCAGGAAGGGCTCTGAACAAGGGAAGTGTCCAGACGTCTCGTGGCGAACAAATGCCATGTTGTTCGGACATGGACGAGATACAGAGAGACAGAAACCATCAATGACATGCCTTGCTCAGGCTGCCCAAGAGCTACTACTGCAGTGGATGACTGCTACGTACGGATTATGGCTTGGAGGAACCCTGACAGCAAAGCCACCTTGTTGAATAATGCTTTCTGTGCAGCCACAGGACGTCGTGTTACAACTCAAACTGTACGCAATAGCCTGCATGTTGAGCAACTTCACTCCCGACGTCCATGGGTAGGTCCATCTTTGCAACCACGATGTCATGTAGTGCGGTACAGATGGGCCCAACAACATGCCGAATGGACCACTCAGGATTGGCATTACTTTCTTCATTCAGACAATCGTCGGAGATATTTGGAGTCAACCTGGTCAGACTAAACACCTTAGACACACTGTCCAGGGAGTGCAACAAGGTTGAGGTTGCCTGCTGTTTTGGACTGGCATTATGTGGGGCTGACCTAAGTCGCTGGTGGTTCAAAATGGTTCAAATGGCTCTGAGCATTATGGGACTGAACATCCATGGTCATCAGTCCCCTAGAACTTAGAACTACTTAAACCTAAATAACCTAAGGACATCACACAACACCCAGCCATCACGAGGCAGAGAAAATCCCTGACCCCGCCGGGAATCGAACCTGGGAACCCAGGCGTGGGAAGCGATAACGCTACCGCACAATCACGAGATGCGGGCTCGCTGGTGGTCATGTAAGGCGCCGTAACGGCTGTTAGATACATGAATGTCATCGTCTGACCAATAATGCAATAGTGCCGAATGGCCGATACTCGATACGACACGACAAACCAGCACAGTTACTGGAGAGGAAGTGCGAGGAAAATACAAGCAATTTTTCAGTGACGTGAATGAATTAGAATTTCAAGAAACTTTGATCATTTAGAGTTTATGTGCAGAGCAATATTTATTTATACTTTATATACTTAACAATTAAAAGCGTTTCTATACTTACATCAATATCTGACTCATCATTTACTTCCTCAGTCTGGTCATCCTCCAGAGTCCTCCCCTGTGTTAGTGAAGATATCCCACATCCCACCTCTTCTCGATTCAGGTTGAACTGCAGGAGATCGTAGTACCAAAGCGTCGGTTGTGGCATGTTTTCAGCAGCACTTCTAGTTGCTGATTTAGCGTCCTGTATTTTTCTAGACTGTCGCCGGAAAGACGCTCGTAGAGAAACATTTTTTTTTTAATAACAAACGCCTTGTCTGCTGCACTATTTATCTCTTTGCACTTAGCTGTAAGAACTTTGTAGGCTTTGTTCCTCATATTCCTATTTGAGTAGTCCTTCGATTTTTATCTCCTACAAACATGACCACTCTCTGTACATTATTAATGAAACACGCCCAAAAGTCTTTGTTTTCTTCGAACGACGTTATCATAAAAGCAGCGAAAAGCAGTGACAACGAAAGAAGTAGTGAATAACTGAGTGTGGGACACCGTACTGACGAAACGGGGGCTCGCAGGAAGCGGCCGGCCTGAGCTGTGGCCCCGGCTCAGCAGGTGGCGGTCGGGGGAGCAGGTAGCGGCTCACCAGTGGAGGCGACGCACCCCAACTTCGGACACGAGCGCGAGCCCGTCGCTCACACACAGGCGAGCCGGTCGGGGCCAACCCTCTCAACGGGTCGGTCGGCGGACCGGTCCGGCTGTGTATGGGCTGCTTAAAACGATTTACGAGGCGCTGTCTCCAATTCTGCCCACGTCCCAGACTCCCCGCTCGCCTCGATGTTGTTGTTGTTGTTGTTGTCTTCAGTCCTGAGACTGGTTTGATGCAGCTCTCCATGCTACTCTATCCTGTGCAAGCTGCTTCATCTCCCAGTACCTACTGCAACCTACATCCTTTTGAATCTGCTTAGTGTATTCATCTCTTGGTCTCCCTCTACGATTTTTACCCTCCACGCTGCCCTCCAATGCTAAATTTGTGATCCCTTGATGCCTCAAAACATGTCCTACCAACCGATCCCTTCTTCTAGTCAAGTTGTGCCACAAACTTCTCTTCTCCCCAATCCTATTCAATACCTCCTCATTAGTTACGTGATCTACCCATCTAATCTTCAGCATTCTTCTGTAGCACCACATTTCGAAAGCTTCTATTCTCTTCTTGTCCAAACTAGTTATCGTCCATGTTTCACTTCCATACATGGCTACACTCCAAACAAATACTTTCATAAACGACTTCCTGATACATAAATCTATATTCGATGTTAACAAATTTCTCTTCTTGAGAAACGCTTTCCTTGCCATTGCCAGTCTACATTTTATATCCTCTCTACTTCGACCATCATCAGTTATTTTACTTCCTAAATAGCAAAACTCCTTTACTACTTTAAGTGTCTCATTTCCTAATCTAATTCCCTCAGCATCACCCTATTTAATTTGACTACATTCCATTATCCTCGTTTTGCTTTTGTTGATGTTCATCTTATATCCTCTTTTCAAGACACTGTCCATTCCGTTCAACTGCTCTTCCAAGTCCTTTGCCGTCTCTGACAGAATTACAATGTCATCGGCGAACCTCAAAGTTTTTATTTCTTCTCCATGAATTTTAATACCTACTCCAAATTTTTCTTTTGTTTCCTTTACTGCTTGCTCAATATACAGATTGAATAACATCGGGGAGAGGCTACAACCCTGTCTCACTCCTTTCCCAACCACTGCTTCCCTTTCATGCCCCTCGACTCTTATGACTGCCATCTGTTTCTGTACAAATTGTAAATAGCCTTTCGCTCCCTGTATTTTACCCCTGCCACCTTCAGAATTTGAAAGAGAGTATTCCAGTCAACATTGTCAAAAGCTTTCTCTACGTCTACAAATGCTAGAAACGTAGGTTTGCCTTTCATTAATCTTTCTTCTAAGATAAGTCGTAAGGTCAGTATCGCCTCACGTGTTCAAACATTCCTACGGAATCCAAACTGATCCTCCCCGAGGTCCGCATCTACCAGTTTTTCCATTCGTCTGTAAAGAATTCGTGTTAGTATTTTGCAGCTGTGACTTATTAAACTGATAGTTCGATAATTTTCACACCTGTCAGCACCTGCTTTCTTTGGGATTGGAATTATTATATTGTTCTTGAAGTCTGAAGGTATTTCACCTGTCTCATACATCTTGCTCACCAGCTGGTAGAGTTTTGTCATGACTGGCTCTCCCAAGGCCGTCAGTAGTTCTAATGGAATGTTATCTACTCCGGGGGCCTTGTTTCGACTCAGGTCTTTCAGTGCTCTTTCAAACTCTTCACGCAGTATCTTACCTCCCATTTCGTCTTCATCTACATCCTCTTCCATTTCCATAATATTGTCCTCAAGTACATCGCCCTTGTATAAACCTTCTATATACTCCTTCCACCTTTCTGCCTTCCCTTCTTTGCTTAGAACTGGGTTGCCATCTGAGCTCTTGATATTCATACACGTGGTTCTCTTCTCTCCAAAGGTCTCTCTAATTTTCCTGTAGGCAGTATCTATCTTACCCCTAGAGAGATAAGCTTCTACATCCTTACATTTGTCCTCTAGCCATCCCTGTTTAGCCATTTTGCACTTCCTGTCGATCTCATTTTTCAGACGTCTGTATTCCTTTTTGCCTGCTTCATTTACTGCATTTTTATATTTTCTCCTTTCATCAATTAAATTCAATATTTCTTCTGTTACCCAAGGATTTCTAGCAGCCCTCGTCTTTTTACCTACTTTATCCTCTGCTGCCTTCACTACTTCATCCCTCAGAGCTACCCATTCTTCTTAAACTGTGTTTCTTTCCCCCATTGCTGCCAATTGTTCCCTTATGCTCTCCTTGAAACTCTGTACAACCTCTGGTTCTTTCAGCTTATCCAGATCCCATGTCCTTAAATTCCCACCTTTTTGCAGTTTCTTCAGTTTTAACCTACAGGTCATAACCAATAGATTGTGGTCAGAGTCCACATCTGCCCCTGGAAATGTCCTACAATTTAAAACCTGATTCCTAAATCTCTGTCTTACCATTATATAATCTATCTGATACCTTTTAGTATCTCCAGGATTCTTCCATGTATACAACCTTCTTTTTTGATTCTTGAACCAAGTGTTAGCTATGATTAAGTTATGCTCTGTGCAAAATTCTACCAGACGGCTTCCTCTTTCATTTCTTAGCCCCAATCCATAATCACCTACTATGTTTCCTTCTCTCCCTTGTCCTACTGACGAATTCCAGTCACCCGTGACTATTAAATTTTTGTCTCCCTTCACTACCTGAATAATTTCTTTTATCTCATCATACATTTCATCAATTTCTTCATCATCTGCAGAGCTAGTTGGCATATAAACTTGTACTACTGTAGTAGGCATGGGCTTTGTAAAAGGCAAAAACGCCGGGCACCACCCGTGGTGCGACAAGGGGGCTGAATTCTGTTCTTGTCGTTCAGGTAGCTGTGCCGCCGCACATCGTCCCACACCTAATAAAGTGTGGCAGCCCTGTCACCCAGTTATTGTGTAAAGAAAATCAAAGCTCTCATTCCAGATTTCATTACTCTAATGACCTTAACTGGCCATTACCATTCGGAACTTAACAAGAAAAAGTTGTATCAAGGCAAAAATGGAAAGGACAAGCTAAAAGAGCTTGTCGTCTTTCGTAGCCAGTCACTTACAAAAGATCTTGTTTTATAATTATTGGCTCATTTAGCGTTAGGATAGTGTGTCATTCATGCCAAGAGAATCCGGTAAGTTGGAATTTACGATGTCTTAAATTAGAGAAAGTCAGCAGACAGGAAGGGAGGTGGAAGAGTTAACGATGCAGCCAACCTCTTTTTCCCAGTAACTGCAATATCTCACCCACCACCGACTTAAGCTCAGGGATGCCACATACTCTCTACAAGCAAGTCATCAACAAGAACGAAAGTAGGGCACTTAGCAGAGGGCCATGTTGGAAGCTGTTGTTAATTACGGGACCACCTGGTTCCTGCAAGTTCAGACACTCTTAATCAATTAAAAATCCATTTTTGTGAACCCGACACAGTCATCCTGCAAGAAGGCAAAGGTCCTTACTAAAATGGTTTAACCTTTAGAGTTATTCTCTTGACTCAAACATACAGTATCCCTTACCAAATGAGGATTGCACACTAAATGGAACAGGTGACTGATGGTATTCAACAAATGTGCAACAAACAGCAAGCGCTGATACATCTGACAGTGCAATGAAACATTATCAGTGTTTGTGTGACATCCATACAGTGTCACATTTTGTAGGTGGTGATAGGCAATCGTAATTATGTATCACGTTATGTGAGATAATTCAAAAGATAAAAACATATCAACAAAATACCCAACAGAATTAAACATACTGTCACATAGGCATCAAATGTAAAAAATTGTTCAAATGGCTCTAAGCACTATGGGACTTAATATCTGATGTCGTCAGACCCACCGGCCAGAGTGGCCGTGTGGTTCTAGGCGCTCCAGTCTGGAACCGAGCGACGGCTGCGGTCGCAGGTTCGAATCGTGCCTCGGGCATGGAAAAGTGTGATGTCCTTATGTTAGTTAGGTTTAATTAGTTCTAAGTTCTAGGCGACTGATGACCTCAGAAGTTAAGTCGCATAATGCTCAGAGCCATTTGAACCTTCATCAGTCCCCGAGACTTAGAACTACTTAAACCGAACTAACCAAAGGACATCACACACATCCATGCCCGAGGCTGGATTCGAACCTGTGACCGTAGCAGCATAGCGGTACTGGATTGAAGCGCCTAGAATCACTCGGTCACAGTTGCCGGCGCATCAAATTTACATAAGTTTACACTCCGAGTACGAAACACAGTAAAAAAATTAATTTTTCAGTAGTAAAAAGTCATTGACGGTGAGTATTGTATGAAATCCTTTGAATCAGGCTGCCCATGGAAGGAATCGTTCTTAATTGATTTACTAGAAACTTAAGTTAAAAAATAAAGTATCCTGAATAATTATTTCAGATAACATGTCAAATTAAAAAAATAAAGGTGTTTAGATGCTTGAGAGGCACGGAAAGATATCATGTGTCCAGTGCCCTCTATTACATAAAACCTACAGAAAGAAAAAAACACGACACTAATGAGCTTGCTAGTACCAAGACTGTCAAACATTACAGCACAGTTCATTACCTAAAGATTGGGGAACGATCAACGTGTCTTGACAGGGATGGGCTATGTTTTTCAGGATTATGGTCTGCCATTGGCGGTACGAAAGCAAAAGAACATATGACACTTCACCTTTCCACTCACTTCAAACACATTGTCATCCTTCGTGAGAGTAGTTCAGGGATGCAAGTTGATGTCTGTGTGGTCACACTCAGGTGAAGGTGTGGCTAGTGTGAAGGGCCATAAGCCAACTGTCCATCAAAAGATGCAGCTGGGATGTATATCGGTGCGCAGCAACATACATTCTTCCGCCTCGATTGAAGTAGGAACAGGACTCGTGTCATGGCGCCTCATCACAGGTATACTCTCTACGGGAGATGGCGTCAGACATGACTGGATGCCTCCGTAGCTGTCTCAATCGTGATTGAAACTTCGCGTGCACCTCATTCCCTCTGTGGACCTCATGTGGTCTAACGACAGGATTAAAAGACAGCTGTCTGACAAGAGGAAAGAAAATGGTTAGTTCCGGGATGAGCAAGGAATAGGATAGCCTGGATGGGGTGGTTCCATTGAATTGTTAGTCACCTACAAGGACTTGGAAGCTGACTTGCAGATCGAATCATTCATCATTGATCGCTCATGTTTTAATCTCTCTAGGAGAGGAGAAATTGAATGAGGATACAGGTGTACACACTCCTTGACACAGCCGCATTTCGCTTCTGGTCAGGCTGATTGCATGGGAGACTGAATCAAGAAAACAGTGTAATGTCGACAGTGTGCGTCATCAGCGTGCACCGGAGATACTGACTCCATAGGTCGATGCCGTTGTCACCATATAGGTGCGTCTGCTACCAGTCGTATTTCACTGCTGCAAAGGGGAGTCTCAGGAGGCCCTCTTCTGGTCGGGCGCCACGCAGTCTGTCGCCGCCGACTGTTGGCATGTGTCCAGGTACAGCACTGTCGTCCGGTATGGCCTCTGGCTTTGTTCCGCCATGCGCCTGGAATTTGGAAGAGTTCCGATGTTTGCACACTGACACAGCCCCAGGCTTTTCCCTCTGGCCTGTCGACTCCAGAGAAGGACTGAGCTTATGTTGAGCATCCTGCCTCACTTCACCTGCAAAGTACTGATGCATCCCCAGTCGGTCGTCACTCCCAATATATTCAGAATACGATTTTACAAACAAAGTACATAGAAAAAAAGTACAGCCGACCTCGGTGGCAGCCCGCATGTCGTGGTCGTGCGGTAGCGTTCTCGCTTCCCACGCCCGGGTTTCCGGGTTCGATTCCCGGCGGGGTCAGGGATTTTCTCTGCCTCGTGATGGCTGGGTGTTGTGTGATGTCCTTAGGTTAGTTAGGTTCAAGCAGTTCTAGATTCTAGGGGACTGATGACCATAGATGTTAAGTGCCATAGTGCTCAGAGCCATTTTTTGAACCGAACCTCGGTGGCCGAGCGCTTCTAGGCGCTCAGTCCGGAACCGCGAGACTGCTGCAGTCGCACGTTCGACTCCTACCTTGGGCATGGATGTGTGTGATGTCCTTAGGTTGGTTAGGTTTAAGTAGTTCTAAGTTATAGGGACTGATGACCTCAGAAGTTAAGTCCCATAGTGCTCAGAGCCATTTGTGCCATTTGAAGCATTTGAACTAAGTACAGCGCTATGCCTTGCTGATGACATTGTCGTCGCTGAAGATTTGTCACGTCTGTAAACAACATGTGCAGACAGATAATAGTACATACCGCAAATAATCATCCTTGGACAACAAAGATCTTAGTGATCGTAATGCAGAACTTTGAAATAGTAACAATAAAACCTAGGTACTAGGCAGATTGAGACAGTTACCACTACCATGATTGCTTTCCTCCCAGGCTGGTGCGTCCTGAATAGGTAACGTAGCACTTGTGATCAGCTGGGCGTCGAGATGCCACCACTGGCTCTTTCCCCCATCGCCCCCACAGTTGGTACACTGTTACTGAGTGATGTTTGAGGCTAGACAAGTATCCTTGATCTTGTATCATACCCCGAATATTCTCCTCCACCTTCTACTGTGGGCTGAACGTGCGTTATGTTAGTGCTTTCATTATGCGCGTATCCTTGACTTCACCTACTCATATACAAGATTTGGTCTTGGAGATTCTGCTTACGCCCCCTTGCACTGATTGTCCATTGCTACTGTGTGGAGTCAACACGTCCAACGACATGGCTTATTGCGAGAAACTCGCTACCCCACGAGGATGTACCCAACGCCACAGTGGTGTGGGCGGACTTGATCACCTTAGCATCATACTCCACCGAAACTCCCTCGAAAAGTGGTGTAACGCATTCAGCGGTGGAGTGCCCACCCCTACGAAAAACCCCTGAGAGGAAATGGTGCAGCGCAAGCAGTGGTGTACCCACACTCTAGCGAAAAAATTAAGTGATCAGCTGCTCAACCGCATCCACGTCATAAAAACGGCCAAGTTTCGACACCTACAACAAATTTCTCCCGTAACTCAAATCTCAGATTGATGGTATTGCTCCCACCGCAACAGCAATGAATTGTTTGTTCTGACTGAAAGGGAACTTAATTACATTTCATTCACACTCAGTGAGGACGGACAAGACAACATCGCTCGTCTGGTTTACTTTACCGGTCTACAAAACAACAAATAACTTGATAAAATAATTTTCTAAACACTCCCACATTTATTTTATGTACATTTCTGTCCTAAACAGTTCAGCCTAAATTTACTCCGCAGGAGTTAGTTGTTATTCTATCCTGAATTTCGCCCTCGAACACCATGTCAGTCGAATATCAACAGGCTCGCGTAGTAGACTCTTAAAGGTCTCGATACTTGTACCACATTTACAAACTAGGGTTTGCTTGTAATTAGTTGGCAGTTTTGAGAAGGTGATCCGGTTGATTTCACAGTCATTGTGCGGCGCATCTAAGAACTAGTTCCTTTTATTAGTCCTTCGACTAATTCCTTAGGGCTCATGTACCCCGACAGTTCAAGGTTTGGCCACAGGGTCATTTTTTATTTTATTCGGTCTAGCATTTTCCATGCCCAGTATATTCGGAGAAACGCGTTTTTGAATTCTTGGAATGATTGGCAGTTTTCCGCCACCCCGCTCATTTTCTCGGCTATTGGACCTTTAATATGTCCGCAAATAAATTCCAGTTTTGTCTAGTGGCCATGACACATGTAACGAGTGGCTAAACTGAGGCAGCCAAACTTTCAAGCGGAGCGGACTTCCGTTTTCCAGAAAATTCTGGAAATTTTAGAACTGGCAGGAAGTACTTATAATCGAAGTCCGGTCCTGCCCTCGTTCTCTCACACAGCCTCTTCTACCTTATGTGACAGGTTACCTCCGGTTGGTTTAGTGACAGATCAGACATACGTCACTACGGTACTCCAGCCCCGCATTGCACCTTCTTAGTGAGCTGCAGTGATGCAACAGATCGCTGTCATAGCCAGAGAGCGCATTCTGTGATGCATTTTTTTTTCTTTGTGGCCCAGCAAACGGTGAGAATCCTGCAGATGACAAGATTCTCTCCACCACTCCCGTGAGGTCGGAGCGCAAAGCAGGTCTCCGTCCTGCTTGTTCTATTTGAACAAGATGTTCTTCTATTCTCTGTATTTTCTGTGAGGTACCCGCAGCACGTTCTTCTACACTCTTTAGCCTTTGTGATGTACCCGCAACATGCTCTCGTTCCTGAGCTTTGAGGGATTCATTCGCAAATGCGTTAATGTTTGCAGTTTTTCCTCGCTAGTCTGGCACTGTTACTTGCCATTACGGTAGTTCTTTTGGCGACTGCCCCTTCCACCCTACCTAAGCCATCCTCCCTCTTTGCATCTAACAAAGTCTACTTAGCCTCGGTACTAATATTCACCACAACTGATACGTGGTCACAGATTTTCTAAAGTTGATGCCCCAACTTTTTTCTGCTTCCTGACGTCTGTTTTCTAATTCTTGTATTTTCTCCTTTCTGCTTCTTCAATTTCTTCCAAAATCTCGAATGGTAAATTCGACTCCGGCTGGTTCTAACGACCACCGATTGGTGACATGACACACGATTCCTCTTCCGGATTCCTTCATTCCGGAATGAAGCGCCTAGAACCGCTCTGTCACAGCGGCCAGCCACATAGCCATACTTCGCGATACCATGCACGTGAATAGACAAACCAAAATACGCAGTGCATTTGTAAAAAGTATAAAAATTTTGACGCGCTTCCTAGTCTCTCAATAAAACTTGTCACATCAGTTAGCATTATCAATTATCATTCCTTCCAAAACTGATTCTGAACGTTGATAGCAACGTCCGATATCAACGCAGAAAACATGGTAGATGGTGGAAAACCACACTCACAAGAACAACAAACGAAACCACAGCTGCATAAAAAGAGCAACACAATGATTTGTAAATTCCCTCCAGCGTCTTATACTACTTCAGATTTAAATGAAATGAAGGAAAGCAACAACTGAACTTAATTAAATGGTGACTGACTCTCAGAGCCAACCTTGAAAGATCCTAGGTACGGGTCGCCATATTATGCGAGGTCCTGGGTTTGAGAGGTGGTCACGTTACCCAAATTCTTTAAAGAAATCCCTATAAGTTAGGCCATCCTACAACTATTACAGTTCCTCTCATGCAACAGACTATGTACGGATGAAATTATGATGTGGCCCTGTTTGTGGTCAGTTTAAAAGTTGCGTCTTCGACATAAATCTATTTACAATAATTTAATAGCTCAACGCTTGTATCTGGCAACTGGCCCTGATAATAAAGGTGAAATTGACTACTAAATAATACAAATATTTTGATATCACAAAGTGATTTATTGCGAGAATTCCGAAAGTATTACCACAGACAAATATTGAACGGAATTTAAATAAGAAAAAAACTAACTTGGGTGATACGTTGACTGAATTAACGTAAAAGAATGGGATCAACTATCACATTACAAAACCCTACAAACTTTGTGAGAGTATGTCATAACACGTTATCCCTGACTATCACGAACAATATCGATTGGGAATGAGAGCCGTTGATGTAGATCACACATGCAGTGCGTGGCTGTGTTTGGTGACAAGGCGACAGTGTAAGGTGGGAGGGGCCATATTAATTAGATCACAGTGCCGGTGCTGCTAATACGTTACCACCTGCAAGACTGGCTGCTCGCAAACATCTTGGAGCAGAGAGATGATGTTGCAGCTGCTCTCAGTGGCAGACCGCACCTGTGGATAAAGACCCGACCGAAATTGTGCGAGCGCAAAACGAGAAGCATATCCGATTGTTGTGACAAAGTGGTACCAGAGAGGTTCTGCCCGGACTACCGAACAGTAATACTTCTGACTCTTGCGATCATCTTCACTGTGGCTGACCAGAAGAGAATAACTGTGGCGGCCCAGAAGCGAACCAACGAACTCCTCACTTCGTCTTTACACTTAAAGATTAGCACTTTGTCCCCACCGGGCAGGAAAATCTCCAATCGTGGTAGGACACGGAAACAGCTACCAATCATACTTTCACTCTACTGGCCATTAAAATTGCAACACCAAGAAGAAATGCAGATGATAAACGGGTATTCATTGGACAAATATATTATACTAGAACTGACATGTGATTACATTTTCACGCAATTTGGGTGCATATCCTGAGAAATCAGTACCCAGAACAAACACCCCTGGCCGTAATAACGGCCTTGATACGCCTACGCATTGACTCAGAGGTTGGATGGCGTGTACAGGTACAGCTGCTCTTGCAGCTTCAACTCGATACCACAGTTAATCAAGAGTAGTGACTGGCGTATTGTGACGAGCCAGTTGATCGGCCACCATTGACTAGACGTTTTCAATTGGTGATAGATCTGGAGAATGTGCTGGCCAGGGCAGCAGTCGAACATTTTCTGTATCCAGAAAGGCCCGTGCGGTCGTGCATTATCCCGCTGAAAATTAGGGTTTCGCAGGGGTCGAATGAAGGGTAGAGCCACGGGTCGTAACACATTTGAAATGTAACGTCCACTGTTTAAAGTGCCGTCAATGCGAACAAGAGGTGACAGAGACGTGTAACCAAAGGCACCTCATACCATCGCGCCGGGTGATACGCCAGTATGGCGACGACGAATACACGTTTCCAATGTGCGTTCACCGCAATATCACCAAACACGGATGCGACCATCATGATGCTGTATACAGAACCTGGATTCATCCGAAAAAATGACGTTTTGCCATTCGTGCACCCAGGTTCGTCGTCGAGTGCACCGTCGCAGGCGCTCCTGTCTGTAATGTAGCGTCAGTGGTAACCGCAGCCATGGTCTCAGAGCTGATAGTCCATGCTGCTGCAAACGTCATCGAACTGTTCGTGAAGATGGTTGTTGTCTTGCAAAGGTCCCCAATTGTTGACTCAGGGATCGAGACGTGGCTGTACGATCCGTTACAGCCATGCGGATAAGGTGCCTGTCATCTCGACTGCTAGTGGTACGAGGCCGTTGGGATCCAGCACGGTGTTCCGTATTACCCTCCTGAACCCACCGATTCCATATTCTGCTAACAGTCATTGGATCTCCACCAACGCGACCACCAATGTCGCGATACGATAATCCGCAATCGGGATAGGCTACAATCCGACCTTTATCAAAGTCGGAAGCGTGATGGTACGTATTTCTCCTCTTTACACGAGACATCACAACAATGTTTCACCAGGCAACGCCGGTCAACTGCTGTTTGTGTATGAGAAATCGGTTGGAACCTTTCCTCATGTCAGCACGTTGTAGGTGTCGCCACCGGCGCCAACCTTGTCTGAATGCTCTGAAAAGCTAATCATTTGCATATCACAGCATATTCTTCCTGTCGTTGAATTTCGCGTCTGTAGCACGTCATCTTCGTGGTGTAGCAATTTTTATGGCCAATAGTGTAGATTCTGCCGCTCCTTTCCCTGCAAGCCTTTGCTAAAATTTTCCTTCTATCAAGGTTCGTATTGCCAAATTCGGAGTGTGCTCGTTTGCGTCAGCGCGCGTCATATGGGTCCACCAGTCAGATGGCGTTTTTCACTCTATGCGCGGGAATGTATAGACCTGAAACTGCCTCTGGTCGGCGGACGGCAGTGGTGTATGAGGACGACATACTGTCGACCCCGTGGACGTAGACATTAAAATTCTCCGAAGCTATACAGACAATGTAGCCGCCCGGCATCGTCTGTGTGGCGGGCCCCAGTGCACTAACACGATTTACGGGGCGCCGGCCCCGATGCTGCCCACGTCCCAGATACCCTGCTCGACTCGCTACAGAAGGCGAACACGCCAGGCACCCTCTGTGGTCGATGAGCAGGCTGTGCCGACACACATCATCCATCGCGTAATAAAATGCTACACCCCTGTCACCCAGTTTGTAACACCATAGCTCTAATACTCCAATGATTTATTTTGGTTTTTGTTTCATTTAATATTACATCGTTAAGCTTCTGTAAATGTTTTTGATTGAATAGATAACACAGAATTGTATACTCCTTTCTTTGTAAGAACTTCGATGTCATGATATGATTCTATGCAGTGAAGTATATGTCATTTAAATTCTTTGTCCCATCTAGAGGGAACAAATCTTACTGTATATAATTGTAATTTCTGTGTGAATAATTTTTTGTAGAAATGTCAATATGTGCAAATATTCTGTTTTATTGAATGAATTTGGTTGCTGTTATGTAAACTGCTGATCCTCACTTAGGGTTCTTAGTTAGTTTGTATGTAAAAGGTGTTGTGGTTCCCCTCGGGGACGGAACTGTGTAGCGCGCGCAAATTGTGGTTGTCTAGGTAGAAAAGGTGGATCAAGAGTCAGTCGGGGACGAGCCACGAGTCGACGACGAACTACCAAACTGTGCACTGCCATGTAAACGTTGCATATTGTGCTGGTCCCGAGAGAGGCTTTTTCTGCTACTTTCCAATGCCTCGGATGGATGGATAAATTGCTGTAACTATTCTGGAATTTGTATGTGTCATCGCCACGAAGAAATGACAGAGTCGAGCAATTCTACCTGCAATTTCAACTACCAACATGCAATCGCCACCACATTGCACAATCACTGTAATGGAGCATTATCGTAATGTACAGTGAAGGATCACCTCATCGGATGTTTTAGTGTCCACAAATATAAGGTAACTTATAACTGAATTTGTGTACCTACCTTGATTTTTTTCCTTATAACACATCTCAGGTTCCTCTCCGTTTGAACTAAAGTGATTACCGAGTGTCCCTGCTGAAATAACATTAAAGACCAGTGTTTTTGCTAATTAATGCCTCTTGAACATAGTAAAAATTAAGTTAAAGTTAATAATGCTTGCTGAATGTAATTTTCCTAATAAAACTGCTTATTAATGAATTGTAGCCAACTTCAAATTAAGAGTTCGTAAGACTGAGGCTTATGAAGTTTTGCTTAGTAAATGATCACATTACTGCCTGTTGTAAAGCTCAGAAGGTGAGTCAGTGTCTTACATATATGTTAATTTTGTCTCTCAATGTAGTAAAAGTGGAAAACTGCAGTGTTAAGCGTTATATATTCATGTTTGCGAAGTGTTTGTCTCTCCTGTGTATTAGAAGTGCTTATTAATAATATAACAGGATCCACAGTTTGTCGATTGGGTTAATGCTCGGTAACAAGTAACGGAAAGACCACTAATTAGGAAAACCTTAATTTCTTTATTCAAATGATAGTGAGAAGCAACCTGTTAGTAGATTCCAATTAACTTTCATTTTAAATAGTAAAGTTATTTAACTGAGAGAGACTTAATATATATCCAATTAATGATTGTGCAGTAAATAGTAATAATGTTACAAAGACCATTCAGTTTGTGTAAGCCCTGAAAGTAATAGTGTGTTTCGGTATCTGTTATAATTTTGCAAATAGGATGTGCTGCTCTGTTAGTTTCAATCATATAAACATATGTATGTGTCAAGAGTTCACTGCACTCGCGTGTGACAAAGTATAGGTTGTGTTTAGCCATTTAAGTTACTAATAACTTTTCTTGAACAAGAATGTTAATCATTCTCTTGCCTAGTTAGGCTGGCGACCGTTTTCTTTACCCGTTAAACAGTACAGATAGGCAAAATTTTGTTTGTTACTGTTCAAATATTTCCGTAATTCTGACTTTCACTTCCGATAAGCCACCTCCGTTAGGTACAACGCGGTCAACATAACAAAATTCCTCCCAGAGGGTAACACTGCTCTGTTGCGTTGTACTATAATTACTTTAATAAAATAGTTTTATCACACAACCTGCTTCCAACTTTAAGGTTATGGTACAGCGGTAGGAGACGGTAGTGTTGTAAGTTACTACCTAAAGAAAATCAAACGTCTCATTCCATCATCACAACTACATACAAGAATAATAAAGGAAACAACTGAAATAATTTCCTACTAATATCCGCCAGAGACTTCTCCGATATACCAAGCCTAATCTGGAGATCATCGAGAAGATCCAAGCCAGGCTGCCAGGGAGGCAGCTATCCACGTCTGCTGGCGGTCGATGAACTGCAGATGTCCGGCCGAGCGCCGGCCTTTATAGCGATTCAGCGGATGAGTACCTGGGAACTATTTTCCATCACGTGGTTTGGCGTGTGAAAATAGTTCCGGGATCTGCAGCGACCTCTTCCTTACGTTTTAGTGGCCGGTATTGGCCCCTGGTGGCCGCTGGTGTCTTTGCTGTGGTGTTGTTGTCATGGTGGTTGTTTTGGCCGTTAATCAATATTGCCTGTCGGTTGTGTAGTGCTTTGGTGTGCCTGCGAAGCGGGCAACCCGCGCCTTCAGGCTGTCAGTTTGGTTGCTGATACTCCAGGTGCCATGATGTATGGTGGAGAAGGTCACAGCAACAGATTTACTTCAAACTTTGTTCACCTTTAGTAGGCCATTGGAACAACATATTGTGCCAGTAGATAAGTGCACGACCCTGGCTATTCCGAGAAAATCGCAAGAGAATATTTACGCGTCTATTACGTGACTTATATGTATGTGAGTAGGTGCTGGATGTTAGATTTCATGGTAGTCAAGTGGTTACTGTTCGGCTACGCACATTAGACGAGCACGAATGAGGCAACTGTTCGACTCCCGCTCGAACTGAAACGAAATTGTAATTATGTTACAAAACACACATGGAAATATGTGAGGTTGCATCTCCGTCAATAATAGAATACAGATTGAGAACAAATGAAAACAGAAATTGGAACAAAAAAAATACTCCTTCCCCGAAATATAAAGGAATCGATTTTCAGCCATGTTACTGCGAGTTTTAAAATGTCCTCTAACGTCTCCTAACAACCGTTCTGCAGTGCTCCTGTACGCAACAGATAACTTACCTCGTCTTGCCACTGTAAATGCGTGATCAGCAACAGGCTAATACTGGAATTCATGCAGAGTGTAATGCATGGATTAATAACAATTACGGCCATTCTTTTATACATAGAAATTGAATGATCAGAAGGGGTTTAGTCAACTTGTCTTAAACAATGAAAACAAAAGTGAAACAAACCCATAAAAACAGTTATTACATTCAGAAAATTGATGATTTAAATGCTGACAAACTTTACACAGACTTTTAATTATTCCACAGTGTCTATACTAAGTAAACACGTTTTTGGCCACAGCAAAGATACGAATATTACTCTGCGTGTATCCATACACAACTCTGACAAAATCCATCCAGTGCACAAGCGACCAACAACTAAGTTCAGTGAAAAGGCAAATTACCAAAAAATCCTCAATTAATAGCAACGGCTGATCCGGCGTTGCTAGCACGACCACGGCAGGCTGTGACCTCTCACGTCGCGCGGCTTCTCTCCACCGCACTCTGCGTCAGACCACTTCCGGATCCCCTCGACAGCTGCCCACTCAGTGTCACTCACGATAATGATACCACAGACTCAGTTTGCGTATGCACACCGCAGAATCATAGACGTCCAACTTCCAAAACGTAATTTTAAATCTATATTTTTGTCGTCACTTAACATACATGACATACATGACATTTGAGAAGTAACACATACGGTATATATATACAGCTACAGAAGTTTCCAGTACAATGATTCTTGCCATATGTAGATACTTCTAGAATGTACTCGAACCGAATATAGAAATTAGTTTTTCAGTTTGGGGGTAGGGGTTGAACTTGAGACCCTCCATGAAACAAGCTAGTATTGTAACCACTATACCATTTATTTAAAAAAAAAACTCATTTTGTTTGTTTCTCTGCATCTACTCGTAGCGGACGTCGCAAGACACCCGTTTCATTTCGTCGGTGATGCATTGACTCAGGTTTTTTTTTTTATTGCAGCGGGTAGCCAACCCTCTGACCGAACACGCTGAGTTACCGTGCCGGCATTATGGCGACTGCAATACTCAGCTTCTTCTGCGACAATATTACTAAAAAAAACAAAAAAACTTCTATTTGTATGAAGTTTTAGTGAATTTCATGTTATTTGACTATTTACTATTCTTAATTAAATTTAGTTTTAGAACAAACATATTTATAACTGTTGACAAGTAAACGAAGAAACGTATAGAGTTTTCCTGAAAACGTATGCCCGTCGTTCTGATTAAGGTACCCGGAACTACTTTGCAACTCGACGAGTCGAGTTGTAGGCACAGAGGCAGGCCCATGTGACAGTTAACATACGTAGTGCTGAGACGTTGCTAATGCTGCAAGAACGAATAGTGTAGCTGTAAATCTTTTGAACATCACAGAATTAAAGTGATTCCCTGTTCCTCGTCTACTGCAGATAATGACTGTCATAACGATTCGAACCCTCGCCTCGTCCACGACTCTCTCGCAAAACGTGAACGCTAACCAAATTTTTTTCTTTTTTATTTCATTTTGTTCTTTATATTTGTTCGAGGCAGACGTTTCATGACACCCGTTCAAATTCGACGTCGATCCATTCACTCAGTTTTTTTTTATTTTTTTTTTATTACAGAGGGCAGCTAGTCCTCTGACCGACAAGCTGAGATACCGTGTTGGTACCACTTGACCAAACTGACTTCTTGCGGCCGGTACCTTCGCACAGGAACACCACTTACATAATACATGCGGAAAACTTCTGTTGCGATTTTCTCTGAATTTAAAAAGAAGCACATCTTAATACTTGCACAATATGTTGTTTTAATAGTCTGTTAGAGGTGTACAAAGTTTGGCGTAAATCCGTCATCTTATTGTCGTGGCCTCCCCTTGTGAGAAGTAACTCGACAATTTGATAAAGTTGTTAGGACGGGTGGCTGATTAGACGGTGACTAGTAGGTGGTTGATAGAAGGTAGTGTACGGAATGTATGTTGCTGATGGTTGGTGGGCAATCTATCGCTCATTGTCCAACCTGTTGGGAGCGGACACTTTGCTGGACAGATGTGAGAGGTGTAAGTACCTGTGTATACTCATTTTGCTCAAAATTGCTAACACCAAAAGCACCTGTGCACCTGGAAATGGCCGGCCGCGGTGGTCTCGCGGTTCTAGGCTCGCAGTCCGGAACCGTGCGACAGGTTCGAATCCTGCCTCAGGCATGGATGTGTATGATGTCTTTAGGTTAGTTAGGTTTAAGTAGTTCTAAGTTCTAGGGGACTAATGACCACAGCAGTTGAGTCCCATAGTGCTCAGAGCCATTTGAACCATTTTTGAACCTGGAAATGATCCTTATCGTTTCAACTTTGATGTAAGTCTAGTTTTTGTTTCAAGACCAGGATAGACATAACGCCACCATCTATGCATTGAAAGAAGAGCCACACACCATTAAGTTCTGAATTCCTGGTAATATCTATCGGATTATCAGCGGAAATTGGTGACTGTAGGCCTCAAGTGCATAAAGTTGTGAAGGTACAGCAAGCACCTGCAGTTGTCGAAACGCTAGGTAGCTCGAGAAATCCGAACTGTGGAGCTAAATGATTAATTAAATCGATAAAGAATAATTAGGTTTTTATCCTTTCTCTGTCGAGATTATGCTCTTTCCAACATTAGTTTACTCCTGAAGTTATCTGTATAATAAGGGTTTGAGTCATTCCTTGGTGCTTGTCTCCTGTGAATGCCATGCGACTAGCAGCAGACCGCATGGCGATCGCAAAGCACTGTACACAATACACACGATAAGCACTGTCACATAAGGGTGCACCGACCCCATTGCTGTGTGATGTTACCCCACCTCCTACACTTAGTTCACTAGGGCCTCAATGACAACGAAACAGCTCCACTAGCTGAGTGCACCACTGGCTTAAGCCTTTCGCCTCACTCCTCAGTGTAGTAAGTTTGTGGTGAACATATGTCATTATTACTGTAAGAATCACAGCTGACATTGTATGAGCCCATGTGAACAATAATACATGTTACTTTTCAGTTATTGTCCTTGCATAATGTTCATTGTACTTACTTTTTTACTTGTGAATCATTTCTTGTACTGCCCTCTGAATTTTTGTAGCATTAAGTTATCAGTCATAATTTCTATGAGCACAATTACGAGCGTGTTTTAGTGAGCTGTGAATGGTTTTGTATTGTATTAATACATCAGCTTGTGCAAAGCAGATATATATGTAAATATTGATTTATTTTGCTGCATATTCTCCTAATATTGTCGCTAGTCTACACAGTTCACTTAACTCATGGGTATGCAGTCAGCATCAGAAACCACATTTATTCCGTTTGATAAGAGCTAGTTGTTACACGCAGCTGCACTCCCCTATCAGTAGTTACGTTATGATGAGCGGTGATGAGTAAACAAACTATTGTTCATGGAATAACGTTTGTCCCCGCATACTGCCTGTGTGGGTAAGCTTAGATCGCAATGTGTGTCTCATTCATGTCCTCCCCCCCCCCCCCCCCCCCCCCCACCGTTGCCGCGCCCAAACCAGCTGCCATAACACACGACGACACGGCACACACAGCATCACAGTCGAATGGCGCATGCCGAGAGACCTGGGCAGGAGCGTGTATCTGTGTATCACACTACTGAAGTAACTGTACAATATAAAACGTGTACATTGTACAACAAATTTAATAATCTTTCATCATGCTTTATTTTCACTCTTGGTGTTGCGGTATCCTGATCCCGCTCTAGCTGCTACCGGGTCTGGGTGCTGACGAGTCCTCTCCATTTGGCTCGGTCCTCCCACCACTTTTCTTCCTCCACTTGCTGCCAGGTCACACCTCTCCTTTACACAGACGTTCTTACTCCCGTTTCCCACCGTGTTCTTGTGCGCCTTCTATTTCTTTCTCCGTCTATCTTTAGTTATCCCATAATCTTGGGCAGTCTCTGCCCATGCGTCCTCTTAACATGCCCGTATGAGCTTAATCTCTCTTTTTCGATTTCCTTCTTATGTTTTCTTGTTTAACGTTCTTTCTAACATCTACATTCCTTCACTGTGTCCATTTTTGTTTTTCCTTAACTGGGCCGAGAAATTTCGTTTCCCCTGCTTGCAGCTGCTCAGTCCCTTTCTGTCATTTTCCATGTTTCTCCTCCATTGGTGACAATAGGGAAGTAATAACTCTTATACATATGGAGATTTGCTTTTTCTCAAACTTCCTTATTCCAAATCAGGTGTTTTATTGATTGGTGGAAATTGCCTCCCTTCTGTAACCTCCTATTAATTTCGTTGGTTATTCCTCCATCACTAGATATTTCACTCCCTAAATAACTGAAACTGTCTACCACTATAAGGGGTTCTCCATTCAGGGTAATATACCCGTTGATCCCTTTGCCTCTTGCATATACCATTACTTCACTCTTACCTTTATTTACTTTTAATCGATACCTTTTCATTATTCCCTTCCACACATCAAGCTGCAACTGTACATCTACCTCTTTATAGCCCATATTACCATGTCATCTGCAAAAATCATCTTTTTATTTTTTTCTGTATACAAATTCTGGTGTATATAAATGTTTTCTCATATGGTATAAGGAGTTATAGAATACCACGGAGCAACAGTTGGCATGGCTAGGCAAATTTCTCAGTCTTCCTCAGCTGATAAAAAACATCACTAATGTAAAAAACGATATTGTATTCCATAGTTCACCCTTTTAAGAGTCGACTTTCTTTTTAATTTTCTACAGTAACTTACGTTCTTCCATAGGGTGCAAACTATCTCTCCACACCAAATTTCATTAAAATCGGTTCAGTGATTTAATAGTGTAAAGGGAATAAACAAACACACGTACTCATTTATAGAATTAGTATGGATGTTAGAAGAAGTTCAGTGGCAAGTTAGTTACTTTGTAGGATGACTACTGTCTTCTTCTTCTTCCTCTTTTTCTTCTTTATCGTCGCCTTGTCCCACGTCACGTAGGGTTGGCGTTGCTCTTCTGGATCCTTTTCCTCCATAGTACTCTATCCATTTCCTCTCTCTTCTTCCATCCTTTCTCCCTTAGGTCCCCGGATATCTCATCCTTACACCTCATCTTCAGTCTTCCTCTCCTTCTCGCTCCTTCAATCTTTATATCTTCAACTCTGTTTCCTATATACTCTTCCCCTTTTCTCTGTAAGAGTCCGTACCACCTTAGTCTTCTCTCTTGTATCTTTTTCCGCATAGGTCCCATTTTCACAGCTCCTCTCACAAATTCATTTCTAATCCTGTCCTTCCTTGTTACCCTACACATCCACATCAGTATCCTCATTTCCACCACTTCCATCTTCCTTTCCTGGGCTACTGTGATTGGCCATGTCTGTCCCGTATATCATAGCAGGCCTTACCACCGACTTGTGCACTTTCCCTTTCAACCCAATGCTCACCTTCTTGTCACACAACACTCCACTCATTTTCCTCCAGTTGTTCCAACCGCAATTTATTCGGTGTTGTATCTGACTGGAAAGCGAGATAAAGTGGGATGACTACTGTACAGGGCATAAATATATTAATTCATACAAATTCGTGTATTTTCTCGGAATCACAACAATTAACAACAGAAAGTATGTTAATGGGTATGAGAGGCAAATTTTTCATAACTGGAGAAGTGTTGGCGTGTTTAGACTTTGTCATTATTAAGTTTATTGGGAACTTTGTATTGAACATATTTTGGAAACATTGTTTCCATTCTTGACAGGATTCTTTTGAAAATTTCGAGAAATATAATTATATGTAAGCCATAATTGAATGACAATTGATGCAGTACAACAGGTGTTTAAATGACGGTTAAAATTATTAAAATATAACACTGAATGGAAAGTCCAATTGCCAGCTGCAGCTGTATTTATTTAAGCCGATTAGAGACCCACACAACCGCTTTCGCAACTTTTAGGTTGCATCCTCTGGTGTGTTTATAAATGTTTTGTCATATGCTATAAGGAATTGTTATAGAATGCCACGGAGTAACAGTTGGCATGGCTAGGTAAATTTCTCAGTCTTCCTCAGTCGATAAAAAACATCAAAGATAAAAGTCCAGTCAGTTTTAAAATCACGAACTGTCATCACTTTGCCGAATAAAACATTTCTCTGTCGGCCTATGTCTGTTGCTAGAGATAGGTCTACGGCAACATATTTTAATCGGTAGAGTGATGATATCAGGTTACCTTCCATTCGGAAAGCGGTTGCACTCAGCGACTGTTATATTGACTTGTAAATTATAGATTGCAGCTATCAGCCGACTTTTTTAAATTTTAATATGCAGGTCTAGATTTCGGCTACGAACTAGCCATTCTCGATGATAAGAATACAAGAAGTACATAGTCAGATGACGTCATAAAAAGTTACAAGTAATGACTTAACTCATGTGGTCTGTATATTACATACCACTATTATTTTCACTCAGTGCATGTAAGGCCCTGTTGATCGGGCTTCACCTATAGTTCATTGAATACTACTGTTTGCGGAAGGCAGGCTGTATGGAGAACACTTCGGTTGGTTACATGGCGCCACGTCAACACTGACCAGCAGCGACAAAGAGATTGGTTCTCGAGGCGCAATAAATGACCGTGCGTCAGCCAGGTGTGGCCAATGCGTAGCTGGCAGAGAACAACTGAGTCCTTGCGAGAGGCTCGAATGGAGGAGCGCCACAGACCTGTAGTCTCCTTGATGACCCGAAGTTTCATGTTGGGTGAAGGCAGGGTGCGCCATTCATTACTCCAGATACCAAGGACTTCCTGCGGCAATACGGACTGGAGATCACATTCCAAAAGGCTAATCTCCAGGGCCGGTTCACTGATAGCCCGTTTGGCCAGCCTCTCAACACGTTCATTACCCGGGATGCCGACATGACCCGGGGTCCACACAAAAACCATAGAGTAGCCGCAACGAGTGCGAGTGTGGATGGACGCCTGGATAGCCATTACAGACGAGAGCGAGGAAATCACTGGTCGATAGCTCGTAAACCGCTCAGGGAGTCACTACAGATGACGGGCTCACCTAAGCAGGAGCGGATATACTCTAGGGCGCGAGGGATGGCTACCAGATCTGGACTGAAAACACTGCAGCCAGCCGGCAATGACACGTCGTTCAGAATGATCACCAAGAGTAATAGTATAACCAACTCGACCAGCAACCATCGAACCGTTGGTATATACTACGTCAGAACCGTGAAACGCTGCAAGGATGGAAAGAAAGCGGCGGCGGAGGGCCTCATGAGGGACTGAGTAATTCGGGCCCTGTGCTAAATCCAGCGGAAGGCATGAGCGGGGCACACACCACAGGCGTATACGTATATGGGCCCGGAAAAGAGGTGGAAGAGGGAGAAACTCAAGTCCAGAGAGAAGAGACTGTACGCAAACCGCGATCGTACACTCTGACAGGAGCCGCTGTACTGGAAGATGGACGACTGAGTTCGGGAACAGGAGACGATAATTTGGACACCCGGGCAAGCTACAAACATATGCAGCATAAGCGGCGAGTATTCGTTGGCGCCGGATCCACAATGGAGGGACGCCAGCCTCTACAAGTATGCTGTTTACAAGGTTTGTGTGGAAAGCTCCAGTTTCGAGCCGGATCCCGCAGTGAAGTATGGGGTCAAGCAACCGTTACATGGAAGGTGATGGCGAACCGTAAGCCAGGATCCCATAATCGAGACAGGACTGAATCAACGTCTGATACAGTTGTAGAAGGGTACACCGATCGGCACCCCAGCTGGGTTGACTCAAGCAATGAAGAGTGTTATGGTGGCACCAGTATGTTTGTTTAAGTTGCCGAATATGAGGCAGCCAAGTCAACCAGGCATCAAAAAGCAGTCCCAAAAACCGGTGTCTCTCCACCACAGCAAGAGGTTCACTGTCAAGATAAACCCGTGGCTCAGGGTGAACAGTGCGACGTCATCGGAAATGCATGATCCACATCTTGGTGGCCGAAAATTGAAAGCCGCGCGATACGGCCCAAGACTGCGCCTTGCAGATAGCGCCCTGCAGTTGCTGTTCAGCAGCCGCAATGCAGTGGAGCTATAGTACAGGCAAAAGTCATCAGCATACAAAGAAGCCGATACTGACGTTTCCACAGCTGCAGCTAGCCCATTGATAGCAACTAACAAGAGGCAGACACTCAAGACAGAGCCTTGTGGGACCCAATTCTCCTGGACTCGGGAGGAACTACGGGAGGGACCAACTTGCACGCGGAAGGAACGAAGCGACAGAACATTATGAATAAAAATCGGGACCGGGTCCCTAAGACCCTACCGATGAAGCGCAGAGTGGATGTGATATCGCCATGTGGTAACATATGCCTTTCGCATGTCAAGAAAGGTGGCAACCAGAAACTGACGGTGGGCAAATTTCGTACGGATGGCAGACTCCAGGCAGATCAGATTATCAGTGGCAGAGCAGCCCTTACTGAACCCACCTTGGGACGGAGCCAGAAGGTCTAGAGACAAGTAGCCAACTCAACATCCAGCTAACCTTGTGTTCGAGCAACCTGCACAGAATGTTGGTGAGGCTAATGGGGTGGTAGCCGTCTACCTCCAGTGGGTTCTTGCCAGGTTTCAACATGGAGATGACGATGCTTTCCCGCCATTGTGATGGGAACTCAACCTCAACACAGATACTGTTGAAAAGGTCTAGGGGGCGCCGCTGGCTGTTCACGAAGAGGCGTTTGAGCCTCTGATAATGGATGCGATCTGGCCCGAGAGCCATATCACGGCAAGGGGCTAGGACACTTTTGAATTCCCACTCACTGAATGAAGCATTGTGTGTTTTGTGGTGGCACGTATGGAATGAAAGGCTCCAATGTTCCAGCCGCTCTTTCAGGGAGCGGAAGGCCAGCGGGTAATTCGTAGAAGTAGAATTCTGAGCATAATGCTCTGCTAAGAGTTCTGCAATCGTGTCGGAGTCAGTCCAGACTGCTCCATTCAGAGAAAGCTCAGGTATGCTGACGGAGGTCTGATAGCCATAGATTCGCCTATTCTTGGCCCAAACCTGTGGTGGAGAGTACGGATGCCAATGGTGGAGACATACATTTCCCAGCACTCCTGCTTCCATCAGCGAATAAGGCATCGGGCTTGGGCATGGAGCCGCTATGTGGTCCAATGACGGGTGCTACTTGTGATATTAGAGGGCCCACCTGCGATCTCTAATCGCATCAGCGATCTCCGGTGACTGCCAAAGCACAGTCCTCCGCCGAGGGCATCTGGAGGAACAGGGAACTGCAGGTTCTGCTGCAGAAATAATGCCGGTGGTTATCGTGTGAACCACCACATCAATGGCGTCATGATAAAGAGGCTCAGTAGTGGCAATGGAGGTGAACGAGTCCCAGTCAGCCTTATTCAAAGCCCATCTGCAGAGGCGCCCAGAAGAGGGACGCTGTGGCAGTGACAGTCGTCATGCACATTCCAATGGACAAATGGTAGAAGGCCAGGGCTGCAGAGCGAATAGTCTGGCTGAGTATGTGCCATGCGCCACACTGAAATTAAATGTATGGAGTCACCATTATTTAAAATAGAAATGTCAGGCTGTGCCAACACTTGTTCAAAGATAGTGTCTCAGCCTGTTGGCACCAATCCACCCCAAAAAGGGTTATGGGCGTTGAAGTGGAGCAATAATAGAAAAGGTGGTGGCAGCTGGGCCACCAGCACAACCAATACATGCTACAGGACATCACCATCTGGTGGGAGATAAAGGATGCAGACAGTAATACCCTGTGGCTTCCACACAGTAACAGCGACAGACTCTAAAGCTTTCCAGAATAAGATTTTCACTCTGCAGCGGAGTGTGTGCTCATATGAAACTTCCTGGCAGATTAAAACTGTGTGTTGGACCGGGACTCGAACTCGGGAGCTCTCTGAAGGTGTTTGAAGAGGGACACGCTCATTGTAAAGAGACTAAAGAACGTAGATGCAGACTCCACCACATACGCTCTCATAAGCTGCCTGATTTTTATAACAACCCTGATAGCCACAGAGATCAGGGGGTGACAACGCTGGAAACAAAGTTTCCTGGAAAGCAATGCAGAATGGAGGCTGAGAAGTTCTCAGAGCTCAGGTAGGTGGCGGAAAAAACCGCTGCAATTCCTCTGGAGTATGACGTTGTACACAGCCGAAAAAGGCGTGTAGGGGCCAGGAAGGCAGATTACGCCACTGGGTCATCGACCGACACCGAAGGCAAGCCAGAATCGAGAATCAGTGCGGCTGAGGTAGGGGTGAGATTGAGGTCGTTGGGAGACGCCAAAATCTGCAAACTGTCCTCAGACTCAGAGCCGGTAGGAACAGGGGGCACAGAGGCAACCTGAACCTCGTCTGTCTTACCCAGTCTGATCTTCTTCTTTTCTTCTTCTTCCTCTTCTTCCCCCCCCCCCCCCCCCCCCCTCCCACTGCTCCTTTGCAGCAACTTGGGAGGGAGCCTCAGAAGGAGCATCAGGGACAAATGAAGAGCAGGAAGCTCTTCGAGCTGCCGCTCGTGACTCCTTGAGCCACTGAAAGTTGTCAGATGTCGACCTGGTGGATGCTATAGAAGGTAGACTTCCAAGGGACCCTTTCCACGCCAGAGAAGCCAGAGGAGGCTGCTGTACTTCTGGCTTATAAATGGGGATGGACGTCCGCGATGGTTGGGGGGGGGGGGAGGGGGGGGAGGGGGGTTGGGTTTGCTCCCAAAGTAGGTGGTACAGGAGCAACAGGGAGGGAAGTGACCCCCACCATGAAGGGGGCAGGTGTAGTCTTACGGCGCTGAGAGCTGACCGGAATTGGTGCAACACATCGGGCTGTAACTGGAGTTATAGCGACGGCGTAAGATGTTCTCATGCGCGCTGGATGGAGCCTTTCAAATTTTCTTTTTGCCTCAGTGTAGGTCATTCGGTCAAGGGTCTTATATTCCACGATTTTCCTCTCTTTCTGTAAAATCCTACAGTCTGGCAAGCAAGGTGAATGATGATATCCGCAGTTGACACAGATGTGAGATGGAGTGTTGGGATGTGATGGGCATCCGCAACCTCTACATGTGAGGCTGGAAGTACAGCAGGAAGACATATGGCTGAACTTGCAGCACTTTAAGCACCGTATTGGGGGAGGGATACAGGGCTTGACATGACAGTGATAGACCATCACCTTGACCTTCTCAGTCAATGTATCACCTTAAAAGGCCAAGATGAAGGCACTGGTGGCAACATGATTATCCCTCGGATCCCGATGAATGCGCTGGAATATAATGACCTGGACCATATTTAAGCTCTTATGGGGCGTGATGGTAAAAGAAACATCCTCCAACCTGTCACAAGCGAGTAATGCCTGTGACTGGGCAGAGGATGCTGTTTTTATTAAAACTACCCCAAGCGCATTTTGGACAAGCCCTCCACCTCCCCAAACTTGTCCTCTAAATGTTCGACAAAGAACTGAGGCTTCATCGTCATGAAAAACTCCCCATAAGCTCTCGCAAAAACTAGGAACCGGAGCGAATAAGTCTTCCTGCTGTCCTTAGCCTTTCGCCCCGCCCATGGTGTGGCCAGGGAGGGGAACGATTTGGGGTCATACTTTTGCGCATTGATGTGAGTTTTCGAACGCTTACGCACTTCTGGCGGCTGACCACCAGCAAGAGAATATGTGCTGCGCTTCATTGCGTGGCATCCGCCCTGATGCCACCCACTCTGACCAAGGGACTTCCCCACGGACGCCACCCAGCCGCAGCAAGGGCTACCCAGCAGGATGGTCATTGCCTGGAGTCCCTTGGCTCAGGGAGATAGGCATCTACTCCTTGGCATATGTGGGGAGTTACCGGCGCAGGCATCAGCAGAGCAATCCCTGTGTTCTCAGGGGGCTACAACCAACAGGGTACATGGCGGCCCCACCTCAACGGACTGGCTACCATGATGGAAGTTGTCGTCGTCAGCGCAGAAAGCGACAATGCATAGTGCATGGCGGAAACCGCACCCAAGAATTTATCCTCGCCCAAGAGATGGAGAATGAGTGGGACTGCAATGCGACGACGAGAAAGGGGGCTAAAGGTCTCAATGCACTATGGACACAATGCACCATGTAAGGCGGCCTTCCCCAATTGGCTCGCCTTTCAGGGAAATTTAGAAATATGGAGGTCAAAACCTGCAGGGCACCACCACATAAGGGCCGAAATGTGTGAGACTCCTTTCAGTCGCCTCTTACGACAGGCAGGAATACCGATGGTCTTTTCTTATCCCAGGATCCTCAGGGGGGGGGGAGACTAATTACCATCCCATATGGGCAGAAAGCTGTGGTAACTACGTCCGGCGGTACATCGAACCGTAGTTTCAAAACTCTTAGTGTGTGTAATCTGCATCCTGCATGGTCAACGGTAACAGCCCCAATGTGACCATCAGAGTGTTTGAAATTGACATTGATTATTCGCACATCTACTCATAACAGCGTGACATAACTCGTCATCGACGATCTTGACGTAAATGACGCTACTTGTGATGGATAGGTGGTACCGATGACGTGCTGTGGTGGTATCTGAATTTCGTCACGGATGAATGGTTCGATTTCAAAGGCTGGTGGTGTTGCGTGTTCAGGCTGGAAGTTGATCTTTATGGTAGCTTTTCTGTAAGAATGAGCCATAGTGACTCGTTGTCAACGGACGCGAGTACTAGTTGCGGCGAGGAAGTAAACAAACTAGGAGCGCTCGCGACTCTGCGGACGGGAAGTAAACAGGACGTCGTCGCCGCTCACTTGCCGAAAGCAGACTGCTCCTTGGTTGGTCAACAACATGACGACTCACCATGAGCCATTGCTGTTTCATAGCCTGCTCTTTATTATACTTCATGTTCCCGGACCGTTCACTGTTCCTATTTTGCTTTTTTTTCACAGTTAAGTACACCTTCTTCCTGTTTTCACGTTTGGTCTGTGTTCAGTTGTTGATGGGCTGTCCACTGGGCCATCTTACCACTAAATCGGAGGGGGATGCGGTGGTCAGTTTTCCTCGTAAGGAAGGTCTAATGTCAAAGTATGCAGATGTAGCAGTAGGGGTGGATGCATAACGAAATCCAGCTAAAAATCGTTCAGTGCCACTTACACTAGCCCCTCTCCTCACGTTCGGTCTGTGGAATCGATTCGTCAGTATTTGATGTGGTTTACGAAAATATCCAGCGGTAATGTTTGGTAACTCACCCTGTATAACAGAAAAATCTTCGCGTTTCAGATTTTTACTTCAAGTGGCAAATGTGAACACCATGAGCTTTAATTGACGATCGACACTACTATTACGCAAAAAAAGGGGGTGTAACAGATGAGACTTCTGCAGTTCTGAGTGAAGCTTTATGCGCTGTTATGCGGCATCGCGTGCGTTCCTTACCTTGTCGGTGTTCGTCAGGGGGGCGTCGGGCAGCACAGCTCCGCTCACCTCGCTGTCTCGGAAGCAACACTTCTCCTAACTTCTCCTTATTACAATTTACCGAAGTTGGTTTAATAAAAACTATCTGGCTGTGTTTTCATCTGACCAATCAGGGTCTCAATGTTAACCTTAAGCTCCGCCTACAAAAATTCTGTCTATCCAATGAGAAACGTTTTGCTTTTCGTGGTGGGACAATGTTTTTAAAGTTTGCAACGTAACAGAGACGCGAAAAAGTCTCACCCTAAAACGTGCAACTGGCGTTGTCCTACTGGTAAGCTGGCGACGTGGGTGTCCAGTCCGTCCCTTATCGTAGGGCCTTCTAGCTTAACACGGTTCTGCTCTCGGCTTCTGTTCTCGTTTCTCCCCTCAGAACTGCGTCTGTCTCACGGTGGGAAGGTATGACATGCATTTAGCCATTCTTGTGTTAGTCTGTGGTATTCCATTTGCTCACTCGTTAATCATATTACTTTGGTTAATTTTATGTCACGATTTATTCGGAGCTATGTGACATACTACTGGATTTGCTTATGTCAGGGTTTTCATGGAAGGTGTTGGATTTGCCTGACACCTTACAATGGCTGTCCGTATTTCATCTTGAAGGTGCAATAAATCGAGAGATAAATGAAAAGAACACTCGCAACAAACGGGAGCAATGGGTGATCAATCCTTAACGCAACTGCCTGGCGGCGATTTTGTTGTCCAGCCGACAACCAATGGGTGACGGCGCTAGCGGGGATTATACTCGTATTTTCATTCTCTGTGAGGCCTTCGTTTGCGCAGGTAGCACGTGTTTGTTACGCCAAGCAGTACAGTGTATTAGCCGAAAGTGTTTCAAGTGAAATGAAGAAATAAAAGTATTCTATTCGTCAAAGTGTATTCATGTGTGATTTATACGTGCGTACAGAATCAGCACGTACAGTAAGGAGATTATTTCAAGAGGAATTGCCTGATGTTCAAGTTACCGATAGGAGTACGATTCATCTATTGATGTATAAGTTTAGCAAAGCGGGAAGCGTTCTTGACAGAAAACACAGACAACCCCGTACAGTAGCCTACTCACAGAAGAAACTCTGGACACTACTGGTCGTGCTCTGGAAGGTCTCCTAGAAAATTATTTTGATTTTTCTCAGCAAAGGGTAATTTCCTATGGCTCTGTTCAAACGGCTACAAATTTACTGAAGTTACAGCCCTACAAAATAACTACAAAGCAACAACTTAAAGTTCCTTCCTCACTCGCCGGGAAGAGACGCGACTCGTAACGATGTACGTCCCCGTCGGTGTGACATGGATCAGCAACTGTAACTCTCGTAAGAACTCAAATCCTCGTGTGGTTTAGAAATATTGTGTTTTCTGTCTTCTAAGTTTGTGCGAACTGGTAAACTGCAATCGTTTATTTTTATGCCTGGTTAGTTCCATGATGAAATAAAATCTTGATTCTTGATTTCATCATTAGGGTCGTTTTACACATCATACATAGCGAGGATGAAAATTTGCTGTTACTGTTCTGGTGCTATGCCGTTGCTACGTCCAGTTATTAACAACGGCCCGACTTAACTCCAAAGATAACTTATGTTGAAGTAAATTTCTTTTTTAATACGCCGTAATACTGATTTAAACTAATCACTCTTCACTGTCTGTTATTCATGTATTCACTTAGTCACATAAAATGTTCAAAGAGTCAATCAAGGTGCATTAATACACATTGTATTGTCCGTTTAATGAGTTAGGCGACACGTAAGGTTTACCTTCTGATTCAGATGTTATTGTTCTTTCTGTAATTAATTGTTTGTCCCTACAACACACGCACACAGATATGTCATTCAAGAATAACTTCTGTTCATTTCAGTAATCATGACGCTCACGACAACTTTTGACTAATCGGCGTACCGTTCTTGTCTTTCTTCGTGTCTTCGTTGTACTATGTTATACTAAAGACTACAAATTTTTTTCTGTCCTTGTTCCATTGATCTCAAGGTTTATAACTGTTCTTTAGTACGAAGGCTAAGTCCGATAAACCAGTATCACTCAATTGAAGTCAAACACTCGTCTTACTACACCGTCGCGTTGAGAACGGTACAGATTAACTTTTATCAGTCGAATGACTGAGCCATACTTCATGCTCTACCTCACGAATTGTCAAACTTCCAAAACTGAAACAATCTAATAGTGTTTGCCTACAGACAACTATCGCAAAAGTACTCTAGAGCGACTAAAGGGAAACTAACTAACTGAACAGATACATGTCCGAGTTGCATTGTAGTCGCATTGAATTTCCTTTTCGATGCGGCTACAACTCTCCTCCATGGTAAATGGTATCTTTGAATTACTTTCTTGGATTTAATCTTCGTTCATATGATTTTGATTTTATTCTATAGATGTTTGATAAAGAATCTATGATAATCCTTTCTTTTTATCTCCCCTTTTTGTATGCTATTCCCGGTATTTGAATGATATAGGTATTAATCAAAATATAAGGAGTGTAGATTTTAGCGTCAATAGTTACAGTCACTGTCAAGATAACTCACTTCTCTACTTTAAGTTTCCACAAAGTTTGTTAATTGGGGTTTTCTGTCCTTGGGGCACTACAGTGTGTGTGAGCTAGCAAAAAGTTTGCGGTCTTGTAAATCCTCACCTAACTTTCTTTTAGGACGAATCACGGTTCCACCTAAGTGGGTACATTAATTCACACAATGACAGTTATTGGAGTTCTGAAAAGACGAATGTAATACACAAGCACACTTGCATGTTCCAAAAATAGGGATGTGGTGCGCTATTAGGGGTAGGACAACAATAAGACCAGTAAGCCCTACTCTTTCTTTAGGAAACAATTAACAATGACAGGTACGTGGAAAATATTTTTCGGCCTGTTTTTGGCCAATTGACTAAGAGAGAACGTACTTCCGCTACTTTTCAGCGGCATTCTGCGACAGCACATACAGCCAACTTCTCATTACAGGAAATTGGTGGCGTGTTTAAAAGTAGAGGTATCACCAACAACATTTTGGACTCCTCGGTCCACCTATTTAACCCCTGGTGATTTTTATCTCTGGAGGGAATTAAAAGAGAAAGTGCACAAATCAGATCGACACACTTTAGGTAAATTTAAAACTTACATTGCTCAAAAAATTGCTGCCATTTCTCAGAGGGTCCTGCAGAGCGTAATGAGCAATTTTCTAAGGAGGTGTCAGAAATCACTGAACAACAAATGGAGGCAGTTCCAACATTTCCTTACGTAATGTACGTCACTAATTTACTTTCCTTTTAAAGTGTTTATATTATGTATGTTTGAAGCAACTGATACGACAAACAGTAATGTATTTTCTGCTCACCACCAGTCACTCGCGCCGCGGACACAACAGCCGGTCTCGCCGGCCCGCTGCCCCCACGACAACGGTTAGCGTTAACGATTGATCGCCTTGTATTACAATAACTCAACGTTAGCTTGACAGCCGATACCGTGCCATTACCTTTGTACGGTGATTGTCTGTATTTAAATTTATTGTTTTCGTCGTCGATTGATGCCACTACCACTTCCAGGCTCTCAGACACCACAAACTTACTTTACTACGAAAAATGTCGATCCGTATGAAACGGAGATCCGGATAAATCAGTGTTTGATAAACGAAGTGCACTCTGCAACTAATAGTCTACTGCACATATTTTTTTGCGTAGTTTGGCTTAGATATGAAGAGTTTCACAGAGGAACTTTTAATGTGACATTTTTATATCTCTTGTCTTCTTCGTGTGCCAATTGACTGTTCTGTTTCCCAGTGTAGACTTGTATACAAGTGTGAGGCGTGTTTGGAAAGCTTTAATCATTACATCGATAAAAGAAACTCGCGTAATTAATTTCGGTTTGAAACTTGTGTAATTAAATTTTGTATGCATGCAGATATATATATGCAGTGCTCGTGCACACTGCACTATTGCGCCACCGTACTGTATTACTCAAACACAAAACAATGCACCAGGTTAATATCGTGGAGTATCGTGCGGTAATTTGAAGGGAATGAAGGTGCACCAAAGTAGCAACGTTTGTTGCAAGTGTATGGCAATACCGCTCCGTGACACACTGAGATGAAGTCATAGGATTGCGATATGCACATACAGGAAGGACGGTTGTTTTGTATATACAAGGTATAAAATAGCAGCGCATTGTCGGAGCTGTCTTTTGTACTCAGGCGATTCATGCGAAAAGACTTCCCATGGGATTATAGCCGCACGACAGAAATTAAGAGACTTTGAAATCCTGAAATCCACAGTGTCAAGAGTGTGCCTAGAATATCACATTTCAGGCATTACCTCTCACTGCGGACAACGCAGTGGCCGCCGGCCTTCACTTGACCGAGAGAGGCTGCGTTTGTGTAGAACTGTCAGTGATAAGAGACAAGCCAACTGTGTGAAGTAACAGCAGAAATCACTGTCAGATATACGACGAACGTATCCGTTAGGATAGTGCAGCGGTGTTAAGTGTTAATGTACACTACTGGCCATTAAAATTGCTATTCCAACAAGAAATGCAGATGATAAACGGGTATTGATTGGACAAATATATTATACGAGAACTGTGATGTGATTATATTTTCACGCAATTTGGGTGCATAGATCCTGAGAAATTAGTACCCAGAACAACCACCTATGGCCGTAATAACGGCCTTGATACGCCTGGGCATTGAGTCAATCAGAGCTTGGATGGAGTGTACAGGTACAGCTGTCCATGCAGCTTCAACACGATACTACAGTTCATCAAGAGTACTGACTGGCGTATTGTGACGAGCCAGTTGCTCGGATACCATTGACCACACGTTTTCAATTGATGAGAGATCTGGAGAATATGCTGGCCAGGGCACAGTCGAACATTTTCAGTATCCAGAAAGGCCCGTAAAGGACCTGCAACATGCGGTCGTGCATTATCCTGCTGAAATGTAGGGCTTCGCAGGGATCGAATGCAGGGTAGAGCCACGGGTCGCAACACATCTGAAATGTAGCGTCCACTGTTCAATGTGCCGTCAATGCGAACAAGAGGTGACCGAGACGTGTAACCAATGGCACCCCATACCGTCGCGCCGGGTGATACGCCAGTATGGCGATGACGAATGCACGCTTCCAATTTGGGTTCAACGCGATGTCGCCAAAACACGGATTCGACCATCATGATGCTGTAAACAGAACCTGGATTCATTCGAAAAAATGTTTTGCCATTCGTGCACCCAGGTTCGTCGTTGAGAACACCATCGCAGGCGTCACCACAGCCTTGGTCTCCGAGCTGATAGTCCATGCTGCTGCAAACGTCGTCGAACTGTTCGTGCAGATGGTTGTTGTCTTTCGAACGTCCCCATCTGCTGACTCAGGGATCGAGACGTGGCTGCACGATCCGTTACATCCATGCGGATAAAATGTCTGTCATCTCGACTGCTAGTGATACGAGGCCGTTGGGATCCAGCAAAGCGTTCCGTCGCACCCTCCTGTACCTACCGATTCCATATTCTGCCAACAGTCATTGGATCTCGACCAACGCGAGCAGCAATGTCGCGATACGATTAACCGCAACCGCTATAGGCTACAATCCGACCTTTATCGGGAACGTGACGGTACGCATTTCTCCTCCTTACACGAGGCATCACAACAATGTTTCACCAGGCAGCGCCGGTCAACTGCTGTTTGTGTTGAGAAATCGGTTGGAAACTTTCCTCATGTCAGCACGTTGTAGGTGTCGCGCGCCAACCTTGTGTGCATGCTCTGAAAAGCTAATCATTTGCTTATCACAGCATCTTCTTCCTGTCGGTTAAATTTCGTGTGTGCAGCACGTCATCTTCGTGGTGTAGCAATTTTAATGGCCAGTAGTGTATAAAAGGGCTGCGCATTGTCGGAGCTGTCCTTTGTACTCAGGTGATTCATGCGAAGAGGCTTCCCATGGGATTATGGCCGCACGACAGAAATTAAGGGACGTTGAAATTAGGAGATCCACATTGTCAAGAGTGTGCCTGGAATATCTCATTTCAGGCATTACCTCTCACTACGGAAAACGCAGTGGCGGACGGCCTGCACTTAACGACCGAGAGCAGCGGCATTTGTATAGACTTGTCGGTGTTAAGAGACAAGTGACACTGAGTGGAATAACCGCGGAAATCACCGTGGAACATATGACTAACGCATCCGTTATGATAGTGCAGCGGTGTTCGGTGTTAATGTGCTATGACAGCAGACGACTGACGCTAGTGCCTTGGTAACAGTAAGACATGGCCTGCAACGCCTCTCCTGCGCCAGTGACGATATCGGTTGGATCTTCGACGGCTGGAAAAACGTGGCCTCCTCAGATGAGTCCCGATTTCAGTTGGTAAGACTTGATGGTAGGGTTCGAATGTGGCGCAGGTCTCACGAAGCCAAGCACCCAAATTGTGAACAAGGCACTGTGCAAGTAGGTGGTGGCTCCATCTAGTATGGGCTGTATTTACATAGACTGGACTGAGTCTTCTTGTCCAACTGAACCAAATGAGACCGTTTGCAGCCATTCATGCACTTCATGTTACGGCAGCGCGGTTCCTCCCATCCCTATGTAACGAAGCTGCGCCTACCTGTGAACATTGTCTCAGCAGATCATCAGTAGGGAAGCCGAGCGAAACCTATTGTACTTCGACGTGAACCAGGCTGGAATTGAAGGCCGGCAGGAGTCGCCGTGCGGTTCTAGGCGCTACAGTCTGGAGCCGAGCGACTGCTACGGTCGCAGGTTCGAATCCTGCCTAGGACATGGATGTGTGTCATATCGTTAGGTTAGTTAGGTTTAATTAGTTATAAGTTCTAGGGGACTGATGACCTCAGATGTTAAGTCCCATAGTGCTCAGAACCATTTGAACCATTTTTTTTTGTAATTAAAGTCACCAACCTACGTTTCGCGAGAAAGTTTTCACACGAATTGAAAGGTTGGAAATTTTGTCCTTAATTAATATATTCTGAAACTTAGGTGAACAAGTATCACCGTCAAGCCCGTGCTAGTCTTAACATAGTCACTCACAATCCTTTTCACTCACGTCAGCAAGTTTATGGTGTTGCATTTCCCGAAAATTTAATAGCTACAAAAATACGGATTGAGAATACTCGACAAATATTAAGTCTGTCGGTACCTAATGCAGTCACAGGTTTTAGCCACCGACCTGCTCAATGCGCCACGCGGAATTTGTCTTTTCTCGTCACAAAATTCACTTAAAAATTCCGAAATTTCTACACACCCATCGGAATAATTATGCCGTCACTTTACAACACTTTTTATGTATGAAACACTGCTAGATCCGACAACTTATCATTTCCACCAGAACTACTACTACCACGGCCGGACTGTTTCATGGCTAGGCTCCGACTCCTCTCTAGAATACTCTAAGTCGTCTTTACCGGCAGGGAAATCGCGCGAAGAATGTTGCTTTACCTTTGGTCAGTTTACTCAATAGCAAAACAACATTCTCCCGTGCCAGTCCGCGCTTTTCATCAATAACCAATCGCAAAATAGTAAACCTAACGACTGCACCTTTTACCGACGTAATTACCTAATATGCTGAAGTTTTTTTTATGCATAAAATTATTTACTATTGTTATTTATACCTGAATTAACTTTCCCTTTACCATAAACTTAGTTTACAAATCTATTCTACAAAAATCCCCTTTGTCCACATCCATACTTCTTTGAAATGTTCCCACACTAAATCCCACTACATAACTCGTTAAGCAATTATATTCATATTAACCTTAAACCACACTCACGCTTCATTCATACTGCTAAAACACATTTATAACATTTTAAATGCACAAAAAGACATAACACTGTATGAAAATATTAGAACAGTTTATGAAAAACATTCTATTACCTTAGTGTACTCTAGTGGGTACATTCGAAACTAAATCACAGTCCCCTAGACAATACTGTCCTCTATCGGCTGATACATAAATTACGTGTGTGTCCAGTCTCTCTTCACCATCTGTCACTATCCAGCTCTGAGACACATCTCCACCTTAACCGCCTCCAAGTCAGGATCGGTATACGGCGCTACGCTTCAGTGTTCCCAAACAGCGATGGAATTTTTACGGATGGCAATATGCGATGTTCGCGATTGGTTTGAAGAACATTCTGGACAGTACGAGCGAATGATTTGGCCACACAAATCGCTTAGCGTGATTCCCTTTGAACATCATAGGGCATAATCGAAAGGTTAGTTGGTCCATGAAATCCTGCATCGGTAGCATTTCCACAATTACGGACGGCTATAGAGGCAGCATGACTCAGTATATCTGCAGGGCACTTCCATCGACTTGACGAGTCCATGCCACGTCGAGTTACTGCACTACGCCGGGCAAAAGAAGGTCCGACACGATATTAGGAGGTATCCCATAACTTCTGTCGCCTCAGTGTATGACACAGTGGTTAGCTGGCTCATATACTGCTTCCACTGTAGTCACGCAATTCTGAATAACGATGTCCATCTCTCTGAGAAGAGAGGTTCTCGTTTTGGAATACTGTGCATCACAATTAATGTGAAAATAGTTCAAATGGCACTAAGCACTATGGGACTTAACATCTGAGGTCATCAGTCCCCTACACGTAGAACTACGTAAACCTAACTGACCTAAGGACATCACGCACATCTATGTCCGAGGCAGGATTCGAACCTGCGACAGTAGCAGCCGCGTGGTTACAGAGTGAAGCGCCTAGAACCGCTCGGCCACAAAGGCCGGCAATTAAGGTGATAGAAAACAGTCAAAATCGGTAGTGGCTCAGTTTTCAGTATCTTCCATGACATTTTGAATATGAAAAAATTGCCACATGCTAGGATCACCGCTGTTTTATTCCGGCACCTCTAGCGGCTAGCTAGGATACAGCAGCGCAGGGATTTCCGTGTCTTCCATGGCTGCAGAGATATACTCGAATAAAAGTTCATATAACTTTATTTTTTCGAGCTGATAATTAAAAATTGTTACTATTCTACGTATCTGTGAAGTGTTCACTGAACATTACAGTGGGACAATTCCTATAGCAGCAGCTAGGTTAGAACTCAACCAGCTTTGTCCAATTGCATCAAGCGTTGATTACCAATATTAGAGCTTCTCATCGTCGCAAATTTCAGTGGGAAAATTTCCAGTGACAACAGTGCCACAAAGAATACCTAATCCGAATCGTTGCGATTGGATTAATCGCCAACAAACAGGCTTGATTACATTTCCAAACGCGTCAGGACCCTTCATTAAGCAGACGCGTTAAGGATAGCTTGCACTTTTGAATTCGCACAGTCGAAGAAAGAGCAGGTGGTGTCACGCTGATCAGGCAAACAGACTTCGCCGGTGAACACGGTTCACTGACAGCAATACATGATACAGCCCTGAACAACTGGCACTACCACACAACCAAAGTCCACCTACTTCAGACATTTCGAAGGTGAAATATTTATTAACAAAGTGCTCCTCAGACCACGCGAGTGTGACCAGCGTGACACGTTGCATTGTCCTGCTGGTAGATGCCATCGCACCGAGGAAAAAAAAAAACAGCGTGTAGGGGTAGACATGGTCCCAATGGATAGATGCATACATGTGTTGACCGATTATGCTTCACAAAATGACGAGATCATTCTCCATCTACATCTACATCTACATCCATACTCCGCAAGCCACCTGAAGGTGTGTGGCGGAGGGTACCCTGAGTACCTCTATCGGTTCTCCCTTCTATTCCAGTCTCGTATTGTTCGTGGAAAGAAGGATTGTCGGTATTCTCCTGTGTGGGCTCTAATCTCTCTGATTTTATCCTCATGATCTCTTCGCGAGATATACGTAGGAGGGAGCAATATACTGCTAGACTCTTCGGTGAAGCTATGTTATCTAAACTTTAACAAAAGCCCGTACCGAGCTACTGAGCGTTTCTCCTGCAGAGTCTTCCACTGGAGTTTATCTATCATCTCCGTAACGCTTTCGCGATACAGAGAATGTCACGAAAACACTCTCCTCCGGCCTGGGCCCTTTCAACAATTGTTTCAGGGCTTATGTTTTAAAACCTTTCACGTTGTACGTGCCAAGGGGAATCTGTCCAATGGAACATAAAACGTGATTCACCTGAAAAGGCCACCTGTCGCCAGTCAGTGGTCGTCCAGCTGCGGTACTGGGCTGCTAATTCTAGCCTTCGTCACCGATGAATAGCAGTCAGTATGGGTGCATCAACTAGGCGCCTGCTGTGGAGTCCCATACGCAGCAAACGTTCGCTGAAAAGCCGTGGAGGAGACTCTGCTGGCAGCCCCTTTGTTCATCAGGTTCGTCAGTTGCTCTGCAGTTGCACGACTATTCGTCTGTACTCATCTTCGCAGCCGTCGCTCACACCTATCATCTATGGCTCGTTTTGCACTGAAGTTCCTTCGGCGTCAGTTTTGGATGGCGCCGTTTGACAATGCACGGTATATCTTAACCACGACGGAACTTTAACGGTCTACAAACTTAGCCGTTTACGAAATGCTTCCACCCTTGCACCGAAAGTCAATGATCATCCCCTTTTGTACGTGAGATAAATCGCTCCGCTTGACAATTACGATAACGACTGCACTGTTGCCGTGCTCCCCCTCCTTCTCCCCCTCCCTCCCGAACTACCCCGACACGTGTTATGTACCCTTCACTGCTTGTGCTTCCACCTTCCATCTTTGAGTGGTAATTGAACGTTGACTACAGTCCTACGTAGAGTCCCTAATCCGAGTAGTAGCGATCTGATTATTCGCCAACAACCAGGCTTGATTACATTTGCAAACGCGTCAGGATCCTTCATTAAGCAGACGCGTTAAGGATAGCTTGTAGTTTTGAATTCGCACGGACAGAGTTCACTGACATAAATACATGATACAGCCCTGAACAACTGGCGCCACCACACTACCAAAGACCACCTTCTTCAGACTTTTCGAAGGTGAAATATTTATCAACAAAGTGCTCCTCAAACACGCGAGTACACTGTGAGCAGCGTGGCACGTTGCATTGTCCTGCTGGTAGATGCCATCGTACCGAAGAAAAACAAACTGCATATAGGAGCAGATATGGTCCCAACGGATGGATGCATATATTCGTTGACAGATTTTGCCTCCCAGTATCACGAGATCATTCAAAGAATGCCACGAAAACGTTCCCCAGAGGATAACGCTCTCTCCTCTGGCCTGGACCCTTTCGACGATTGTTGCATGGCGTATACTTTAAGACCATTCACACTGTACACGCCAACGGGCATCTGTCCGATGGAGCATAAAACGTTACGTTAACGTAATTGGGCCGTGTACAAACCGTCTGCTCCAAGGTACCTCCTGATGAACACGTCAAGGAAAGGGAGGCTGCCATCGTTTTCTTCGCCTCCACATGAAAATGAATATCAAGGTTGGAAGGTGGCTATAATTTCGCACCTTACAAGCACTCATCAACATACTTTGCCGTGATCTACAAACACAATTAGGCATCATGTGATAGGCTGTACATCGTATATATGAATATATAAAGGAGACTGACATTGTCAAGTACGCCTTGTAAATAACTATTAACGCTGATTACATGAAAGGTGACGGAGTGTCTTTATTATTAGAACAGGGTAATGAATGATTGCCTATACTAGTAGAGGTGGGAACGGCAGTGGAGATGAAACGGCAGGCGGAACTCAAGCTCTGGGTGGAAGATCCGCACAGGTGTTTGTCCTGCTTAAAAACAGGAAGTAGCTAGACGGACGTCGTGGTACCTGAGCTCAGGGGCACAATGGGGTGATGGCCGCCCGCTGTTATAGCAGGACCGGAAAGACAACCGGGAACTGCAAATCTTGGGCGCAGGTGAGAGGCACGAAGAAGCGGCACCTCGGAAACCACGCAGGCTGGCTTATTGCCAAGGATTTTTACTCAGAAGCGTACCATTGTACGAGTTTAGGTTTTTCCTCGCGAACTTTCAGCGCTGGAGGACTAAAGACTAAAATATGGTTGGTCGGCATTCGGAAGAATCTGTAGAGAGGGAGAATATTCCGTGGTTTCGGGAATATGATTCGTTTTCGGAATTACGAGGGTGGGTAACCGAGCCTTGCTGGGAAGCCAGCGGTGGAGAGACGATGTCTTCCGTTTTTGACAGCCCGTTGTGACGGTCTCTCGGTATCAGCTTTTGTTGGTACAGACGGACTTGCTGTCTTTGCTCTCAGGAGAGTTTATAGTTAGAACAGTTAGGCACTGTACTGTTGCGAACCTATACGACTCTGGACTTCACCTCCGGGTTGGAAGTCGTCGTTGAGTACGCTGCGTTCAGTAATTGAGAACACTTCTTTTGCCTATACTTACGTTGAGGCGTTATCTCAACTCCGTCCTTGTGGTTGGGAGTTCGCGTTTCTCGTCTGTAGAGGAGAAGAGAGTATTAGAGTGTATTAGTCAGAGCACCATCTTCTGTCGTCCTAGTGTTTCAAAGAATTTTATTTTGTGGCTGGAGTTCTTCGATCGACGCAAACGTGTACGACAACCAGCACGCCGACGCACCAGACGCTGTACATATGGTGATAACGCTAAGTGCTTCGGCTTATTAGGGGCTATAAAGGCTAAACAGCTGTGATCATGTTAGTTTGTTCCCACTAAGGTTCCACACCACCGTAGTTCATTTTGAAAATACTGTCTTCTGGTGTTTCGTATGTAGATAATATCAGTCATTTCGAGTTATGTATGTTAGATCGCGTGGCCATAAGAAGGGGCAGAGTGGACAATTGATCTGCAATTTTATTAAGGAAATATAAACAACTGTACTTAAAGGGTTGATTTTAATGTATAATAAAAATATATTGAGCAACAACGTTTATCATTTAGTAGTATTAGTTGCCTCCATCATTCATTTATGTTTAGTTTGTACTTTATATCTTCAAGAGAATTAACACATTCTAAGATCTGCTTCAGGGGGTAGTCAGAGAGGGCCAAATCATTTTAACGTTTATTATTTTCCGTTGCGCACATTCATTTTTCACTCGCCTGGAGTGGCATCTTGGAAGGTGGATTGAATTGAGATGTTCTCCTGCTATGAGGACGGATAAAAAAAGTATTATCTACGTATCCAGGAAGCTATGCAGTATCATTGTCAGTTGACTCGTGGAGCAGAATCTCCTTAACATCTCGTGTTACATGCTGAGCCAGTTGCTGCTGCCCAGCACTAGCCACATGCGTATAGAAAGCATTCCTTGATAGTGTGCACTGGATTGCCATCTTCACCTTGGACACATTCGTATGCTGCCCCCTTTTCATTCCGTTTATGCGGCATATGGATCATGTAGTACCCCAGATAGTGGGTAGCCCACTTAATTGGTTCCCGCGTCCTAAGCTATGCAGTCGTTAGATATTTCTGAAGTAGTTGTATGTGACTCATTCGATAATTAAACAAACATATACAGGGTGGTCAGAAACAGTCTGAAAGGCTATAAGATTGTTACATTGTAGGTTGTGCTGAGAAACAATTGTTAAGAAAAAAAAATCGATACGTTGCGCCTTTTCCTAATTAATTAGTACTGAAGTTAGCCAGTCAGGCGGTTGCGTGCGCAAATTCAGCGGCTTGCTAGGGACTATTTCGCCAAACATGTTCTTTATTTGGTTTCCTACAACTCTAATACTGAACAGGAGAACGATACAAAACCTGGGAATGGGACGATAGTAAGGATCTAGGCTGAGTGATCTGTTGTGCTACCTTCTACGCCATGAGAACAAGTGGCACTGATTGTATCTAGCGGTCCGCCTGAATTTGCGTGCACAACGGCATAATTGGCTATCTTTAATCCTATTTAACTTCGATCCCGTGCAACGTATCTAGTTTCCCCTTAACAATTACTGCTCAACGTAACCTATCCTACAACGTCCTTTACCGAGCGAGGTGGCGCAGTGGTTATCACACTGGACTCGCATTCGGGAGGACGACGGTTCAATCCCGTCTCCGGCCATCCTGATTTAGGTTTTCCGTGATTTCCCTAAATCGCTTCAGGCAAATGCCGGGATGGTTCCTTTGAAAGGGCACGGCCGATTTCCTTCCCAATCCTTCCCTTACCCGAGCTTGCGCTCCGTCTCTAATGACCTCGTTGTCGACGGGACGTTAAACACTAACCACCACCACCACAACGTCCTTACAATCTTTCCAGGCTGTTCCTACCATCTCGTATATCGTAGATAACGCCTATGCATGGCATTAAAATCTCTTAAGTGTTAGGTGTCCACCTTGCGCAAAGCGTTAGTCATATTTTCAATTACTGTTTACGCAAGTATATAGTCTAAGGGTTTGGTTGAAATGATGTGCCTGCTCGAAGAAAGTACTTTTGAAGAACAGCATTCTGTGATCCGATTTTTAACTTCTCGGCTGAGAAGAGAATGCGACAGAGGGCGAGGTGAGATGAGGTGATTTGAGGTGAGGTTAGAGTTTTTACGCGTGGGTGGAAAATTTTAAAAACTGGAACAAAAATGTAACCAACGAGCATCTCTCCGGGTGCCCGGTAGTAATATCGATGTGGCGTTGCAAAACCGTACTGATTCACTTACTCAAGAAGACCGCCGACCTATAGTAGTGAAAATTGCTGAGAACGGTCGATTTAGTGTTGGTAAAACGCATTCCATCATTCATAACAAGCTGAACGACTGCAAGACTCATGCGACCGTGGTTGCTAGACAGTCGAAGCATGCAGTAGAAACAGTTGAGCCACTTTTTCGTAAGAAATCCAAAACACAATCATGGCTTTTACACTGAGCTGATAAGTCATGGGACACCTCCTCATACTGTGTCGGACCTGCTTTTTCCCGGAGTAGCTCGACGTGGCATGGACTCAACAAGTCGGTGGACGTACCCTGCAGAAATGCTGAGTCATGCAGCCTCCGTAGCCATTCATAATTGAGAAGATTTTGCCAGTGCAAGATCTTGTGCACGAACTGACCTCTCGATTATTTCCCATAAATTTTCGATGGGATTCATGTGTGGCGATCTGGATGGCCGTGTGTGTGTGTGTGTGTGTGTGTGTGTGTGTGTGTGTGTGTGTGTGTGTGAATTCCTAAGGGACCAAACTGCTGAGGTCATCGGTCACTAGACTTACACCCCACTGAAACTAACTTAATCTAACTTATGCTAAGAACCACACACATATACATGCCCGAGGGAGGATTCGAACCTCCGCCGGGAGGGGTCGCGCAATACGTAACATGGCGCCTCAAACCGCACGGCCACTCGAGTTGTCCAGAATGTTCCTCCAACCAAACGCGAATAATTCTGTCCCGGTGATATGGCGCATTGGCATCCACAAAAACTGCATCATTGAATGGGTGCAGATGGTTTCCAAATAGCCGAACACAACTGTTTCTAATTAATGATCGGTTCAGTTGCACCAGAGGACCTTGTCAATTCTGTGTTAACACAGCACCATTGTGGTGCCACCATCAGCTTGCACAGTGCCTTGTGACTACTTGGATCCAGGGATTCGCCACATTATAAACCTGACAACTGAAATTGGGATTCATATTACCAGGCCACGGTTTTCCAGTCTTCTAGGATCCAATCGATATGGTGACGAGCCCAGGAGATGCGCTGCAGGCGATGTACTGTTAGCAAAGGCACTCGCGTCGATCGCCTGCTGCCATAGCACATAAATGCCAAATTTTGCCGATTGGTAGTAACGAATAAGTTCGCCGTGTGTCCTATAGTGATGTCTGCGCTTATTTCAGGCAGTGTTCCTTTTCTGTTAGCACTGACAACTCGAGGCTAATGCCGCTGCTTTTGGTCGTTTAGTGAACGAAATCGTCTACTGCGTTGTCTGTGATGAGAGGTAATGCCTGAAATTTGGCATGCTCGGCACACCCCTGACACTGTGGATCTCGGAATACTGAATTCGTTAACGATTCTCGAAATCGAATGTCCCATGCGTCTAGCTCTAACTACCATTCCGCGCTCAAATGCGGTTAATTACCGTCGTGAGGCCATAATCACGTCGACAACCTGTTCACATGAATCACCTGAGTACAAATGACAGCTCCGACAACGCACGGCCCTTTTATACCTTGTGTACGAGATACTATCACCTGTACACCTGCATATCGCTACACCATGAGTTTCGTCACCTCAGTGTAAGGTCGAGTTAATCACCTTTTGGAGTGCCCTTGCTCCGATTTTGTTTGTTTTTGGAGGGGCGACATCTTATACTACTCAGAAATGACTGACAAAAAAATCAAAATCCGCGCTGAAGCTAAAATGTTCGGGATGGTGCTTTTTCAAGGCAACGCAACGATATCGATGGAAATAATTCTTCACTGACAGGGTAAGAAGACTCGCAGGAAGGCAGGACAAGTGCACAGAGGTTGGTGGCGGTTAAGTGGCAAAGTATGCAAAAATTGTATTGATTTAATGAACCATTTTTGGTGTACAGCGTCTATTTGGTTATTGAATTGAAGCGTCTATTTCGTTATTGAATGATACGTGTGGGTTCGTCTTCCTTTTTGGACTTGCCTTTTGTTCCGTGGCCTATGGTCCTATTATGAAACTGGTGACAGTTATTTCTCTTCAAACAGTACATAGTTGCATTCTTCCGTATTTAAAGTTCAAGTGGACATATTCCAAGCTTGATTGATGTGTCCCCAGAAACATGGCGCGATACGTTTTTCACCACGATTCGATCTCAATGATCCCACACACTGTGGTCGTAATTGACAAAATCGTCGAGTCATCTTGGGAACACTTAGAGGTCGTTCGCTGCTGAGTCCCAAGTGCGCTAACGACGTGCTCCGAAACACTTGTGACTGCATCAGCATTGTACTCTGTTGTCAGATCTTTCACAAATGATCGCCTATCCGGCTTTACAGTTCGAACAAGCCTACGACCACCCCGTTCTGTGAGGAAGTATGGGTAACAAGCTCCTCGTCGCCTATTCGTGGTTTCACCATCCTTCAGTCATTTCTGATAGATGCCGAACTACAGAGACAATCGAAATGCTGTCCATCTTTGCCTTTTCCGAAGTGCTCGTTCGGAGTCGCAGGACCGTCACAATATGCCCTTTGTCATAGTCGCCTATGTCAGTAGATTTTGCCATTTGCGGGCCACATCGTCTTTGATCCGTTTACACACTTTTTTTTTACCGCTTCACGTGCTCAGAACAGTGGCAGTCAGTCAACATGATGGACACTAGCCTTAATGTTTTGTCTCTACAGTGTACAGCCATAGGAATCGCTGGCTGTTTTTCGTGTCATGGTAGTCTTACTACAACGCCCCTGATGGACCAACCATTTCATAATGTGAAAAAAAAAACAAAGAGCAACGTTCAGCACAAATCAAAGCGCAGTACAAAAAAACATTCGGTAATTTCTGTCACGTAGTTGCTGTTTGAGGTTGACAGTCTCGTGAAATAGGTGGTACATGTACAACTTCTACTGGTATATGAGACAACATTCGTTCAAAATAACTCCGCCAGATACACCCTCGCCCCTACCCAAAACTGTCACAGTAAAATTTCTGCACAGTTACTGTCGTATGAACACTCTTCTCTTCAGCACTCTATGGCCCACCAAAATTTTTCTGCCTAAATAACTTTCCTTTGCGAACCGATCACTTTCGTGGTTACTCTACGCTGAAGCGTCAAAGATACTGGAATAGGCATGCCTATTCAAATACAGAGACATCTAAACAGGCAAAATACGGCGCTGCGATCGGCATCGCCTATGTAAGACAACAAGGGTCTGTCGATGCTGCTAGATCGATTACTGCTGCTACGATAACATGTTATCAAGATTTAAGTGAGTTTGAACGTAGTGTTACAATCGGCACACGAGCGGTGGGACCAATGTATCAAGTGCCGATTTTCCCTCACGACCTTTTCAGGAGTGTTCCGTGAATACCAGGAATCCGGTAAAACACCAAATCTCCCAGATCGCTGTCCCGAAAGAAGATCCTGCCAGAACGGGACCAACGACGACTGAAGAGAATCGTTCAAGTTGACAGAAGTGCCACCCTTCCGCAAATTGCTGCAGATTTCAATGCTGGGCGATGAACAAGCGTCAGCGTGCGAACCATCCAACGAAATATCTATATGTGCTTTCGAAGCCGAAGGACCACTCATGTGGTCCCGTCAACACCGACATTGGACTATTGATGACTGGAAACATGTTACCTGGTCGGACGAGTCTCGTTTCAAATTGTATCGAGCGTATGGACGTGTATGGGTGTGGAGAAAACCTCATGAATCCATGACCCCTGCATGTCAGCGGGGGACTCTTCAAGCTCGTGGAACCCCTGTAATGGTATGTGGCGTGTGCAGTTGGATAGATATGGGTGTAAGGTGTCAGGCAAATCCAACAACATCCGTGAAAACCCTGACATAATAAGCAAATACAGTAGTATGTCATATAGCTCCGAATAAATCGTGACATTAAATTAACCAAAGTAATACAAGTAACGAGTGAGCAAATGGAATGCCATAGACTAACACAAGAATACCTAAATGCATGTCGTACCTTCCCACCGAGAGACCGACGCAGTTCCGAGGGGAGAAACGAGAACAGAAGCCGAGAGCAGAGACGTGTTAAGCTAGAAGGCCCTACGATAAGGGAGGGGCTGGACACCCACGTCGCCAGCTAACCACTAAGGCTCACCACCCGCACGTTTTAGCGTGAGACTTTTTCGCGTCTCAGGTACGTCAAGGACCACCCCCCAGCCCATGTTAAAAGCTAGAGCCCTCTAGAAAAACAGTATAGATCTTACGATAACACAAAAAGGGCCACTACCACCCGCAAGTTTTAGCGTGAGACTTTTTCGCGTCTCAGGTACGTCAAGGACCACCCCCCAGCCCATGTTAAAAGATAGAGCCCTCCAGAAGAACAGTATAGATCTTACGATAACGCTAAAAGGACCACACCAGCTGCAGGTTTTAGCGTGAGACTTTTTAGCGTCTCTGTTACGTTGCAAACTTTAAAAACATTGCCCCACCACGAAAAATATAACGTTTCTCATTGGATAGACCATTTTTGTAGGCGGAGCTTAAGGTTAACATTGAGACCCTGATTGGTCAGATGAAAACACAGCCAGATAGGTTGTTTAAATCTACTTCGGTAAATTGTAGTAAGGAGAAGTTAAGAGGGTTGGTTCCGAGACGGCGAGCTGGATGGCTGGTGCGCCGGCCGCTGTCGCCCTGACGCTGCCTAAACACCGACAAGGTAGTGAACGCACGCGATGCCGCATGTTTGAGCGCATAAGGCTTCACTCAGAACTGCAGAAGTCTCATCTGTTACACCCCCTTTTTTTGCGTAATACTAGTGTCAATCGTTAGTTAAAACTCATGGTGTTCACATTTGCCACTTGAAGAACAGATATGAAACGCGATGATTTTTCTTTTATATAGTTATTGAGAAGCCACATCAGCCACTGTAATTTACGACAAGTTAGATAAGTAATTAAAGATAATTGAGGGTCACTGTAGACCATTTTGATAGTTTTCTCTTTTGTGAAACTTAAATTTAACCTAGATTATAGATGTGATATGGCATAGGTCGTCCTTCGATCGATTGTAGATCTTGGAAACCCATTTAGGGAATATTCGTTCACATTTTTGTTGAACGCAGTTGGTTTTTACCATCCTGTATTAAAACAATTCCTTTTATCAATAGTGCAATTAATAAACGATGTTTTGTGAGTAGAATAAAATTTCCAATGGTAAATGTAACTGCTTTTTCGACGTTATTTTACCAGCTAACTAAAAATAGGAAAGCCTTGAACCCTTTCCACTATATTTAGTTAGTATTAAGATCCTTTTACTGGGAGTGCAGTGGAGCTGACGCTGAAATCATTAAGTATTTGGTTATATCATCGCTAGTCTCACTGAACTCTTCTGAATTCTACATGTCATGTGTGGTCTGGCGTCTCCTTACCAGCAACAGGTCTCAGGTTCAAACTAGTCAATTCCCTAAAAAACACGCTCAGACCGTCGTTGCGCGAAAGTGGTAGGGAGACAAGATATAGAACAATCAGACACCACCATGAATGTTTAGATGGGACCCCTGATACGTCTAGATACGACTCTGACATGTGACACATACGTAAGCATACTGTCCGATCACTTGCATCCATTCATGTCTATTGTGTATTCCGACGGACCTGGCAATTCCAGCAAAACAATTCGACACTCCACACGTCCAGAATTGCTACGTAGTAGTTCCAGGAACACTCTTCTCAGTTTAAATCCTTCCGCTGACCACTAAATTTCATAGACATGACCATTATTGAGGATATCTGGGATGCCTTGGAGAAGACATCTCCACCCCCTCCTACTATTACGAATTTGCGACCATTTCACAAGTGTACCGTGAATATCGGAAATCCGGTAAAACATCAAGTCTCCCACATCGCAGCGGCCGGAAAACGATCCTCTAACAACAGGTCCAACGACGACTTAACAGAATCGTTCAACGTGACAGAAGTGCAATCCTTCCGCAATTTGGTCCAGATTTCAATGCTGGGTCATCAACAACATTATGCGTGTGGTGGGGCTATTATGTACTTACATGGTTGAGCCCCCTAACAAAATAAGGATCACAATACTGATACTTGAGCTGTTCCCTCCCCATGCATGCCAAGGAGTGGTTGCTTGTCGTCCTTTAGCCTCGGAACTCCCTGCAATGGATTCCGTGCAAGACGACCGTTGCTGCAGCTGGATGGCGCCCATGGGGAAAGTCCTTGATCAGTGTGGGTGGTACCTGATCGGATGCATGGCACATGAAGGGTATCAAATTGCAAAAATCTGAGCATTCTCAAACGGCTATCTCTTTGAGTGGTAGCAGACCATTGAATGCTGCTTAGTATGAACCTGCAGCCTTCCTTTCCCACGATAATCCTTTGATGGTGCCTTGATTGCGGATTAGGACCAACCTGTTCCAGGGCTGTACGGTCTCTGTTGTCCCTCTGATATTCCGGTGCCTTCACATTCCATGTTTGAATAGTTCTAGGGTGCTACCATCTTCTGCACTGATGGTCCTACAACGATAGATAGGGTGGGATATGCTTCCACGTCTCCTACTGGCGTGGAACACCATTTACTGCCAGGATCACGTAGTGTGTTCACAGCAGAGCTACTAGCAATTAACAGGATTCTCCATTTTGTTACTCAGGCCTTCCGCCACAGTGTTTTAATATGTACCGACTTAATGAGCGCCCGCATCTCGTGGTCGTGCGGTAGCGTTCCCGCTTCCCACGCCCGGGTTCCCGGGTTCGATTCCCGGCGGGGTCATGGATTTTCTCTGCCTCGTGATGGCTGGGTGTTGTGTGATGTCCTTAGGTTAGTTGGGTTTAAGTAGTTCTAAGTTCTAGGGGACTGATGACCATAGATGTTAAGTCCCATAGTGCTCAGAGCCATTTTTTTAACTTAATGAGCAGCTTGCAGCGTATAGGCGCTTTGGTCTCTGCTACCCATTATCTTTTCTCTGCCCTTCGCCGTGCCGCCTGCTCAGTTGTCTTTCTCTGGTCCCAAGTCGTGTGGAAATCCCAGGAAATGAGCTGACTGACCGTTTGGCCAGAGGGGCAGATACTTAACTGCAAATTCCTTTTCATGATTCCAGGCGCAAATATGCGGATACACATCAGATGTCTCTTTGCCCAAAAGTGGAATGACATCTAGTGCACTACTGCTCTCAGTAATAAACTCTGAACACTCAAGGAGACTACTGCAGTTTGGCCCTCTTCCTTCCACTCCTCCCGGAAGGAGTCCACTGTCTTATGCCATCCACGCATTGGTCATATCAGGCTCACCCGTTGTTTTCTCTTGCGTAACGAGCCACCTTCACAATGTGTCTGTGGAGCCAGACTGACTGTGTCCCATATACTGGTGGAATGTCTGCATTTTTTGGCCCTTCATACTGAGTACTGCCTTTCAGATTGATGTTAGCAGACGATTCATGGATGGTTGAACTGGTCCTTTGTTGTCTACTTGCAAGTGGTTTTTATTATCAGATTCAAGGTTTTGCTTTACTCATGCAGCAGGGGCAGAGTGGTTGTGGTTGGAGCCTCTCTTCATATTCTCTAGGTCTTGGAGCCATGACCCCATCCCCCTACGAAGACCGCTCTTTTATCACTCTGTTTTCTCAGTTTATAGATTTGGCCTATCCTTTTATGCCTTCTACTGTGTGTGTTTCAACTTCTTCGCTTTACAGTTTGACCACTCTAACTGGATCCGCCCATTTTTTACGGACCCTGTTTCTTACGCAAGTAGCTTCGGAATCGCGGGGCTGATGACCTCGACGTTTAGTCCCATAACCCAGCTCAATCAATCAATCATTAAAACTGTCGAGGTGTCCCTTGGCCTTACCGATCACCAGATTTGTCCCCAGCCGAGAAAATATGAGATGTCATCGGACGACTACTCCAGCGTCATCCACAATCAGGTTAAGCAACAGGCCCTGTGTTGACAGACCAAGTGCAACAGCCATGGAACTACATCTCATCAACTGACATCCGAGAGCTGTACAACACCTTGCATGCATTTTTGCATGCTATCATTCAACGTTCTGATGGTAACACCAGTTATTAATGTACCAGCATTTCATATTGCAATAGCTTATCTCGCGCTTACATTAATCTGTGATCTCGTAATGTCCATCACTTAAATATGTTACCTAGACAAATGAACACTACTGGCCATTAAAACTGCTACACCACGAAGATGACATGCTACAGACCCGAAATTTAACTGACAGAAAGAAGATGCTGTGATATGCAAATGATTAGCTTTCAGAGCATTCATATACGGTTGGCGCCGGTGGCGACACCTTCAACGTGCTGACATGAGGAAAGTTTCCAACGATTTCTCATACACAAACAGCAGTTGACCGACGTTGCCTGGTGAAACGTAGTTTTGATGCCTCGTGTAAGGAGGAGAAATGCGTACCATGACGTTTCCGACTTGGATAAAGGTCGGATTTTAGCCTATCGCGATTGCGGTTTATCGTATCGCGACATTGCTGCTTGCGTTGGTCGAGATCCAATGACTGTTAGCAGAATATGGAATCGGCGGGTTCACGAGGGCAATACGGAACGCCGTGCTGGATCCCAACGGCCTCGTATCACAGCAGTCGAGATGACAGGCATCTTATTCACATGGCTGTAACGGATCGTGCAGCCACGTCTCGATCCTTGAGTCAACAGATAAGGACGTTTGCAAGACAACAACCATCTGCACGAACAGTTCGACGACGTTTGCAGCAGCATAAACTATCCGCTCGGAGACCGTGGCAGTGGTTACCCTTGACGCTGCATCACAGACAGGAGCGCCTGCGATGGTGTACTCAACGACGAACAACGACGAACCTGGCTGCACGAATGGCAAAACGTCATTTTTTCAGATGTATTCAGGTTCTGTTTACAGCATCATGATGGTCGCATCCGTGTTTGGCGACATCATGGTGAACGCACATTGGAAGCGTGTATTCGTCATCGCCATACTGGAGTATCACCCGACGTGATGTTATGGGGTGCCATTGGTTACACGTCTCGGTTCGCATTGACGGCACTTTGTACAATGGACGTTACATTTCAGATGTGTTACGACGCGCGGGTCTACTCTTCATTCGATCCCTGCGAAACCCTACATTTCAGCAGGATAATGCACGACCGAATGTTGCAGGTTCTGTAGAGCCTTTCTGGATACAGAAAATGTTCGACTGCTACCCTGGCCAGCTCATTCTCCAGATCACTCACCAACTGTAATCGTCTGGTCAATGGTGGCCGAGCAACTGGCTCGTCACAATACGCCAGTCACTACTCTTGATGAACTGTGGTGTCGTGTTCAAGCTGCATGGGCAGCTGTACCTGTACAAGCCATCCAAGCTCTGTTTGACTCAATGCCCAGCCGTATCAAGGCCGTTATTAAGGCCAGAGGTGGTGGTTGTTCTGGGTACTCATTTCTCAGGATCTATGCACCCAAACTGCGTGAAAATGTAATTACATGCCAGTTCTAGTATAATAAATTTGTCCAATGAATACCCGTTTATTATCTGCATTTCTTTTTGGTGTAGCAATTTTAATGGCCAGTAGTGTATTTATGAAATATAATTGTCCTACATTAATTATTTTCCGTCGGTGTGTTTATTAGACGCTGTACGAATATAATTAACTATGTTGTGTGCTTTGAATAGAGAAGGAAAGTGCTTTCGCTTTTTGGCACGCTGTCGTAAATCTACAGCTGACTGAGTGGGGGAGCGGCTGGACGCAGCTCTAGGCGCTCAGTGCTCGTAAAGGCGCCCTCCGATCGCAGGAGAGCTTTCGTGCAGAGTACCGTTGAGGGATATTCACTGCCCCTACGTAGCATTACAGACACGCAACACACAGAAGTCCGCGAACTGTTCTCGTTTTCTGTTTCTTTTTCACTTTTTTGCAGTATAACCACCGTTTTCCGCGAACGGCCGCCGCCTTTTTATTGTTCGCGTCTCTACGACACGTGAAGAGGACTACCGCGAAAGCCTGTCTATCGTTTTTCTCTGCGGCCACGTAATGTCTAGACACAAAAATGAAACATGGATCATTAAAATTATTAATTCCGAGTAATGCGAGCAAGCTCTACCCAGTGCGCATGTATTTTCACTCACGAATCTCAACCCCAGCGTTCTCTGCTGTAGCATCGATCTGTATTTTACTGCGGTGCAGTTTCTAAGGAGCTACCTTACAGAATGACTTCGATTTCTACCGCCAAGTTTCCTCACACTGATGAATGTATTTTCCTGAAAGCTTTGGTGGACGAAAGCATTGATTAGAAAAAGAAAGGAAGAAAGATTAGAGTTTAACGTCCCGTCGACAACACGGCCATTACAGACGGTGCGTTGACCTGCTCACGAGCTAACATTGCTACGAACTTACGAACTGAACTAGGCACAGAATTAAACGAACTGCCCTTTATTCGAGAGGTAAACAGATACTTTGATGTTTTTTCCAACGTACATATTGGGAGCTCACAAATAACGGAAGACAACTAAAAATATTTTATCATACTTTGGTAGGTTATAGCTAAGCCTTCAATTTCCAAAATTTCAATCTGTTTTTTGTACAAGTTTAAGACAACTTTTCACTTCCTTCATTTTATCCCTGTAGCAGAACTCCAGTATTATTCAGTCTGTACACTGAGCAAGCAGTGAAGACAATTCGCCTCTGTGCTTTAACCCTGTTGCAGCTTATCGCCGATATTATGTAGTGTGTGTACTGAACAAGCAGTAAAATGAATCAGAGGGAAATTTGGAATGGAAACTGGAGTTATTGATGAAGAAATAAAAATTTGAGGTTTTCAGATTACAGTGTAATTTTGTCTGAGATAACGAAATACTCGGAGAGCCAGTTCAACGGAACGAATAATGTCTTGAAAAGATGTTATAGGATGAATATAAACGAAAGTAAAACAATGGTAGCTGAATGTAGTGGCATTAATCGGGTGACGCTGGGAGAATTAGAGCAGACATTGAGACACGAAAAGTCGCAGGCGATTTTCTTCAATCTGGACAGAAAAATAAGTAACGATGTCCGAAGTAAAGAGGCTATAAAATGCAAGCTGCCAGTAGCAAGAAAACTGCATCTGAAAAATAAAAGTTTTTTAACATGAAACAAATACGAGGGTTGGGACTTTAATAGTGGCAACTATTTATTTACAGCTCGTACAAAATAGAAACGTGTTTCAAAATTTTACTGGCCTTCAGAGTCGTCACCAGCATTGTGTATAACCCGTTTCCAGCGATGTGGAAGTCGTAGGATATTCTTGGCAGTGCCTGTGGTGTTGACAGTTCCAGCGACGCGGTCTGTGGCCCCACGAATTTGTAGCAGTTCTGAAGCGAATGTCGTGAAGTGTTCCCTTCAGTTTAGAAATCGAGTTGAATTCACGAGGGCGTAAGTCAGGGGAGTGCAGTAGGTGGTACAGCACTTAGCAGCCCCATCAGTCAAACAGATCAGTAACAGCTTGCACTGTACGTCCTTGAGCATTGTCCTGCAAAATGATGGTCGGGTTCGGCAGAAAGTGTCATCACTTCTGTCTCTAAGCTGGTCGTAGGTTGTGTTCCAAAAATGAACAGCATAGTAACAGAAGTGATGACACTTTCTGCAGGACCTGACCATCATTTTGCAGGACAATGCCAAGCACGTACAGTGCAAGCTGTTACTGATTTGTTTGACTGATGGGGCTGCTAAGTGCTATACCACTTACTGCACTCCCCTGACTTAAGACCTCGTAAGTTCAACTCGATTTCTAAACTGAAGGAAACATTTCACCTCATTCACTTCAGAACTGCTACAAATTCGTCGGGCAATAGACCGCCCCGCTCGAACTGTCAACACAACTAGCACTACTAAGAGTATCCTACGACTTCGACATCGCTGGCAACGGGTTATACACAATGCTGGTGACTACTTTGAAGGTCAATAAAACTTTGAAAAACGTATCTATTTTGTACGAGCTGTAAATAAATAGTCGCCACTACTACTGTTCCAGTCCTCGTATATGTGTCAGGAAGTAATTTTTGCGCAGTGTAACTGCGCACGGAAGTGAAATATGGATGATAGACACTGTCGGGAAAAAGTGTACACGTGGAAAGATGAGTCGATTTTGATCCGATGACGGCATGTTCCACCTGGGGAATAATGGATGTATTTATACTGGACCGCGCGACTGCTACGGTCGCAGGTTCGAATCCTGCCTCGGGCATGGATGTGTATGATGTCCTTAGGTTAGTTAGGTTTAAGTAGTTCTAAGTTCTAGGGGACTGATGACCACCGATGTTAAGTCCCATAGTACTCAGAGCCATTTGAACCATTTGAACTTATACTGGTTTCAACATCGTCCGCTAACAGCTAGCGCAGTGGCATAGCTACCAGATCGCCATCTGCGTCTACTCTTTAATAGAGAATGCTCTCAGCCAGAAGGTTCAGTGTGGTGCAGACGTGTGAAGCAAGCAGGCAACCACTCCATGGAGACGCACTCGTGCTTCCTACATCTAACTGAGGGAGTTTGAAAGGAACCAAATTGTGGCCCCTCGTGTGACGGTATGGTCCTTTCGGAGAATTGCTACATAAGGTAAACGTGCTGTGTCAATTGTGCAACTTTACTGGTATCATTGGTCACGTGAACACCCGTAGACGAGGTTCTGGACGTCCATGCAAGCACAGACGCCCGCCAGGATCGTCGTATTGTGAGGACACCAGCGGCAGATCGTACAGCTACAACAACACAGATTAGAGGGCTTGTGAACTCAGGCGTTTCAACACAAATTGTTGCGAACCACTTATTACGAGGGTGAGTCAAACGAAAACCTTAAATTTGTAATAACAAATCGAAATTTCGCGCCGTTATGCTGTAAGTTGGTAAGCGTACTATAAACAGCATGCAGAATGGCCTGTAGGTGGCAGCATAGTGCTGATACACACATACCATCGCAGTATCAGTATAAAGATAGCCGCCGCACTTTCGACTTGCACCAGGGAAGAACAGCGTTCTGTTACTCGGTTTTTGCGTAGTGAGGGTGTGAAACCTAGTGAAATACATCGACGAATGAAAGTTCAGTACGGTGATGCATGTTTGTCACAGCAGCAAGTCTACGAATGGAGTAGGAAGTTCTCAAATGGTGTGACTTCAATGGAAGATTCTCCTGGTCCAGGTCAGGCACAACGAGTTGTGACACCACAGAACATTGCAGCAGTTGAAGCCATAGTGAAGGAAAACCGCCGAGTGACACTGAATGACAATGCAGCCTGTTTACAGATTAGTCATGGGTCAGCACACCACATTGTGCATGGTGTGCTCCAGTTTCACAAAGTGTCTGCAAGATGGGTGCCACAGCAGCTGACTCCTGAAATGAGAGAATGACGTGTTGATGCTTGTGAAGAACCTTCTGCGCTTTGAACGAGAAGGTGATGGCTTCCTTGCAAGAGTCGTTACTGGGGAGGAAACCTGGGTTCACTTCCACCAACCGGAAACGAAGAGAGCGAGCAAGGAATGGCGTCATTCCTCATCACCAAAACCAAAGAAGTTTCGAACAGAACCATCAGCAGGGAAGGTTATGGTGACTCTTTTGGGACCAGAAAGGTTTCATTTTGGAGCATTACGTACCTAGAGGGACCACTGTCACCAATGCATCATACACAGATCTCCTAAAAAAATCATCTGGGGCCTGCAATCAAATCAGAGCGACGTGGATTGCTGTCAGCAGGTGTCCTTTTGCAATATGCCAATCTAAGGCGCCACACTGCCCGTACAACAGTTGCAACAATCACAGACCTGCATTTTGAGTGTCTTCCTTATCCACCATACTCACCAGACCTTGCCCCAAGTGCTTTCCATATGTTTGGACCACTCAAAGACATAATGGAAGGAAAGAAGTTCCGTTCTGATGAAGAGGTACGCCACGCGGTGCATGAGTGGTTGCGCAGACTACTAAAGGAATTTTTTCTAAAGGAATTTATGCACTTTGTAAGCGCTGGAGGACTTGTATTGAGCGTGGAGGAGATTATGTTGAAAAGTGATACAACTTTGTACCACTTCTGCACAATAAATAATATTTAAAAATATTTAAGGTTTCCATTTGACTCATTCTCTTAGCATTGAGACTACCGGTACGCACACCTCCAGCCCGTCTTCGACTCACACCACAGCATGGACGTGAGCGGCTCGACTTACCCGTTAGAGAATCACTTGGAAGATGGAATGGCGCGCCCTGGTCCTCAGCGATGAAAGCAGACTCCACCTACATCCAAGTGATGGTCGTTTGCTGCCTCGTAGATTGCATTTGTTCAAGACACACAGCCCCACCCCAGGCCTCATGGTCTGGGGTGCGATAAGCTACAGCTCTCGTTCACTTTTAGTGTTTCTGGAATGGACGCTAACTAGTGCTCGGTACGAGCAGAATGTTGTTAGATCTGTTCTTTTGCCATTCTTACAACAAGGAGAGGAGGCATAGATCGATACCTGGTACCTCAGAACCGCATGCACTATTTATCTGTAAATGTAATGATTTCATTTACTCCAAGTGCTCTGTTGCAACAATGAATCTTGAGTGAATTGGAAATCACTGAAAGCGTGTACTAATTTTTTTACGGCAGAGTGCGTACGTTAGTTGAAACAGGAAGAGAATAGAAGCTCACGAAATTTGATATTACAGAAAAATGCTGAACATTAGGTGGGTAGATCGAGCGAATAACGAAGATGTATTGAACAGAATTGTGGAGGAAAGAAGTTAATGGCACAACTGAGTAAAAGGAGGGATCGGGTGATGTAACACATTCGGAGTCATCGACGAATCGTCACTTTCCTAGCTGGTGCAAGAGGGTAGGGGGGTAAGAAGCGGTAAAACTGTTGAGGGAAACCAGGGTTTGGACACAGTAAGGAGATTCAAATAAATGCAGGCTGCAGTAGTTAGGCAGAGACGAAGAGGTTTGCACAGGACAAGCTACTGTTTAGAGCTGCATCAGGCTTCCGACCGACGACCACAATAACCACAATAGTCTCCAATATAACTTCCTGTGTGGTTTGTTGGTAATTTGTCTCTTATATTCGCCTCCAAATGCCTATACCCAGCATTTATTTTTTCATTTCTGTGCCCTGTTCTGGTACAAAAGAATATGACATCTATGGCATAATGTTACTAATGCCATACGGCCGGCCGGGGTCTGTTTTAAGAGCCATTGGTGGTGCTCTTTCGTAGTTCGAGATGATGTATATGGACGCGAACGTTAGTGCAACAGAACCATGAGCTGTGTTTCAATGTTCTTCGTGATATTCGTTATCAGCATAGTGAAATTGGTTAAAATTAGGTAGTCTTCGTGCGATTTATATTTCCACTGTTGCACGCCGTTTAATTACACATTGCATATAAATATGTCACTCCACAGCTTTGTCATAATTATCGAGTGCACGCTCTCAGTATCAAACAGCAGAACATCTGAGGAGCAACGTAACAAGAAGTTTTACTACTATAACACAAAATCACAGACGTTACTATAATGCAGTCTAAAGTATTTACATAAAAATAATGTATTCACTACGTCAGACACGTAACAGTGGGGCCGAGATTGTATAGTGCCGTAATAACAAGTCTAGATGCAGTTATAGATGTAGTTTGTCTGAAAACCTCGAGCTATTCCGAGGTGGCCAGTAAGCTGTAGTAGTTTGAGTTAATACTCACTTGTGGCATTAATTATACTTCTATTATTTCATGTTTTATTTCATTATACACTCCTGGAAATGGAAAAAAGAACACTTTGACACCGGTGTGTCAGACCCACCATACTTGCTCCGGACACAGCGAGAGGGCTGTACAAGCAATGATCACACGCACGGCACAGCGGACACACCAGGAACCGCGGTGTTGGCCGTCGAATGGCGCTAGCTGCGCAGCATTTGTGCATCGCTGCCGTCAGTGTCAGCCAGTTTGCCGTGGCATACGGAGCTCCGTCGCAGTCTTTAACACTGGTAGCATGCCGCGACAGCGTGGACGTGAACCGTATGTGCAGTTACCGGACTTTGAGCGAGGGCGTATAGTGGTCATGCGGGAGGCCGGGTGGACGTACCACCGAATTGCTCAACACGTGGGGCGTGAGGTCTCCACAGTACATAAATGTTGTCGCCAGTGGTCGGCGGAAGGTGCACTTGCCCGTCGAGCTGGGACCGGACCGCAGCGACGCACGGATGCACGCCAAGACCGTAGGATCCTAGTGCCGTAGGGGACCGCACCGCCACTTCCCAGCAAATTAGGGACACTGTTGCTCCTGGGGTATCGGCGAGGACCATTCGCAACCGTCTCCATGAAGCTGGGCTACGGTCCCGCACACCGTTAGGCCGTCTTCCGCTCACGCCCCAACATCGTGCAGCCCGCCTCCAGTGGTGTCGCGACAGGCGTGAATGGAGGGACGAATGGAGACGTGTCGTCTTCAGCGATGAGAGTCGCTTCTGCTTTGGTGCCAATGATGATCGTATGCGTGTTTGCCGCCGTGCAGGTGAGCGCCACAATCAGGACTGCATACGACCTAGGCACACAGGGCCAACACCCGGCATCATGGTGTGGGGAGCGATCTCCTACACTGGCCGTACACCTCTGGTGATCGTCGAGGGGACACTGAATAGTGCACGGTACATCCAAACCGTCATCGAACCCATCGTTCTACCATTCCTAGACCGGCAAGGGAACTTGCTGTTCCATCAGGACAATGCACGTCCGCATGTATCCCGTGCCACCCAACGTGCTCTAGAAGGTGTAAGTCAACTACCCTGGCCAGCAAGATCTCCAGATCTGTCCCCCATTGAGCATGTTTGGGACTGGATGAAGCGTCGTCTCACGCGGTCTGCACGTCCAGCACGAACGCTGGTCCAACTGAGGCGCCAGGTGGAAATGGCATGGCAAGCCGTTCCACAGGACTACATGCAGCATCTCTACGATCGTCTCCATGGGAGAATAGCAGCCTGCATTGCTGCGAAAGGTGGATATACACTGTACTAGTGCCGACATTGTGCATGCTCTGTTGCCTGTGTCTATGTGCCTGTGGTTCTGTCAGTGTGATCATGTGATGTATCTGACCTCAGGAATGTGTCAATAAAGTTTCCCCTTCCTGGGACAATGAATTCACGGTGTTCTTATTTCAATTTCCAGGAGTGTATTTTTAACATTCCTTTTTGGTTCTTGGTTGTATAATACCAATAGTTGCTGTTAGCATATTTTATCACTATATGCGAGGGGCTTTCAGTAAATAACGCAACACACTTTTTCCTGAGATCAGGTTGATTTTATTCATGATCACAATACACTCTATTATTACCCATTCTTCTAGCCAAGAAACCTTATTTTTCGACATAATCTCCGTTCAATGCGGCGGCCTTACGCCACGTTATTCTGAGAGCCTGTATGCCCGCATGGTACCACTTTACCGGTGGACACCGGAGCCAACGACTTGCTGCATCAATAACCTCCCAATCATCCACGTACTGCTTCCCGCGGAGTGCAACCTTCATTGGGCCAAACAGATGGAAGTCGAAAGGTACCGAGATCCGGTCTGTAGGGTTGCGATGGTGACGGATGCCTCCTCCAACGACTGATCGTGCTTTTGTTCACTGTCGGGTCTTCGCAGACAATCTGTAAGCGCCTATGAACATCTGCGATGCTCTGGTTTTCCGCCAAAAGGAACTCAAAGACAGTCGCTGCTTGGAACGCACTTCCGTTACAGACGCCATTTTGAAGTTTACGTATAGCACCACCTCCTAACAGAACTTCATGAAATTATAAGCGCTGAAGTGGGAACATTTCATGTCCAACAGCAAACTCCGCATTTTTACAACCGAAATTGGCGGAGAAAATGACGGCCTGAAGTGCACTCCTGAGTTCAGCCGCCGAGTTGCAAGTCTTTTCAGTCTTGGGTTGTTTGAGGGAAGAGACCAAACAGCGACGTCATCGGTCTCATCGGATTAGGGAAGGATGGGGAAGTAAGTCGGCCGTGCCCTTTCAATGAAACCATCCCGGCATTTGCCTGGAGCAATTTAGGGAAATCACGGAAAACCTAAATAAGGATGGCCGGACGCGGGATTGAACCGTTGTCCTCCCGAATACTAGTCCAGTGCGCCACCTCACTCGGTCACTGTTTTGCAGTCAAGGCTCAGTTTCTGATTGGTAATTCCATTCCTTCGCTTTTGTAGACTGGACATTCATCACTGAATATGGTTTTACCAATTGAAGGCTGAAAACTTTGACTAGCCACGCCAACTGTTACTCTGGAACATTCTGTAATAACTCCCTATACCATATGACATAGCATTGTAAGTAACCATCTGTTGGCATGAAATTGCAAATCTTATTTATTATATACGAATAGATCCGTTCTTTGTGGGGAGTATGTGAATTACACCAGTTTCCTAACTAGAAGCATAATACACTGCTGGAAATGGAAAAAAAGAACACATTGACACCGCTGTGTCAGACCCACCATACTTGCTCCGGACACTGCGAGAGGGCTTACAAGCAATGATCACACGCACGGCACAGCGGACACACCAGGAACCGCGGTGTTGGCCGTCGAATGGCGCTAGCTGCGCAGCATTTGTGCACCGCCGCCGTCAGTGTCAGCCAGTTTGCCGTGGCATACGGAGCTCCATCGCAGTCTTTAACACTGGTAGCATGCCGCGACAGCGTGGACGTGAACCGTATGTGCAGTTGACGGACTTTGAGCGAGGGCGTATAGTGGGCATGCGGGAGGCCGGGTGGACGTACCGCCGAATTGCTCAACACGTGGGGCGTGAGGTCTCCACAGTACATCGATGTTGTCGCCAGTGGTCGGCGGAAGGTGCACGTGCCCGTCGACCTGGGACCGGACCGCAGCGACGCACGGATGCACGCCAAGACCGTAGGATCTTACGCAGTGCCGTAGGGGATCGCACCGCCACTTCCCAGCAAATTAGGGACACTGTTGCTCCGGGGGTATCGGCGAGACCCATTCGTAACCGTCTCCATGAAGCTGGGATACGGTCCCGCACACCGTTAGGCCGTCTTCCGCTCACGCCCCAACATCGTGCAGCCCGCCTCCAGTGGTGTCGCGACAGGCGTGAATGGAGGGACGAACGGAGACGTGTCGTCTTCAGCGCTGAGAGTCGCTTCTGCTTTGGTGCCAATGATGGTCGTATGCGTGTTTGCCGCCGTGCAGGTGAGCGCCACAATCAGGACTGCATACGACCGAGGCACACAGGGCCAACACCCGGCATCATGGTGTGGGGAGCGATCTCCTACACTGGCCGTACACCTCTGGTGATCGTCGAGGGGACACTGAATAGTGCACGGTACATCCAAACCGTCATCGAACTCATCGTTCTACCATTCCTAGACCGGCAAGGGAACTTGCTGTTCCAACAGGACAATGCACGTCCGCATGTATCCTGTGCCACCCGACGTGCTCTAGAAGGTGTAAGTCAACTACCCTGGCCAGTAAGATCTCCGGATCTGTCCCCCATTGAGCATGTTTGGGACTGGATGAAGCGTCGTCTCACGCGGTCTGCACGTCCAGCACGGACGCTGGTCCAACTGAGGCGCCAGGTGGAAATGGCATGGCAAGCCGTTCCACAGGACTACATGCAGCATCTCTACGATCGTCTCCATGGGAGAATAGCAGCCTGCATTGCTGCGAAAGGTGGATATACACTGTACTAGTGCCGACATTGTGCATGCTCTGTTGCCTGTGTCTATGTGCCTGTGGTTCTGTCAGTGTAATCATATGATGTATCTGACCCCAGGAATGTGTCAATAAAGTTTCCCCTTCCTGGGACAATGAATTCACGGTGTTCTTATTTCGATTTCCAGGAGTGTATTTTCTTCCTTGTTTAAGTTTGTTCGTTTAGTATTTTAACATATATCAGGTAACTTCATTTCCCCATTATCAAAGTCTTAATTTATAAAATTTTCTGTACAAATATACACCAGAAGCTGCAACTTAAATGGTGCGAAACCGTTTTTGTGAATCTCTAATTGACTTCAATACAAACAGCTACTGCGACTATTGGACTTTTCAAAAAAATGATTCAAATGGCTCTGAGCACTATGGGACTTAACTTCTGAGGTCATCAGTCCCCTAGGACTTAGAACTTCTTAAACTGTGCTAGGCAGCAGAGTAGCAGAGTCAAACGCTGCCGTCTATGTTTGACAGCACACAAGCCGCAGGCGTGAGCCTGTCGTGGCGCTAAGTGCTATCATTGTAGCGAGTCGCGCGGTTACAGACTGAAGCGCCTAGAACCGCTCGGCCACTCCGGCCGGCTTTGGACTTTTAATTCGGTTTCATATTTTAATAGTGTGAACATCATATACATGATGAACAGTATTGGTCAGTCAATTATGTTATCGAGAAACGTTGCAACGTTTTCCAGTATGTGCGGCAGTTGATTTTGGAAATAGCCTATTATCTCCATGAGCGTAATCTGTTATTTTATATGATCTGGTGTGACAGCATCAGTCAGCATCAGTCTCATCTATATAGCCACGGTGTACGTGATAAGCAAGACGTCTTGTTCACAGCACACCTTGCTCTGGAATCTTGCATTGATCAACACTAGAATTACCACTTGATAACTGCATTTACATTCATTGACGGCTGAGAACACGCAGAGTGCTTATTAGATTTGTGTTTCTGCAGATTCATCGCAGCCGTACTTGCTACAATGATAACACTTAGCGTCACGACAGGCTCACTCCTGCCGCTTGTGTGCTGCCAAACACAGACGGCAGCATTTATTTCTGCTACTCTTCTGCCTAGCAAAGCGTATTTGTTTATGCCGCTACCCTGGCTGAGACTTCCTGTGCCACGGCGCGCGATCGAAGCGCGCTGTCTTTTTACCATTACTCTGAATTGCACAGGCAGCAGTGGAATAGAAGTCTATCGCTGCACTATCGCACGAGTATACTTAAGAACCAGTTCACGTATGCGACGATCTGATAGATTTTGAGTAATGGCGTTCCTAATCATAGCACAACTCTGTTAACGTCCACATTTGAACATGACTTTGCAATGGCCTTTAAGTCCTTGTAGGTCAGCCACCCACTGTCAGTGTCTCTGATTGGGTTGCCTACGCAAGCGAAAAAATTTGTAATGTGTAGGTGCCACAATCTGTTCATCACAGCACATGGTCCAATCACATTAACATGACCGCATATGTCCGACGTCAACGTGCAATAACCACTCACGGAGGGCAGTTGGCAGCACTAGCAGTGGACGATATACAGGGTGTTACAAAAAGTTAAGGCCAAACTTTCAGAAAACATTCCTCACACACAAAGAAAGAAAATATGTTATGTTGACATGTGTCCGGAAACGCTTACTTTCCATGTTAGAACTCATTTTAGTTTCGTCAGTATGTACTGTACTTCCTCGATTCACCGCCACTTGGCCCAATTGAAGGAAGGTAATGTTAACTTCGGTGCTTGTGTTGACATGCGACTCATTGCTCTACAGTAATAGCATCAAGCACATCAGTACATAGCATCAACAGGTTAGTATTCATCACGAACGTGGTTTTGCAGTCAGTGCAATGTTTACAAATGCGGAGTTGGCAGATGCCCATTTGATGTCTGGATTAGCACGGGGCAATAGCCGTGGCGCGGTACGTTTGAATCGAGACAGGTTTCCAGAACGAAGGTGTCCAGACAGGAAGAGGTTCGAAGCAATTGATCGGCGTCTTAGGGAGCACGGAACGTTCCAGCCTATGACTCGCGACTGGGGAAGACCTAGAACGACGAGGACACCTGCAATGGACGAGGCAATTCTTCGTGCAGTTGACGATAACCCTAATGTCAGCGTCAGAGAAGTTGCTGCTGTACAAGGTAACGTCGACCGCGTCACTGTATGGAGAATGCTACGGGAGAACCAGTTGTTTCCGTACCATGTACAGCGTGTGCAGGCACTATCAGCAGCTGATTGGACTCCACGGGTACACTTCTGCGAATGGTCCATCCAACAATGTGTCAATCCTCATTTCAGTGCAAATGTTCTCTTTACGGATGAGGCTTCATTCCAACGTGATCAAATTGTAAATTTTCACATACAACATGTGTGGGTTGACCAGAATCCGCACGCAGTTGTGCAGTCACGTCATCAACACAGATTTTCTGTGAACGTTTGGGCAGGCATTGTTGGTGATGTCTTGATTGGGCCCCAGGTTCTTCCACCTACGCTGAATGGAGCACGTTATCATGATTTCATACGGGATACTATACCTGTACTGCTAGAACATGTGCCTTTACAAGTACGACACAACATGTGGCTCATGCACGATGGAGCTCCTTCACATTTCATTCGAAGTGTCCGTACGCTTCTCAACAGATTCGGTGACCAACGGATTGGTAGAGGCGGACCAATTCCATGGCCTCCACGCTCTCCTGAATTTCATTTATGGGGGCATTTGAAAGCTCCTGTCTACGCAACCCCGGTACCAAATGTAGAGACTCTTCGTGCTCGTATTGTGGACGGATGTGACACAATACGCCATTCTCCAGGGCTGCATCAGCGCATCAGGGATTCCATGCGACGGAGGGTGGCTGCATGTATCCTCGCTAACGGAGGACATTTTGAACATTTCCTGTAACAAAGTGAAGTCACGCTGGTACGTTTTGTTGCTGTGTGTTTCTATTCCATGATTAATGTGATTTGAAGAGAAGTAATAAAATGAGCTCTAACATGGAAAGTAAGCGTTTCCGGATACATGTGCACATAACATATTTTCTTTCTTTGTGTGTGAGGAATGTTTTCTGAAAGTTTGGCCGTACCTTTTTGTAACACCCTGTATATAGCATTTCAGAGGGACGCTGTACATAATGCAGTCATTGTCGTAAAGCGGAAACCGAGCGATTTATCTGACCTCCAAAAGGGTATGATCATTGGTTTTCCGGCTAAGGGTGTAAGCATTTTCCAAACGGGTACGTTTTTAAACTGTTCGTGTGCCGCCTTGGTTAAAGAATTCCATGCATGGCGACATGGCGCTGTCCTACCTAGCACTGAGGCAGCTGTGGTGCACCATGGGGCTGGCCAGAGTGGCCGAGCGGTTCTAGGCGCTACAGTCTCGAGCCGCGCGACCGCTACGGTCGCCTGTTCGAATCCTGCCTCGGGCATGGATGTGTGTGTTGTCCTTAGGTTAGTTAGGTTTAAGTAGTTCTAAGTTCTAGGGGACTGATGACCTCTGCAGTTAAGTCCCATAGTGCTCAGAGCCATTGAACCATTTTTTGTGCGCAACGACACAGAAAGCGGATTTCCCTGAGAAAAAACTGTACGGATGTTTATCGAGGGTGTCAGTTGGCCTTTAAGAGCCGTGAAGCTTGGATACCGGTAAACAAATTATGTAAGACACTTCCCGCGGTAATAGTAAACCCAACGGTTTCCAATACATGCAACAGGTAGCCATAGCTGACGAATGCCTTGTCTAAATCCAGAAATGCGAGAGCACTATGAACAAAGTAATATCAGATGCTTATATGAGATCGTGACATTGAGGTACCGGGATCAGAATAGCACGACCAGGTATACAAGTTTGATGGGCAACAGCAACGCAGACTTCCGGCTATTCGTAGCCCTCGGCACAGTCTTATAATCAAAAATTAATAAGGTAATTGCGTGAAATTCATCAGTTGCTGCCTGACCAGAACGTATAGGAATTAACACAATTTTGCCAACTAAGAGTCGGCCACCAATCTCCTTCCAACACTTCGTTCAAAAGCAACGCAGCTGTGTTACACAATAAAAGCACAAAACACACACAAAATTCTTTTGGCAGACCATCCAACCCAGTCGATTTACGAAATGGAGATTTGATAATAAGGTCATCAACATCATCACGTTGAAAATCATGAAATAACGCAGATTATGTGCAGGTATAAGTTTACTATCCAGAATCCGAAAAAGCGAACAAGACAACATATCGACAAAAACGGGTACCTCATACAGCCCTACAGAATTTATGGAAAGCATGCAATACGGCCTTCTGTGTCATCACAACATTGCCGTCCTCCATCTTCAGAGACGTAATGTACTCTTGTTTAGGACGCGGTGAGCCTCTCGCCAAATCGGATGATGTAGAGAAGTCAATTCTCCCGCTATAAAGGCTTGTGGTTTGGATCGCATGCTTTACCCTTCCATTCGACGCCGCTTCAACTGTAACATTTGTACCTTTGCATGCTTGACGTTCCCCCCCTGCGGGTTCGGGGGTTAGAATAGGCCCGCGGTATTCCTGCCTGTCGTAAGAGGCGACTAAAAGGAGTCTCAAACTTTTTGGCCTTATATGATGGTCCCCTGTTGGGTTTGACCTCCATCTCTCAAAATTTTCCGAAGAGCGAGCCGATTGGGGAAGGGCGCCTTACTTCGTGCATTGTGTCCATCTTGCGGTCAGACCTTTCGCCAGCTTATACACCGTTGAACTGCAGTCCTGTCCGCTCTCCATCTCTTGGGCATGACTTTTTCTGCGTGCAGATAACACCTTGCACTGTGCAGTGCCTCTTTCTGCACCGACGGCAACCATGGACCACATGTTACCTAACATCCAGCACGGTAACCAGTCTGTTGTGGTGGGGCCGCCATGTACCCTGTTGGTTGTAGCCCCCTGACAACACAGGGATCGCTCTACTGATGCCTGCGCCGTTAACTCCCCACGTATGCCAAGGAGTAGATGCCTATCCTACCGGGGTATCGGGACTCCCAGCAACGGCCATCTTGCCAGGTGGCTCTTGCCGAGGCTGGGTGGCGCCCGTGGGGAGGGCCCTTGGTCGGAGTAGGTGGCATCAGGGCGGATGACCCGCAATGAAGCGTGGTACATCGTCTCTCGCTGGTGTCCAGCCGCCAGCAGTCTCTAAGCGTTCTCGGGCTCAGTTTAACGCTCAGAAGTACGATCCGAAAACGTTCCCCTCCCTGGCCACACCGTGGGAGGAACGTAAGTCTCAGGATGGCAGTAGCAGTTATTCGCCCCGCTTCTTAGTTTGTACGAGGGTTGATGGGGAGTCTTTTCTCTCCACAAAGCCTCAGTCCTTCGTCGAGCATTTAGAGGACAAGTTTGGGGAGGTGGAGGGCTTGTCAAAAATGCGCTCTGGGTCAGTCCTGATACAAACGGCATCCTCTGCCCAGTCACGACGGTTACTCGCTTGTGACAAGTTGGGGGATGTTGCCGTTACGATCACACCCAATAAGAGTTTAAATATGGTCCAGGGAGTTGTTTACCATAGGGATCTTCTTTTGCAGTCTGATGAAGAGCTGCGCGCCAATTTAGAGCGCCGAGGTGTACATTTCGTCCGGCGCGTTCATCGGGGTCCGAAGGAAAATCAGATTGCTACCGGTGCCTTCATCTTGGCCTTCGAAGGGGATACATTACCGGAAAAAGTCAAGGTGATGGTCTACCGATGTGACGTTAAGCCCTATATCCCTCCCCCGATGCGGTGCTTTAAGTGCTGGAAGTTCGGCCATATGTCTTCTCGCTGCACTTCCAGCCTCACATGTCGAGATTGCGGACGCCCATCACATCCCAATACTCCATGTGCCCCGCCTCCCATCTGTGTCAACTGCGGGGAGCACCATTCACCTTGCTCGCCAGACTGCCGAATTTTCCAGAAAGAGCGTAAAATCATGGAATACAAGACCCTGGACCGACTAACCTATACTGAGGCCAAGAGGAAATACGACCGACTCCATCCTGTGAGAATGACATCTTCCTACGCTGCTGCTACAACACCTGTGCTAGCCCCGTCTGTTTCACCAATTGTGGCCGGATCGACGAGTAGTAAAACTCCTCCTGCCCCCTCGCTAGTGGGGGGCTCTACCCACCGTGTTGCTCCTGCGCCACCTACCTCAGGAGCAACACCATCCCACCCATCGGGGACGTCCGTCCCCACTTCTAAGCCGGAGAAGTGTCCAACTTCTTCGGCTTCTCACGCTCGCAAGGGGTCCCTTGGGTCCCTCCCTTCCCAGGTTTCCGCCAGCGAGGAGCCTGACGACCGAAAATGGCGTAAGTGGCCGCAATCAGCTGGTCGTAGGGCTTCACGATCCTACTCCATCCCAGAGACTGAATCGGTGAAGCCCTCCCAGCCGGTGCGACCCAAGGAACGGCGTGAGAAACCCAAGAAGAGCTCTCAGCCCAAGGAACTCGCGGTGGCAGCCATCCCACCGCAACCTTCCAGCTCTGCGTCTGAGGATGCGGTGGAGATTCTGGCGTCCGCTGAGGACCTCGATCTCACCGGTCCATCAGACGCCATGGAAAGCACTATCACAGCTGCTAAATCGGAGGCAGCAGGTGACACAGCGGCGTAATCTCCCTTCCCAGTCCCGTCAAGCCTTTCTCAGCCATAGACAACAACATCCTCCATTGGAACTGCAGCGGTTTCTTCAACCATCAAGCTGAGCTCCGCCAACTTATCAGCCTTCACCCTTTCCTCTGCATTGCTCCACAGGAAACTTGGTTTCCGGCAATGCGAACCCCCGCCCTCCGTGGCTATCGGGGTTATTATAAGAACCGGGCAGCTTATGAAAGGGTGTCTGGTGGCGTCTGCATCTATGTCCTGAACTCTCTTCACACCGAGTCTGTACTTCTCCACACACCTTTAGAGGCTGTCGCTGTTCGGGTGTGGACGCCACAGGCTGTTACCGTCTGCAGTCTTTACCTTCCACCTGATGGTGATGTCGCGCAGCATGTCCTGGCTGCTCTGATAGCCCAATTGCCGCAACCTTTCCTGTTACTGGGCGACTTTAACGCCCATAACCATCTGTGGGGTGGGTCAGTGGCAACAGTTCGAGGCGCCATCGTTGAGCATTTATTGGCGCAGCTTGATCTCTCGATCTTAAATGATGGTGCCTTCACACACTTCAGTGTGACACATGGCACATACTCTGCCATTGACCTTTCCATCTGTAGCCCTAGCCTCTTACCGTCTGTCCAATGGAGAGTGCATGACGACCTGTGTGGTAGTGACCACTTTCCGATCCTTCTGTCACTGCCACAGCGTCAGTCTTCTGGGCGCCCCAGCAGATGGGCTCTGAATAAGGCTGACTGGGACTTGTTCTCCTCCACTGCCGCTATTGAGCCTCTCTCTAACGATGCCATTGATGCAGTTGATCAATCGCTCACCACCGGCATCGTTACTGCCGCCGAATCTGCCATTGCCCGTTCTTCTGGGTCCCTTCGGCGGCGGACTGTGCCTTGGTGGTCGCCTGAGATCGCTGAAGCGATTAAAGCTCGCCGGCGGGCGCTCCAGCGTCACAAGCGACATCCCTCAATCGACCACCTTATCGCCTTTAAACGGCTGCGTTCGCGAGCCCGCTGCATTATCCGTCAACGCAAGCAGGAGTGCTGGGAGCGGTATGTGTCCACCATTGGCCTCCATGTCACTCCATCGCAGGTCTGGGCAAAGATTCGCCGCCTCTATGGCTATCGGACCCCTGTCAGTGTCCCTGCGCTCTCACTGAATGGAGCAGTTTGTACTGACTGACGTCATTGCAAACCGCTTGCCAGAGCACTTTGCTATGAATTCCGCTTCCGCCAACTACCCCTTGGGCTTCCGCTCCATTAAGGAGCGGATAGAGCGTCGGAATCTTTCTTTTCGCACTCACCATCCTGAATTGTACAATGTTCCATTCAGTGAGTAGGAATTTCGAAGTGCCCTCGCCGCTTGTCCTGATACCGCTCCTGGGCCAGATAGCATCCACTCTCAGATGCTGAAACACCTTTCAGTGGACTGCCAGCGACGCCTCCTCGATCTTTACAACCGCATTTGGGTCGAGGGTGAGTTTCCGTCGCAATGGCGGGAAAGTCTTGTTGTCCCCATTCTGAAACCAGGGAAAAACCCTTTGGAGGTGGACAGCTACCGTCCCATTAGCCTCACCAACGTTCTTTGCAAGTTGCTTGAACGGATGGTCAGCCGGCGCTTGAATTGGGTACTGGAGTCTCGAGGCCTTCTGGCTCCGTCTCAGGGTGGGTTCCGTAAAGGCCGCTCCGCCGCCAACAATCTGGTGAGCCTGGAGTCGGCCATCCGTACTGCCTTTGCCCGCCGTCAGCATCTGGTTGCTGTCTTTTTCGACATGCGGAAGGCGTATGATACGACATGGCGTCATCACATCCTTTCTACGCTTCATGGATGGGGTCTTCGGGGCCCTCTGCCGATCTATATCCGCATTTTTCTGTCGTATCGTACCTTCCGCGTGCACGTCGCGGCCTCATATAGTTCCTCCCAAGTCCAGGAGAACGGTGTGCCACAGGGTTCTGTTCTCAGTGTGTGACTGTTTTTAATAGCTATTAACGGGCTTGCTGCGGCCGTGGGAAATACTGTCTCCGCTTCCCTGTATGCTGACGACTTCTGCCTTTACTACAGCTCTATTGGCATTGCAGCTGCTGAACGTCAGCTACAGGGCGCAATCCGCAAGGCGCAGTCTTGGGCTGTAGCACATGGTTTTCAGTTTTCGACAGCCAAGACCTGCGTTATGCATTTCTGCCGGCGACGCACTGTTCACCCGGAGCCGCGGCTTTATCTTGACGGAGAGTTTCTTAAAGTGGTGGAGTCACAGGTTTTTGGGGATGGTTTTTGATGCCCGGTTGACTTGGTTGCCTCATATTCGGCAGCTTAAACAGGCGTGTTGGCGGCATCTAAATGCTATGCGATGCCTGAGCCACAACAGGTGGGGCACCGACCGATCTACTCTCCTACGGCTTTACCAGGCGTTAATCCAGTCCCGTCTGGACTACGGGAGTCTGGCTTATGGCTCAGCATCCCCATCTGCGTTGCGGGTGCTGGACCCAATCCTCCACAGCGGGATACGCCTTGCCACTGGTGCCTTCCGAACCAGCCCTGTGGACAGCATACTTGTGGAGGCAGGTGTCCCTCCACTGCGGTTACGACACCAACAATTACTGGCTGCTTATGCTGCCCATGTTTTTAGCTTGCCCAGGCATCCAAATTATCGTGTCCTCTTCCCGCGATCAGTCGTTCATCTGCCAGAATGTCGGCCCCGGTTGGGTTGTCCGATCGCCGTACATGTCAAACAGCTTCTTTCCTGGCTTGGATGTTTCCCTGCTCCATCTCCTTTCCGGGCCCCTCTGCGTACACCCCCGTGGTGTGTGCTCGCCCTTGCCTTCGGCTCGACTTGGCACATGGCCTGAAGGACTCAGTCCCTCCGGAGGCCTTCCGACGCCGCTTTTATTCCATCCTGGCCACGTATCAGGGCTCTGGCGTTGTCTACACCGACGGTTCGATGGTTGCTGGTCTCGTCGGTTATGCACTAACTCTAGGGGACCATTCTGAACAACGTTCGTTGTCGGCTGGCTGCAGAGTTTGCACTGCTGAGCTGGTTGCCATCTTTCGTGCCCTAGAGTATATCCGCTCCTGCTCAGGTGAGTCCTTCGTTATCTGTAGCGATTCCCTGAGCGGTTTACGAGCTCTCGACCAGTGTTTCCCTCGTTCTCGTCTGGTGATGGCTATCCAGGAGTCCCTGCATACTATCGCCCTTAGCGGCAGATCTGTGGTCTTTGTTTGGACCCCAGGCCATGTTGGTATACCCGGCAATGAAACTGTTGACCGCCTGGCGAAAGAGGCTATCAGTGCGCCATCTCTGGAGATTGGCCTCCTGGCGGCTGATTTGCGGGCTGTCTTACGCCGCAAAGTTCTCTCGTTTTGGGATGCTGAATGGCGCGGTCTGACCACCCCTAACAAACTCCGTGCCGTGAAGGACACGACGACTGTGTGGCGGTCATCCATGCGAGCCAACCACAGGGACTCAGTCGTCCTTTGTCGGCTCCGCATTGGCCACACCCGACTCACGCACCGTTATTTACTGTGTCGTGAGGATCGCCCTCTTTGTCGATGTGGGGCGTCCTTGACGGTGGTCCATATTCTGTCGGAGTGCGCCCTTCTAATCGTGCTCAGGCAGACTTTTGCAATGCCTGACACGCTCTCTGCTCTTTTATCAGATGACTCTGCCATGGTGGACTTGGTTTTGTGTTTTATTCGGGCAGGTTTTTTTTATCCTTTAACCTGAGTGGTTTTTTTTGTGTTGATTCTGGCTTTTAGCCTCTGATTTTAAACTGAGTTTTTAAAGTGTTCTTGGTGGTTGGCTTTTCCTCTTTTTCTCTACGGTCGGCCAACCACCGTCACACTGTGTGTTTTAATTTGTTTTGTCTGGTCTCTGTCAGAGTATTTCGTGTCCTGTTTCGTCTGCTGTCTTTCCTGTTGTTCGTTTTTTATTCTCTTCGGGTGGTTTTAGTTTTTATGGAACAAGGGACCGATGTCCATAGTAGTCTGGTCCCTTTAATCCCACAAACCAACCAACCAACCATGCTTGACGTTCGAAATCCGTAGGGGTCCTGATAAGCGCTATTATAAAGGTGACGTAAGAGAGACTAATACAATTCTTGCGTCGCCCGAAATGTCCGCGCTATATCCGGACGGAATAGTATCAATGTTTGTCGGAGCCTCAGCTTTGCCAGTTGAATCCATAATTCCAAAATGGAGACGTATTGCGCAGTTTAACAGAGACTACGGTCCCACACGTCCCGTGTTAGATCATATAGTGAGGGATCCTAGAAGTGCACCACAGTCACCATCCAAGGTTATCGGAACAAATTTGTCGACTGTCACGCATGATTCAAAGTAACACTCATTGCGCAGTGTTCCGTGAAGCTGACGGGGATGACATCAACAGCATAAAATCCTATAACGCATCCAATCAGATATATAGAATGTCGAGTCTACTGTTATAAGTAGCAGTAAAATAGGTAAATTTGACAAGAGTCGAATACTTAAAGGTCCAAAATCTTGCACTTTCAAGGAACGAACGAAATACTGCAATTACTGACAGAAATTAAATTTGGGAATTCGGTCCACAGGACGCAATACACAGTTCAAACCATCACCTATCAATGTACTCTGCGGACTTTCCCGTAACAAATAAATCACTTCTTCATTATAAAATCTGGGAAGGTCCAAAGGGCCTTTCATAAAGGAGAATCAAGATCAGGTGTAGAAAAACACATCCTATTCCACTACCATTATCAAGAACTCCAACCCCTTCAATGGAAATGCCATCCCTAAAAGAAAAGAAACAGTTCCCGTGGAACATCCGGGAGCCACATTAAACATAGTGCAAAAATCAGGGAAAGAAAAACGAGTGAGTTTTACTTCTTGTAATAATACGACATTCGCACAGGAATCATCTTCCGGGCACTTAAATGTGATTTGCAGAGTATCCATGTAGATGTAGATGTAGATAGATAAATTGAGGCAATAAAGCTAGCCCAGTGTCGATTCCAGCCGATTAACATTCAGAAAAAGAAGTGTATAAGCCAGCATACTTTAGAAACAAAATTCGGACTTCTGACCTGTTTAATACTGTCATCAAAGTGTATGAAGGTGCACTGCTGACTACATTGAAGAGTCCGAGGGTTGGGGAGGGGGGGGCTTGCGTCGTAGTCGCGTTGTTTACCTTCAGATCGATGTACAAGAGAGGGGTCAGGCAATACAACGGCTGCGTCAACAGGTAGTTCTTCCTCGCTACCAATCACCTCCATGGGAGGAACAACAGTAGGCCTTTCCAATCTCACCTAAATGGGTGACATCATGGGAACAGGTGGTTTAGGAGCTCCTCAGATTGCTGCTGTTGAATCACTGATACACTGGAAAGCGCCTAGACTTTCCCATTCCTTAGTGGCCCCGAAGGAGTTACCTCAACCGCAGGAGGAACACAAGGAGAAACACTATACACATTAGCTTCTCGCACCACCGCCCTCATGAGGAGTGCAGGACACATTATTACAAGATACTTCAACCAATAAATTTATTTCAGGAAGGGTTGAATGAGGAGATGACAAATCCGACTCTTCACCATCCTGCGTATGGCGTTTCTTATGTTGCACCGAGGACACTGCCGGCTTGGCAACAACAGTTTCAGGACGTTCTGCGAAGGTAATAGCGGAAATTCAGGAGCAGTAAGCTGCGCGTCCCTCTGTTGTTCCATTTCACTCGTGGAAGATGTGGCAGGAATCTCAGGGGGTAGAAGAAACGAGGTCAGCTAATGTCAATTTTGGACGGTGTTCAAATGCAGACTTCAGTACAAATACTTACCGCGTGTAATCAGATCTAACGTGGCGACTTTCATTGCAGAGGAAGCACGCCCCACTTGTCCACTACACTTTACATGAATGCGGTAACCACAGCCCCTAGGATGGGAAGGAATTTTAAATTTGCCTACCATCTCCATCATTGCATGCGGTGTTGATTGGATCAGTGTTGGCGCCGTATACCCTCCACATCACCGTAAGTGAATAAAACTTCCTCACATTTGTGCAGTCTACTTCCGTGTTAGCATACTTATTGAATCGGCACGGTACTTAAAAGGATTTCGAGAACCATGAAGTAAAAGCAACCTATCTACTTATAGGATATCCGAAATCTTAACAACAGATATATAGTTATCAAAGTCAAAATAGGCAGTATGAACCTGATCAGATGTTACATGAATGGTATAGACGGGCCAGTCGTGAATCTCCAAAGTTACGGGCTGCCCTGAACACGTGGATTTGTCAAACTAAAGCTTACTGTACCTTTTGTCGGAAAACACTTGGAAACTCTGGTCGACGTTATGGAGGGGACTACTCCGCTACCAGCAGAAACACACAACTGATGCTACGGACCAAACGACGACGTGACACACACGAACGTACAAACAACCCTGAGGAAAAGCTGTCCAGGCATGCGCGAGGCTGCTGTGAGACGGAAACTAGTAACCTTCCCCCTCGGTGCATGAAGCGGAACTGTCACCATTAATCCATCACACGAGACACAAATGTGGTCACAGTTCCCGCTGCCTCAAGCCACTGCTACTCTCCTTAGTTATGGAAGCTGTTGCTAGGTGGCTGTGGCATCGTTTTCAAGTCTTAAATTTAATTCGCCGTAGTTCACACTTTCGTACGAAATATTTATAAACTATACACAAAACTTCCACCATGAACCAGTGTATCTATCAGCGAAAACCAAATCAAAATCCCTAAACCGGTTCCTGAGGTTAGCCTGCGCTTGTATGCCGAGGAGGCGGCATGAATTAGTATAGATAGAGAAGACATAAATAAAAAAATTACTATGTCCGTCCGAATGTTCATTAGAGTAACATGCAAAAATTTGAACTAAATCAGTCATAAACTTTGAAAGTTTACCGTCTAACCACCTTGTCTAGGGACGCCAGATGAAAGTTGATGTCGTCAAGCCCTTGATGAAAAATTGCGCAGCGGATAACTGGGGAGGGGAGCTTGAGAGCGCTACCTAGAGAGCGTGCCCTTTCTGTACGATACTAGGCAAGGGGCTGGAGGGCTCACACGCTGATGTGTGAGTCCCTGCATTCTATATCTTTTATTTTAAATGAATTCCTTTAGCTTGACTCCTATGTGATATTTAAGATATCTTAAAGATTGATGACGATTGTTTACGTATTTATTTTAAATATTATCACTCGATTTTACAGCGATTGCAGCAATTGTTCCAGTTTACAGATATTACAATTTTACAACTTATAGCTCTGGTATATTATCTGCACGCACATTTCTACGGGCAATACGGAATTGCGTTGGCCAAATATATACCACCAAAGTCTCCCAATATTTTACATGGGACATCCACTATGTGAGGAGGATAACGGGCAAACTGGGGACCAGATACACTCCTGGAAATGGAAAAAAGAACACATTGACACCGGTGTGTCAGACCCACCATACTTGCTCCGGACACTGCGAGAGGGCTGTACAAGCAATGATCACACGCACGGCACAGCGGACACACCAGGAACCGCGGTGTTGGCCGTCGAATGGCGCTAGCTGCGCAGCATTTGTGCACCGCCGCCGTCAGTGTCAGCCAGTTTGCCGTGGCATACGGAGCTCCATCGCAGTCTTTAACACTGGTAGCATTCCGCGACAGCGTGGACGTGAACCGTATGTGCAGTTGACGGACTTTGAGCGAGGGCGTATAGTGGGCATGCGGGAGGCCGGGTGGACGTACAGCCGAATTGCTCAACACGTGGGGCGTGAGGTCTCCACAGTACATCGATGTTGTCCCCAGTGGTCGGCGGAAGGTGCACGTGCCCGTCGACCTGGGACCGGACCGCAGCGACGCACGGATGCACGTCAAGACCGTAGGATCCTACGCAGTGCCGTAGGGGACCGCGCCGCCACTTCCCAGCAAATTAGGGACACTGTTGCTCCTGGGGTATTGGCGAGGACCATTCGCAACCGTCTCCATGAAGCTGGGCTACGGTCCCGCACACCGTTAGGCCGTCTTCCGCTCACGCCCCAACATCGTGCAGCCCGCCTCCAGTGGTGTCGCGACAGGCGTGAATGGAGGGACGAATGGAGACGTGTCGCCTTCAGCGATGAGAGTCGCTTCTGCCTTGGTGTCAATGAGGGTCGTATGCGTGTTTGACGCCGTGCAGGTGAGCGCCACAATCAGGACTGCATACGACCGAGGCACACAGGGCCAACACCCGGCATCATGGTGTGGGGAGCGATCTCTTACACTGGCCGTACAGCTCTGGTGATCGTCGAGGGGACACTGAATAGTGCACGGTACATTCAAACCGTCATCGAACCCATCGTTCTACCATTCCTAGACCGGCAAGGGAACTTGCTGTTCCAACAGGACAATGCACGTCCGCATGTATCCCGTGCCACCCAACGTGCTCTAGCAGGTGAAAGTCAACTACCCTGGCCAGCAAGATCTCCAGATCTGTCCCCTATTGAGCATGTTTGGGACTGGATGAAGCGTCGTCTCACGCGGTCTGCACGTCCAGCACGAACGCTGGTCCAACTGAGGCGCCAGGTGGAAATGGCATGCCAAGCCGTTCCACAGGACTACATGCAGCATCTCTACGATCGTCTCCATGGGAGAATAGCAGCCTGCATTGCTGCGAAAGGTGGATATACACTGTACTAGTGCCGACATTGTGCATGCTCTGTTGCCTGAGTCTATGTGCCTGTGGTTCTGTCAGTGTGATCATGTGATGTATCTGACCCCAGGAATGTGTCAATAAAGTTTCCCCTTCCTGGGACAATGAATTCAAGGTGATCTTATTTCAATTTCCAGGAGTGTATATTAACACAGGGGGTCAAATTTCCTAAATTAACGAGATAATTCATTTGCTTACACAACCCGAAGCTGGATATAAAAGAATTAGTACAAATATTCAAATACCTCTCTTCCATGCGTGAACATCGAGACAGACGCACTGAGGGCATTTCTACTCACTTACCCGTCTTCTGTAACCCTCCCAGAATATCGCGGGCACCCAGAAGTCTTCCTGGGTCCCGGTGGAGGGGGTGGTCTCAACCATTTGGCCGTGACCAACCTCTCCACCCCAAATCTTGTGACACTGGAAAGTCTTTGACTTTTACCTGCCTGTGCTGTCTCTCTGATCCCCTACCCAGGAGTAAGGTTGGCACTACTATACTACAGAACTACTTCCCAACAAAGATTTGGCCACGCTTTACGGAAAGGTGTGAGGAGGATTAGGAAAATTCATGTGCAGATTCCCATTCACGTACAAGAAATGCGTAATACACGACACATATAAATACGTATTATGAAGCCTGACACACTTCTTTCCACCCGTCCACATGGGTTCTGTTGCACCCACGGCCGGCCGCGTCGTGTAATAAAATTGGCTGCGGAGCCGCCTCTGTTTCTATTTCCCGGTGCGAGCGAGCAGCGAAACCTGCTGCTTACAGAGCGGAAACTACTGTACCGTTTCAACTTTTCGAGATTTTTGGTAACGTTTTCCCTTTATGGTTCAAATGGCTCTGAGCAGTATGGGACTTAATATCTGAGGTCATCAGTCCCGTAGAACTTAGAACTACTTAAACCTAACTAACCTAAGGACATCACACACATCCATGCCCGAGGCAGGATTAGAACCTGCGACCGTAGCGGTCGCGCGGTTCCAGACTGAAGTGTTTAGAACCGCGCGGCCACCCCGGCCAGCTTCCCTTTATATATTACACATATATTCATGTTTATCTACATAAAATATGTAGACTGTGTCTGTCTGCATGTTCATTAGAGCGGCGTGTAAATCTCTGAAGCAGATCAGTGAAGAACTTCTGTAGATGTTTGGTAACTATGTTCTCCTTCATATACTACACACGTATTCATATATAAATTATAAATAATTCATGGACTATGTCCGTCCGAACGTTCACTAGAGTATCGGCTATGTACTTTTCTAGATTTTTGGCAACAACATTAAACATCATCTTGTGTTCATATAGTAGTACTGATTATAAATGACTACTACTCCAGACCAGTCGGAGGTTCGAGTCCTCCCTCGGGCATGGGTGTGTGTGTTTGTCCTAAGGATAATTTAGGTTATGTAATGTGTAAGCTTAGGGACTGATGACCTTAGCAGTTAACTCCCATAAGATTTCACACACATTTTTGAACAGACCAGTCGTCCGGCCGTAGATGACTGCTGCTATTCTTTCGAAGCCAGGGCAGCTCTCTAGTAATGCTAAATTTTCGTGTTCACGTAAAAATAAATTACATGTTTTTTACAGCATTTAAGAAATGCCATTAAAATTTATCTCCGAATTTAAAGATTATTCAGATTTCCGATAACCAGGATGACGTCCGGTCGACCTAGTTTAGATAAACGAAGTTCCTCTGTGGATATAACAAGTTCTAATGTAACTATCGAAGATACCTATAACATCTAGGTGATTCGAACCTGCGACCATAGCAGCCTCGCGGTTCCGGGGAGAAGCGCCTAGAACCGCTCGGCCACAGCGGCCGGCAAAATGAAAATCAAATAAAAAGTTCTCGGGTTTCAACCACGTCAGGAAATTCAACTACATGAGCCTTCTACCAAGTACTCCTTGGCCCTTTTCCAGTGGGATGACTGCCAGTGAGCTACTGGTACACCGCTTATATACACCAGCTGCCGGCTGTGACGTCACTGGTGCCTGCGGCATCGCCATATACGGGCGTTCGATGCGCCCGCTTCAACGGCGAGATCGCTGGATCCCTCGAAGTGCTAACCTGCAGGCCACCGTCTGTCTTTAGGGTGTTATTTGTGATCTTTAGTTCATCCCAGAAGCTGTTTGTGAGAGCCACGACGGATGTTTCGTCAAATTTTGTTTGGTGTCCGTTTTCTAAAGCAAGCTCAGCGAAAGCATATTCTTCGGGGTAGCGTGGGCGATGAAACCTGTCGTGCTCCTTTCTGCGTTATTCCACAGTGCGTGCTGACTGACCACACTCGCAAGGTATTTTGTAGACGCCAAGTGTTCTGAGACTTGCTGGGTCTTTAACTGGGCTCAATAACTGACGGATTTTCGTAGAAGGCCTGAAAATTGATTTGATCTTGTATCGTTTCAGCAGGTGGCTTATCTTGCCCGACACGGAATCACTGAACAGCAAAAAAGCAAATTTCTTTCCCTGTTCCTCGTTGGTGGGCTTGTTTTGAGTCTTGCATGAAATCACTTCATTTATTTGACGGACGTTATAGTCGTTTTTTCCAGAAGACCTTTCGTAGGTCGCTCAGCTCATGGGACAGGTTATCAACGTCAGGTATCATTCTTGCACGATGCACCAATATTTTTACAAAAAAAAATGGTTCAAATGGCTCTGAGCACTATGGGACTTAACATCTAAGGTCATCAGTCCCCTAGACTTAGAATTACTTAAACCTAACTAACCTAAGGACATCACACATCCATGCCCGAGGCAGGATTCGAACCTGCGACCGTAGCATCAGCGCGGTTCAGGACTAAAGCGCCTAGAACCGTTCGACTACAATGGCCGACGAAGGGCAATGTATCGTCTTTTTCTGCCTAGATGGCAAACTGGAGGTTACTGTTAATGCCGTTGAGGAGTTCCAAGAAATCGTCGAGTTTCTCACGTCAGTGGCGCCATATGACGAACGTATCTCCAAAGTATCAAAAGAAACAGTTACGCCTTAATGGCGCCGTGTCTAAGACAATACCCTCAAATTTTTCCACGAAGAGGTTGGCAATGGCTGGAGCTAACGGGCTACCCATTGCAACGCCATCCGTATGATCGTAATACGGTCGTTACACAGAAAATAAGACGTCAGTGTGTGCATAAACAGCTCGACCACCTTATTTACAAAGAACCGGTATACTAGTTACCAACAGTGTCGTTAGCTTGGTTGATAAAATTGGCTGAATTTTTAATATTATGCTCGCAGTGTACCACATATGGAGCGAAGAGGTTGGCCAAGTACTTCGCCACCTTCTATGTTGGTGAACCAGCAGTGGATACAATGAGGCGGAATGGCGTCCCGTCCTTTTGGATCTTCGTTAGAGCATAAGCAGAAGGTGGTCTAGGTGCCTGTTGGAGAACCTGCCCCATGAGCTGAGCCACCTACGCAAGATCTTTAGGAACAACGGCTATAATGTCCATCAGATAAATGAAGTGATTTCATGCAAGACTCACAACAAGAGAACCGACGAGCAATAGAAAAATAAACTTGCTTACTTTCTGTTCTGTGGCTCCGTGTGGGGCAAGATAAGCCGCCTGCTGGAACGACACAAGATCAGATCAATTTTCAGGTCACCGACGAAAATCCATCAATTATTGAGACCAGTTAAAGGCACAGCAGGTCTCTGAACAACTGGGGTCTACAAGATACCTGGCAAGTGTGGTCAGTTTTACGACGGACAAACAGTACACACTGTGGAACAACGCGGGAAGGGCCATGAGAGGTTTGATCGCCAACGCTACCCCAAGAAACCTGCTTTAGCTAAGCATTCTTTACAAAACGGAGACCGCAAAAAATTTGACGAACCATCTGTCGTGGTTCGCGCAAACGGCTTCTGCGATTGTGTAATTAAGGAGGTCACTGAAATAAAACTCCCCAGTAACACCGTAAATAGAGATGGTTGTCTGCAGGTTAACACGACGAGGGATCCAACGATCTCACGGTTGGAACGGCACATCGAACGTCGAGTCAGCATATGGCCATATATCGCGATGATGCAGGCATCAGTGACGTCAGAGCCGGTAGCTGGTGTATATAACTGGCGTACCAGCAGCCCACTGGCAGTCATACCACTTAACAATGGCTAAGGAATACTTGGCCCAAAGCTTGTGTAATTTTAATTTAACTACTTAACGCGATTGGAAACCCGTGAACCTTTTATTCAATGGCCGGCCGCGGTGGTCTCGCGGTTCTAGGCGCGCAGTCCGGAACCGTGCGACTGCTACGGTCGCAGGTTCGAATCCTGCCTCTGGCATGGATGTGTGGAATGTCCTTAGGTTATTTAGGTTTAAGTAGTTCTAAGTTCTAGGAGACTGATGACCTAAGATGTTGAGTCTCATAGTGCTCAGAGCCATTTTTTTCGATGTCAGTGATAATTTCTATACAGACACAACATCGGTGGGTACGTAAATCAGTAGAACTGCTATGACAAGCACAGCGGACAGTGTTATTACCAGGCCTGGTAGGGTATGAAATGGGAATGAACAGTGTCAGAGTATGTGTGATCACTGTTTAGGACACGGAGATCCCAAGTATTCGAGTGAGAGTGTTAATCAGTACTATATAAAATTTGAAAGGGATCTCATTGTAAGTCTCCACTTGAAAAGCTAGTAGAATTGGGTCACTCATACTTGTTGTCTAGGTTCTGGTCGATCACGTATGACCACCACGAGAGAATCGTCGTTTTGTGCACAAAGCACATCGAAACCGCTTCACATCTGCTCCAGTAATCCGAGAACAAATAATGAACTATCTGCAACATTGTCACCCCGCAGCATAGGTCTGAGACCCCCAGCAGCTGGACTGAGGAATAATCGTGTATGCGTAGGCTGCCGTTAACACCACAACACAAAAGGTTGCGTTTTGAGTTGTGCTGTGATCGGGAAGCATGCGGTGAATCGCTCATCTGCACTTCCATAGATGACCATCGTCGGCGAGTATAGCGGCGACCTGAGGAGAAGTCTCATTTTTGTAAGGTTTTGGAGTGATACAGCGGTATTAATTCTGGCACCACTGCTGGTAGTGCGTAACGTTGCGCCATGGCCATCCTGCGTTTCCATATGTTACCTCTCATGAGACAGTATCTTGGTGTCATATTCCAACAGGATAACACTCGTCCACACATGACGCGTGTTTCTCTAAAAAAGATGTTCAGGTTCAATTGCAGCCACAAAGAGCTCTAGATCTGTCTCCGATAGACCATATGTTCGACTAGCTCAGACATCAACTCCGTGCCAGTGCTATTACCTAGGATATCAAGAACCAATTGCAACAGTTGTTGATCAGTGTCAGCCGATGTGGCCAAGCGGTTCTAGGCGCTTCAGTCTGGAACCGTGCGACCGCTACGGTCGCAGGTTCGAATCCTGCCTCGGGCATGGCTGTGTGTGATGTCCTTACGTTAGTTTGGTTCAAGTAGCTCTAAGTTCTAGGGGACTGATGACCTCAGATGTTAAGTCCCATAGTGCTCAGAGCCATTTGAACCATTTTTGTTGTTGATCAGTGCACAGAAGCTATGTGGCAACCTTCCCAACCGAATCACTGTCTGCTTCCAAGCGAGAGAGGGTGCAGCATAGTACTGATAAGTGGGCTTATACTACAAATGTATCTGTAAATTTGATTCGATTTTGCAGTTACTGAAATAACATCACATACTTGTTGTTGTTGTTGTTGTCTTCAGTCCTGAGACTGGTTTGATGCAGCTCTCCATGCTACTCTATCCTGTGCAAGCTGCTTCATCTCCCAGTACCTACTGCAACCTACATCCTTCTGAATCTGCTTAGTGTACTCATCTCTCGGTCTCCCTCTACGATTTTTACCCTCCACGCTGCCCTCCAATGCTAAATTTGTGATCCCTTGATGCCTCAAAACATGTCCTACCAACCGATCCCTTCTTCTAGTCAAGTTGTGCCACAAACTTCTCTTCTCCCCAATCCTATTCAATACCTCCTCATTAGTTACGTGATCTATCCACCTTATCTTCAGTATTCTTCTGTAGCACCACATTTCGAAAGCTCCTATTCTCTTCTTGTCCAAACTAGTAATCGTCCATGTTTCACTTCCATACATGGCTACACTCCAAACAAATACTTTCAGAAACGACTTCCTGATACATAAATCTATATTCGATGTTAACAAATTTCTCTTCTTCAGAAACGCTTTCTTTGCCATTGCCAGTCTACATTTTATATCCTCTCTACTTCGACCATCATCAGTTATTTTACTTCCTAAATAGCAAAACTCCTTTACTACTTTAAGTGTCTCATTTCCTAATCTAATTCCCTCAGCATCACCCGATTTAATTTGACTACATTCCATTATCCTCGTTTTGCTTTTGTTAATGTTCATCTTATATCCTCCTTTCAAGACATTGTCCATTCCGTTCAACTGCTCTTCCAAGTCCTTTGCCGTCTCTGACAGAATTACAATGTCATCGGCGAACCTCAAAGTTTTTACTTCGTCTCCATGAATTTTAATACCTACTCCAAATTTTTCTTTTGTTTCCTTTACTGCTTGCTCAATATACAGATTGAATAACATCGGGGAGAGGCTACAACCCTGTCTCACTCCTTTCCCAACCACTGCTTCCCTTTCATGCCCCTCGACTCTTATTACTGCCATCTGGTTTCTGTACAAATTATAAATAGCCTTTCGCTCCCTGTATTTTACCCCTGCCACCTTTAGAATTTGAAAAAGAGTATTCCAGTCAACATTGTCAAAAGCTTTCTCTAAGTCTACAAATGCTAGAAACGTAGGTTTGCCTTTTCTTAATCTTTCTTCTAAGATAAGTCGTAAGGTCAGTATTGCCTCACGTGTTCCAACACTTCGACGGAATCCAAACTGATCCTCCCCGAGGTCTGCATCTACCAGTTTTTCCATTCGTCTGTAAAGAATTCGCGTTAGTATTTTGCAGCCTTGGCTTATTAAACTGATAGTTCGGTAATTTTCACATCTGTCAGCACCTGCTTTCTTTGGGATTGGAATTATTATATTCTTCTTGAAGTCTGAGGGTATTTCGCCTGTCTCATACATCTTGCTCACCAGCTGGTAGAGTTTTGTCATGACTGGCTCTCCCAAGGCCGTCAGTAGTTCTAATGGAATTTTGTCTACTCCGGGGGCCTTGTTTCGACTCAGGTCTTTCCGTGCTCTGTCAAACTCTTCACGCAGTATCGTATCTCCCATTTCGTCTTCATCTACATCCTCTTCTATTTCCATAATATTGTCCTCAAGTACATCGCCCTTGTATAAACCTTCTATATACTCCTTCCACCTTTCTGCCTTCCCTTCTTTGCTTAGAACTGGGCTGCCATCTGAGCTCTTGATATTCATACACGTGGTTCTCTTCTCTCCAAAGGTCTCTTTAATTTTCCTGTAGGCAGTATCTATCTTACCCCTAGTGAGATAAGCTTCTACATCCTTACATTTGTCCTCTAGCCATCCCTGTTTAGCCATTTTGCACTTCCTGTCGATCTCATTTTTGAGACGTTTGTATTCCTTTTTGCCTGCTTGATTTACTGCATTTTTATATTTTCTCCTTTCATCAATTAAATTCAATATTTCTTCTGTTACCCAAGGATTTCTAGCAGCCCTCGTCTTTGTACCTACTTTATCCTCTGCTGCCTTCACTACTACATCCCTCAGAGCTACCCATTCTTCTTCTACTGTATTTCTTTCCCCTATTCCTGTCAATTGTTCCCTTATGCTCTCTCTGAAACTCTGTACAACCTCTGGTTCTTTCAGTTTATCCAGGTCCCATCTCCTTAATTTCTCACATTTTTTGCAGATTCTTCAGTTTTAATCTACAGGTCATAACCAATAGATTGTGGTCAGAGTCCACATCTGCCCCTGGAAATGTCTTACAACTTAAAACCTGGTTCCTAAATCTCTGTCTTACCATTATATAATCTATCTGATACCTTTTAGTATCTCCAGGGTTCTTCCACGTATACAACCTTCTTTCATGATTCTTAAACCAAGTGTTAGCTATGATTAATTTGTGCTCTGTGCAAAATTCTACTAGGCGGCTTCCTCTTTCGTTTCTTAGCCCCAATCCATATTCACCTACTATGTTTCCTTCTCTCCCTTTTCCTACACTCGAATTCCAGTCACCCATGACTATTAAATTTTCGTCTCCCTTCACTATCTGAATAATTTCTTTTATTTCATCGTACATTTCTTCAATTTCTTCATCATCTGCAGAGCTAGTTGGCATATAAACTTGTACTACTGTAGTAGGTGTGGGCTTCGTATCTATCTTGGCCACAATAATGCGTTCACTATGCTGTTTGTAGTAGCTTACCCGCATTCCTATTTTCCTATTCATTATTAAACCTACTCCTGCATTACCCCTATTTGATTTTGTGTTTATAACCCTGTAGTCACCTGACCAGTAGTCTTGTTCCTCCTGCCACCGAACTTCACTAATTCCCACTATATCTAACTTTAACCTATCCATTTCCCTTTTTAAATTTTCTAACCTACCTGCCCGATTAAGGGATCTGACATTCCACGCTCCGATCCGTAGAACGCCAGTTTTCTTTCTCCTGATAAGGACATCCTCCTGAGTAGTCCCCGCCCGGAGATCCGAATGGGGGACTATTTTACCTCCGGAATATTTTACCCAAGAGGATGCCATCATCATTTAATCATACAGTAAAGCTGCATGTCCTCGGGAAAAATTACGGCTGTAGTTTCCCCTTGCTTTCAGCCGTTCGCAGTACCAGCACAGCAAGGCCGTTTTGGTTAATGTTGCAAGGCCAGATCAGTCAATCATCCAGACTGTTGCCCCTGCAACTACTGAAAAGGCTGCTGCCCCTCTTCAGGAACCACACGTTTGTCTGGCCTCTCAACAGATACCCCTCCGTTGTGGTTGCACCTACGGTACGGCCATCTGTATCGCTGAGGCACGCAAGCCTCCCCACCAACGGCAAGGTCCATGGTTCATGGGGGGAGGATCACATACTTGTGAAATTTTATTTCGTTTCCTCCTTCTCTTCCTTTGTTTTTTTGTCAGGCAATGTATTTATTTTGCTTCTATCCCAGGTTTCTTCTCTGTCACCACATTACTTTAACCTAAAATAGACGGAAAATGTTATCAGTAAATTTTGGGTTTTGTGTGTGTTTTTTAGCATTTGTGTTTTTTGCTTCTATGCTTTTTAGCTTGCTCGGTGGGAGAATATGGAACTATGTCTTGAAAATAAAAAGTAGACTATCTGTGTTCAAGATAGGTTTTGAAAATGTGAAAGGCTTCTTAAGAGAAAAAATAATTCCGTCAGATCCAAGAAGTTCCGCCAGGTGCTATGTTTGTAGTATAGTATTATACGGCAATGAATCATTGATATTCAAAAAGAAAGAGGAAAAAAGTGAGACAGTTTTGAAATTTAGTTTCAGAAATAAATGCTTAAAATGGAATGGACGGTCAGAATGAGCAATGCCGGAGTGCACCTTAGATTAACAGACGAAAGGAAACCTATCTAAATTATAAGAATGAGGAAAAATCCGTTCTTAGTACGTATATTGCAAAAAAAAAAATTGCCTGCAACAAAGATTCAACGAAGCGATGACGACAGGGAAGAGAGAAAGGAAGAAGAAAATTGGAAATACTGTATGACATAAAAGGTGGACGAAGTTACAAAACATGGCTCTGAGCACTGTGGGACATAACTTCTGAGGTCATCAGTCCCCTAGAACTTAGAACTACTTAAACCTAACTAACCTAAAGACATCACACTCCTCCATGCCCGAGGCAGGATTCGAACCTGCGACTGTAGCGCCTAGAACCGCTCGGCCATTTCGGCCGGCGGACGAAGTTACAGCACATAAAGTAAGAGGCGCAGGACAGATGAAAGAGGAGAGCGTCCAGTCGAAACCGGTTGTAGCTCAGAAAGACTAGAGAGAAGGAGAGTGTTTCATTGTGTGTGCTTAGTACTTTGAAGGCTTGTTGCGATAAGCTAGACTGAAACGTTCATAATCTGGAGTACGGATTAGATCTGAACCAGTAAATCCCCGGTTCCAGAATATATGTATAAAAGAGCTGCAAACATTTGATTACTTCACCAATGAGTTCATTACTTAAATTTTTGACTGTAAGCATGTAAGCGAAAAGAAGTTTAGGAAAGATTTGGAATTATGCTTAAAGTTTGTTGGAAATCGCTAAGAGAAGTCATTAGGAAAAATCTATGAATATAATTTGGGTAATTTGCCCTCCATTTCAAGTAAAAGTTAGTTTGTCTAGCATTTAAATGTTTACAGCGTCCCTGGACTATGTGTAGTACAATGATATTATTTTGCAGCTAATTCAATAGTATATGCGGATACTGTCTGTAAGCTGTGTTGCGGATAGAGTCATTAGTAAAGAAGTAATAAATTAAAACGCCATGTCTGATAGTGAAGTATGACTGCACGGGACACGAAGCTCAATAAAACGACAAATCGGTATCTTTTCACAATTTTCTAGGAGTGCCAGTAATAAAATGTTTAGTAAAGACGTGAGATTACGTGTAAAGTTTGCTGGAAGTCGCTAAGTTATGTTATTCTCTAATATGGATGAATATAGTCCGGGTGTTAGCGCGCTGTCAGTTTCGCTGCGCCGGCCGGCGTGGCCGAGCAGTTCTAGGCGCTACAGTCTGGAACCGCGCGACCGCTACGGTCGCAGGTTCGAATCCTGCCTCGGGCATGGATATGTGTGATGTCCTTAAGTTAGTTAGGTTTAAGTAGTTCTACGTTCTAAGGGACTGATGACCTCAGACGTTAAGTCCAATAGTTCTCAGAGGCATTTGAAACAAGTTTCGCTGCTTCTAGGCAACCGCACGGTTTAGCAGTGTAGCTCGTCATTTAATATGTTACACTGTAAGGCAGATATTACCTTCGCCTACATCATTATTATAATCATAGTTGTCACCATCCCTACCATTAACATCGGTACATGTACCTCATGAATCAAAACATTAAGCCCTTCAAGAGATCTAACGTTGACTGGTGACGTTGCCGGCATGTGACACGGTAAAGAAAATACACTGTTAGAAAAAAATCGCAGTACCAAGGAGGAGTGTGTGACATTAACGACAGTTGATAGGCGTGTTCCTACATCTAGAAGATGACGTCTGTTCAAAATTCGCGCTAGTCACATAACAGTGCCGCTAGTAGCACCACTATGAGGACGCAAGTCTGGTTTGCTCTAAATACTCGCTGTAACGGTCGTGAGCGTTGGTCATCTTTGAGATTGGACGTGGTGAGGTGATAATCTACAATGTCTTTAAGGCGACAAAGACGCCATTATCAGCACCTCACTGAGTTTGAACGAGGTCGTATAATGGGGCTGCGAAAAGCTGAATGTTCCTTCGGCGATCTTGCAGAAAGACTTGGCAGGAATGTAGCCACAGTAAAAGATTGCTGACAGCGGTGTAGTGTCACAAGAAGACCGGGCTCAGGATGGCGACATGGTACTACCGAGAAAGAACACCATCGTGTCTGGCGTACGCCTCCGGCTCATCGTACTGCATCTGCAATAGGGATCTGAGCAGCAATTGGCACCGCAGTCCATGCACATTAATGCGACCACCAGTAAAAAAGCCTGAGTAACCACCTTTTGTTGAGCGCAAGACTGTGAGACATGCGAGAGGAGAGTCAGTGTGGTTCTGGAAGTTACCGACAACATTGTTCAGACATACTGACTGCAGTGCCATGGCCAGCTGCGCTAGGTTTCTCTGTTGAGGATCCGTGGAGCGAACAGCCCAACTGAGGTGGTCTCAAGATTTTCGATTGGGTTTTAATTTGGGGAGTTTCGCGGCCAGGAGAGTAAGGTAATAAAGCATGGGCACTACGAGCGGGGTAACACACTGCATTCTCCTACTGGTAGGTGCCATTGTGCCGAAGAAAAACAAACCGCATGTATGGCTGGACATGGTCCCCAAGGATGGATGTTGTGTTGATCTGTTATGCCTTCCAGCCAGTAAATCTCCTCCAGCCTGGACCCTTCCGACGACTGTTGCAGGGTGTTTGTTTTGAGATGTTTCATGCCTTACATGTCAACGCCCATCAGTTCGATGGACCATAAAACACTATTCATCTCAAAAAGACAACTGTCGCCGCTCATTGGTAGTCCAGTTGTGGTACTGTCGAGTAAATTCCAGGCTTTGTCACCGTTGAACAGCAGTCAGCATGGGTGTATGAACCAGGTACCTACTGTGGAGGCCCATACACAGCAACGTTCACTGAGCGATGATTCAGGAGACAGTGTTGATAGTCTCTTAGTTAATCTGGGCAGTCAGCTGTTCAACAGTTACGTGTGTTTGCCCGTACTCGTCTTCACAGCCATTGTTCAACCCTTTCAACTATGATCCATGGTGCAGCACAGTTTCCTCAACGGCAGCTTTAGGTAGCGTCATTTTGCCACGTCTGGTATACTTTAACCACAGCATACAAATAGTTTACAAACTCAGCTGTTTCGGAGATGCTTCCATCCTTGTTCCAAAACTCAATGATCATGCCCTTTTGGACGTCAGATAAATCATTCCTTTTCCGCAATACAAAACGACTGCCCTGTTTCCCGCGTCCCCCTGAAACGCTTTATATACCTTCCATTGCTAGTGCTGCGACTTGACGTCTGTGACTGACTATCAAAATGGTTCAAATGGCTCTGAGCACTACGGGACTTAACTTCTGAGGTCATCAGTCCCCTAGAACATAGAACTACTTAAACCTAACTAACCTAAGGCCATCACACACATCCATGCCCGAGGCAGGATTCGAACCTGCGACCGTAGCGGTCGCGCGGTTCCAGACTGTAGCACCTAGAACCGCTCGGCCACCCAGGCCGGCGACTGGTTATGACACGTTGATGTCGAACATAGGCGGAGGTCACCTTAATGTGGTTGTACCACGTAGATGCCCACCTAGGTCCTACAGTACAGCCAACCATCAACGGATGGCGTTCATGGTGCACGAATGTGATCAGGCATTGACATTGCTGCCTATGGTGACGAGAAGTGTTGACGTAATGACACGACTATGGTAGCTGCTGCTGCCCCAGTAGTTCCAAGGCCTTGCATGGTAAACATATTTCGGAGTGCTGTGACAGATGTGGCGACCTTTGTTGTTACATTTCTGGGGGGCGGCTCTGTCCCGCCTAGCTGAAGCAAGTGTTGGGCGCTGTCAGGCTCCCAGTAGCTTGAAGCCCAAGAGGGTATCGGTTGGACTCTCAGTAGTTGCAGCCAGCAGTAAGTAGAACATTGGTGGTGGAAAGAAATACTCTGCAGACACCTGTTCGAAGTCCAGCTGTGTCGACATGCACAGTCTGGCTGGGTGGCCAGCATGTATACATGACAGGGCAAGTCTTGCTCTTTTGAGGTCCCGTACGCGTCTCTTCAAGCGCCGTCGGAATGTCTTGAAACGCCGGTTGTTGCCTCAACAATGAACGGAGCTGCTATCACGGTGTAAGTACTGAGCTCGAGGATGTTGCCAAGCGTTTGGTATTCGGCAACAGGATCGAGCTCACATTGCTACAGTAACAGCGTATGGTGACAGTTCAACTGTCCTCTGGGGACAAGGTAACATGGCTGATTACGATGTTTGCTGTCAATAGTCACTCAACCGTAAACATCAGTCTGGATGTCTTCTCATTGTTTGGATTCTCCATCAATGACGAAATTCAGGTCATGTATGACACAGCTCGCTTCCAGGAACCTGAGACCTTTGTGCCATATTCGCAATTTGTTCGAACCTGGCCTTTTGTGCGCCATGGATTTCCATGCTTATGTGTTTTTACAACTAGATGCGGTGTCCAGTTTCTGACCAATACGCTCATTCCAGTCTCTTATGGACAGCCGTTAAGCAGGAACTTCGACTCCACGAGGTTGGGTTGATTAAACCAGATGAAAGAAGCTCTTGTGCGACGCCCCTGGTTGTAGTGTAGAAACCCAGTATGTCCTCGAGCTGGACTGAAGTGGCACTTAAACAAATGCCTGTTTTACCAGGAGTAACTGAAGTACGTCGGGCACTTACTAAATGAAGATGGTATCTAGCTTAATGATTGAAATGAAGCAGCTACCGAACCTCTACCCCCCTCCAAAATTTACTAGAGTTACGCGTTTTCTGGGAAGGTGAAGTTCAAAGTTCTTGTCACAAGCTGCTCGTATCATGCCAACACTAAACCAGTTGCGGTATAAAGTGCCTCAGTAGAGGTGGACAGCTGCCATTGAGCTTGCCTTTACAGTTAAAACCATATGTTGCACTCAGCACCATGTCTTACACCATTGTCACCATGCACGTCCACTGGTTTTGCCACGAATTCCTTTCTATATGGCATGGGGCAATGCTGGCACATAGGAATGATGACAGTACTGAACAGCCCATAGCCTATGCTTCGAAGACTTTGATACCTGGACAGTAAAGTTAGTCTGAGATAGAAAAGGATGTGTTGGCAACTCTATTGGCAACAAGGAAGTTTAATGTTTACCTATCCATGACAAAGTTCACTTTAATCACATATCATATAACGTCAGTAGCGCTATATGGGCCACGTTTCGGTTTGCCAGAAAGAACAGCACAACACCTCCATCGTTGGGCGCTTTTCCTGACCTCCTACACTTACGCAGTAAAGCGCAAACCAACACACAAATGCAGATTCTGTATCTCACCTTCCCACATGGCCAGACCCGGTCTTCGTCCAGCAGGGAATCTTATTTTTCCACATAGACGCAGAAAGATTTTATTAGCTGTCCGAGTTAAGTGGAGACGAGCCTTTTGTAGCTGTAGATGTAAAAAACATGCAGCAATCTTCAGCAGTTGGGGAGCCTAAGTCAGTTGCAAATTGTAACGGAAGGTTCTGCTGATAGGTAGTTCACATGGCAGAGGTGTGGGCTAGCAGTAGCAGGGAATGTTGGGGAACGAGTACCACGTCGCCAGCATTGTGAAGCCTAGTGCAGGGTTGGCTAAGGTAACTGTTAACATAGGGGAGCTATGCAGGAATTTTACGAAATAGGATCAGGTAGTGATTGTGAGTGGATCAGGGAATAGTCTTGATGGGTACGGAAATATGATGTAGGTGGTGACATGGAAAATATAGCTACTTAAGCTGGTGGCACCAATGTGCACTTCTTCCAACTGTTCCAGCGTCATGATCGCTCTTATCTTAATGCTGCTGTTGGGCGTGTTAACATGGAGCTGGAGAGGGCACTGATGGCGAAGGGCACTGCTCACATTGCAGTGGTACTAGTTGAGTCTATCAATAGATCGGGTTTCACTAGGCATGGCCTGTACCTCAGTAGGTATGGGGAGGGGAGCCTGGCAAAGCTTATAGGTGGCAGTGGTGGTGGGATTACTCATGGAAAAAATCCTGTAGTAGTTGGCGTCAGGGCTGCGCCTTTTTTAGATTGATGTCAGCTGATAGGTATCGCTGCTTAAAGGAAGTCCCCCTAACGAAGGAATCACCTTCAGAAGGGGTCAGGTGCTCACGTAGAGAAGGAATTAGCATATTTCATCAGAATATAAGAGGTATTAGAGAACTGCTTGTAGATGTTCACTGTGACAGTATCGGTATATCGGAGCACCATTTAAATAATGTGACAATTCAGCGGCTTCCTTTACCAGAATACAGATTAGCTGGCTGTTTTTCAAAGAGTTCTTTGAGGAGTGGGGGAGCGGCTGTGTACATAAAAAACAGTATTCCATTTGAATACTGGTATCTTAAGGCAAAGGTGGTCTTGGTCTCCGTTTTCACTTCGTCTCTCTCTCTCTCTTTTTCTCTCTCTCTTTCTCTCTCTCTCTCTTTCTCTCTCTCTCTCTCTCTCTCTCTCTCTCTCTCTCTCTCTCTCTCTCTTTCTGGCGAATTACTCATAGTACTTGGATTATTTGTGCTACCGTCTCCACCTGTCCGTTTCCACGTTGACACCACCGACCGGCCAGTCCAGCCTCATTGGTTTCTTTTGAGTCGTTCGCAACATTCGGTTTAATGTTGCCCGCAATCGAGGGCATCTATGGGTTAGAGGACGGTGAAGCTATGAGTAAGTGAAATAGTGTTTGACGTCCATGCCTCATCACAGAACATGGAGGTAGGAGGTATGTCCGCTCTGTAAATCAGCTAGGCGGGGATCTGGTGCACGCAAAAGTATTGCGAAGCACTCTGTTTAGCGCAAATTGTTGAACATGGGGATCTGCAGCAGACGAACCTTATGTGTTCCCATGTTCACCTGGCGAAATCGTCAAATACGACCGTAGTGGACTCTCGATAATCGAGAATGGACTGTGTGTCAATGGGAAAGTGTTACGTGGTCGCATGAATCACGTTTCTTGTTAGACCAAACTGATATTTGTGTCCAGCTATGCCCTCATCCAGGCAAACGGGTGCTCGAAACGTGCACGGAGGATGATGGTGGCGGTATTGTGGTACGGGGGACATTCACTAGGGCTTCTATGGGAACTGTGGTACTAATCGAAGGCACAATGACAGCTGTGGACTACGTGAACATTACTGCAGTCTACCTGCGTACGTTCACGCCTCGTGTATCCCTCGACAGCAAAGGCGTCTTCCAGTAGCAAGGCCAGAATCGAGCTACAGTGGCTTGAGGAGCATGGTAGTGAAGTCACGTTGAAGTCTTGGCCAACGAATGTACTTGATCTGAACCCAACGGAACACTGGTGGGACATTATTTAGATCAAGCTTCGCGCCAATGATCCACTGTTCCGTAATTTACGGGAATTGCGTGAACCGCACGTAGACATCTCGTTCCACATACCTCCGGAAACCCACCAAGGACTTGCGGAATCTATTACATGTAGAAGCGATGCTGAACTGCGTTCCAAAGATTGACTAAACGCTATTAAGCAGGTAGTCACAATGTTTTCCTTCATCAGTGTATTTACATGTTTTTTTATATTTAGAGTATAGCGTTTGTAATAAAATGTTCGCATCAGTACTAGGGCTGCATAGCAGATACCAGAAGACCTTCACTTAGGATGTCTTGTTAGAGGAATGAGACGGCCAGAAGCTCCTAATCTTGTCAAATAAAGTAAATATATTAATGAAAATTAAAACAGAAAATGAAATGAGACTACAGTATATGTAATGGGGTCTTGATTTATAAAAGCCAGTTGTAGTAGGCACTTCTGTTTGACAACATTGTAAATCTTAATTTAATTAAGAATATCTTTGAAGCTTTTCTGATTAGCTGATAATATTCCTTTGCAGGCTTACTTTGACTTTGTGAACAATAAATCCTTCACATCGTCATCTCTTTGCGCCAGCATGAAGAATAATGTATTTCAAAGTTAATTGTTTTCCTCTCGAAAGCTTAACTTCCATTCCTTTATCCTGTTTGCATAAGTAACTCTCCTTATCGCGCTCATTTGCATCCTTTGTGAATGTATAAGTCCCTGGCGGCTGCTGTTTCGATCTAAGAATAATTACGGTATCAGTTCTCTACTCGACTGAACAAGAGTCAAAATGTGTATCCGGCCACACCCTTTAGTCAGCAACCTGCACGCACTCGCTATCACAGCTGAAGAGAGCTCTGGAGCTTGGTTTGTAAGAATTATGAAGTACAGAAGGTTTAACATCGATTTAGCATTGCGTACTACTAACTCAACGTCTGATAATGTTCCCTCACGGGCTAATTCAAGATCGGCACAACAGTTATTCCACAACTCTGAAGCACTTCTGTACTTATTTTATGTATATATCAGGATTATGTCACACAGGTGGCATCAAAACCGGTATCGCCAAATTACCAAATAGTCTGCAGATTATTTTCATCAGTTCGCGTTACAGCTTCAGGAAATCGTGTACGGCAACCGAGGCTTGGATAGACGCACACATAAATACAATATATACACTGCTTTACGGAAAATGTGGTAATGACTCGGTAATGGATTCTTTTGTACATAAAAACATACAGATCGCTTAATGTATAAGGTAACGGGCCTTAATATCGTTCCCGTTCCACCAAAGAATTTTCGTTTTCCTCAGTTAGTAACAAATGTTTACCTGTCCATTGTATTGTTGTGTGGAGAATGTGTAGCTTGCGTGTACGAAGGAAATCATTTTTTTATGCTGAGGTGATTTGGTGTAGCAGTAAAATTAACAGCTTGCAGTTCCTATCGTGAGCACCGATGTGTGTTCAAATATTGGGCTGTATTTTAATAGTGTGTTGTTGTTTCTCGTGTGTAATCCCTATAGCCAAGGATTTAGCCTAATATGCTGTGGCAACCGCTCTAATGAATCAGCTAAAGTTCGTAATTTCGTTTCTGACACAGTTCCAATTTTCGTCCTGGTGACGAAGTTTGGAACTTTTATTAAACACAGATTTCATTTGCTATTTATAAATATTATTTTACGTTTTTGATGTGGGAAAATGCAAGTGGAGAGAATCGGATTAGTTGGGCGAAATGCTTAGTTTGTTATCACAAAACATTCTGCTTACGTACACAGACATTCAAATTCATGTGATACACGTCTTTGGAGTGCCAAAAGTACTTGAAAAGATTGTTCATTCATGACATTCAAGTGATTCACAATAGTGGAATTGCCTAGTAATGTTAGAAAGGAAAAATACATTTAAATTAATTGTACTTTAGAGAATTTTTGTGGGGGAAGATATTATGAACACTTTTTTTATATTTTTGTTTTTGCGGTGTTAATGTTTATGTCAAATACTGCCTTTAATAAGTTACAACAATTTAATTATAAGTTGCCTCAAGTGCAGCATAAATTCAGGAATATATATATAACAATCTGTACACTTTTCCGCAACTTTGCAGGGCTTGTACAAGCTCTAACGTACTAAGATAACGAGATTTGAGCCCCTTATCTTTATTTATAACATCGTTACGGCTACCGCCATCGTCAGATTTGTAATTAAGATTAAAGAAACATGAAAACGAGAGACATTTATTCTACATACCCAGGCTACAAAAGATGAAAAATAAAAACTTATTTTTTTTAAAAAAATTCACTCACCAGAACTTAGAACTCCTAAAACAACTTTCAGCGTCAGTATCAACAAAACCTAGCCTGATTAAGGGGTTTTATTGTAAAATCGGCTTAAAGTTTATGAAGATTTAAATGCTAGCCGACAGGTAGCACAGGTGTTGTGGGCGTTGCCTTCATATTTTTCCTAGGTCATACATAAAATGACAGATAATCCTTAAATTACAAACCTTGGAAGTAAAATTACACAACACAATCTAAACGACTATACACACATATTCGTAAAATTAGTTTTTCAGAAGTGACAATTTGTATACGTGGAGTTCACATACATTTAACAACAGGTATTCATTGAATCTTATTTTCAACCTTATCTATACAACAGAAGCATAAACTTTAATATTAAGCATGTCTTGCCATACAATTTTGATATGCTTCAGGGAGAAATGTATTGGTTCTTCTGCAGGACAGAGATCCATTCCAAAATACTTTAATTTAATAATCAGATTGTTTTATTGTCTGTAATTTGTTTTGCAAGTCTGCATATTGTCGTACGTTCTTTGGCTATGTTTTAGTCCATAGGGCAGAGTTTTTATGCATAAGATAATTAAATACAACCTGAGGGGGTGGGAGGGGGGGGTGCCAAACCCGAAGGTTTAGTAACAATATAACGGGCATTAGTTAGGATCAGTGACTGTGGGATAACCCTGTTGCCGTTAGTCGGCTGGCGGGCAACGCTATGGTTGACGGTTCACACATACAAACGTCCCTCGCCCCGCCACTACTCCAACATAATACGACACGTATTGAATAGGTCACAGGGCAATCCCACAACCAATCGAAGCGCGTGGCGCCAAGTTTCTGTAGTTCAAAAATGGTGCGTTGTCAACCTACACAACATTGATAATTTTGGTTCCTACTGGCATCAGCTATCCAGGGTTAAAATTTCGTGACAAATTTTAACCCTGGATAGCTGATGACTCTCGAAGGAGGCACCGCCTTATCGTGCTCCGTGGGAGGTGGGAGAGCTATGCCGGCGGTAGCGTACCTAGTGGCAGGTCTAACCTAGCTGGATCAGGTCTGAGCAGAGGATCCAAACGAAGTGTGTCTCACAACGATCCATCTTATATCCTACACATTCCCTGCACCACCCTTTCCTCAGTTACCACTCCTTTCCTCATCTAATTATCTTATGCCTCATGGTTAGTCTCGGGAAGGATGAAGGCTAAGGGAGAAAACCCTGAAAGAAAATCTGGAGTTGGGCCCCAAAGTCGGTTGGAAGGCGTACTTCGTCCCCTCCCGGCAGCTCCTGCAACCAAAGTGAACCAGACGTATTGGATTGCCTTTCCTCTGGACACTGTCATTTAGGTCGAGAGGGTGACCATAATACATGAACGACTCACGTGTGTTCATATTTATCGCCCAGGCTTGTAGTATCCTGGCGAGGACACTTCAGTGACGTCTAAAGACATCGGAACAACACGGGAAGAGGCAGTCACCGGTTATAAGCTCTGTCTGATTGGCGTAAGACTTGAGCACCAGGGGCCACTTCCGACGGTGGGAAAGATTATCGCATCTCACTGGACAGCTACCGCCCGCCTCAAGCTGGGCACCCCCTAGCCAATAAGGTGCTGTCCCGCCACTACCCGTCTGCTTCACAGGGTGTGTGGAGCTTAGAAGTGGTATTCAACAAGCGGGTAGACAAAGTACACCTACGAAAAATAAAATGGAAATAAAAAAAGAAACCGCCATTTCGTTTAGCTACCTATGATGTCAGAACCATGTGTTCAAAATAAATTGATCATACTCAAGAGGTTAATTTCATTCGTAAGACTGCAGTTGCCGATAGGGAGCTCTATCGCTTGAATTTGGAAATTGTGGAACTACAGGAGACGCGGCTACCAAACACGGGCTGTATTAGAGAAGATTTCACGGTGTAGGATTCTCGGTTAAAAACACCCTCCTGAACAGTGTTGTGCCACCATATGGTGGAACAGAGCGGATTCTTACTTTGAAACTATCAACATCTTTAGTGTGTACGCTCCCACCTTATCATCCAACGAAGAAGAGAAGGATCTGTTTTATGATTTACACAGCGACAGAATTGCCAAAGTACCTGGCTCAGTGTCACTATGTATTCTAGGTGACTTTAATGCTCGAGCCGGCCTAAATGACCGAGCGGTTCTAGGCGCTACAGTGTGGAACCGCGCCACCGCTACGGTCGCAGGTTCGAATCCTGCCTCAGGCATGGGTGTGTGTGATGTCCTTAGGTTAGTTAGGTTTAAGTAGTTCTAAGTTCTAGGGGACTGATGACCTGAGACGTTAAGTCCCATAGTGCTCAGAGCAATTGATTTTAATGCTCGAGTTGGGTCAGACCGTTCGCCGGGTGCAAGTCTTTCGATGTGACGCCACTTCGGCGACTTGCGCGTTGATGGGGATGAAATGATGATGATCAAGACAACACAACACCCAGTCCCTGAGCGGAGAAAATCTCCGACCCAGCCGTGAATCGAATCCGGGCCGTTTGGATTGACATTGTGTCGCGCTGATCACTCAGCTACCGGAGGCGGACACTGGAAACATTTATCGTAAAAGATCTGTAAGAACGAAAATTTACAGTCTCAAACAAATTCTTGCCTTATCCATGAGCAATTAAAGTATTTTGAATTCTCGATGATTATTTATAAAAACGCTGTAATGTTTTTGAAAAATTTAGGTATTTGTGTCATTAACGTGAGCAGCGTGCTGTCTTTCCGCTTGTGGGAAAAGCAGAGGTATTACGGACGCAAACATACGAAATTTTCTAACTACATCAAACAACTTGTCCATCATAATTAAGTTCTAAAAGAATTACTGCGGAACCACATGATTCCACTAAGTACGGAAGTCTCCTAACTAAAAAAAAAAACTATTTCTTTCACAGCAATAAAAGTCCCACGAGAAATAATTGAAAGTATTCGAGGTACAACACTTTCTCTCTCATATATGGTACTAGAGAACGCGGCAATGGTTCGCTGTTGCTACATACGTATGGCAATTGATAATACCTCGTGATTTCCTTCTTCCTCCCCTCTTTGCCCATCTCCTTCTCCACTATCTCTATGTCCATTTTCTCCCTCTCTCCCCACCTCTCTATTGACCATCTCTTCCCTCCCTCTGGGAAATTATACCGCTTAAAAGAAATGGATAAATCGTTTCGGATCATTGGTATACAGGGTATGAGAGACCTCTCCTGCTGCCCGATCAATGACAGTAGCTTTTATGACAGCATATCGCGTAATTTTAATCTGCAAACGGAAAGAATTACGAAGTTTCCATAGTATTATTCAAGTCAGAAGCCGAAAAGTAATGAATACGACTTAACTGTTTCCTATTGAAACCGACTGCGAGGAAGGAAACAAAGCCGCATGTAGCTGTGTATACAATTCTTTAAAATTATATACACTCCTGGAAATTGAAATAAGAACACCGTGAATTCATTTTGAAACTTTATTGACACATTCCTGGGGCCAGATACATCACATGATCACACTGACAGAACCACAGGCACATAGACACAGGCAACAGAGCATGCACAATGTCGGCACTAGTACAGTGTATATCCACCTTTCGCAGCAATGCAGGCTGCTATTCTCCCATGGAGACGATCGTAGAGATGCTGGATGTATCCTGTGGAACGGCTTGCCATGCCATTTCCACCTGGCGCCTCAGTTGGACCAGCGTTCGTGCTGGACGTGCAGACCGCGTGAGACGACGCTTCATCCAGTCCCAAACATGCTCAATGGGGGACAGATCCGAAGATCTTGCTGGCCAGGGTAGTTGACTTACACCTTCTAGAGCTCGTTTGGTGGCACGGGATACATGCGGACGTGCATTGTTCTGTTGGAACAGCAAGTTCCCTTGCCGGTGTAGGAATGGTGGAACGATGGGTTCGATGACGGTTTGGATGTACCGTGCACTATTCAGTGTCCCCTCGACGATCACCAGAGGTGTACAGCCAGTGTAGCAGATCGCTCCCCACACCATAATGCCTGGTGTTGGCCCTGTGTGCCTCGGTCGTATGCAGTCCTGATTGTGGCGCTCACCTGCACGGCGCCAAACACGCATACGACCATCATTGGCACCAAGGCAGAAGCGACTCTCATCGCTGAAGACGACACGTCTCCATTCGTCCCTCCATTCACGCCTGTCGCGACACCACTGGAGGCGGGCTGAACGATGTTGGGACGTGAGCGGAAGACGGCCTAACGGTGTGCGGGACCGTAGCCCAGCTTCATGGAGACGGTTGCGAATGGTCCTCGCCGATACCCCAGGAGCAACAGTGTCCCTAATTTGCTGGGAAGTGGCGGTGCGGTCCCCTACGGCACTGCGTAGGATCCTACGGTCTTGGCGTGCATCCGTGCGTCGCTGCGGTCCGGTCCCAGGTCGACGGGCACGTGCACCTTCCGCCGACCACTGGGGACAACATCGATGTACTGTGGAGACCCCACGCCCCACGTGTTGAGCAATTCGGCGGTACGTCCACCCGGCCTCCCGCATGCCCACTATACGCCCTCGTTTAAAGTCCGTCAACTGCACATACGGTTCACGTCCACGCTGTCGCGGCATGCTACCAGTGTTAAAGACTGCGATGGAGCTCCGTATGCCACGGCAAACTGGCTGACACTGCCGGCGGCGGTGCACAAATGCTGCGCAGCTAGCGCCATTCGACGGCCAACACCGCGGTTCCTGGTGTGTCCGCTGTGCCGTGCGTGTGATCATTGCTTGTACAGCCCTCTCGCAGTGTCCGGAGCAAGTATGGTGGGTCTGACACACCGGTGTCAATGTGTTCTTTTTTCCATTTCCAGGAGTGTATAAGAAAAAATGTATATGGGAGAACCAATTAGTCTAATCGTTTAAATGCCCTACTTTCCGAAAAACGGAATGTGAGAAAGAAAACGAAATAGGGCAGTTCAACAGCACACCATGGCACAACACTTCCTTTCTTCTGTCTTTTTTAACAGAACACCTGTGCATTGTTGTTTAAAAAATTATTTAGCCTATGAGCGTCCAAATGTATATGAGAATTCCATTTAAGAATTTGAAGTAAATCTGTCTAGATCTATCCACGATTTAAGCCAATAACGTTCCCTGATATATATAATTATGTAGCCCATATGTATTCGATGGTGGTGGTTAGTGTTTAACGTCCCGTCGACAACGAGGTCATTAGAGACGGAGCGCAAGCTCGGGTTAGGGAAGAATTGGGAAGGAAATCGGCCGTGCCCTTTCAAAGGAATCATCCCGGCATTTGCCTGAAGCGATTTAGGGAAATCACGGAAAACCTAAATCAGGATGGCCGGAGACGGGATTGAACCGTCGTCCTCCCGAATGCGAGTCCAGTGTGCAAACCACTGCGCCACCTCGCTCGGTATATGTATTCGAACGCTTATTAGAGTAACACGTACAAATTTGAAATAAATGAGTCTAGAACCTTTCAAGATTTAAGATGTTTGCTATCAACGTTTCATATTTCTGTAATATTATTATACATTTATTTACATACTACATATGTTAAAAATATGCATCGTTCGTTCACCCGAAGATTTATTAGAGTATCGTATAAAATTTTGAATTGAGTCGGTCAAGCAGTTTCCCACATTTCGAGTTCTTGCTAGCAACGTTTCCCCTTTATCTAGTAAAAATACGTAGCCTATGTCCCTCCTAACGTCTGTTAGAGTATCACCCAAAAATCTGAAGTAAACTGGTTACGAACGCTTCGAGACTTCTGATAACAACGTTAAACATCGGTTTGTCTCTCTGTGGTAGCACAGATTTTAAATATATAGCTATATGTCATGTTGTTGTTGTTGTTGTTGTTGTTGTTGTTGTTGTGGTAGTGGTCTTCAGTCCTGAAACTGGATAGATGCAGCTCTCCATGCTACTCTATCCTGTGCAAGCTTCTTCATCTCCCAGTACCTACTGCAACGTACATCCTTCTGAATCTGCTTAGTGTAGTCATCTCTTGGTCTCCCTCTACGATTTTTACCCTCCACGCTGCCCTCCAATACTAAATTGGTGATCCCTTGATGCCTCAGAACATGTCCTACCAACCGATCCCTTCTTCTGGTCAAGTTGTGCCACAAACTTCTCTTCTCCCCAATCCGATTCAATACTTCCTCATTAGTTATGTGATCTACCCATCTAATGTTCAGCATTCTTCTGTAGCACCACATTTCGAAGGCTTCTATTCTCTTCTTGTCCAAACTATTTATCTTCCATGATTCACTTCCATACATGGCTACATTCCATACAAATACTTTCAGAAACGACTTCCTGACATTTAAATCTATACTAGATGTTAACAAATTTCTCTTCTTCAGAAACGCTTTCCTTGCCATTGCCAGTCTACATTTTATATCCTCTCTACTTCGGCCATCATCAGTTATTTTGCTCCCCAAATAGCTAAATTCCTTTAGTACTTTAAGTGTCTCATTTCCTAATCTAATTCCCTCACCATCACCCGACTTAATTCGACTACATTCCATTATCCTCGTTTTGCTTTTGTTGATGTTCATCTTATATCCTCCTTTCAAGACACTACCCATTCCGTTCAACTGCTCTTCCAAGTTCTTTGCTGTCTCTGACAAAATTACAATGTCATCGGCGAACCTCAAAGTTTTTATTTCTTCTCCATGGATTTTAATAACTACTCCGAATTTTTCTTTTGTTTCCTTCACTGCTTGCTCAGATTGAATAACATCGGGGAGAGACTACAACCCTGTCTCACTCCCTTCCCAACCACTGCTTCCCTTTCATGTCCCTCGACTCTAATAACTGCCATCTGGTTTCAGTAAAAATTGTAAATAGCCTTTCGCTCCCTGTATTTTACCCCTGCCACCTTCAGAATTTGAAACAGAGTATTCCAGTCAGCAGTGTCAAAAACTTTCTCTAAGTCTACAAATGCTAGAAACGTAGGTTTGCCCTTCCTTAATCTAGCTTCTAAGATAAGTCGTAGGGTCAGTATTGCCTCACGTGTTCCAACATTTCTACGGAATCCAAACTGATCTTCCCCGAGGTCGGCTTCTACTAGTTTTTCCATTCGTCTGTAAAGAATTCGCGTTAGTATTTTGCAGCTGTGACTTATTAAACTGATAGTTCGGTAATTTTCACATCTGTCAACATCTGCTTTCTTTGGGATTGGAATTATTATATTCTTCTTGAAATCTGAGGGTATTTCGCCTGTCTCATTCATCTTTCTCACCAGATGGTAGAGTTTCGTCAGGACTGGCTCTACCAAGGCTATCAGTAGTTCCAATGGAATGTTGTCTACCCCTGGGGCCTTGTTTCGACTCAGGTCTTTCAGTGCTCTGTCAAACTCTTCACGCAGTATCATATCTCCCACTTCATCTTCATCCTCTTCCATTTCCATAATATTGCCCTCAAATACATCGCCCTCGTGTAGACCCTCTATATACTCCTTCCACCTTTCTGCTTTCCCTTCTTTGCTTAGAACTGGGTTTCCATCTGAGCTCTTGATGTTCATTCAAGTGGTTCTCTTATCTCCGAAGGTCTCTTTAATTTTCCTGTAGGCAGTATCTATCTTACCCCTAGTGAGATATGCCTCTACATCCTTACATTTGTTCTCTAGCCATGCCCGCTTAGCCATTTTGCACTTCCTGTCGATCTCATTTTTGAGACGTCTGTATTCCTTTTTGCCTGCTTCATTTACTGCATTTTTATATTTTCTCCTTTCATCAATTAAATTCAATATTTCTTCTGTTACCCAAGGATTTCTACTAGCCCTCGTCTTTTTACCTACTTGATCCTCTGCTGCCTTCACTACTTCATCCCTCAAAGCTACCCATTCTTCTTCTACTGTATTTCTTTCCCCCATTCATGTCAATTGCTCCCTTATGCTCCCCCTGAAACTCTGTACAACCTCTGGTTATTTTAGTTTATCCAGGTCCCATCTTCTTAAATTTCCACCTTTTTGCAGTTTCTTCCGTTTTAATCTACAGGTCATAACCAATAGATTGTGGTCACAGTCCACATCTGCCCCTGGTTTCTAAATCTCTGTCTTACCATTATATAATCTATCTGAAACCTGTTAGTATCTCCAGGCTTCTTCCATGTATACAGCCTTCTTTTATGATTCTTGAACCAAGTGTTAGCTATGATTAAGTTGTGCTCTGTGCAAAATTCTACCAGGCGGCTTCCTCTTTCATTTCTTTGCCCCAGTCCATATTCACCTACTACGTTTCCTTCTCTCCCTTTTCCTACTACCGAATTCCAGTCACCCATAACTATTAAATTTTCGTCCCCCTTCACTATCTGAATAATTTCTTTTATTTGCTCATACATTTCTTCAATTTCTTCGTCATCTGCAGAGCTAGTTGGCATATAAACTTGTACTACTGTAGTAGGTGTGGGCTTCGTGTCTATCTTGGCCACAATAGTGCGTTCACTATGCTGTTTGTAGTAGCTTACCCGCATTCCTATTTTCCTATTCATTATTAAACCTACTCCAGCATTACCCCTATTTGATTTTGTGTTTATAACCCTGTATTCACCTGACCAAAAGTCTTGTTCCTCCTGCCACCGAACTTCACTAATTCCCACTATATCTAACTTTAACCTATCCATTTCTCTTTTTAAATTTTCTAACCTACCTGCCCGATTAAGGGATCTGACATTCCACGCTCCGATCCGTAGAACACCAGTTTTCTTTCTCCTGATAACGACGTCCTCTTGAGTAGTCCCTGCCCGGATATCCGAAAGGGGGACTATTTTACCTCCGGAATATTTTACCCAAGAGGACGCCATCATCATTTAACCATACAGTAAAGCTGCATGCCCTCGGGAAAAATTACGGCTGTAGTTTCCCCTTGCTTTCAGCCGTTCGCAGTACCAGCACAGCAAGGCCGTTTTGGTTATTGTTACAAGGCCATGTCAGTCAATCATCTAGACTGTTGCCCCTGCAACTACTGAAAGGGCTGCTGCCCCTCTTCAGGAACCACACGTTTGTCTGGCCTCTCAACAGATACCCCTCCGTTGTGGTTGCACCTACGGTACGGCCATCTGTATCGCTGAGGCACGCAAAGCCTCCCCACCAACGGCAAGGTCCATGGTTCATGGGGGGAGGCTATATGTCATATACATATCAAAAATTTGTAAACTAGCTCCATGTGAAGGTTAATTAGAGAATATTGTAAAAATCTTAAGTAAATCGGTCATGACCTTCTAGAGATTTTTGCTAACGATATTTCCTCTTTCAACAGTAAATATACATCACCATATCATATGCATTAAAGAATATTTACCACACGTCCATCCGAATGTTTATTACAGTATCGTGTAAAAATTTGAAATAAATTGGTCAAGAACTTTTCTAGAATTTTTGATAACAACGTTAAATAATGAATTGTCTTTATACCGTCATTGTTTGTATACAACTACAGACGAATGTTGAAAACCAGATGGACTGATAAGGCAAAGAATGAGAAGGTTCTGCGCAGAATTGGAGGGGAAGAACACTGACAAGGCGAAGGTACAGGATGACAAGACATCTTTTACGACCTCAGGGAATGACTTCTAGAGGGAGCTGTAGAGGGCAAAAACTGTGGAGGAAGGCAGAGATTGGAATACCTCCAGCAAATAACTAAGAACGTAGGTTGTAAGTGCTGCTCTGAGCTGAAGAGGGTGGCATAGAAGAGGAATTAGTGTCGGGCCACATAACCAATCATGAGACTAATGATTAAAAAAAAAAAAAAAGACAAAACATTAGTAAAATCAGTACAGGTAAGAGAAGCCCACGCTATGTCAAAGGTCACGAGAGCGTTACTCGCGTGTTCTGCAAGGTAGATTTCCCTCGAACAGCGCAAAGTAAACAAGACAGCCGACACTGCAGGCGAAGCAAGCTCACTAGCAAGTTTTACTGGCCTGCTGTATAGGTAGCTACAGAGCGGAACTATAGTTTCACGTCGCTCATGACGTGAACAAATAGTACGGAGCTACGTATCACTGCGCTTTAGGATATAACCAACCATACATGGCTTAACCAGCGGAATGTGTTAGAGTGTGTGTTCCTGCGGGAGGTAGCGAGAGACAGTCGGAGCTCCAGTTCCTGTCGCCGTCGTTGCTACCGCTCCATTTCATCACAGCCCACCTGCCCGAAGAAGGATCGGCCGCTTTTCGCATGATACCACCGCAGCAATGCCTGTGCCGGATGGAATACTGCATAAACTCGACTTCGAAACTTCCTGGCAGATTAAAACTGTGTGGCGGACCGAGACTCGAACTCGGAACCTTTGCCTTTCGCGGGCAAGTGCTCTGCCAACTGAGCTACCGAAACGCGACTCACGCCGCGTCCTCACAGCTTTATTTCCGCCTGTACCTCGTCTCCTACCTTCCAAACTTTACAGAAGCTCTCCTGCGAACCTTGCAGAACTAGCACTCCTGAAAGAAAGGATATTGCGGAGACATGGCTTAGCCACAGCCTGGGGGATGTTTCCAGAATGAGATTTTCACTCTGCAGCGGAGTGTGCGCTGATATGAAACTTCCTGGCAGATTCTGCTTATAGGAATGCGTGCCTGTTGTATGGTTGGGAGAAGCGTCCGTGATTACACTGACATCAGTTGATCCTCGAAGTTTGTTGTCAACACGCGCGTTAGTGACGAAGTATAACTACAACAAAAATAATCAAAGATGATTCTGGAAATTTTTCACAGTTTCGAATCACTTCGCTTATCCTGGTCGAAGATCAGTCTACATTACTACTTGAAGATCAAATAAATGAATCTATAAAACAAGAGACTAGGTCTTAGCAAATGAAAATGTCTGTGACAGATGGAACATGGAGTATAAAATCACAACAAAGGAATGAAAACAATAAAGAAGCACTTTCACGAGCTTTTTCGCCGACCGGAGGTTGACAGACCCAATAACAAGATTGTGAGTGACATTTCATTATTTACTGATTGACGGTGCGGGGGGTTGGGGGGGGGGGTTCCGCGCAGCTGTTATTACGAATAATGGCTAATTGTGCCAGCTTTGACTGTCGGAAAGCGAGGCAAAACGGAAATTTCTGAGGGGCTTTGTATAAACTGACGAACATACAAATTATGTTATACACCATCAGGGTGGCTACCGTGTCTGGTATCGTTTAGCAAAGCAAGCAGGTATGGATTGACTCAATAAATAAATTCGCAAAGTTAAAGTTGATATAAATTAACGAATTTAGCTTTGATGGGCTATTATTACACATCAAAGGTTTGAAGCAAACGGCTTAAACGGACGTGAGGTAGCGAACACACAATGGTGGGAATAGCAACTCACCAAAAGTTATTACGTTACACTTGGCTGAGGGTTATCAAGACCATTATTTCGTACTGCAAGAAATTAGACAACATTTGAACTAATGCTGCACACATCACCAGACCTCACTTACAAGGAAACAAGTTAAGATCGGGCTAAAATTATCACAGAAAGAAATATCAAATTTCATACCACCACTTTTAGAAAATATTAACAGACTTTTGCACACTATTATCCCTGAAGCGCCCTCACAATGGCGAGAACTGCAGCGCCAGTACAAGTCATAAAGCAAGTGCCTAAAATTTATATAATAACTGAATGAAAATACTCTCACCCAGCCTCCATTTTTTTTAGGAAACGTTTAAGATAAATTACCACCCGCAGAACTTAAAATTTGTAGTCGTTCATCCGTACCGAAGGAACTAGCGCAAACATCTGCTCATGACCACGTTACAAAGAAATTTACATAAAATTCAATTTTAACCCACAGATCTCCAGTAATCATGCAAAAACTCGACACTTTCTCAAATGAAGAGATTTTTCTTGCGATTATCGCCCAAACAAAGTACAGAGCTGATGGTCAATACCCATTCTTAACGGCCACGAACACAATGTACGAACTATTTCACACCGTAAAAATTATAACAATTGAAGCGTCTCCTAACACTTGCCTGAATAAATTGATTCTGCACGGCACATTTCGAACGTTAACCACCGTGATACAACTCATTTTTATTCCATTTATTCATCATATCAGCAAGAGCTCCACAGCAGCGTCCGCAATTCACGCCAGTTCATCTAAAAGTGCCCTAGTATGACGGACTTCCGGAGACATCTCCTTCCTCGAACGGCCCGAAAGGGTACCCTCTCCTATTGGCTGTAGCTACCAGACACCCTTTAATCTCGACTCTGTAGATCTTTTCCGAAGACTACAGGCAGTTTTTGCTTAGCTTTTACACAAGTTGTACTTTGACAAAGTCCGCTATCCTCTAACTATCTTCAGCTAGTCCCTCACCATTCTACGAGGGCCATTCTAAAATTAAGGCCTGATCGATTGCGAAATGTAAACTACAGTGAACATCCGATGAAACTTTGCACAGATGTTGAAGTGTCAGGTCAGAGGGGTGTCCTGAGCACAATTTAGACAAGCCGCTCAATAGGCTGTGGAGTGGAAGGGGTAGGCTAGCAACAGAATAGTGCATCGCCATTGACTAGACACTCATTTATTGAACACACAAGTCAGGTATTGCCCAAAAGGAACAATCAGCACAAAATTACAAAATAATATTATTTTCCTTTAAGTCACTCAAACATTTAAACAGGCAAATAGTAATCATTTAACTGAAAGCCTTTTAAGAAAGCAAGGCTAGAAATTTTGAATGATAAGTTAAAATTACATTTAAATAGGCTCTGACCGAGCACATATTTTAAAACGAAATACTTCCTTTAAGGAACCAACATTCAAAATTAATTACATAATCCTCAACAACCATATTACATCGAAGACATTGAAGATTAAACAGTAATATATAACATCAGAGAGCCGCAGTTTCAAGTTTTAAGCAGCGCGTTTCAGATGGACTACACTGCAACAGTACAATACGAGTCCCTCAGAGGGCCTCCCCACACAGAAAGTTATTGCACAGAAAGTTATAGCCCTAGGACGGCACCGACACCCAGCAATTTAGCACGCGAAAAACTACAGCGATGCACTCATCACGTATCCTTACAAAATCCAAGAACAGAGAGCCGGCTCCCCAATATCGGAACATTTAACCACGCGCAGCGTGCATGTTCGCGGGATGCTGATCTCGCCCCCTAACCTCAATACCAGTTCAAATACTTGTCAGCCTACAACATTTAACTACCATATACATTCCTTCAGTTACTGCATAGAAAGCCAATGTGGTAGGCAAACAGACCAGCATATAATAACTTACGCAATTTCATTACTAGACAATCCTTATGAATAGTAGCAGTATTTTTTTTTTAACGTGAGCACACCCATAATCAAAAGACAAACAATGCCAATCATACGGACAGTAGCACTTACGCAAGTAGCAATGGTAACTTCTGCTTAGATTGACTACAAAACAGCGCGAGATTTAACACACCAAAGAACAGTCTTTACAACATAACCATCAATACAATAGCAAATTACTCACACGTGTATTCCCCCACGATTTCGATTCGCAAAGTCATAGACAAAACGTGGAGAACGTATCACTTAGACCAACATAATGGTACTCCCTGAGTTACCCCAAATAAGTGACTCACTTAATTGCACAGCAAAGAACCAGACTTAATGAAACCACCACAATTTTCGCCTCTAAATTGTCACAGTACAAGTGAGACTCAATCACAAATGTAATGTTACATCACCAGTTCCCGTATAGTCAATACAAGCACCTGATTTTCACCAGTTCAGGCAGCAACATCGTACGGAAAAGAGCGTAGAGACATGCCCTTACCAATTCTCTTCTCCGAAAGCAGCCACCGCAGCTCTCGGGAACCACTGGGAAATCCAATGCAAAATCGTTGCTCCTTCACATAAATTACAGGACACCCGCTTCTCGCTGCTTGCTACGGCGCCTTCCGTGCAGAGCCAACTTGTATATCTCCATGCGATAGGTCCGGTCCCACACTCGCTGCATCAACCAGACAACCGTCTTCCACCACGTCCCGGAGCACCCCCCCCACCCCCCCCCCCCCCCCCGAACGCACCGCGCCTCGTTACTCCTCGCCCCAGAGGGCGCTGCTTACCGCCCTGACCGTCGCAGGAAAGATAAACCACCAGAGTGGCACTATCGATATGATCCGCCACGGCTCAGATGTGTTGGGCAGTGTCTCTAATATGCCCGTCGATTGCGTCACGTCGCTCTTTTCAGTTTTGAGTGCACAGTGAGCACGTAAAGATGCCAAGAAAAAAGTATCTCCCACCAAGTGTGAAGGTCTAGTAACAGATTTCGGCTCAAACTATTAAACCCACATAACATGACTGTCATGCGTCTCTTTCTTCATGACAATTCTCGCCGCACTCTGCAGGGACTATGAAGACGTTTCTGCAACGTTTTGCCGGCCGCGGTGGTCTAGCGGTTCTAGGCGCGCAGTCAGGAACCGCGCGACTGCTACGGTCGCAGGTTCGAATCCTGCCTCGGGCATGGCTGTGTGTGATGTCCTTCGGTTAGTTAGATTTACGTAGTTCTAATTTCTAGGGGACTGATGACCAGAGTAGTTAAGTCCCATAGTGCTCAGAGCCATCTGCAACGTTTTCAATGAGAAGTGTTTGATTACCACAATACAGCCCATAATTGTCACCCACTGAGTTTCGTTTCTGCTCACGTAAACCGCTCGCTATGAAGACAATATTTTGACATAGACAACGACGTGTATACCAGCGTAGAGATTTGGCGGAAAGCACTGGCGGCTGACTTCTATGGCGAAGACAGGAAAGTCGGTATAACGCTACGACAGATGTCTAAGTCTGAGCGGCGACTTCCTAGATGGAAGGTCCAGCTGACTGTTTCAAATAAAACATTTTTGAATTTCACCGTGGCTTACATTTCGCGACCGATCCTATCTTACTTTCCGAATAGCCCTCGTCTATCCCATCATATTCAAAATTCATGCAATCACACACTGATGGAAGATTGCAGATAGCGAATGGGAAGTGTGACATGCTAAAATAAAACGCAGATGGGTTCATTCTCAAATTCAAAGGCCATATTTCATGAGTACAAAAATAGAAAAATTCTTGTTATGCCACAGAGTACCATGACAAACAGTCTAATGACACTGTAATATCACTGCCGGCCGCGGTAGCCGAGCAGTTCTAGGCGCTCCAGTCCGGAAACGCGCTGCTGCTACGGTCGCAGGTTCGAATCCTGCCTCGGGCATGGATGTGTGTGATGATGTCCTTAGGTTTAAGTAGTTCTTAGTCTAGGGGACTGATGACCTCAGATGTAGAGTCCCATAGTGCTCAGAGCCATTTGAACCATTTTTTGTAATATCGCTGGCACGCAAATTGTTTAAATATAGCGTACTAAGAGTACCGCTTCAAGCAGTTATCCAATATCTGTGCTGTTTGATCCATTGATGGCGTGCTGCTTTATGTGCCGGTGGGAGCAATGACCTTCTGTGGTGTAAAAGCTTCTGGAATGTTTGCAGTGTCATGATATCCAATAAACTCTGTCCGAACAGGCCTCAGAAGGCCCAACGGTACCGATCGACTGCCGTGTCTCGCTTGCCAACAGCACTCGGCAGACCAGAACGGTTACCCATCCAAGTGCTAGCCCAGCCCGACAGCGCTATTCCATAGTATTATTCAAGTCAGAAGCCGAAAAGTAATGAATACAACTTAACTGTTTACTAATGAAACCGGAAAGCGACTGCGAGAAAGCAAACAAAACAGCATGTAGCTGTCTAAACAATTGTTTAAAATTATATATAAAGAAAAAATATAAAAGGGGAACAAATTAGTGTAATCGTTTAAATGCCCTGCTTTTCGAAAAACGGAATGCGGGAAAGAAAACGAAATTGGGCAGTTCCACAGCACACCATGGCACAACACTTTCTTTTTCCAGCCTTTTTAACCAGTACACCTGTGCATTGTTGTTGAAAGCATTATGTAGCCTATGAGCGTCCAAATGTATATTAGAATTCCATTTAAAATTTGAAGTAAATGTGTCAAAATCTATTCAAGACGTATATATATATATATATATATATATATATATATATATATATATATATATAACACGTACAAATTTGAAATAAATCAGTCAAGAACCTTTCAAGATCTTTGTTACTACTGTTTCATCTTTGTGTAATATTATTATACATTTATTTATATACTGCATATGTTAAAAATATGCATTGTTCGTCCACCCGAAAGATCCGACGGGAATCTGGGTTACCACAGGGCGATGCCCTTCGCTCATGATGCCCTATAGTGAAAAATGATTTTGGATGCAAAAGTATTAGATATACAAATAAAAATCAAAAATATACAAATGAAAGTCAAAACTATGCTTAAGTTAAAAGCAAGAGGATGAATGGAGGTTCCATATACTTACAATAAAAGAGTCCCAGCAACACTGATCATTTGTGGTGTCATACGGCTCCTCAGTGTTCGCCAGATTAAGAATATATTCGCACTGCCCTGTGAACGTCATGGAAAAACTGGTGGCTCCATGGTATACACATCGCGGAGTTGCAGAAGAAAGTTCAACACGCGGGCACCGAGATTGTTGAATTAAACATCGTGTTTCACGTTCACGGGAATCTAAATGAATAACTGCAAGTCAGCGGTACAAATAACACCACTAAAACATCAAAAAAATTCCCTTCGGCCAGAACTGCACCCTGTACACACTATATGTTAAACGCAGAAAAATGGTTCAAATGGCTCTAAGCTCTATGGGACTTAACATCTGAGGTCATCCGTCCCCTAGACTTAGAACTACTTAAACCCAACTAACCTAAGGACGTGACACACATCCATGCCCGAGGCTGGATTCGAATCTGCGACCATAGCAGCAACTTGGTTCCGGACTGAAGCGCCTAGAACCGCTCGGCCACAACAGCCGGCATTAAACGGATCGTTAGACCGTCAGTGTGGTCGATGTATCGCGTACTTTGAAAAGGGACAAAATAATCGCGACTGGGCAGACCGCGATACATGCCTCCAGTCACCTGCTGTCCAGTTCAACCTGTAGAGGCGGACGAAGTTGCGGAGAAACAGTCAGTCACTGACTTTATTCCGTACACCAATGCGCTATCAGGAAATATAGGGCGCAAACTGACAAAGCATCGGACAAAAACTGTCATTTGACTGCAAAATAAAACATGGGAATAATTAGGAATCGGCGGCCGGAGTGTTCGAGCGGTTCTAGGCGCTTCAGTCTGGAGCCGCGAGACCGCTACGGTCGCAGGTTCGAATGCTGCCTTGGGCATGGATGTGTGTGATGTCCTTAGATTAGGTAAGTTTAAGTGGTTCTAAGTTCTAGGGGACTGATGATCTCAGAAGTTAAGTCCCATAGTGCTCAGAGCCATTTGAACCAATTTTTAATTAGGAATCATCAAAGATGACTTCGATTTGCAGATGGTCGATGTTTCCGAGCCAGTGTGGCCAGGGTGCTCGGAAATTCCCGTTCTAGCACTTGAGCAGAGGAGTGAGTTTATAACATTTTGAACTGGAACCCATGTATGGAAAATTACGGTTTCCGAGCTACAACGATTTGAAAAAAAGTTGGTAACGTATCCACTTTTACATGTAATTGATTAGGCGTGACCCACTACATCATTTGTTTTACTGTTCCACACACTAATAACCAAAGAAATTGCTCGTGTACTCATTGACGGGTTCTCTTCAACGTGATACAGTGCGGCCTCTTTCACTTGGGGTGTGCGGCGTCTACTTGGAGCGCTAGTCACGCCTGCTGACGGCGAACGTGCCCTTTCTCGAAGCTGTTGTGTAATTGTGGCGAGAAGGGTATGCAATGAAATCAGACGTTGTGGAGAACGATCTTGATAAAGGTGACGAGCAGCTCATCCATTACCGTGAGCTTCGCCATTCAGAAGGATCATGTTGGTGTATTGTGCAAACGTGTACTCCAACACGTTGCTCTAACACTCACAGACACCCTAGTGAGGCTCGAACCAGGTCAGAGAGGAAGGACACACGTAAAATGACACCAGTCGATAAGACGTAGCCACCAGCCACCAATATTGCATACCTACCTAGCAAACATGTTTTCAAACGGCCGTGGCACGGAAACGGTAGGTTTCCGGTCACGGATTCCTATTCAAAATATTATGTACTCCCACTCCTTTAAATGTCTTAGAAGTTTGTTAACGGGAATTTCCGAACAACTTGTGTATTGGATAAACAATGCACACAATCGGCACACACTATTGATGTATCCTAACAAGAAGGCGGTCGAAGAGTACTCTTTGACAGAGATTCATATGGTGGAATTCGAACGCACCAGGATTTTAGCAGACAGGTTGAAATAGTTTGTCAGCGTTGTTACAGGGACAATCGAAATGCGCACCAGGGACAATCTCGTCAACAGGAATTGCGGCCAAGAGTTGGGAATCAGCACTTGGTCTAATGAAGACGACACTCAGCAAACACAACGAGCTGGCGGCCAGGGCAGACAGAGTAAGTACACCCACGCTATCGTAGCCACAGCTCCCAGCCGGTCTTTCCCGGTCACGTACGCCGACGCAATCGCCTTATCAGCCACCGACATGCGCGCTTGGGTGCGGACCGCGCACATAGTAGCTCGAAGGAAAGGGGATTCAAGTAGATCTTGTGCCCCCAGGAGATCAGTTCTTCAAAGTGGCATGTCTGTTTGCCGAAATGTTATGCACGTTGGAATATCCAGCTCCGTCCGCAGCTCGTGGTCTAGTGGCTACCGTTGCTGCCTCTGGATCATCGGGTCCCGGGTTCGATTTCCGGCCGAGTTGGGGATTTACTCTGCCCGGGGACTGGGTGTTTGTGTTTTCCTCCTCCACATCATCATCATCATTCGTGACGGTGACTTGGTTGACTGTGTAAACACAAATTGAACTGTGTAAGAATTGGGACTTAGTACGGGCGCTGATGACGGCGCACTTGAGCGCCCCACGAACCAAACATCGTCATCAATCCAGCTCCTATGCAGTTTGGTCCACGGAAGACATGCAGTATTATTTCCGACTAAGTGCAATGGCTTTTGCGATGTGCCCTATTCCAAACGTCCATGGCATGCAGTTTCCAACCGACCGGAATATACACAACACTTCGCTTTTCCTGGCGTTACTAATTCAATACCTTCTACAACTTTCAAACAACGCATTGTGCTCTTTCAAGGCAGCTACTAATGATTGGTTCTGTGAGTTCATACATAACTGCCGCAGCACCCTTTAACATACACCAGAACAGTGGAGAACTGAGAACTGAAAGAGTGAAGGAAGGAGATTACATATCACTTAAACGATTACCAGCAAATAGGTTATACATATTTACGTGATGGTGGCCACCTGTCGATTTAATGAAAATTAATATCTTCTGAAGCCAAGATCGCTAAATTTTATTTGTTTCTAGATGAAACAAACGAACTACATACCTCTGTCAATTTAAAGTGTATACACATCAATCACACAGGGAGAACGCATTCCACTTATAATACAGCGTAAGCACATTGGTTTGTCAGTAATAAGAAGACGAAAATATAAAATACATAGCTCCAAATGTATTCGCTGAAGTGAAGTGCCATAAGTATCAAATATAATGTCGTGAAACGACAACATCGCGGTAGAAACTGAACGGGCATGCAGCTCAGGCAATGACTTGTACTTGCAGGAACTGTTAACATTTATTTTAATAGAGGTGGAGCCCCTCCACGCCCACACCGGCATGACAACCAACTCAATAGGTCTACTTAAATATCTGCATCTGTTTTCACTAATGTGAGGTGTTGCAGGATGTGGGTACTGCGATGTTTGCGTACGTCTGGTTAAGGTTAACCATTAATACGCGCTCATCTGGAGATAGATTGGGTCGAAGTCGAACGAAGGGTAGTGGTTTGAAGGGCAAAGGAAAAAAAGTGCCAAGGCAAGAGCCAAGGTAAAAAAAAAAATCTCTGCGATAGTTAGGTCGCGTGGTAAGAGCAGTAGCGGATGTCTTGCTACCTGCGATAGGTCGTGCAAGGGTAGGCTTTGTTAGCAGTGGGTATCATGCATGTCGATACCTTTGACGTTGTGCGGTTGTGTTTCTCGGAGGCTGGCGCTGAGTACCGGTGTAGAGCTCTCGTTCAGCGTCAGCAACCTGCAACAGTTAGGTTTATTATCGTTTTTGTGTCCGATAGGTCATATATCGGATACACAGTGTAAGGTAATGTTGGCGGTTTGTTTGTGTGTCAGTGGGCGAGCTCGTCGGTGTCCCTGCTGTGGCCTGTTGGTCGGCTCTAGTAGCAGCTGGTAGTTGCCAGTCAGTGTTGCTGATATGCAGGGGCTTGCCGACGTTTGTCGCTTGTTTGCGTATGTTGTTCACCATAGGTGGCTATGCCCTAGCTAGCAGGGTCTTTGGCCGCTTGTGCTTCCACCTATGGTTGTGATCGTAGTTTCCCAGAGTGAGGATGAAAGGATTGTTCGAGTGTCTCGAGTTCCTGTATAGTCGTGTGGCGTGTTTTTTGAATACTTCCTTGAGGCTATCAAGGCGGTATTCATGTGTCTAGCGTGGAGCGTTGCTAATGATTCGTAGCACTTTGTTCTGTATGATCTGCAGGCGGCGCAGTCGTTTAGAAGCTGCATATCCCCAGACAGGAGCTGCGTACGTCGTCAGAGGTCTAATCAGTGTCATGTATATGGACCTCGACACCTCCTATTCAGTGTGCTTTCCCTGTTGAGCATTGGGTAGAGCTGCTTGAGCCTCGCTTGCACTCTGTTGGCAACGTACTCCATGTGGTCCTCCCATGTAAGTTTCCGGTCCAGCCAGACACCCAGACACCTAGGTATATGACTTTCTCTCGGAAACGTATTGGGCGTGTATGTAGTGTAATCGGTCTACTGTGTTGATGTTTGCGCAGTAGTTTCGGTCTACGTGTGAACAGAACTGCTTCGCACTTGTCGACGTTTACTTTAATACGCCATCGCTCCAACCAAGGCTCAGCTGTTCTGAGTGCTGTCTGTATTCGTGAATTGATGTTCGACGGTTTCCAATCTTGCGCAAGGATGGCGGTGTCGTCCGCGTAGATGGCTAACTTCGTGTTTTATGTTGCTGGGAAGTCGTTAATGTACCGGTTAAACAAGATGGGCCCTAGGATGCTTCCTTGGGGTACTCCAGCTTGGATACCATGTTGTGTTGATTGTTTATCCTGCACGTTAGTGTTGAAACACCTGTTCGTGAGATACGAGTGTATGAGACGTACGAGTCCGTCCGGGAAACCAGCTTCGCTTAGTTTGCGTATGAGTCCGTTGTGCTAGAGACGGTCGAAAGCCTTTTCGATGTCCAGCAACACGGCCCCTGTGGCTTTGTTCATGTTGTAGCCGTGTGTTATATGTTCGACTACGCGGAGGAGTTGTTGTGTTGTCGAGTGGTGATTCCTAAAGCCGAATTGCTCCGGTCTTAGCGTGTCATTAGCGATGCAATGCCTAATGATACCTCTTAATATTACCTTCTCAACAACCTTGCTGAGCGAACACAGCAGACTGATGGGTCGGTAATTTTGTGGGAGGGAGTGGTCTTTCCCTGCCTTCCTGAACATCAGGACCTTGGCCGCCTTCCAAAAGCCAGGGAAGTGTTGGTGTTTCAGGATGGCATTCCTTAAGTGTGTAAGGTATTCTACGGCTTTATCCGTGAACTCCTGGAGGACACGGTTTTGAATGCCATCAGGCCCAGGGGCTTTCCTAGCGTTGGTGTGCTTGATAGCCCATGTGATTTCATTTGTGCTAGTGCGTCTAATTTCGTTGCTCGAGGGCGGGGCTACAAGTCGTCTAACCTCCTGATCCGTTTCAAATGTGAATACTGCCTCTGAGGGAACCAGATACGTCATGACGAATGCAAGTGTTGTGGCCATAAGCTCTGCCTTCTCCGTCGCGGAGTAGGCTGGGCCGTCTGGTCCTTGTAACGTGGGAATGTAATATTTCTCCCTGGTGAAGTGTCTGGCTAGCTACCACACGCCAGGACGTGTGGTATCTAGCCCAGCGAGTTTCTGTCCCTTTTGTTCGTTTTTGAATGTTTGTATTTTATCCCGTATTATACTCTGGAGTCTGTTGACGTGCAGTTTATAGCACGGGCGCCTGGTACGCTGCCAGTGTCTCCTGAGGCGGTTCCTCATTCAGATAAGGCCCAGGATCTCCTGGGGCAGAGCCGTCGAATGTTGTCTTCGTCTTGTATATGGAATGGCGTCAGTCATTGCGTCTTGGACGGCAGTTGTGAGTGCCTCCACAGCCTCATCGATTTGCTGTGTGTTGTTAATTTCGCGGGTGTCAGGAATACGACTATCAAGCGTTTCCTTGAACAGAGTCCAATTCTTACGCTTGTAGTTAAGTATCCTGCGTGGTTCGATGTCCAGCAGTGTTTCTTCCGTGTGCAGTATTACAGGCATGTGGTCTGAGTCCAGATCGTTTTCAACCGTAAGGTTGAGTGTGCATGTGATGCCCTTTATGAGAGCAATGTCTAACACGTCTGGCCTGTGTTGGGGCTGTGTAGGCACGAACGTGGGAACGTCCGGTCCAACTATAATGTAGTTTCGACCTAGTTTGTGTTCGTATAGTTTCTTGCCGTTGGAGGTTCGTATTCGTGAGTTCCAATGGGGGTGTTTTGCGTTTAGGTCTCCAGCGGCGATTACACGCCGTGCTATGTTGAGTACTGTGCTGATATCGCGTGTTACTATGTTTTTAGGAGGATTGCACAGCGATACCAGTGCGGTGTTGGCTCCGTTGAACTTGACCCTGACGGCCCTGGCCTCTAGTCTTTCAAGCGCAGGGAGCTCGATGTTCGTGTGTTCTATGCCTCTGTGTATGATGATTGCTGTGCCGCCTCCCCTCCTGCCATCCGCTCGGTCGGTACGATAGACGCAATACCCTGGGATGTTCAGTCGTTTGCGAGGCGTAAGCAGTGTTTCGTTCACAGGAGCGATTCGGATACGCTTTCACTCCATGAACGCGGCAATTTCGGCTTTTTTGTTTGCGATCCCGTTGGCATTCCAAAACAGGATCTGTGAGATTGTGTTAGCGTCTGCGTTTCGGGGCTGGTGTGGCGTATTATCCATGTAGTAGTGTAAAAAGTAGTGTGACAGTGGCTTGGAAGCTAGTCCAGTTGAGCGTGCTCGACATGAACTGCACGAAGAGTTGTGAGACACACCCCATAACCTTCGCGACAATTTCGGTGGTCGTGAGTCAGGGGAATAATGTTTCCATTATTTTCCGGAATGTTGACGTAATGTTGGGCGTGTCGGCCTGTGTGTTGTTGGTCGTGTTAGCTGCCGCTTGTGCCTGTGTTGGCGTTCGGTGAGGGCTGGCTTGTGTGTCAGCTGTTCGTGTGACGGTTTTGGGCGCCTGTGGTGAGTGGGTGTGTTGTGTGGGTTGTCGAATTGATGTCCGGATGTCCGGATTGTGTTCGTGAGGATTGGTGTCCTCTGTCAACAGGGGACTCTAATAAACTAATACGTTGTTTAACTAACACAAAAAAATTTGACACATAACATAACGTGAAGTTGCAGAAGGAATTTTTGTATAAAAACGACAAATTTCAGTGTTAGTACTGACAGCGCCGGCCGGAGTGGCCGAGGGGTTCTAGGCGCTACAGTCTGCAACCGCGCGACCGCTACGGTCGCAGGTTCGAATCCTGCCTCGGGTATGGATGTGTGTGATGTCCTTAGGTTAGTTAAGTTAGTTAGTTAGTTAAGTTAGTTAGTTAGTTAAGTTAGTTAGTTAAGTTAAGTTAGTTAAGTTTAAGACTGATACTAGGGGACTGATGACCTCAGAAGTTAAGTCCCATAGTGCTCAGAGCCATTAGCCTGAAAGTAGATCAAGCATAAAAACAGGAAGAAAGTGTACTGAACTATAAGAAAAGCACAATAGAAACAGTGAACAGTCCAAGGAGAGGAAGTGCAATGTAGAGCAGACTGAATCGGGTGCGCTTTGATTAAGTGGTCAGGATGTTGGGCTATCCAAGCGGCCGAGCCGTATTCAAACCTCCCTCGTGCCGATATTTTCTTTTTTTTTATTTCGCTGCTTAGTTGCGATTGCTGTGGGGCTTTCAGTATTTTCAATCCTGTGAGATAAAACAAGCCCTATCCCATGTGCTGATTAATCAACTGCAAGCTTCATGATTTTTAGAATTGAAATGAATAAGGCATGGGAGACAATGCAATACATTTTTCAACTTTTGAAATGATTCTCATTCTCCGGTCCATTGGAAAGGAACATTTTAATGCTAGAGGCGATACAAAGGGGCATCAATTAGTGCTGAGTTCGGAATAAATTCGATATAGTATGTCAGTTTGCCAAGAATTGCCTGTGGTTCTCGTACAATTTTAGGAGAAGGTTACCTCCGGGTTGCCTCTAAACGCTTAGTCGAGGGACGAACGCCGTGTCAATTATACGCACAAATGTTATATTTCAGTACTGAAATACTGAAAATGTATACTTCCGAAAATTGCACTTAAGCCCTGCGTTGGTTAAAGTATGAAAAAGAAATTCCAAATTTCCGAGTTGCTGTTCGGGTGTTTGTTCGGACACAATGATGTCAGCCAAATAATTTTAACATTGCTGATCTTTCTACGGCACTTGCTTAAGAAAGCCTTGAAATAACGCAAGAGCGGATGCGCTTCCGAAGGAAGGCGCTGGTATTGATTCAAGGCGACGTGTGTATTGGCCCCCTATATTTCTTCCCTTCCTCGCGCAGGGGAAATTGAAGGCAAGCATTGACCAACTCAGCTTTAGAAAAAAAATTCCTCGTACTGTATGATGTACAAGCTCCTCAATACGTGGAAATGGGAAAGCCTTAATAACGGTTTGAGCATGAACTATTGCTTTAAATTCGGAACTAAGTCTCATTTTTTCATCCGATTTTTTTGTGATAACCAGAGGAGATTTCCATTGACTAGCAGAAATAAGTTACAAGACACCAGTTTGTTCTAATATGGTGAGTTCAGAGGCACTTTCACCATGAACAAGCCGGCCGCGGTGGTCTATCGGTTCTAGGCGCTCAGTCCGGAACCGCGCGACTGCTACGGTCGCAGGTTCGAATCCTGCCTCGGACATGGGTGTGCGTGATGTCCTTAGGTTAGTTAGGTTTAAGTAGTTCTAAGTTCTAGGGGGTTGATGACCTCAGAAGTTAAGTCCCATATTGCTCAAAGCCACTTGAACCATTTTTTTGAACCACCGTGAACTGCGTGAGGCACCGGACGTGCTTGGTAAAACTTTGGTTGAACATTGTCTTTGAGCGTAATCTGAATTTGACAATTCTTTGCATACGCCATCGACGAAATGTTCTCATTTTTCAGGCAATTTATGCATACTGGAATGGTACCGGTAAATCTTTGTATCTGTAGCATGCACATTGTCCTGAACATCTACTTCAACCAAGTCAAATGTATCTACGCCAAAAATATAGGGATAAGAGCGTGGTCCAACTACGGTGAATGGCACTGATGCAATCGTACTTCGATACGTTGATTGAAAAGTGAATATCCCAAGAACATAGATACTTTGCCGCTGTAGGCTGTGAGGCGCTGTCGTGATTTTTGGAGCAGTTTCTCGTAAGTAGTTACATTAATCAGCGTGACTGTAGCCCCAGTGTCTAACTGAAACGGTACAGACTGATTACAAATATGTAACGATAGGAATAGTTTGCGGTTTTTTCTCTGAATATGACTGTCAGTTCAGACTATGAAAAGAGTGCTCTTATATGTTTTGCGATAGACAGAGGTATTTGTTGTGAGGAGAGGTTTTGCAATTAATGCACTTGTATCTACTGTTTCTGTGAGTATTGCCAGGTGGAACGGCTAAAGTTTCAGAATTTGAGTTCATGTTAACCCTAGATTACTAAACCATCTTAAAACTAACTATTGTCGTTGGTACCAATTCGCGGTTCCCGCCAGTCTGGTGTTGTTAGTATAGAGTGCAAGACGGGACGTTCGGTACTTATTTTGTATGTGACATACAGTTGGAGAACTTATAACTGTTATGAACTATAAATTGTGACTTCCTTTGAATGAAATATGGAGTAGTAAAATTTACCATGGTTTAGTAACAATGTATTGTTTTCCCTCATTTCGTGTTCTAGGGTTAACCTCCATTTGCTCAAATCTTGACTGGAGTGGAACAGTTTACTTTACGCTTCATTTGGAGGCGTACTTCCGTGTGTGGCTTGACTTGTGACAATGTACGCATCCCACTTGGCGGAAGAATTAGTGTCTGTGAACGTGCGTGACATGAGACTTGACAAAAGACCTCGGAGTATAGTATAAGTGACTCTGCGCTTCATGCCCTGCTTATGCCATGACTTACGGCTGTTACCAATATGAGCTACGCGGAATGGAGGCCGGTTAGAACTAGAAGTGGTGAGCATTTGGAAGTCTTGTTCTTCTTGGGCTTCGATTGTTACAAGCACAGGGTGGTTATAATTAACCAATAGAGTTCCAGGTGCTGCAGTGCACGTTGTTTTCATTGCAGAACGCTAAAACATCGTATGTTCGTTAATGGGTGCGCTTGCGGAATATGCTGAAAAAAAAAATAACTTTCTTCCACCATGTGAAAATATGACGCCGTAAGCAGTCATAATGTGAAATGTTACCTGTCTTGATGTCAGTACGCTGTTTTCCACCAGGTAACGCGAGGTGTTTTTTTTTTTTTTAAAGTGTTTGTTGGTGTAATGGGTTAAGAAGGTTGTAGCTTTCTGTACGAAACGCAAGGGCTATTGAAAACAAAGGCCATGCACTGCTAGTAACGTTGTTTTATCCGTACTGTAGCAGTAGCATGTCTGCATTGCGGGCATATTGCCGACAGAAAGAGCTACGAAGAGGCCCCATGTCAGAAAACCGGCTGAAGGATGTGATCAAATGGTTCAAATGGTTCTGAGCACTATGGGACTTAACATCTATGGTCATCAGCCCCCAGAACTTAGAACTACTTAAACCTAACCAACCTAAGGACATCACACAACACCAAGCCATCACGAGGCAGAGAAAATCCCTAACCCCGCCGGGAATCGAACCCGGGAACCCTGGCGTGGGAAGCGAGAACGCTACCGCACGACCACGAGATGCGGGCGAAGAATGTGATCAAGAAGTTTTGAAGAAACGGGTGAGTTAGGTGCTGCAGCAGAGAGAGGTAGGTAGCACGTTCTCATGATAGCTGTTGATGAAGTTGGTGTAGCTATAACAGATCGTGCAGCACATGCCAGTGCTCGAGCTGTGTCACGATAATTGTCTCTCCCGTTGTCAACAGTGAAGATTTTGCGACGCATTTTACACTGGCATCCCTACAAGATACAGAATGTGCACCAAGTACAGAGCCCCGATCCGCTACAACACTTTGACCCTGTGGGAGGGGGGATACTTTCTGGGCAGATAAGGCACATTTTAATGTGTAAGGTGCCGTGAATGCACAGAACTGTCGCACATGGGGTTCTACTCCGACTCATGTTGTGCAGGAACCTCCACTGCTCTCAGCTTACGTGACTGTGGTGTGGTATCACAAGCTCCTTAATTCTCAGTCCGTATCTTTCGTGGGGATGACATCTCGCAGGCCTGTTAAGTGTACAGTGACTGCACGCTATAATGGGCTCCTTGTGCAACACGTTATTCCAGCTTTAAAAAAAATGGTTCAAATGGCTCTGAGCACTATGGGACTTAACATCTATGGCCATCAGTCCCCTAGAACTTAGAACTACTTAAACCTAACTAACCTAAGGACATCACACACATCCATGCCCGAGGCAGGGTTCGAACCTGCGACCGTAGCGGTCTCGCGGTACCAGACTGAAGCACCTAGAACCGCACGGCCACACCGTCCGGCCCCAGCTTTTCAAGAACGCACCTGGGTACACACCATTGTTTTCATGCAAGATGGGGCGTTACCACATGTCGCTTGCCAGGTGAAAGATTTAGCTCAAGAAATATTCGGTAAGGACCGCCTCACCTCTAGGCAATTTAAAGATATGTGGCTTTAGAAGTCACCCGACCCAAATCCATGTGACTTTTAGTGGTGGGGATGTATGAAAGATCGTGTCTGTTACGGATGTATCCGAACTCTTCTTGAGCTGAAGGGTGGCAATAGTATATGACGACATATCGCTCTTACTACATTGGATATGCTGCAAGAAACTGTCGAGCATGCCATGTTACGGATGCAGCACATTGGTGAGTCTGGATAGATTCTGAATGCATGTAGTAACTTCTGACAATGTCCTAACCAACTTGTCAGAACCACCGCTGTCATGTGTTTGATCATTCATCCCCTCCTCCTGCACCCATACCACATTCTGACTGCTTACAGTGCCGTATTTTCATCTGGTGACAGAAAACGGAACTTTTATTTTTTAACATACTCCACGAGCGCATAGATTAATTGAGACATCTACAAAGTTTCAACGTCTTGTGACTTATACAGCCGACGCTGCAACGCTCGGAACACCGTCAGTTTGACCACCTGGTACATCATTGAGACAAGAATTGTAATGATTTTGAATCTGCCTGCAAGGTTCTGAATAATGGGATCGCGAAGCATTTCGTCTGTAAAAGCAGCTCCACAAGTTCAGTTAAATTTAAAGATCCTAGTCATGCCCGTGAATGCAGCGATCCATTCCTTATTTGACTGATTGCTGTAGCGACGCGTACGAAAGAAATTGAAGTGAGCAGCAGTTACGTGAATCTGAGCTTCAAAAATCATCTAACTACCGAAAGACTTCCTCACAGAGTAAGGTGTGTGGGGCTACTTGAGCTAATCATTTCCTGCACAGGCGGAAAACCTGTACCCGTAACCAAGGAAAAAAAGAAAGAACATCGTGAGTCACCTTTTATTTTGTGACGTGCAAAATTTGGTTCGAGCTGGAGGTAGTACACTGTCTATTTCTCTTGCTTTGCACTACAAGAGCGGAACGAAGGAGGTGGCGCATGGCTACTGGAATTGTATGTTTCCGTCGTCGTTTGTTTCTGGACTTGTTGTGCTTCCACCAGTCCGATTACGCCTAATAGCAAGGTCTCGACTTCATGACTCTGAAACTGAAGAACTGCAGTGAGTGGTTGCAGTCCAAAAGTTGCCATTGCATTCAAAATTTATTTCAGTTCAAGATTAGAAAAATGAAAAAATGAAGACATCTAGGCTACGTTACCCTCCTGGCTCATTCAAAAAAAAAAAAAAAAAAAAAAAAAATTCCGCCGACACTGGAAAAAAGTTCAGTTTGTACGGTTATCGAATATTCTTCCGTGGATCCAAACAGAAACTAATCCCATCTTCAGTGCTAGAAATGTTCTCTGTGTCCTTCGGTGTAACGAGACGGATGAACACTCTAGTTAAAAAAGACATTTCCAGTACTACAGCATTTTCAAGTGTTGTAACGTATCATGTTCCACAATAGTCGTGTTTATAATACACACAGTTTTATGCAACATTACTGTAAGTCTCGTAAATTAACCATAGGAAAAGTTGAGTACGGCCATCGCTATTAATGTAATTTCAACTGCTCTATAGAATTCAAAAGACACACGCAGGACAGCTAGCACAATGTAGTGTTTAAAAATTGTTACTACTCAGACTTACCTGTGCATTTATAATGAGTGTCATCGCATATGCACTGTCCAGTCACATTAATGTGACCGCCTGTCAAATCCTGAAACTGCATGAAAAATAATGTCACCAATACAGTATTTCCACATCGAAAATTAAGTAACGCAACTAACAGTTACAAGACCAACTGGTCACAAAAATATCAGTTTTATAATAACTGACAATTAAGGAACTTGAAGTAACTGAACGCAATCTGTCACCGCTTAAAGGCGCAAATTGAATTTACGTAAAATCTGGATGATTCGGTCGTACGTAGCTTGTATCCCTGTACCTCTCTGCAATCTCTCTCTCTCTCTCTCTCTCTGTTCCATTAGTATTGGACTACAATATTCACTAGCAGTCGGTGAAGCATTAGCATCGTGCTAGGTTCGTATAATGTCTCACTGCACCGTCTTCTATAAGCTCGGCGTGAACTGAGAGTAATCTGAGGCTAATCCGAACGCAGAGCCCTGCGAGCAGCGGCGGCGGAACTTAAATGAGTATTGGTTCCACTGGTAGTGTCTGACTAGGAATCAAAACAGCCACCAATTAGTGTTGTTGACAACACACAAAGGGACGTTAAAATCGTAATTATTTTTCAACTGTAATTGGCTGTACACACGTTACTGCTTGAAATGAAATGACAAAAAAACATGATTCTAACTCATAAAGATCTTTAGGAGTTTGAAATATTGCGTAAAAGACGAAACGATGAAACTGTGTCCTATAGGGGTCAAATCCCACGATATTGGGGAAATGAGTTTGATTACGAGTCCAGCACCAATACTTTCAACAACTCAGCTCAAATAACAGACTAGTGCCCTGTGACCATTCGTAACGATGGAGTCATTAATAAAATGAAATTTTTGGTTTAAGATAGCTATAGGTGACAGGGTTCTTACTTTTTGCGATTTCTACCTGTGTCATTGGCGCACACACACACACACACACACACACACACACACACACACACACACACACACACACACACACACTGACTTTCCTCCACTCAGTAGCAAACGGACATTATGATTAGCGTGGTTTTGAAATCACTGAGCAATCACTTGTTGTTCAATCGATGTTGTCAGACGTGAGGAGTGTCTGTTTATTTTCAAGTTTCCTCAAGTATATCTCGTACCCCGAAATTAAGTATACGAAGCTACACTACTGGCCATTAAAACTGCTACACCAAGAAGAAATGCAGATAATAAACGGGTATTCATTGGACAATTATATTATACTAGAACTGACATGTGATTACATTTTAACGCAATTTGGGTGCATAGATCCTGAGAAATCAGTACCCAGAACGACCACCACTGGCAGTAATAACGACCTTGATAAACCTGGGCATTGAGTCAAACAGAGCTTGGATGGCGTGTACAGGTACAGCTGCCCAAGCAGCTTCAACACGATACCACAGTTCATCAAGATTAGTGACTGGCGTATTGTGACGAGCCAGTTGCCTCCATTGACCAGAACATTTTCTGTATCCAGAAAGGCCCGTACAGGACCTGCAACATGTAGGGTTTCGCAGGGATCGAATGAAGGGTAGAGCCACGGGTCATAACACATCTGAAATGTAACGTCCACTGTTCAAAGTGCCGTCAATGCGAACAAGAGGTGACAGACGTGTAACCAATGGCACCCCTTACCATCACGCCGGGTGATACGCCAGTATGCCGATGACGAATACTAGCTTCCAATGTGCGTTCACGTGGATTCTTCCGAAAAAATGACGTTTTGCCATTCTTGCACACAGGTTCGTCGTTGAGTACACCATCGCAGGCGATCCTGTCAAGGGTAACCGCAGTCATGGTCTCCGATAAGGTGCCTGTCATTTCGACTGCTAGTGATACGAGGCCGTTGGGATTTAGCACGGCGTTCCGTATTACCCTCCTGAAGCTACCAATTCCATATTCTGCTAACAGTCATTGGATCATGGCGAACAGTAATGTCATGATACGATAAACCGCAATCGCGACAGGCTACAATCCGACCTTTATCAAAGTTGGAAACGTGATGGTACGCATTTCTCCTCCTTACACGAGGCATCACAACAATGTTTCACCAGGCAACGCCGGTCAACTGCTGTTTGTGTATGAGAAATCGGTTGGAAACTTTTATCATGTCAGCACGTTGTACATGTCGCCACCATAAGTGTGGCATATGCCTACAACCAGACAATCGTCGGAGACGTGCTTGGAGGTTCCAAAAAATGGTTCAAATGGCTATGAGCACTATGGGACTTAACTTCTAAGTTCATCAGTCCCTTAGAACTTAGAACTGCTTAAACCTAACTAACCTAAGGACATCACACACATCCATGCCCGAGGCAGGATTCGAACCTGCGACCGTAGAGGTCGCGCGGCTCCAGAGTGTAGAGCCTAGAACCGCTCGGCCACTCCGGCAGGCTGAATGGTCTGAAAAGCTAATCATTTGCATATCACAGCATCTTCTTCCTATCGGTTAAATTTCGCGTCTGTAGCACGTCATCTTCGTGTTGTAGCAATTTTAATGCCCAGTAGTGTAAAATATTTCCAAGAGATCACCAATCTTGACTTGTGGGTGGCTCAAGATTATGTCGTAACAAAAGATTCTCCAAATTCGATGAGAATTCTGAGTCCTTGGAGGTATATTATAGCTGTAACGTTCCCTTGAAAAAATTATGAATGTCTGTGCTAGTAAACGTCTACGTTATTTGATACAAAGACAGCTGAGTAAAACTGAACGTACTCAGACAGTTCTCTCTTTACTTATTCTGATCATCACTAAACTGAAACACAATATTTTTTAGCGCAACGTAGTCTGATCTTCAATAATCCCTGCAGAAGAATGGCCCTGACTAACAATAACCTATACCTTTCATGAATCACTTACCTCACAAAAATCTTCGTTACTCGAACTACTGCAATACCACGAGTGCCAATGCTGCCAGCTAAATAAGAGATTCTGTCTACTGAAGGCACTAACTACTGATAGGCATAGTAAGGAAATGAAAGATTTTGCTAGAGAACAAACAATGTATTTACCTTAATAGCGTTCAAAATTCATAATTTATATGTAATTTTGTGACATTCAATTAAATAAATTTCCTTTTTCTAACGGGCACACGTCCAGATCGTCCGCTCAAAACTATGCCATCTCTCTCCCCACATCTACCAATGCTGGCGGCTCACCTCCAACTGACCAACGCTACGTGCTGTTCACATCAAACTTCCCAACACTACACAAGCCAATATTCCAACAATGAGTCCAACCAGCCACAGATTGCACACACGCAGTCAGTGATTTTCATACAGAGCACTACGCGGCGTTACTAACACAAAATCCTAAACAGCCCACTTACATAGCGTGTTCGAAACTTTCATTTCTTTGTTCAGCCGCATCGCAATTCACCAGCTGCCTCGACCACCAACGCATACTCACGACTTTTTTTGCAACACCTAACGTACATCCGCACAGACTGGCAACATGTCACGATGCGAAATCTTGCACGGAACTATTCCACTTAAGATGCTATGATGCTGTATGTGTAAGCGGTGCGGTGGTAAATGTGGCACAGTGTAAACTCAGAGTCTCAATATTGAGCACTCTCTTTCTCTTATTATTTCAAAATGCATTTCTTCTCTTGTAACTGCTTAGACAACAGCATTCTCACCATGCTAGGCAGAGAGTTTATACTGGCAACACACAGTATACTGTTGCACAGCATGCGCTATAACATTACAGTCGTGATCTCGGTGCCTGTTTCAACACAAGTGCCATTTGGTATCTTTCCCTAGACACCAGTTTATCAGAACTCCGCAGGTGAGAACTGGTCCTACAACATGTTCCTGGTTCTCGCTACTCACCTGGCCTCAAATTACGTTAATTTCCTTGGTCCCAGCGTTTCTCTACAACAATTATTCCTTCCTTCATTCCCTTTTTTCTACATCCTTCATTTTCTGTCCTGTCTATTTTTCGCCGTCCTCCTTCCACCTCTATCACATATAATGCACTTAGCTTTTCGCTCTTATTATATCGAACATGATGCTGTAGCAGTAATTTCTGTCTTGGATATTTACTTATCTTCCACCTTTAAGCTGTCAGGTTTTCAAATCTCACCCGATGCTGTCCTCTGCTGTCCCCAACAATTAGTACTTCCTTCTGGTTGACTTTTCCGAAGTCTACCCGGTTTCGAAAAACCTCACCAGTCTTTTCCTTCAACCCTCTTCCTTCTCCTTCAACCCTTCTGCCAATAGGAGCCACTGACTCCGGAAGCTTGCATACATAATACCTTTTATATGCGTATTCTCCTGCCGCTGCTAGGTGAGCAGAGTTTTTTGTCTGTGCAGTTACATTATATTTTCAGAAATTATTTTGGTTTGTATAAAAATTATGTTTGTTTCATCGCAAAAGTTTTGACAAATGTTCATTGACAGTGGTATGGATCAGATGACATGTTTACCCTCACCTCAATTCACCTTGCCAATTTTCGACATTGTCAAGCTATCCTGCGGTGATGTTAAGAAGGAGATGTTTATTCACCATGTCTATTTATCATTCTGGTTCTGCCGAATTTATATCATCCCTAACTTTTTAGTCAACGAAGAGCATATGACTAATACTATGAGAACGCAAGCTGATGTGCGCAGGAACTATCTTAAAATCGTTATTTGGCTTTCCAAAAGTCTCCAAAATGAAATTATAGCTATCTTTGTCTGTAGAAAAATATGCGTTATACCCTGGTTACTAAGAAAGTAATTATCGTAACCTGTGATCCTATGAATGACATACCTGTAGGTGTAGACTATACACATATCAAATAAAGTTTTGCATCACCTCGGTTCTGAGAGTTCCGGAACCTGAACAGAAAATTGGAATATCGATCAACATAAACATCATTTCAGCCCTAATTATTGCTCATGAAAACCACACAACTCATGTTGTACCAACGTACAGCGAGACCTTCAGAGGTGGTGGTCCAGATTGCTGTACACACTGATACTTCTAATACCCAGTAGCACGTCCTCTTGCATCGATGCATGCCTGTATCCGTCGTGGTATACTATCCACAAGTTCATCAAGGCACTGTTGGTCACGATTTTCGCACTCCTCAAAGGCGATTCGGCGTAGATCACTCAAAGTGATTGGAGGGTCACCTCGTCCATAATCAGCCCTTTTCAATCTATCCCAGGTTTTTTCGATAGGGTTCATGTCTGGGTAACATGCTGGCCACTCTAGTCGAGCGATGTCGGTATCTTGAAGGAAGTCATTCACAAGATGTGCACGATGGGGGCGCCAAATGTCGTCCACGAAAACGAATGCCTCGCCAATATGTTGCCGATGTGGTTGCACTATCGGTCGGAAGATGGCATTCACGTATCGTACAGCCGTTATGGCGCCTTCCATGACCACCAGCGGCGTGCGTCACCCCCACATAATGCCACCCCAAAACAGCAGGGAACCTCCACCTTGCTGCACTGGCTGGACAGTGTGTCTAGGGCGTTCAGCCTGACCGGGTTGCCTCCAAGCACGGCCGGCCAGGGTGGCCGAGCAGTTCTAGGCGCTACAGTCTGGAACCGCCCGACCGCTACGGTCAGAGTTTTGAATCCTGCCTCGGGCATGGATGTGTGTGATGTCCTTAGTTAGGTTTAAGTAGTTCTAAGTTCTAGGGGACTGATGACCTTAGAAGTTAAGTCCCATAGTGCTCACAGCCATTTGAACCATTTTTTAACCTCCAAGCACGTCTCCGACGATTATCTGGTTGAAGGCATATGCCACACTTATCGGTGAAGAGAACGTGATGCCAGTCCTGAGCGGTCCATTCGGCATGTTGTTGCGCTCATCTGAACCGCGCTGCATGGTGTCGTGGTTGCAAAGATGGACCTTGCCGAGGACGTCAGGGTTGAAGTTGCGCATCATGCAGCCTATTACGCACAGTTTGAGTCGTAAGACGACGTCCTGTGGCTCCACGAAAAGCATTATTCAAGATGGTGGCGTTGTTGTCAGGGTTCCTCCGAGCCATAATCCGTAGGTAGCGGTCATCCAATGCAGTAATAGCCCTTGGGCTGCCTGATCGAGGCATGTCATGGGCAATTCCTGTCTCTGTGTATCCTCTCCCCATGTCCGAACAATATCGGTTTTGTTCACCCCGAGACACCAAGACGCTTCCCTTGTCGAGAGCCCTTCCTGGCACAAAGTGACAATGCGGACGCCATCGAACCGCGGTATTGACCGTCTAGGCATGGTTGAACTACGGACAAGACGAGCCGTGTACCTCCTTCCTGGTGGAATGACTGGAACTGGTCGGCTGTCTGATCCCTTCCGTCTAATAGGTGCTGCACATACATGATTGTTTACATCTTTGGGCGGATTTAGTGACATCTCCGAACAGTCAGAGAGACTGTGTCTGTAGTACAATATCCACAGTCAAGGTCTATCTTTCAGGAGTTCTGGGAACCGGGATGATGCAAAACTTTTTTGTCATTTGTGTATAAGTGTAATGCTTTACTACTTATACATACACTTGTCTGTTACAAAAATACCACTCATGTCCAACATGAAGCTAAGAACCGTGTTGACTTGTATTTTACCTGCTTTTCTAGTACTGTAATCATATAAAATTTATTTTTATTACCGACATAATTTTTGTCCAATCCTGGATGGTTGCTGATACTGATGAAGTTTACTTCTTACAAGGATACTTCTGAGCTCTAACGTCAGGAACCGCGAGAAATTATATTTAGAATAGCACCTTATCATAAAAAACACATAGCTGTATCATTTCCATGCAACACGTTACATTCTACCACAAATGACATTTTAATAGAGGGAAACAAAGTAAAAAATATCAGTACCATACCAGGTAAATCATAAGTAATTCAATAAAATCAGTGCGTCACTAAATTTTCAGTTTATAGTTAAAAATGCCTTGCTTAAAGTAATTATAGTAGCTCAAAACACACACATCCTACACACATGGTTGTGCTTACATTAGTGCTCATAGTGCAGATGCGGGATTTCGATGAAGTGGTTAAAACAAAATGGAAGAAAACAATGCGTATACGTGACTAAAGCCATGTTTTTGCATTCAAAAGCAATTTCACATTCAAACAGTCCAATATCAAAAGCCACACTAATTACGTTTTCAAATGATTATATGGGTATTTCAGTGTCATAACCTGCCACGGACCAAGTTAACGACAGTGAGCTGGAAAAAAGAAGCCTTAGCTATCCTCTATGGTGTCAGGAAATTTCATCAATATCAGCGTGGTAGAAAATTTTCCTCTTGATAGATCATGAACCGGTGACTGTTCTTTCTCATCCGACGAAAGATGTGGCTGGTTGTATAGCACAGAAGCTGTAACGTTCGACCTGCAGTACACCACCCAAACGCAGACTCACTCTCGCTTATCTATGGGAAATGATCCGGAATTTGATGCATCAGAAGCTTCATGTCTTCAAAATGATTAATCTGATTCGCAAGCACTGGATGTTTTTCTCACCAATTTATAGTGTGTCGCACAAGTACTGAAAGGGATCAGTTATTAAGACTGCTCAAGTATTACAATCGGATGGGTTGTCCTCGTCATCCGAAATCCATTTCAGGTGCTGTAGTACACAAATACGTATTACGCGCAACGCAACAGCCTTTCTCTTGAAAATGTTATAATTTTATTGCATTGTCCTAATAAACAAACTCGTCATAAAACCCACATCACGGCACCAACATGTTCTGAAACTTTTACTTTGAAAGTATTGGGGAATCGTTATAACTAAGCATCTAGCATGCCAGCATTGTACGTGGCTCGGGTTTGTCAAGCAGACAGAACAAATGACTGAGTACCGTCACGTATACGCAGACACCAGGATTTTTTCAGTTGGCTCAGTTGGCCTCAATCTGGCGGTCCTTGGTAATGCATTAACACTGATTTTGCTGGTCGCTTCTGAAACACATGGTGGCTGATTATCGTCAATGCATACAGCAGATAACAATTTGTCAATCCAGTGAATACGACAATTAGCGCTAGCACTATAAAAGCACTCACTTCTGCCATTTGCTTGGAAAGTTTTCCACCAACAAGCGTTTCGGGCATTGGTCTGCAGTTTCTTTTGTTGGTACTTTAACAATTTTGCTGGCAACATGGGATTCATCATATCCGAACGGCAACAATCTCTGAATCGGACGGTGAAGCCGAATGTTTAGTTCGGAGTTTCCAGGCTCATATATTCGAGCTTTGTGCTTCGCATTCGAGGGAAAATGCTTTGTTGTTACTTCTTAGCACCTATCGCACTCTGACATCTGACGACGCTTCGCTGGAAGAATCGTTACAGTGCGAAAGTGCTGTAACAAATATGTCTGAAACAAAAGGCCACGAACAGCATCCGATTTGCGGGGGGAGGGGGGGGGGGCGTTCTCTTGATGCTCAGTTCCTACTGAAGTAAGAATAGGGGATAAAAAGTTTTTGGTCTAGTCCGGACCAGCTATCATTTGTATAGTCATTCGAGCATCTGTCTTCCTGTAGCTGCAATGCTTGAATGACGGACCGGAGCTCGCGCCCAGGCAGATTGTGCAAATCGATTAACTTCTTTTCAAAAGATTTTAACTGGACTGAAATTAATTCTCGGCTAACGGCACTATTTATATGTGCACCGTTCAGATTTTACGTGCAAAGACAGTCATCCATAAATAACTCCGACTGGTGAAAGCTGATGGTTCAGATTTCGTCCACCGATGTATCGGATCTTGGTTTAAGTAAAATTTTAACCGTTGGAAAAGATCGTGCTTCGTTTGGATTTTATGCGCAAAAACCACGTTTTTCTGATATGTTTTTGAAGCGCGCCACTTCTGTACTTAAAATCTGTACGAGTCGGTTCAAACTCTGCACGAAGGTAGATAAGTGGATAATGTGAAAACGATTTTTTTTTATCCAGTAGTCTTCATCCGTTGTCGAGATACGAAGGTCTTAAGTCATGCTAAATGCATCACTTAAATTTCGTTCTTACCCGAACTGAGTGAGCGGAAACGGTTTAAAGTGAATAGAATAAATAAAAAATACGTTCTTACGACAATATTGAAAACTCGTTATTTTTATCCAATAATATTTTTCCGTTTGGATTTGCTCGCAATAAACACGTTTTTCTGGGAGATTTGTGAAGCGCGCCACTTCTACACTTAAAAATTCTATAAATCGGTTCAAACTTTGTATTCAGATTTTACGTGCAAAAACGTTTGTGGGCTTTTTAAGCGAGCACTACTATCAGACTCTGGAACCAGTTGAAATTTTGTAAGAAGCTAGACAAATATGTTTAATTCATGATCATCCCGTTGTTTTGTGAAAGCTTCATCCGTTGCCACGATATAAGCAACATGGATCGAAAGACAATTAAAAACCTATACTGGATCAGTCGTCGCCCGAGTCAACAAAAGTCTACATCGGCTGCAAAGCGACGGAGGTCTAACGTCTGAAGTTTGGTAGGGTGAAAGTTGGGACCCATAATGTAAAATGCTCCTATTGATGCACAAAAAAGGCGAATATGTCCTGGGCAGGTTTAGGGATGTAAAAGAAAGGAGGTAGTTTTTCCACTTATCTGCCAGCTTCAGTCACATTTAGATCAAAACATCTTAACATATTTGCGCTTATTTACTAGTTAACACTACTTCCCCTGCACAGTGAGCTCTTTTAGATCTACCCTCTGTTACACGAATGGGGATAGGTGTAAGAACGAGTAGCACAAATTTATGTGCATCTAGAGACTGGGATACATCTACAATTGGAAGTATCCGAATGTGGGCGTGCATCTATAATATAATAATGAGAATTATCCCAGATTGGGGATGCATTCATCCTAAAGTTGAATGATGATTTGTGTCATATTGCACGACATGAAAAATGAAATATTGGATATGTTGCGGTTGGCAGGAGAGCCAACCGTGTTCCTAAAGGAGGCCGAAATGCACGCGTCTCAGCTCACGCAGGCTGGCGTGAGGTCTGGAACACGAAAAGGGAATTAGAATAGAGAAAAACGGACGTAGCTGGTGGAATACTTAACTTTAATCCATTAATGGAGAACGTTGCTCTTTATGGTACATGATTCACAATATCAACAGTACGGATACTGGCGCCTTGCTAGGTCGTAGCAAATAACGTAGCTGAAGGCTATGCTAACTATCGTCTCGGCATATGAGAGCGTAGAAGTCAGTGAACCATCGCTAGCAAAGTCGGCTGTACAACTGGGCTGAGTGCTAGGAAGTCTCTCTAGACCTGCCGTGTGGCGGCGCTCGGTCTGCAGTCACTGATAGTGGCGACACGCGGGTCCGACGTATACTAACGGACCGCGGCCGATTTACAGGCTACCACCTAGCAAGTGTGGTGTCTGGCGGTGACACCACAGGATAACACGATGGCAAATGTCATGTTATATGACATAACATCATGTATCACGTTCCATTAATTGACACGGTGCATTTGAAACGTCCCCTTTGAACAATTGTACATGACTGTGCTTAAACTGACACACAATATTTTTAGCGCAACGCAATCTGACTTTTAATAATCCCTACAAAAGAATGCCCCTGGCTAACATTAACCTACAACTTTCATGAATCACTTACCTCATAAAAATCTTCGTTACTCGAACTACTGCAATACAGCGAGCGCCACTACTGCCGGCTAAATAAAAGATTCAAACTACTGAAGGCACTAACTACTGATAGGCATAGTTAGCAAATGAAAGATTTTGATAGAGAACAAACACTGTATTTACCTTAATATTGTTCAAAAGTCATATTATGTATATCAGTTCATGACATCCAGTCTTAAAAATGTCAAAACTCCGCCATCTATCTCCCCACATTCACCACTGCTGGCGGCTCACCTCCAACTGCGCAACGCGCTGTTAACATCCAGCTGCCCAACACTACAATGGCGAGTATTATAACAATGCCCACCAGCCTCAGACTGCACACAGCACAGTCAGTGATTTTCATATAGAGCGCTACGTGGCGTTACCAATAAAAAAAAAAACCTAAACAGCCTACTTACACATTGTAGAACATAAAGTGTTTACTAATACTAACAAGCAAAAAGACGCCAATGCGTCAAGATGTTTTGACTTAAAACTCCTTGCAGTCAAAAGCCAGTTCCCTTCTTTTACATCCCTAGCTCTACCCACGATATATTTGCCTTTTTTGTGGTATGATAGGAGCATTTTTTATTCTGGTTATTAAATGATCCAGTCGCCACTTTTTGATTATCTACACTGATGAAAAAAAAAACACTGCAGCAAAACATAATTAATGTAGAGCAATGAAATATCGGAAATACATTTATTTAGGCAACATCTTTAAGTGATTAACATTACAATATCGCAGGCTAATGTAAGTGCTAGATAAGCCACTGCAAATGTGAAATTATCGTACATTATAACCGGTAAATCGCCAGAATATTGAATGCAAGCGTGCAGACGTGCATATGTCGTGTTGCACAGGTGACACGTGTCGGTTTGTGGGATTGAGTTCCATACTTGTTGCATTTGGTCGGTCAATACAGGGATGGTTAATGCTGTTTTCGGATGACGCTGGAGTTGTCTGATGATGTCCCATATGTGCTCGACTAGAGACAGATATGATGAACAGGTCAAGACAACATGTCAGCACTCAATAAAGAAGTTTTGTTACAACAGTGGTATATGGGCGAGCGTTATACTGTTGGAAAACAGTCCCCCTGAACAAAATCTTCCTGGATTACAACCCGCGTCATTTCGAATAAAACACTCGAGCTTTCGATAGCTGTCTCCGCAATGATCGTTACGAGTTGCAATCACTGACTGCCTGGGCTAGCGGCTCCGTCCTGGCGCGGGAGCGAGTGAGGTCGTGTGACTATGGCCTCTCGTCGGGTAGACCGTTCGCCAGGTGCGAGTCTTTCGATTTGACGCCACTTCGGCGACTTGCGCGTCGTTGGGGATGAAATGATGATGAGTAGGACAACACAACACCCAGTCCCTGGGAGGAGAAAATCTTTGACCCAGCCGGGAATCGAACCCGGGCCCTTAGGATTAACATTCTGTTGCGCTGACCACTCACTTACCGGGGGCGGACAGTGAGTGAGGTCACACAACGTGAGCAGCCGGCGCCATGTTGGAAACTGCGGCTTCTGCGTCCTACAAGGGTCAAGCCTATGTCTCTGCTTTTGCTCAATGCCCAAAGCCCACCCCATGCCCTACTAAGAGTGTACACCTGGTCTCTGTTAAAAATGTTGCTGTTTATTCTAATATCGGCCTCTTCATTGATAAAATTGGGATGTGGTTTGAGCCAAAACTCTCTTTTGCTCAAATTGCATTTTATGCCCGTTTTCTAGGCAATTTTCAGGCGTTGCCAAAGTCTCAATTTCCCTATGTTTGCTGTGTAGCGAATGCTCTGCACAATGCACGACAACAGTGCATATGGTTTGACCTATGTAAATACTACCACATTCATAGAGGACACTATACAAGCCAGAAATTCGAAGACCTTTGTCGTCTTTAATGGAGTGTAACGTATCTCTTATCTTGGATACTAGCTGGAACAATGCCTTCAATCCATACCTCTTCAGCACGCGCCCAGGTTTGCTAGTAATTGCTCCACAGTATGGAAAGAATGCAGCTGGCTTGGCCTCTTCCGCCGATTCACGAGGACAACTCCTGGAATACTCTACATGAATGGCAGTAAAAGGGGTCGAAACAGCAGACTGACGTACAAATTTGCAATCAGGATGCATCAGATAGCCAGCTCATGCTGCAATACACAATCGTATCCCGGATCGCAACTCCAGATGTACATCCCATGTGTCTAGCACGCATACAAGTTCGCTGCAGTTTCTCAGTTGGCCTCCTCCTAACCAACACACGGCCGTCACTAGCACCTAGGCAGAACCAGCTTGCATCAGAAAACACAACAGGGCTCTACTCTGCTCTCCAACGGGCTCTCGTTTGACACCCCTAAAGTCACAAATGGCGGTAGTTTGGGGTCAGTGGAATGTACTGTACAGGGCGTCTGGCTCGGAGCTGTCTTTAACGTACTCGATTTGTAACAGCTGTTTGTGTCACTGCGGTTCCAACTGGTGCTCAAATTACTGCTGCAGATGCAACCCAATGCCCCAGGGCCACGCGCCAAATAGGGTCCAGGTGGCCGTCAGGAGCCCGGTCTTCTTGTGACTGTACATTCCTGTGACCACCACTGCCAGCAGTCATGTACAGTGGCTGCATTCCTGCCATGTTTTTATGCAATATCGCGGGAGGAACACCCAACTTCTCGAAGTCGTATTACATGAGCTTGTTGAACCTCAGTGAGGTGTTGATTATGGCGCCTTTGTCATCCTTGGCTAACGCCATCTCACCATGTCAAATCTCGACCTCGACCGCTACAGCGCGTATTTAAACCAAATCCGATTTGCATCTTCCTAGCGGCGCTACTAGCGTCATTCTCAAGCGAAATCTGTATAGACATCATCTTCCAACTGAACACTACTAGCAATTAAAATTGATACACCAAGAAGAAATGCAGATGATAAACGGGTATTCATTGGACAAATATATTATACTACAACTGACATGTGACTACATTTTCACGCAGTTTGGGTGCATAGATCCTGACAAATCAATACCCAGAGCAACCACCTCTGGCCGTAATAACGGCCTTGATACGCCTGGGCATTAAGTCAAACAGAGCTTGGATGGCGTGTGCAGGTACAGCTGCCCATGCAGCTTCAATACGATACCACAGCTCATCAAGAGTAGTGACTGGCGTAATGCGACGAGCCAGTTGCTCGGACACCATTGACCAGACGTTTTCAGTAGGTGAGAGATCGCGAGAATGTGCTGGCCAGGGCAGCAGTCGAACATTTTCTGTATCCAGAAAGGCCTGTACAGCACCTGCAACACGCGGTCGTGCATTATCCTGCTGAAATGTAGGGTTTCGCAGGGATCGAATAGAGGGTAGAGCCACGGGTCATAACACATCTGAAATGTAGCGTCCACTGTTCAAAGTGCCATCAATGCGAACAAGAGGTGTCCGAGACGTGTAGCCAATGGCTCCCCATATCATCACGCCTGGTGATACGCCAGTATGGCGATGACGAATACACGCTTCCAATGAGCGTTCACCGCGATGTTGCCATACAGTGATGCGACCATCATGAAGCTGTAACCAAAACATGGATTAATCCGAAAAAATGACGTTTTGCCATTCGTACACCCAGGTTCGTCGTTGAGTACATCATCGTAGGCGCTGCTGTCTGTGATGCAGCGCCGGCCAGAGTGGCCGAGCCATTCTAGACACTACAGTCTGGAACCGCGTGACCGCTACGGTCGCAGGTTCGAACCCTGCCTCGGGTATGGATGTGTGTGATGTCTTTAGGTTAGTTACGTTTAAGTAGTTCTAAGTTCTAGGGGATTGATGACCACAACAGGTAAGTCCCATAGTGCTCAGAGCTATTTGAACCATTTTTGTTGCAGCGTCAAGGATAACCGCAGCCATGGTCTCCGAGCTGACAGTCCATGCTGCTCCAAACGTCGTCGAACTGTTCATGCAGATGGTTGTTGTCTTGCAAACGTCCCCATCTGTTGACTCAGGGATCGAGACGTGGCTGCACGATCCGTTACAGCCATGCGGATAAGATGCCTGTCTTCTCGCCTGCTTGTGATACGTCGCCGTTGGGATCCAGCTCGGCGTTCCGTATTACCCTCCTGAACCCACCGCTGCTAACAGTCATTGGATGTCGACCAACGCAAGCTGCAATGTCACGATACGATAAATCGCAATCGCGATAGGCTACATTCTGACCTTTATCAAAGTCGGAAACTTGATGGTACGCATATCTTCTCCTTACACGTGGCATCACAACAACATTTCACCAGGAAACGCCGGTCAACTGCTGTTATGTATTAGAAATCGGTTGGAAACTTTCCTCATGTCACCACGTTGTAGGTGTCGTCACCAAGATTGGTCTCAAAAGCCAATCATTTTCATATCACATCATCTTCTTCCTGTCGGTTAAATTTCGCGTCTGTAGCACGTCATCTTCGTGGTGTAGCAATTTTAATGGCCAGTAGTGTAGAATCGCGCCTGACAACTTTCATTTATGTCGCACAACTCCTTCCTGGGGCTGTATTTTTCCTGTCACTGTAGTTCATCCTCAACAGCCTGCTTCAGACGCCAACTTTACAATGAAGTTCCGCATGAAGGACGAAGTCATGTATCGTGTCTTCGACAAGCCTCGTAACTGAGAAGCAGGCATCATCTCTCAGCTGATTGGCTGAACTCCCAGACAACTCCCCTTGAGCATATTTCCATGACCTGCCGTTCGGGTGCCGGGGTCGTCACGCTGTTGTGCCATTGAGGTCGACCCCTGCCCGCCTACGCAACCGTTGCCGCAGCATCAGTCGCCGTTCATAACGACGCGAATCACCGGCATCGAACCTGCATCAGATCTACAGTGTTTGGCATCCACAGCAGCGCCAATGCCGCACTCATCTATAGTGTTGAATGCACGTCCATCCGTAAGTTTTGTGGCGAACGTTTCGCAAGGCGAATGTCGGGCCGCTCGTTGGTTGGTGCCCCACAGCCAACTCCGTCAGCAGCGCCACAGCACATACCGCTTCCACATCGTCGCTCCCACCCACACTACGCGACGGCGGTGCACAATTTTGGAGGAGGCTGGAGGAGGTATGTGATATCGTCCGTGTCTTCGTCGAATGCATATAGCATGTAGCGCGCCACTCACACCTCCGCAAAGAGATATGTAAAGGTAAGACCACACTGAGCGGAATTCCATTGCAGAACAGCGGTGCTGCACGACGCAACGAAGTATTGTTTATATGAGATCGTATGAGGCAGAACGCACTGCGCGGCAGCGAAACTGCACGGTGCAGCACCACAAGGTAAAGTTGACTAACTGGTCAACTACGACTCGCCGTACGGTGGCGCGTACTTCCGTTGTCGCTACTGCATTACAACTGCCGCGATCCTGCTCGTCATTCAAATCGTATAAAAGTTAAATGGATGTAACTGAAAATCCAGAGTTATATGGCCTTCAAAATGAACATTATGCATGGTGCGGAGCATAAATCCAGACAAATTTCAGTTTGAATTTCCCGCCATTCGTAGTCCCGCCGGAGGTCGCGATTGGCGTTCTTGAAAGCCACAGGCATCTGGTAAACAGTCAGAACCTCAAAATAGCCAAGATGTTACGAGCAAGTGCGGAGTACAACCGACGAGCCGCGATTATAGAAAGTTTTCGAGCTGGGCGTTCGCCCACTGAAATAATTCTATACCTCGGGTACCCGAGGTCAACTGTTTACAATACCGTGGCCAAGTATAATGCTTCGGTGAACTCTGGGGAAGGTCCCGCCGAGGAAACCTTCTAAACATTCATGGTGGTGTCTGTTTGTACTATATCGTGTCTCCATACCACTTTTGCGCAACGACGCTCTGAGCGTGTTTTGTAGGGAATTGACTAGTTTGAACCTGGGACCTGTTGCTGGTAAGGAGACGCCAGACCACAAATGACATGTAGAATTCAGAAGAGTTCAGTGAGCCTAGCGATGATATAACCAAATACTTAATGATCTCAGCGTCAGCTCCACTGCACTCCCTGTAAAAGAATCTTAATACTAACTAAATTTAATGGAAAGGGTTCAAGGCTTTCCTATTTTTAGTTAGCTGGTAAAATAACGTCGAAAAAGCAGTTACGTTTACCATTGGAAATTTTATTCTACTCACAAAACATCGTTTATTAATTGCACTATTGATAAAAGGAATTGTTTTAATACAGGATGGTAAAAACCAACTGCGTTCAACAAAAATGTGAACGAATATTCCCTAAATGGGTTTCCAAGTTCTACAATCGATCGAAGAATGACCTATGCCATATCACATCTATAATCTAGGTTAAATTTAAGTTTCACAAAAGAGAAAACTATCAAAATGGTCTACAGTGACCCTCAATTATCTTTAATTACTTATCTAACTTGTCGTAAATTACAGTGGCTGATGTGGCTTCTCAATAACTATATAAAAGAAAAATCATCGCGTTTCATATCTGTTCTTCAAGTGGCAAATGTGAACACCATGAGTTTTAACTAACGATTGACACTAGTATTACGCAAAAAAAGGGGGTGTAACAGATGAGACTTCTGCAGTTCTGAGTGAAGCCTTATGCGCTCAAACATGCGGCATCGCGTGCGTTCACTACCTTGTCGGTGTTTAGGCAGCGTCAGGGCGACAGCGGCCGGCGCACCAGCCATCCAGCTCGCCGTCTCGGAATCAACCCTCTTAACTTCTCCTTACTACAATTTACCGAAGTAGATTTAAACAACCTATCTGGCTGTGTTTTCATCTGACCAATCAGGGTCTCAATGTTAACCTTAAGCTCCGCCTACAAAAATGGTCTATCCAATGAGAAACGTTATATTTTTTGTGGTGGGGCAATGTTTTTAAAGTTTACAACGTAACAGAGACGCTAAAAAGTCTCACGCTAAAACCTGCAGCTGGTGTGGTCCTTTTAGCGTTATCGTAAGATCTATACTGTTCTTCTGGAGGGCTCTATCTTTTAACATGGGCTGGGGGGTGGTCCTTGACGTACCTGAGACGCGAAAAAGTCTCACGCTAAAACGTGCGGGTGGTGAGCCTTAGTGGTTAGCTGGCGACGTGGGTGTCCAGCCCCTCCCTTATCGTAGGGCCTTCTAGCTTAACACGGCTCTGCTCTCGGCTTCTGTTCTCGTTTCTCCCCTCGAAACTGCGTCGGTCTCTCGGTGGGAAGGTACGACATGCATTTAGGTATTCTTGTGTTAGTCTATGGCATTCCATTTGCTCACTCGTTACTTGTATTACTTTGGTTAATTTAATGTCACGATTTATTCGGAGCTATATGACATACTACTGGATTTGCTTATCATGTCAGGGTTTTCATGGAAGGTGTTGGATTTGCCTGACACCTTACAACCTCATTCGAGGAAACGCGTGACACGAACTGCGCCTGTCATCGAAAAGGCTGGGGTGCTGATTCCGGAGGACCCAGGGCAATCGCTAAGGAAATCGGCGCCAGTATTGAATGTTAGAAAGAGAATAATGAGTCGGATGGCAGAGGAGTACCTCATACGAGCCATTTAGTCCAAAACTGGTTCTCGCGTGAAGTTGACATGTTCTGGCCAAAGAAGTTCTGGTCCCTGAACTGCCCGATTTTGAACCCCCTCAACTAATAACTTTGGAACGTAGACGAAAGAGTTACCAATAAGACGAGGCACCCTGATGTCGCATCTCTACATACGCTATAGAAGGAGCATTCGGGAATATGGACAGTGTTGTTTTAAAGAGTGCTTGCAATCGCTTCAAGACAAGATTGGAAGCGGTCATTGCGGCTGAATCGGGTTGCAAAGAGTAATGTTGCTCTTGAAAAATGGCACTACTTATATGTAAAAGGATTTTCATTTCCATTTTGTTTTAATAAATTTACTTTTAAAAGAAGTTTCATTTCTCTGGATTTAAGCGCCCCACCATGTGTGAAGAGAAGCAAAAGAAACAACATTAGGAAAGAACTTACCAAAGAAATTGTAACAAACATAACGTACGAATAACTACAATTTATTTTCTTTAATTTAGTGTAACAGACGGTCAGGTCTTTATTTTTTATAGCCACGTGGTTATTATTAAACTTGTTTCTACTTACTTTCTCTCCGACGACATCCCCTCTTCGTCATGATGTTTTGCCACCCAAATTAGCTGCGGAGAATTTACACAATCATGGAATTTATTCCTTAGTTGGATAGCATTATTTACGAAAGTGCCTCATATACAGGGTGTTCTGAAATTATCGTTACAAACTTCCAGGTATTGTAGAGGGGAGCGAGTAGATACTATTCTGAACAGGACCCATGTCCGGAAATGTACCTTTTCCGTGCTATGACCGTTTGAAACATGTTTGCTAGGTAGATTTGCAACAAGGTAGTCATGTTGGGGGGGGGGGGGTGATTAATCTGATCGACTGATGACATTTGACGTCTGTCCTATCGCTTTGACCTGGTTCGAGCCTTATTCACGTGTCTGTGAGTGTTAGAGTAACATGGGTGACTACACGTTTGCAGAATGCACCGACATGGTCCTTCTGAATAGCGAAGCTCGCAGTAATGGAAGAGCTTCTCGTCGCCTTTATCAAAATCGTTATGCACAACGCCCGACTCTATCGTATACCCTTTACACAACGATTACGCAACGGCTTTGAGAGGAGGTATCTCCAGTGTCAGCAGGCGTGACTAGTGCTCCCAAGGAGATGCCGCACATCCGAATTGGAAGAGGCTGTACTGCATCATGTTTAAGAGAACCCGTCAACGAACACACGAGCAGTTGCACATGCAATGGATGTTGCTCCCAGCACAGTCTGACATGTTGTGGATGACTAGCAACTACATCCATACCAACTCCAACACTCCATACCACCTCTAACTCACAGATACGTGAATGAGACTGTAACCAGGTAAGAGAGGTAGAACAGACGTCATATGACATCAGTCAATAACAAGTTTTCAAAGAACTTGTGTTCCTAAACAAAATATTAGGTAATCACTCCCCTCTAATAATCCTTAAGGTTTGTAACGGGAATTTCCGAATACCTTGTATGAAGAGCGTTTCTTAATTGCGTCTCCTCAGTGCACCATTGTCAAACAACTTTCTATCGTGGTCATGAAATTTTCACTCTGCAGCGGAGTGTGCGCTGATATGAAACTTCCTGGAAGATTAAAACTGTGGGCCAGGCCGAGACTCAAACTCAGGACCTTCGCCTTCGCGGGCAAGTGCTCTACCAAAGATTTTTTTTTTTCAAAATCTGTGCCACTGCCGATACTTCAACCACGGATTTATGGTTATTTTTTTCGTTTTTTTCTAAAACAGCGCCTTAGACTGCTTTTTTCTTTCTTTTTAATTTTTTTAATTTTTTTAAATATTATCTGTTACTCTACCAAATTTTTATATAAAAATTAAATTACAATAGAAACGCGGTTCATCCACTTTATATCAACTGAGCTACCCAAGCACGACGCAACTTTGTCTTGTGTCTGAGGAAATTGTGCAAGAAATAAATGGCAAGAATTACGTTCCCCGCATTATGTGGACGGAGACAGTAAATCCTAAATTTTGGCACAGTATTCGAAAACCGTTTTCTGAAACTCTTCAGGCTCTTTTATGTCTGTAACTGTATACTTCTTTCGATTGGCCATCTAGTTGTGTACCAGGATAAGGAAACGCTTCGTCTCCAACAATCAGGTGAGGCATCGAACACTTGTGTCTTGTAATTCTTCTGGGCGTGGTATAGTCAGAGTATTAGTTTCCAGTTTTGTTGCTAAATTTGACCGTGGAAAGATCCCCACGTCGCTATTCTTTCCAAGGTCATCAATATTGCTCATCCAAGTGACATTTTTTCTTTATTAAACCTTTTAGCATGCATTTATGGGAGAAAACATAAATTTTCGTGCGACATTGATCCAGGTGCAAATACCACCGTCTTCTCCGTATTCTGTAAATTTCCTACTTTAGAATTGATCTTACCTTGAAAAATACATTCTGCCATATTGTTCCAAATGAAAAACCACACTTCGATCGTTATGTCTCGAAGTCATGGCTCCAATTTAGTGCGAAAACTGAAGTGATACAAGTGAAAAATATTATTTTGATTGTGGCTTATTGCTTGGAGTGTGTGTAATTTATTATATTAAAGACAACACAGGTGCTTATTTTGTGTATCAATGATCGTTAAATTTTTATAGAACTGAATATATAGTAATTTTTCAACTTGTGCCAAAAAATTTTTTTTGCCATAGTCAGCTGTCTCATGCCCGTTATTTTTTCAGTTTCGAGTGTTTATATTCTCTTTGGTTACAACTGTACAGAAAAGTATAAAGCGATTGACCACAAACCTAATGAAACAGATTTGTAAGCATTTCAGCTAAGCCTCCGAAATTATATACCTGCACAGCCCAGGGAAGCAAAGCCAACACTATACACAAACATCTACATCTACATCCATACTCCGCAAGCCACCTGATGGTGTGTGGCGGAGGGTACCTTGAGTACCTCTATCGGTTCTCACTTCTATTCCAGTCTCCTATTGTTCGTGGAATGAAGGATTGTCGGTATGTTCCTGTGTGCGCTCTAATCTCTCTGATTTTATCCTCATGGTCTCTTCGCGAGATATACGTAGGAGGGAGCAATATACTGCTTGACCCTTCGGTGAAGGTATGTTCTCGAATCTTCAACAAAATTCCGTACCGAGCTACTGAGCGTCTCTCTTTCAGAGTCTTCCACTGGAGTTTATCTATCATCTCCGTAACGCTTTCACGATTACTAAATGATCCTATAACGATGCGCGCTGCTCTCCGTTGGATCTTCTCTATCTCTTCTATCAACCCTATATGGTACGGATCCCACACTGATGCAAGATATAAAAAAAATCTTTAATTTGTTCCACCAGTTTATCATCCGTTCGGGCTATCAGTTCTGCATGTACCAACGATGACGTCTAGGAAAGTGAAAATTCGCTATCCTCCGGATTTCGAGACGACTAAGTCGGATTACCTCTTTCGATCTTCAGTGCTATGATGTGATGCAACTGTATTTTCATTATTTGATTGTACCAAAGTGATCCAAGCTATTTTTTTAATGATGAAACCAATCATTTGTATCTTCCACTGAAAATATTTCGATAAAATATTTTTTTAAATTTATTCTTACATATTAGTCAAAATTTAATTAAAGACTAAGCCATATAAATGTCTAGTTTCCTTAAATCAAACTCGTTTTCCCAGTTTTATCTAAATGATGAGAATGCCACTTAGATAAGTATGGTTCTACTGCCGCCATTCACAGTCGTTTTCCTGCCATAAAAAAGAAATTATTATCACACCCATGTCACTTTCGTCCATTTTGCTCGGAGATTGTCGAACGACTTATATAGGAAATTTGCTATGTATTGTCGCGACGCTGTAGTTCAGACGCGTGTAACAAATAGAGCAGCATAGTAAGGTTGCTCTGCTGGAGTGCAGTTCTGTTCAGTGCGGTCTTACCTTTAAGCGGGCTCGCGAGCTGCTGCTATACTGGGTTTGCCCTATGCCGCTAGGTGGCGGTACACACGCCACCACAAGACGCCGAATTCGCTTCGCCTCACTGCTAGCAATAATTGTGATTGGACTGCGAGTCTGTTTAAGCCGCTGCACGCAGAGCTCCGCTCCAGATAATCCTCAGATTATTCTCAGGTCACGCCGAGCTTACGAAAGACAGTGCAGCGAGACATTACGAACACAGAACGACGCAATTGCAACTCCCACTGCTAATGAATATTGTGACCTAGTACTAGTGGAATAGACATAGATACTGCAGAGAGACCAAAGGGTACAAAGTTACACATGCGTAATACTGTACATATTGCAAATAAATAATTCATGGTTTAATCACTCTGTAGTGTCTGATGTGTTCTAGAGTGTTCATCCACCTCATTACGCAGGACAATAATCCAGCCTTGCCAGAGGATTTAAGCTGACTACCAGTTTATCCAGATCAAACACGACTTATTTGTAATGGTGGCCTTATAGAGACTAATATTAAGATATCAGTTAAGTGACCTACACAGGAAAAACTATCATCATAATGAAATAAGAGATATCAAAGCTCTGACAGAAAGATTTAAGGGTTCATTTTCCCCACACGCTATTAGAGAGTTAAATAGTAGAAAAATAGCCCGACGGTGGTTCCAAGATCTCTCTGCCAGACACTTGAGTGTGAACTGCAGTGTGATCATATAGATGTAGGAGAGCAAGTAGAGCATTCACAGACAACAACGAATGTAAGCCAATGACATTTTTCAGTGCATCCATATCACTCGAAGTGAATAAAATTCCTGAGGTTCAGGATGTTTATTCAGAACTGTATACAACAATCAATTCACCATGGAGAAGTTCAGTGACTCATAGCTATATAAATATTTAGTTATACCGAAACAGTTGCACTCAAAAATTAGTAAGAGCTGAATGTAACACAAATCATTCGTCTTGAGGCTAATTTATTGTGTATTTGTGCAGAACTCTTTGTTTTGTCACTACATCAACAACTATTCAGGGAATAATGTATATGTCCGATATTAAGATACATATGGTAACATTGCAGCTGACATCAAGACCTATCCAAAAGTACGTCGTAAACACAGGTAGCGTGACGGTAGCCTTTATCATTTTGTTTCAATCAGCTTTACAAATAAATTTTAATACCGTTGTTAATATTTGCTGTACAAACATGTTAATAATTTTACTGAATTAGTTTCTTAAATGCGATTTCAACCCTGCCATCAGATTTTCTGTGGGTTTTCTGGGATTGTTTTCACGTTCTTAGCGAATATTCGAACCTTTTAGTTTTAGCGTAGTCAGGCCGTGATCGTATTGCTCGGCGTCACAGGCATACGGCGGTAGAATTAACTCAACCGTCACTGGAATTCCATGTTATATCCGCTCAGTGGCCCACTGGATGGCGGTACCCAAATCTTCTCGTGGCTCATAGCAGTGACTCGGAGAACCTTCAGCAATCTCACCTACGTGATCCAGATGCCTTACTACAGCTTGTCAGCTATATGTTGCTCAATCAAACCAGCCGGTTTCTGAATATTTTGTAGAGTGGACATACTGCTCGTAACGTTATGACATTTATTTCTAGTTCAGAAATGCATGAGTCCCTCTGGTAGTGAAGTAAACCGATATTTAATGTCTATTCGTGGCTGGGAAACGACAAAGTTATGTACCTGGCTCGTATCCTGTTAAAGAAAAAGTTTTTCGTCTCGTTGTGTCAGTTAGTCATCTTCCTACGGGTGAAAAAATTCGATATCCCACATTTGATTATTCTTAGTTAACAATGCGGATACGTACTGAATTCTAACCGCCAGTCAACGAAAATTATACGCCACGTCATTTTAAATTTAAACTGGGCCACTGTTAGTTATTTGCGAGTGAAACCATATTTAAGATTTCTCGTGCTCACTTAGCAGCGACAATAGTTGCTGGGTAGTACTTCCCGATCCCAGTCCACTACAAAAATTTTCCTGATGTAATTTCAAGTTGAAAGTTACTTTTTGAATATTCGATTATTATACTCAAGTTGAGTTTACAACCGTTAAAGATTGTGTCATCTCTAATAACATGTTTGCTGCTATTTGCTTCTAGAGTAATGACGATATGGACCAGTGTCCTCTAATAGTTTCTTGTAGTAAGACTGAAAGAAGGAGTGCAATGATTATCACACTGGGTTGTCATTCTGGGGGACGACGCTTAAAACCACCATCTGACCGTCCTGATTTAGGTCTTCCGCTTTTTCCGTAAGTCACTTAATGCAGATGGTGAGTGATTCCTTAGAAAGAGAACAACCGATTTCCTTCTTCCTCTTTCCCTAACTAGAGCTTGTGCTCTCTCTATAATGATGTCGACGAGGCGTTAAGCAATAATCTAGCCATTTCGTATAGTCAAACGACTATACTGAAAAGAAATTAGAGTTTTACTTTAATTAAGTTGCATGCGTACCAGGTGCAACGCAATTCAGGTATTTGGATACTTTTGAGCATGACAGTACATAAACAAGTAGTTTTTAGGCAAAATTTGTTTTTTCTTAGTTTAAGGACGATAATATTGCAGTGTAAGTTCATAGTATGTACACTAAACTCCTATGCAAGTAACAGAGGTAGCAATAGTAACTAAAACTGAGTAATACGTATTGTTGAAAGTGTTTTAGGAAAACCTACAGGAGGTTCAAATGGATCTGAGCACTATGGGACTCAACATCTGAGGTCCCCTAGAACTTAGAACTACTTAAACCTAACCAACCTAAGGACATCACACACATCCATGCCCGAGCCAGGGTTCGAAACTGCGACCGTAGCAGTCGCGCGGTTCCAGACTGAAGCGCCTAGAACCGCTGGGCCACAACGACGTTTCAAGTGTTGTAAAGTGACGACACTTGACAGTGGATAAATGGAAACGAATGGTTCGGAGTCATGAATCGTGCTTCATCCTATGGCAATTCAGTGGGACGGTTTGAATGTGGCGGTGCACATTTGACATTTGTGTCACTTTAACAAATAAGAAAAAAATTTTAAAAATTAAAAAGAGCGGCCAAATGTCTTATGAAATGAGTTTTTGAAAAGTAAGATATAAAATATAATAGAGAACACTCTGACGTGCCATTGAACGATGCTCAAAATCATGTATAGCAAGTGAAGCCCATCAGATCGGTTCCCTAACCTATGTTTTTCTTCCAGAGTGAGATTTTCACTCTGCAGCGGAGTGTGCGCTGACATGAAACTTCGTGTCAGATTAAAACTGTGTGCCGGACCGTGACTCGAACTCGGGATCTTCGTCTTTCGCGGGCAAGTGCTCTACCAGCTAAGCTACCCAAGCACGACACACGCCCCGTCCTCACAGCTTTACTTGTGCTAGTACCTCGTCTCCTGCCTTCCAAACTTTGCAGCTCTCCTGCGAACCTGCCCGTGAAAGGCAAATGTCCCGAGTTCGAGTCTTGGTCCGGCACACAGTTTTAATCTGCCACGAAGTTTCTTTTTTTTTTTTCTTACGTTGAGACAAATCATGTCGCAAAATATTTTACCGTTTCTTTTATTTCTTTTCATCTCGTATTATAACTCTCTAAAATGTTATACGTTGTTTGCTACACCATGCGTATGAACAACAGAAACACCAAACTACGGTAATAGTAATTATGATAACTCAGTATTAAATTACTTATAACGTGCTTGTATGTGTTTTCCCCCACGAACAAAGTGTTTTTCTCTGAAAATTCAGTTTTATCTCACTCTGGCGGGTGATATGTTACGACTGTTGCTACGGTAAATACTTAATATTTCTCACGCATTCACATGGCTACTCTACACATTGCCACATTACACGCTACAATTCGGAGCAGCAGAGGTCTGCGAACATGTAGACAGGAATAATAAAGGTGCAGAATTGTAATAACGTTTGTCTTATTGAAAAGATTATAAGCGCGCTGACTGCTCCCAAGGCGTTTTGACCGGGTCGATGGTACGACCCCCTGGCGCTAGACATACTGTTGTGGCGCCAGGAGTGATACTCCTGCCATGAGAATGGCTTCTTCCACTCTGGCGCATCTGTGTCGCCAGTTTCAAAGCAAGAGGAATATGCTTTACATTTTACGCCATCCTGTGGCTTTCTTAAATTAATTTTTCGGCTTATACTAAATTCATATAACTCTATCATCCAATGGTCTTGTACCTAGGCAGCAAATCAGTAGGTCCAGGAGCACAACTAAGATTAATATTGTTATGAGATTTTATTAGGTCTACAACTTTGCTTTCACCGTTTTCTTCTCGATGTTCGAGGCTTTTTGAGAATAACTTTAACAAAATTTACGATACAAGGTGTTGGCTGTCGCTGGTCACTGCTTTCTCGCATCTTTCGGGTGGCATACGAATGCCGCAGCGGAAGAACTGGGCATCATTTGACCAGTTACATGAATCGATCCGATTTTGCACTTGCTCATACGAGCGGAAGTGCTGACCAGCCATACCGCGTGCCATTTATCCAAAACGGTAATATTGACCAATGTCTGGAGAATGTGGTGGGTGGGTAAGACATCCCATTTCAACGTGACCAGGTGTGTTTTGACGGGTTTTTCAACATGGGGTCGAGCGTTGTGACTCTGCAAAATCACTTTTTCATGTCTATCGCTGTATAGTGGCGGTTTGTCTTTCAGTGCTCGGCTCAAACGCGCCGACTAATTTCGATAACGATCTCCCGTGCTTGTTTCTGTTAGTTTCAGTAGCTTCGAAAACCTTCTCTCTTCCACCGCCAGGCCAGTCTTCGGATAAAAATCAGCGTTCTTGAAGCGATGAAACAATTCTCAGTACGTTCTATCACTAATAGGTCCCTTATCATAGGTCTTATCCAGCACATTTTGAGCCTCAACCACAGATTTCTTCATGTTAAGGCATAAAATTCAAACGCAAATGACGAGAATTGGGCTCGTAAGTTGACAACTCAATAGAGAATAACTTCAAGGCGCAAACACAAATCTACTAATATTTTGATGGCGTTATGTTTACAAATTCCTAATCTTATTGTATCAACTTACGACCTACTACCTGCACCACTGCTTGATGCTACTGCCATCTATTGCAAAACGGCGGAAAGGAAGTTGTAGACCTAATAATACAGGCTTTAGTTTGAATCTGTCATCGGAATACTGTTTGTCAATTGTAACATTAACTCAGTTCTCCGTCGTACTTGGCGGAACGTGATAAAAATATTAAAAAGGAAAATACTTCCTGATATTCTGCAAAATTATATTTATTTGGTCACGAAACAGCTTTCGGCTCCTCAGACCATCTTCAGGCGACAACAGAACGTCACAAACAGATAAATACGATGTACTATTTACAGATCTTATTTGTACATAAGATACAAAAAAAGACAAGGTGTTTACGTAGGGAATTATTACAATAAATCGTGTAACTAGAAAGGTCGGAAGGTAGAATTTAATGTGAAGATACACAGACGAATGATGAGAAATCAATTAATTCATAGTTGGAATCTAGTGCTTGTAACGAAAAATTAATTTAACAAGGGTAAAACGGGAATTGAGTCTGATCATTTAATACTAGGCTGGCATTCTGTGGTATGCGTTTGTTGCCTTCCGTTATTTCCAGTAGGGCCTTCTTCCTACTTTTCTTGATAGAATGTAAAACTTCACATCCATATGAATGTGACATTCTGCCATAAAAAGCAGAAAAATGACCCTTCCGAAAATAATGGAAATCAACAAATATATGACTCAGAATGGCAGCCTAGTATTTACCGACCAGACTCAATTTCCATTGTCGCCCTCGCTAAATTAATTGTCGTTTCAAATGCTAGATTCAGACTGTAAATTTATTGTATTTCTCATCATCTTTTGTGTATCTTTACATAAAAAACTTTATTTAGCCTCTCCCCTTTAAGTTAATGTAATTATTGTAATATTTTCCTATGCAAACACTTTGTCATTTTTGTGTCTTCTGTACACATCATATCCGTGTAAATCGCACATCATGTATATCTATGTTTCGACATTCATTTGGCATCTGAAGATGGCCTGAGAAGCCGAATGCCCGTTCCTTGACGATGATGATAGTGATGATGTTTGGTGTTGTGGGGCACTCAACTGCACGGTCATCAGCGCCCCTATAAAGTCCCAATTTATACACAGTCTAATCTCGCCACAGTCACGAATGATGAGAAAACACAAACACCCAGTCCCCGGGCAGAGAAAATCCCCAACCCGGCCACCGAGCGAGGTGGCGCAGTGGTTAGCACACTGGTCTCGCATTCGGGAGGACGACGGTTCAGTCCTGCGTCCGGCCATCCTGATTTAGGTTTTCTGTGACTTCCCTAAATCGCTCCAGGCAAATGCCGGGATGGCTCCTTTGAAAGGGCACGGCCGGCTTCCTTCCCCCGTCCTTCCCTAATCCGATGAGACTGATGACCTCGCAGTCTGGTCTCTTTGCTCAAACAACCCGACCCAACCCCCCGCCCCCCCCCCCTCAACCCGGCCGGGAATCGAAGCCGGGACCCCGTGATCCAGAGGCAGCAACGCTGGCAACTTGACCACGAAATGCGGACGGCCGGTTCGTGACCAAATAAATATAATCTTGCAAAACATTAGGAAGTGTTTTCCTTTTTAATATTATTTGTCAGTTAATTAACTGCTCTTCCTTTGAAAGGGACTAAGTTGCACAGTTACTGAGGCCTCCCCACATGTAAGTGAAACATCGGGAAAAGTCGCACGCTTACAATCTTAACTTCCCACAACCGCTCACCACAAGCATTACCAATATGCACATCAAAGCACATTCTAAAGTTTTACTGACAGCCGTTGGAAACTTCCGAACTTGTTTGTGAAATTCAAAATCAGAAGCTGATTTAACTCGCGTACTCTTTTCATGCTGATGATATATCGATCAGTAAGCAGCTTTCTTCAGAAGAATAAGCAAACTGAAATCATAATTTTCAATGTATTATCGCTATCCCTACATCAGATATTACAAAATTTACAAAGTAATAACCTAATAATAATAATTATTATTATTATCTTACCCGCCTTTGTGTCTGAGCGTCAGCATAACTGAATGCCACTTGGAGGACCCAGATTCAATTACTGGTGCTGCTCATAATCTTTCATTGTTGGGAGGACTGGAATCGGTACATCCAGACTAACTGAAGAGCTACGTGAATGAAACGTATCAACTGCATGGTCTGAAACTTGACAATGGTTGGGAGAGCTGTGTACTGACCCCATCCCCCTCCACACCGCATCCGAATTGTACCATATGACAGCAGATGGCATCGTAGCTGGCCTACAACATGTGGTGCTCTGGATCTCATTGTAAAATTACTTTTTTACACCAATAATTATCAGATACTATGTGCCTTTAAGATCTACCTACGTTTATATTTTCAGAAGGGGTACCCCACAGTTCTTATATATCTGAAAAGTATCATATTACCACCTTGAGCTGTTGGTAAGATATTTCATTTGCACAACCAGTTTCAGCCGTCTGACCATCACCAGACTCGTAAAAGACTTCACAGCATCTTGTTAGCCGAAAACTAGAATTGTTATCGTCAGGTGACGAAACTATCATTATACACTGTTATGATGTCGTTATATGAAGTACAGGTTCAGTCGGTTGTGTAAATAAAGTATTTTACCAGCAGCACAAAGCGGTAATGTGGCATTGTTCAAAATGTTCAACTACCTACTTTTATTTGATATGTAGGCTAATTCACACGAGGCCGCACTAGTAATGTAGAATCGCAAATTCACAACTCCTGTGGCTACACCTCCCTTAGTTGGTTCTGTTTTCCTTCAGGATTGTAAGTTCGCGACTTCATTTAACCGTTAAAATGTTCGTTGTAGTTGGATGTAATAAACAAAAACTTTGTGGAATGTTCGTTTATTTTGCTACCGTATATAAAAAAATAACAGAAGTGAGATGCACTGAAATATATCAGTGTTGCCACCTCCACACTAAGCAAACAGAATACAATCCCATCTTGGAATACAAATGTAGCTGCCAAATCATGTGCTAGTTACACCCGACCATATTTTTCAAAGAATGTCACCCACAGTTGTGAGATCTTCTTTTAATGTAGTGGCTTGTAACTTCGTTATTATGGCGTTGACTGAGTTACAGGTGAGAATTACCGTGTCGTATGATTAAAATTAAGTTTCAAATAATTTTAAGTTATGCTGCTCGTCGTTTATATGAATAATTAAGTACATCTAAATGATATTCGGAGTCCCACATAAAATGCCGGTTCTCCTCGGATGCGAATAAACTGATTGGCGCTGGTTGCGAGGGTGGAGGAGGGGATGGAAGGGCTAAAGCAAATAAAAAAACACTAGGAAAATGCGGAAATAAGAACCAAACAATGTTATGGTGATGAATATACACTCCTGGAAATTGAAATAACAACACCGTGAATTCATTGTCCCAGGAAGGGGAAACTTTATTGACACATTCCTGCGGTCAGATACATCACATGATCACACTGACAGAACCACAGGCACATAGACACAGGCAACAGAGCATGCACAATGTCGGCACTAGTACAGTGTATATCCACCTTTCGCAGCAATGCAGGCTGCTATTCTCCCATGGAGACGATCGTAGAGATGCTGGATGTAGTCCTGTGGAACGGCTTGCCATGCCATTTCCACCTGGCGCCTCAGTTGGACCAGCGTTGGTGCTGGACATGCAGACCGCGTGAGACGACGCTTCATCCAGTCCCAAACATGCTCAATGGGGGACAGATCCGGAGATCTTGCTGGCCAGGGTAGTTGACTTACACCTTCTACAGCACGTTGGGTGGCACGGGATACATGCGGACGTGCATTGTCCTGTTGGAACAGCAAGTTCCCTTGCCTGTCTAGGAATGGTAGAACGATGGTTTCGATGACGGTTTGGATGTACCGTGCACTATTCAGTGTCCCCTCGACGATCACCAGAGGTGTACGGCCAGTGTAGGAGATCGCTCCCCACACCATGATGCCGGGTGGTGGCCCTGTGTGCCTCGGTCGTATGCAGTCCTGATTGTGGCGCTCACCTGCACGGCGCCAAACACGCATACGACCATCATTGGCACCAAGGCAGAAGCGACTCTCATCGCTGAAGACGACACGTCTCCATTCGTCCCTCCATTCACGCCTGTCGCGACACCACTGGAGGCGGCCTGCACGATGTTGGGGCGTGAACGGAAGACGGCCTAACGGTGTGCGGGACCGTAGCCCAGCTTCATGGAGACGGTTGCGAATGGCCGTCGCCGATACCCCAGGAGCAACAGTGTCCCTAATTTGCTGGGAAGTGGCGGTGCGGTCCCCTACGGCACTGCGTAGGATCCTACGGTCTTGGCGTGCATCCGTGCGTCGCTGCGGTCCGGTCCCAGGTCGACGGGCACGTGCACCTTCTGCCGACCACTGGCGACAACATCGATGTACTGTGGAGACCTCACGCCCCACGTGTTGAGCAATTCGGCGGTACGTCCACCGGGCCTCCCGCATGCCCACTATATGCCCTCGCTCAAAGTCCGTCAACTGCACATACGGTTCACGTCCACGCTGTCGCGGCATGCTACCAGTGTTAAAGACTGCGATGGAGCTCCGTATGCCACGGCAAACTGGCTGACACTGACGGCAGCGGTGCACAAATGCTGCGCAGCTAGCGCCATTCGACGGCCAACACCGCGTTTGCTGGTGTGTCCGCTGTGCCGTGCGTGTGATCATTGCTTGTACAGCCCTCTCGCAGTGTACGGAGCAAGTATGGTGGGTCTGACACACCGGTGTCAATGTGTTCTTTTTTCCATTTCCAGGAGTGTATTTCGATTCCGTTTGATCAGGGAATTACGAAACTACAGTTGTGCTTTGTGTAGGCAATGTAAACTGCCTGACAAAGAAAGTGAAACACACCGTAAGACATGGCAGAATATCAGCGTAACTTTGTACACGTACACACTGTTAGTGGGTATGTGAATGATTAGAGTTACAGTTCACAATGACACGTAGAACATCCACCAGAGTACATTAGTGTGTTTTGTATTTAGTGTTATTACCACATCTGATGTGGTGTATTACAAGGGGGATGAACGGTGTTCGATGTTGAATGAACGTCTAAGTTGGTAGTCAGGACAGAGGGTTAACGTAGACAGTCCTTTATGATGAAGTTAAGGATTGGGTTGAAATTTACCGTTGACAACGACATACCAGGCCCCAGACCAGTTTGACGGAAAAAAGGGTGCATGGACGCATACCCAAACCATCTGACAGTTAACGTCTTGATGCTGTACCTCAATGGGGATGCAAGGGGTGGACGATGGAAAAAAAAAGGTTGAAAGTCCTTCTCACAGACAGGTGATCGGAAGAATATTTCGGAGGTAGCTGAATTCGACGAAATAAGTTATAATATGGTACAATAATAGGGAGATCCTCTCCCCCCATAAACCATGGACCTTGCCGTTGGTGGGGAGGCTTGCGTGTCACAGCGCTACAGATAGCCTTACCGTAGGTGCAACCATGACGGAGGGGTATCGGTTGAGAGGCCAGACAAATCAATGGTTCCTCAAGAGGGACAGAGGACTTTTCAGTAATTGCACAGGCAAGTCTGGATGATTGACTAATCTAGCCTTGTAACATTAACAAAAACGACCTTCCTGTGCTGGTACAGAGAACAGCTAAAAGCAAGAGAAAACTACAGCCGTAATGATAAAATCTTCTCGGGTTGATAGCCGAGTCAATGCGTTGTTCTCCAGCAACGTTTCAGCAAGTTTCTTACTTGCCATCTTCAGGCGAAGTGTCGGGTTCACGTCTCGTCCCGGTCTTTATAGCGGCTGGACCACGGGCATCTCTGCATCCTTGGCGCGGGTCGGGCCAATCAGGCGTGAGTGGAATCGGCATGGCGGAGCGTGGTGGGGGGGTTGGGGGGTGGGGGGGGGGGGGGGAGCCGCGGGCGCCGGGTCCTGGCGTCTCGTCTCGGTGCGGCCTGTTTATTCCATACGCCGCCACTGACCTACCTCCATCGGAGTGCTCTCGTCTCATTCTTGATAATGTTGTATTCCATGCGCTGCTGAGTTGGAAGCCACTGTCCCGATTGACCAGGTTGTCACTAACCCGTATCTCTACTGTCTCTTTAATAATTGAGTCCCAGAAACCTTTCGCTCTACACAGTCTCTTGGTTTCTTCAAACTGAAACGTGTGTTCTTCACTGAGGCTGTGCTCCGCTACCGCGGATTTTTCTTTTTGTCCGAGGCGGACGCTTCTCACATGTTCAGAGATGCGTTGCTTTATGCAACGCTGCGTCTGCCCAATATATTGTTTCCCTCATACACAGGAAATACTGTAGACACCCGGAGTTCTTAGACCCAAGTTGTCCTTCATTGAGCCCAGCATATTTCTTATTTTTGTTGGAGGATGGATGATGGTTTTTATCTTGTTCTTCTCCAGTATCCTGGCAATCTTGGCCGTGGGTGGTCCTGTACGGGAGGAACGCCAGACCTTTGTTGTTCTCATCTTCCTGAAAATTCTTCTCCTTCTTCTTCTTGCTCATATGGAGAGCGCGTCTACTCTGCGTTTCGGAGTATCCATTCATCTGGAAGGTTTTCTTCAGGTGCTGAATCTCAGCAGATAAACTGTCCTTGTCGCATATGTCATGAGCTCTGCGGACCAGGGTAGTGAGCACGGATTTCCGTTGTGCTGGGTGATGGCAGCTGTTGGCGTTGAGGTACAGGTCTGTGTGCGTTTTCTTTCGGTAGACCGAGTGTCCCAGTGTGCCGTCCGTTTTCTTCTTTATAAGGATATCGAGGAAGGGTAGGCACCCATTTTCTTCCATTTCCATTGTGAACTTGATGTTCTCGTGTATGCTGTTCAGATGGTTCAGAAATTCCGTTAGAGTGTCTTCGCTGTGCGGCCAGACCCAAGTAAGAAACTTGCTGAAACGTTGCTGGAGAACAACGCATTGACTCGGCTGTCAACCCGAGAAGATTTTATCATCAAGATTCGCCGAGAAAGCCTGCATTCTCATATATACAGCCGTAATTTTTCCCTAGGGCATGCAGCTTTAATGTGTTGTTAAATGACGACGGCGTCGTCTTGGGTAAAATATTCCGGAGGTGAAATAGTGGGATCTCCGGGTAGGGACTACTCAGGAGGACGCTGTTATCAGGAGAAATAAAACTGGCGTGCTACGTAGGTTAGAAAACGTAGAAAGGGAAATTGATATGTTAACGTTAGATACAGTGGGAAATAGTGAAGTTCGGTGACAGGAGGAACAAGACTTCTGTTCAGGTGAATACAGGATTATAAATACAAAATCAAATAGAGGTAATTTAGGAGTATGTTTCATAATGAATAAAAAAACAGAAGCGCGGGTAAGCTACTACGAACACCATAGTGAACTCATTATTGTAGCCAAAATAGACACGAAGCCCACGCCGACCCCAGTAGTACAAGTTTCTACGCCAACTAGCTCCGTAGATGAGGAAGAGATTGAAAAGATGTGTGATGATATATAAGAAATTATTCAGATAGTGAAGGGAGACGAAAATTTAATAGTCATGGGGGACTGGAATTCGACAGTAGGAAAAGGAAGAGAAGGAAAAGTAGTAGGTGAATATGGAATGGGGGTAAGGAATGAAAGAGGAAGCCACCTGGTAGAATTTTGCACAGAGAGTAATTTAATTATCACTAACACTGGGTTTAATAATCGTGAAAGAAGGTAGTATACGTGGAAGAGGCGTGGGGACACTGGAAGGTTTAAAATAGACTACATAATAGTAAGACAGAGATTTAAGAACCAGGTTATAAATTGTAAGACATTTACAGTGGCAGATATGGACTCTGACCCCAATCTATTTGTTATGAACTGTAGAGTAAAGGGGAAGAAACTGCAAAAAGGTGGGAATTTAAGCAGATGGGACCTGGATAAACTGAAAGAACAAGAGGTTGCAGAAAGTTTCAAAGAGAGTATTAGAGAACGATTGACAAGAACGGGGGAAAGAAGTACATTAGAAGATGAATGGGTAGCTTTCAGAGATGAAATAGTGAAGGCAGCAGAGGATGAAGTAGGAAAAAGACGAGGGCTGGTAGAAGTCTTTGGGTAACAGAAGATATATTGAATTTAATGGATGAAAGGAGAAAATATAAAGATGCATTAAATGAAGCAGGCAAAAAAGAATACAAAAGTCTCAAAAATGAGATCGACAGGAAGTTCAAAATGGCTAAGCAGGGATGGCTAGAGGACAAATGTAAGGATGCAGATGCATATATCACTAGGGGTAAGATGGATACTGACTACAGTAATATTAAAGAGACCCTTGGAGAAAAGAAAACCACCGGTTGAAAACCACTTCTAAGTAAAAAAGGGAAAGCAGGAAGGTGGAAGTGGTATATAGAGGGTCTATACAAGGGCAATGTACTTGAGGGAAATGTTATGGAAATAAAAGAGGACGTAGATGAAGATGAAATAGGAGATATGATACTGCGTGAATGATTTGACAGAGCAATGAAAAGTCTAAGTCGAGAAGAGGACCTGTGAGTAGACATTATTCCATTAGAATTACTGATAGCCTTGGGAGAGCCAGCCCTGACAAAACTCTACCATCTGGTGAATAAGGTGTATGAAACAGGTGAAATATATTCAACCTCAAGAAGAGTATAATAATTCCAATCCCAAAGGGAGCAGGTGTTGACAGGTGTGATAATTACCGAACTATCAGTTTAATAAGTCACAGCTGCAAAATACTAACACGAATTCTTTACAGACGAATAGAAAAACTGGAAGAAGCCGACATCGGGGAAGATCAGTTTGGATTCCGTAGAAATGTTGGAACACGTGAGGCAATACTGACCTTACGACGAGTCGAGGGGCATGAAAGGAAAGCAGTGGTTAGGAAGGAAGTGAGACAGGGTTGTAGCCTATCCCCGATGTTATTCAATCTGTGTACTGAGCAAGCAGTAAAGGAAACAAAAGAAAAATTTGGAGTAGGAATTAAAATGCTTGGAGAAGAAATAGAAACTTAGAGGTTTGCCGATGACATTGTAATTCGGTCAGAGACAGCAAAGGACCTGGAAGAGCAGTTGAACGTAATGGACAGTGTCTTGAAAGGAGGATAAAATATGAACATCAACAAAAGTAAGATGAGGATAATGGAATGTAGTCTAATTAAATCAGGGATAACTTTAAGTAGTAGATGAGTTTTTCTATTTGGTGAGCAAAATTATTGATTATGGTCGAAGTAGAGAGGATATAAAACGTGGACTGGCAATGGCAAGGAAAGCGTTTCTGAAGAAGAGAAATTTGTCAACATCAAGTATAGATTTAAGTGTCAGGAAGACTTTTCTAAAAGTATTTGTATGGAGTGTAGCCATGTATGGAAGTGAAACATGGAAGTGAAACTAATGAGGAGGTTCTGAACAGAACTGGGGAGAAGAGGAATTTGTGGCACAACTTGACTAGAACAAGGGATCGGTTGGTAGTACATGTTCTGTGGCATCAAGGGATTACCAATTTAGTACTGGAGGGCAGGGTGGGGGGTAAAAATCGTGGAGGGAGACCAAGAGATGAATACACTAAGCAGATTCAGAAGGATGTAGTTCACTTATATGGACAACACCTTTCTCTCTTTCTTGTTCACACCAAATTTCTACTTTTTGTTTAACTTCATTTTCCATTTTGTCTTACACCTCTGGAAGTACATTTTCCTTCATTTCTCTCAATTTGCCCTGAATCGCGCTTATGTTGCCTTTTCAAGAGGATTCTAGATGTGAAATATTACAACTATGTATTTCATGGTCAACCTTTTGATTTATTTCTGACTTACAAACTTCTAATTTCTTACCCCCAGTCTCTTGATTCATAATCTATTTCCTTACTACATCCCTTAGTTTCAGCTTCAAGATTTGTAACCTTTTGTTCCATAGCACTGAACTTAACGTTAATTTGAGCCATTCCCACATTGACTGACTTTATTGGATTTTGGACTTTCCTTAACTCCTCCTTATATTCTTTTTGTGCCTCTTTTTGTTCTTGGAAAATTAATTTTAGCGTAGACCTTATACTCTGAACATCCTGAGTTGGCAAAGTGTCAGCTGATGCTGTGGCGTGACTTACTTCCTTTAACACAGACATTTTACTGATATTAATGTTCCAATTACAATTCTTAGACTACTATATGCAAGCGCTACCAGATACCATCATCAGTTTACCATATAATAGAACTGCAAATGGTTCAAATGGCTCTGAGCACTATGCGACTTAACATCTGTTGTCATCAGTCGCCTAGAACTTAGAACTAATTAAACCTAACTAACCTAAGGACATCACACACATCCAGGCCAGAGGCAGGATTCGTACCTGCGACCGTAGCAGTCGCGCGGTTCCGGACTGAGCGCCTAGAACCGCGAGACCACCGCGGCCGGCTAACAGAGCTGCATGCCCTCGGGAAAAATAATGGCTGTAGTTTTCCTTTGCTTTCAGCCGTTAGCAGTACCAGTAAGGCAGGAACATATTGAGTAACATTACAGGTTCAGATAGCTCAAATATCCACACTGTTGCCTCTGCAGCTATTGAAAATGCTGCTGCCTTTCTTCGGGAGCCACAGGTTACTCTGGCCTCTCTACAGAGTACCTTTCCGTTGTGGTTTCCCGTGCAACACAGTTACCTATATCGTAGAGGCACTCGAGTCACTCCTTCTTAGCAAGGTCCGTGGTTCATAAGAGGGGCAGATTTTACAGTTTACTGTACTAACAATGTGCCAGCTCACCACACACAACAGCGTGTGTGGAGCAGTCGGTAGGGCTGACTACATCGTCTGTGAGTATGCCAATAGACAAGACATCACATAGACAAGGACAGGAACGTGTGGGGTACAGGAAGGTCGTGTACTGTCGGATTATGTCGGACAAAAGCTGTTTCTGAACTCGTGCGCTAGTGGAAGCACTTACTGCGTCACTGCCATGACAAATATGGAGAAACAAGACCGCTCATTCGACTCTGAATGAAAACAACACTGCGTTCCGAGTGACAACAAATAATGTTGCTAATGAGAGTCCCAGTGTACGAACTTTATTGTGAAGTGTTAGTAGGGGGACAAAGAGAGAATCAACACAATTTATTAGTACTGGTTGCCTACGTCAGGGGCAAGTATGCACTCAGGGGCAGAGCTATTGTTCTCCTTTGATTGACAACTCATTAACCTATTGTTCTGCTAAGATCCTTCCTTTTGAGTGAAAGGTCGTTAACCCATTGTTCCCTATCCTTCCCCCTCCTGCCACCAACCCCTAAGGGAACTCCCAACTCTCCTGTCCTCCCCCTTACTCATACAAGAACACTTTTGATATCAGTTTGATTAACTACATAATTAAATTGATCAATTAATTATCCTCTCCACCTCTGGTGACACCCCGACCCCTTCCCTCCACCCTATGGGAAATTGGTGGGACAAAGACTCAATTATATGTATAAAATAAAGTTTATTTATTTAGTTAAGGCATTTTTCAGGAAATCGATTGCAGTTTGTGGAATATTGTTTAAACAATTTAGAAAATGTGTGCAATATTGTGTATTTAAACAGTTTATGGGAATAAAGGCAGTGTATGAAATAAAGTTTATCTATTTATTGAAAGAATTTTTCAGCGAATTGATCCCACCCCCCTCCAGCCCACCAATCCCTACACCCTTGTTCCTCTCCCCTCTCCCTCTCCCCTCCTCTACCTGGAAATTAGCGGCTCTGTGGTGGAGAGCAAGGATTTCATGAAGGGAAATTCAAGGGTATATTGTTTATTTACAAAAATTCAGTTGGTGGGGGTTGGATTTCTCTTGCTTATCATTCTCTGCTTGTTGGGAAGACACAGGTCTTGTAAGAAGTAATTAAATCGATTACCTTTATTTTTGTACCGACCACGCGTCGAAACAGGTGTTACGTAGCCACTTGGGCTGATGCATAGCCTTTGTATGCGGCATATTGTGGATCCACATCCCAACATCGCACCAGATATAATGCATGTTGGAGCCACACTCGAACGCTAACTCGGGGCTACTGTGGGTCCTGGGAGCCATCCGCAACACACACACAGACACAGACATACAGAAAAGAGAGCAAATGCACTGCAACTGTGGAATATGTGGGTGGAGGTGACTGGATGCATTCGAGCAAAGTGGTACACTGTGTTGCCTGACTAGAGAAATAGTGCATTTGCGCTAGGTTTTGGCAGCTGTACTACATTTACAAGCAATTTTAGATGGAACGAGAAGTTATGTCATGATCGCATGACACAATCGATAAAATTAAGACGAATGAGAACGAGTATGTTACGCCAAGAGGAAAACGAGAAAACATCGGAAACCAGGGAAAATTCTTTTTTTTTTTTCGACGAGGCTGCATTCTACTGTATGTCTGTCTGAGGTAATAGTGATACACACGAGTTAACTGCTGTCTTTGATACTTTCCTGGATAAACAGAGAACCATCTGCTTCTAAACTTTGTTGCATCTGCATTAAAGGAAGACAGAGAGTGGATGGAGTGTTTGGTTGAGATGGAGTTGTAATGAGGTACGATGTAATGGTATTCTGATGATGCATTCTAGAGAGATAGGGAGATGTTGCTGAAGGTCATTTGACCATTTTTTCCGTTGTTCTGTCAGGATGCATCAGTTGTATGACATACCCTACGTTTGACACATATACAATTGCATGTTATATGTGTGACGTTTCAGCTCGTATTCAATTGCGTGTTATGTGTGTGACTTACGGCACTGTCTACTTGCTATCATTAACAAGTGGTTCAAATGGCTCTAAGCACTATGAGACTTAACATCTGAGGTCATCAGTTCTCTAGACATAGAACTACTTAAACCTAACTAACCTAAGGACATCACACACATCCATGTCGGAGGCAGGATTCGAACCTGCGGCCTTAGCGCCCGTGCGGATCCAGACTGTAGCACCTAGAACCGCTCGGCCACTCCGGCCGGCCGGCCGCGGTGGTCTCGTGGTTAAGGCGCTCAGTCCGGAACCGCGTGACTGCTAGGGTCGCAGGTTCGAATCCTGCCTCGGGCATGGATGTGTGTGATGTCCTTAGGTTAGTTAGGTTTAAGTAGTTCTAAGTTCTAGGGGACTGATGACGACAGATGTTAAGTCCCATAGTGCTCAGAGCCATTTGAACCACTCCGGCCGGCCATCGTTAACAGCAAACTTCTCAGTCATCAGAGGACTTCCATCTCGTGTGACGAAACGTGACCATCCTGCTTCGACACATTCCTCTAAATGAAAGAATATTTATGCGATGTACTCCTCTGTCGTATCTTGGGTATAAAATCAAATCTTGAGTTTCATAACTATGGTGATTCTCAGTTAGCGACAGGAGTTTGTAAGGTAGTTCAATACCACAATCCCATTGCTTGACACATGTCCTGTTTACAGAGCTAGTGGTGGCATCGGCTGTAATGCGTGTTACTACAGTACATACGTGGTGCCTTTCCCATCCGATACATTCACCAGTACATTGCTGATTATGACGTAATGATTGACTCAGATCACTTGTTTGAGATGAAGAAAGAGTCTTGGTGGTGGGGGAACACATTCTGGGGATGGCCAGCACCGAAAGAGTGATCATGCACATGGCAACAATATGAGGAATCAATCAAAATTGAACACTGAGCAATCAGCTATACTGTCACTGCGGAAGATGAGTTTAAATATAGAGGCCATCAGACACCTTAGGACAGCATTTTGGAAACGCTCCACAATGACGCAAAACTCTTCCAGTTTCCATATGTTGTGACTGTCTTTTATTTAAAATCACCATGTGTGTGTGTGTGTGTGTGTGTGTGTGTGTGTGTGTGTGTGTGTGTGTGTGTGTGTTGTGGTAGCAGCGGCAACAACATGATTTACACAGTGAAACGTCTACTAATCTGTGAGAGGCAATGCATAAGAACGTGTTAATGTCAGTTTAGAATCTGACACGGACCTCAAAGTCGTAGTGGAAAAAGCAAATTGTATGGAGGTGTACAAAGTTATGTCATACGTTGCTTGGACGTGTTACAGCAGGAAAAATACAGTTTCAAACAATAACACAGGGACACAGGGACCATCTCTTGTGACTGATAGTACAGTCTGTGGGATACAGTCATCCTCCTACAGTGCAGTCAATGAATCTTTACACTGGTCTGCACAAGCAACATCGATCACTGGTCTCCTGATATTTAGTAGGATCACCGCGTGTGTTCGATGCTGTCATGCAGACAGTATTTGTTTTCGATATATCTAAGAGAGAGATTCGGTAAAAATCTTACTGTGTTCTCTATCACATGAATTTAGTGGAGCTTTTATAGTTCATAATTCTTCTCTGTTGGATGGTACAGAATAACTATGATAGAATGTTGGGGGTGATACACATGAATGGACCCTGAGAGACGCAGATCTGCTTTGGACTACAATACCCGTATGATGTTGAGTCTTCCTAATTTTCCCAATAAGAAACACCACCATAGCTGTTTGCGCTGTCTTTATACTACCTCGCGTCGCAGGAGGGGGGTTCCATTGGTGCTGACCTTACACAACATGAATGGTTGGCGGAACTATTACAACATGTCCCCATTTCCACCAAATGGTCAGATCACGGTCCTGTCGCAGTGACTCAGCTTAGCATATTTCTACACGAATTGCAGAATATGGAAGATAGAGGTCTCTCCGGCTTCTTCGCAGTTCCGACTTAAATTGGAATGATCACATGCGCAACGCTGCAGGGGTGGTAGGTCAGTCTTGGGAGCAGTTACAAGATGCATAAGGTCTATCAAAAACCACATTGGAATTACGCTGTAACTGACAGGTTTGAAAAAGGTAATTCGTTTCAAGATATGAGAGTCCCACGAATGTGACTCACTAGTGGCTATAAGCATTAAAGGACTTCTCCATAAGATCCAACGCAGGTATGTGGTTGAATGGAAAGACTTGATTCCAGACAGCAGACGGCATTTCTACCGGAAAGCGTAATACTAAAGATTTGAAAAGCTAGTGTATATTTCCTACGACCTCAGTCAGCACACCATCTACCATCATTCTCAATCAACCGTCACGTACAACCCAGAGGATATATTACAGAACGTCTGATGTGGCATCGAGTCAGAATGCGTTACAAATATTGGAGAAGTACCTAGCTGCGTCATGTGGGAGTTGCAAATACAGGCTTCAGACAATGTTCCTTAGCCGAATCAGTTTCTTAATTCAGTGATTTTATAACGAGGCTGAACCTTTGGCGACGTGCACCCGCACTTTCAGTCTGTTAATATACACTTCGGCGATTACTGCTTACATTTAGGTCGTGATATTTGTGCGGAAAAACTACTTCATTCGGAGGTAATGCCATACCTTGATTTATAACGCCTGTATAGTCTTAACATGGATATCGTTAGCTATACTTGTGAGCACCTACAGAACCAAGACCACTTGTGACAGTAACTTGGTCATTGTGATAGTGTTTCTAACATCTGGCTGCTTCTAAGACGATTACGCCTCTCTTTCTAAGACACAGTGATACCACTCACAAGAAAAACTAATGAGACATGTCCACCAGTCGCTGAGTCTCGCTTAGTATTGGTTTGTATCGCCGGCGTTCAGTTATTGGCGATGTATTATACTTAGTAGTATGGGATGCGTGATAGGTTCGCCTGGAGCATCAGGTCTAAAAAATGTGTGTCTGTGTTCCGAAATGTGTAGAAAAAATGGATGTGTCCTGTCATAAGGGAAGGCATGGATTTGACATAGAATACAGGGATAGCCGCAAAGGGAATGAATGATGTTTTCTTCACTTGGAAAATTATCTCAAGCCATAATAATGGTACAGATATTTCTATTTCCAGAGCCACAGCCATCATCAGGGGGTATTTCCGATACTTCGCTCATTGTCGAATGTCATCGAACTGACCGGCAATCATGATATTTAATTGTAAGTACAGCGATCAAATATATATGTGGACTGTTTCGTAGGCCGATTATGCCTCGTGTGCGAGGAGTACGTGGTGGCGTGGCTTGTGGCGGGAACGATTCTTGCTTCTGGCTAACAGCGGGAGCCGTCGAAATGGAAAGGCTGGGTGGAGCTGACCTAATCGTGTCGCCATCTAGACAGCTGAATAGCGGAATAATACTCAGTATGTGTTGGACACCCTTCGTGATCGCATGTATTCGCCTTGGAAATTTTCCCTGGACCATTATTTCCCCCCCCCCCCCCCCATGTAAATCGTCCAGTTGATTGCTTCTGCTCATATCCTGTCTTTATTTGGTTTAGAGAATATCGATTTTGGTGTGTGTTGTGTACATCTAGCAGGTCAAAGACGGGTGGAAGACACGTTTGCTGGTTCTCTAGACATGAGAAATACCTTAGTTGACTTTGTAAATTATAAGGATGATTTGTAATTTCTTATATCACCAACATCGGTATTCACGAGTGGAAATATCAGGTTTTTTTTTTTTTTTTTTTTTTTTTTTTTGCATTTTCACGCTATGAGTGTGTATTCTGAATCCTTCCTGGTCATGCTGACGAAGTTTTATGAATTTACTTGTAAAAGTATAGACAGTGGAAATTAAAATGTCCTGACTGCCTCTCCTGCTCCAAGTTGGCCCGTTTGGTATGAAAAGTGTGAATATATCAGCGACGGCGAGGGCGAAAGGGTTGGGGGTTTCCTTAGGGGTCTGGGGAGAGGGGAAGGGGGAGAACTGTGGAAACAATAGGTTGTGGACCTGTCAATCAAAAGGAAGGATCTTAGCAGAACAATAGGTTAATGACCTGTCACTCAAAGGAGAACAATAGGTTTGCCCCTGAATGGATACTTGCCTCTGGTGTGGGAAACCTGCACCAACAAAATGAGCTGATTCTCTCTTTCTCCCCCTACTAGTGTTGTATTTTGTTTTCAGTTGGATTTTTATTGTATCTTTAAATGCAGCTGATACCTTTCTCTATTTTGTAGACTGTAATAATGTGTAGCCAGAGTAATAAAAGTGATAATATTAGACCACCACAGTTGTGCATTCAGGATGTATCATACAAAGGAATTTCAGGTTGTTCATGACAAAACAGACAAAAAAAAATTTAAATTTTCACGGTTATTTCTGTAACAAGGAAAGATGGAGACCTAGATGACAAATGGGAAGGAAATAACAAGGGGCTGTAGAAAAAGTCAGACTGTTTGAAATGGAAATGAGGAAAGTGAGTGAGAAATATTTCGTCCTGGGAAATACGTTAAGTGATAGACTTAAGGCTTTACAAAAAAAAATTCGACAACTTTCAGTGAGGAACAGGAATTAATACTGTACGATCAATGAAACCTTAGAAGAAAACTAGATTCACTGCAATATTTTTGCGGATTGGGGCCTTGAGTATTGTGTCTGTATAAAGCTGAAGAGTCTTTACTGTACACGTGATTAAATTTTGAACTTAAAGTTTAACTAATATTTTTATTTGCGCCTGTTGTGTCCAATGCTTTAACTTAATAAGTTTACTGCAAATTTTTAAGTATTTGAAACTTGATTCTAAGATCTATAAGTCGTATTTGCTTCAAAGCTTATAACCATATGTACCAATCAAAATTACTTTGTAACAAGTTTGACATATTTTAGATTTCAAAATTACATGTCGTATACAACCCTCCAAAGATTTAAACAACCGAAATGCAGGGTGAGAGAATGTAAAAAGTTAACTAATAACTTTCTCACAATACTTATTTTATAACTATATTAAGTAACGTATCAGAGTAGTTTTTAATATAAAGAATGTTCCAATCTTTATATAAAAATTATAATTTCGGAAAAACTTACGTGTCTGATAGACCCTATCTTCCTTAACACAACAGTCTACAGCATGCTAAAAAGCGAGGGGCTATGACACAAGCTAAGCTTGTTGACCGCCAAACAATAACTTGCAAGCTGCAAATCCTCCAGCCTGAGACACTCTAGGATACCATCATGGCCGCACAGTCACTGTCAATCCTGAGTCAGGCCTAAATCTAGATTAAGTGAGGAAAGCAAGATTTGCTTTTGACAGTACAATAGTGTAGTGTAGTGCAACGAGATGTAAAGTAGTGTAACGTAATGTGGAATTATAGACTGCCGTGCCAAACGAAATGGGATACCTCCTAATATCGTGTCTAACCTCCTTTTGCCCAGAGTAGTGCACCGGCTGGACGTGGCATGAACCAAATTCAGAAATACTGAGCCATGCTGCCACTACAGCCGTCCATAATCGCGAAAGTGTTTCCGATGCCAGACTTTTTGCACCAACTGACCACTCGATTATGTTCTGTAAATCTTCGACGGGATTCACGTAGAGCGATCTGGGTGGCCAAATCATTCGCCCTAACTGTCCAGAATGATCATCAAATCAATCTTGCCGGCCGCGGTGGCCGTGCGGTTCTGGCGCTGCGGTCCGGAACCGCGAGGCTGCTACGGTCGCAGGTTCGCATCCTGCCTCGGGCATGGGTGTGTGTGATGTCCTTAGGTTATTTAGGTTTAAGTAGTTATAAGTTCTAGGGGACTTATGACCTAATATGTTGAGTCCCATAGTGCTCAGAGCCATTTGAACCATTTTTGAAATCAATCTTGAACAATCGTGGTCTGGTAACATGCATTGTCATCCGAAAAATTCCTATCGTTGTTTGGAAACAAAGTCCATTAACGGCTGCAATTGGCCTCCAAGTAGCCGAACATAATCAGGACGTAGTCATTTCCATGGAAACACATCGTAACCATTATGGAGCCAGCAACAGCTTGTACAGTGCTTTGTTGAGAACTTGGGTCCATGGCTTCGTGGGGTCTGCACCACAGTCTAACCGTAGCATCAGGTTTTGCCATCTGCAGTCGGGACTCATCTGGCCAGGCCATGGTTTTCCAGAGGTCTAGGGTCCAACCTATGAGCCCAGGAGAGGTGCTAGAGGCGAGGTCGTGGTCTTATTAAAGATACTCGCGTCGTTCTTCTGCTGCCATAGCCCACTAGCGCCAAATTTAACCACACTGCCCTAGCGGATACGTTTGTAGTGCGTCCCACATTGATTTCTGTTGTTATTTCACGCACTGTTGCTGGCCTGTTAACACTGAAAACTCTACGCAAATGCCTCTGATCTCTGTCGTTATGTGAAGGCTTTCGGCCACTGCGTTGTCCGTGATGAGAGATAGTGCCTGAAATGTGGTATTCTCGCCACACTCTTGACGCCATGGATCTCGAAACATCGAATTCCCCGAAGATTTCCGAAATAGAATGTCCCATCCGTCTAGCTCCAGCTGCCATTCTGCGTTCAGAGTCCATTAATACCCGTCGTGCGACCTTAATCGCGTCAAATCTTTTCAAATGAATCACCTGGGTACAAATGACAGCTCCACCGATGCACTGCCCTTTTATACCTTGTGTACGCGATACTACCACCATCTGTACCTGTGCGAATCGGTAGCCCGTGAGTTTCGTCACCTCAGCGTATTTCACAAAATTTGTGGTGCAGGATTGGATTAGAGATGAGCAGAGCAGTAGCATCTGCCTCTGGATTCTGGGTGAACATAGATATGTGAGTTGTGTGTGCCAAAGTACGGAAGGGTAGTAGGTAAAAATCTTGTCCTTAACATGTGATGTATTTTCCTTTGTCTTAGTCTGTTGGTGTGTGTGTTTGTCTCATTTTCTAATTACGTCACTTTCCTTAAACACCACAGTGTCGCTTTAAACTAATAAATTTGGAATTAGTGTTAATATATGTGTAATTCTCGTATATACAACTTCATGTGGAAGTGCTGGGCGATTTTAGTCTCCAGGTAACAGACTACAAGGAACCAGCAAATATATAAATAAAATCGTACTAACAGTTTTTTTGTTATTATTAATTGGCTGATATGTTACCGTGATGCTGGCAACAGGTGTGTCTACCATTTGTTGAGCCATACTGAGCTCTATTCCCATACTAAGAATACACAGGAATAATGATTGAAGTCTGGCTCAGACCGAATGTTAGCTTGCACTGTCATCTTAAAGTACAAATTAAAAAATTTCAGACTGTGAAACTTTAACTTTGGAGAAACTACCGATGTCCATGTCATTCAGGCTCAGAGTTATGGTGTACTGTGGAAGAATGATAAAAGTTACGTTGTTCCTTTGGAAGGGCGATTAGAGTCCACACATTCACGCGTTAATTATTCTCTATGGTTTTTCATTGTTGTAAAAGAAGTTTAGAATATCATTGTTAGTGCACTATTAGTTGTGCAGTTCCTCTGTATTGAGACAGTGTTCGAACATTAGCACAATGTTAAACAGTAGGTGTGATGAAAACTCCACTGCAAAACCTGGAAACAGTTCATACAAGAGTAAGGTTCGCTGACGAGTTTCAGAGGCTTCAAAACGCATTCGAGATATGAGTCACAATACCGGCGATGACTGTAAGTGTTCACGCTTGAAATATTTGTAAATACAAGTAGTACAGAAAGAGATGCATTGATTAAACAGTTTAATGAAGTGGCATCTTATGATAAATATAACGCACATCTATCTGGTCTGATCATTGTGAAGCGTATAATGCGCGGGGATCCAAGAAAGAATTCTGATGTAGTACAATATTGTTACTTCTCCTACATTTATAAAGTTAGGGTAGTAAGGGATCTGAAGTCACTTGAAATGCTAGTTTCTCACGCAGCTCTTCTGTCAATCCACGTCATTACGAACCGACCCCTTACCACTTTGGAACGTTCCCTATCCACTGCATGAAAGGAGGCCTTGAGACCAGTGGAAAATGGTAATAAGCAACACAAACTTTAGGGTGAATCAATAGCCAAAGTTCATACAAAGGCACAATGGGCGGACTGCACATTTCAGCTAGCATAACAGTAAGAAACTCTATTTATCTGAAGACATTAATATCAAGAAAATACTCCAGGTGCGCTTAAACAAATTCCCAGACAACTCAGTGTCCTATGAACAACATAGCTTAATATTTTTGATCAAATATAACGTAAGTCTTGGCTACCCAAGGACTGATACCTGCAGCATGTGCGATAAGTTTCAAGCCGATGTTTCTCAAATTGATTCACAGATAGGTAGCAGTCACGAAGAGATTTCTCTACATTTTTGTTTTTCAATCTGTGCGTAGTTGCAGGAGGAAGGAGTTGCAGTATGGGTTATAACACAATGTTCCGCGACGAGCATCAGCTGTGGTAGAAATATCACACCGAAGTATCAAGGTTTCGTGAATGCACATTGTAAAGTCGCTCACGTTCAGATATGATACTCATTTTTAGTAATGAATATGAATTCAATTTAAACATGCTGAACACTTCAAATGCGCAAAAACTTGCAGGGTGACAAGTGACGCGATGTCTGTCTAACTCTTCCAACATCTTAAGCACCTATGATTCCGTCAGGAGACGTAGATTGTAAGGAAGGAGAGGCACACAGCAGTCAGTCGAAATCTCACTAGATTTTATTATGCTTGCAATTTCGGCTATAAATAGCCATCTTTAGTGCATTGCACGTATGTAGGCAGAAGGACAATAGCAGTGTCCTGCCTACACACCTATGAGAACATGATATGGTTACGTGAACTGCCACTAGTGTATTGAATTGCAACGAAAACCTTCTGAAGATGGCTATTTATATCCGAAATCTACAGGGTGTTCCACTTATCTGATGACCGCCTACTCGGGATATTGCAGGCCGGCCACGGAAACCGCGCCTGCCGGTCGAATGGGTCCGGCGGGACCGCACTATGACCCCATCCCCCTTTTTTTATGGATTTTAGTCTGAAGGCCGTACAGACAAACACTCCATTTCGGCCAGTGTCATTTGAGAAGGGAAATAAGCATCACGACTGTAACAGTGAAATTTGCGAATTGGCAAGAGCGGACTGTTTCACGACGAGTGTTTCTTTACGACTCGAGTATGCGTACGGAGACCGCACGTTATGTTCGGAGATTGTTTGGACAGAAGATTCCATGTTTTCGAGTTCCGATTCGTGATACAGTTCATAAATTAGTGGCTAAATTTCGTGAAACAGGAAGTGTTCAAGACAAGATGTGTAAACGACGACGTACAGTGCTCACAGAAGCTTTTCTCGATGACATTGCATACCCCTTGGAAAATTCCCCAAAAAACCACTTAGACTTCTTTGGCAGAAAACACAAATATCGTGCCCTTCTGTAAAAATAGGTGCTAAGCTGCTTGGGCTAAGGTCCTATAAAGTATCAATAGTACAAGAAATTCGACTTAATGATCCTGCGCACAGGGTTAACTTTTGCGAATGGGTTTTAAAACAAAAGCATAACGGTGAAATGGATCCTTCCCTCATTCTGTTTTCAGGCGAGGCTTGGTTCCATTGACCTGACAGGTATGTTAACTGTCAAAACTGTCGACAATGGAGCGCAGACAGACCAGTTGTGTTTCGTTAGCAACTCCTTCCCGATCAGAAAATAGGGGTGTGGCGCGCCGCTAGTGGTGACAGACCAATAGACTCAACTTTTTTAATGACACAGTTACAAGTGAAGGATATGTACAAAACATTTTGTTACCTTTTTTAATGAACTGACAGAAAGAGAGCGAAGCTTCACATTTTTCAACAGGATTCGGCAAGGGCTCATACGGCGAATGTTTCTTTACACGCAGTTCACGATGTGTTCGATGAAAGAGTGATTAGTAGCAATATCTGTCCCACTAGAAGTCCTGATTTAAATGCATGCGATTTTTATTTGTGGGGTGCACCTAAGGACAAAGTGTACACAACAAATCCTCACACGGTAGAGGAACTCCAGGATAATATCCGTGAATGAATTAAGTCAATATCTCAGAGAGAATTACATCATATGATTAATAATTTCTTGAGTAAATGTGAGAAATTCGTGGAAAATAAAGGCAGTCAGTTCCAGCATCTCTTTGCGTGACATGGGTGAATACAAAATTTATTTTCTTATGATTTAAATGTAGTCATGTTGTACCGCAGCAGTAGACGGGCGACATTGCATCTGAATGCCCGGGCAACGGACCTCTCGCTGCCCGGCCTATACTGCGTCTCACAGGCGGTCATCAGATAAATGGACGACCCTGTAGGTTTGCAAGCATAATAAAAGCTAATGGGATTGCGAATGACTGCTCCGTGCTTCTCTTTTCTTCCGACATCTGCGGAACGGGACTTCCGCGGCGAGGGTCAGTAAGTCCTTGTCAGAGAGAACGCGGGCTCCATTACGGTATGTGGGAGCTGCAAAGCGCAGAGCGCATCGTTGAAATGCTCGCTACTGTATGTTGCCAGTCACACAGAGAGTGGCTTTGACGCAGTGGCAACCTGCCTGTCGCAGCGGCCGGCGCCGAGTTGTCTCAGTATACAGATTCGCCACAGACCTCAGACGCTGTGTGCACCTACTGGCGCAGGGTCACTAAGTCCTGGCCAGACAGAACGCTGCTTGCCTGTGCGACCTGCGGCATTGAACCGCAAAGGCCAGGGCGCATCGTCGAAATGCTCGTTTCTGTATGTTGCCCGTCACATAGAGTGCCGCTTTGACGCAGTGACAACTTACCGACCGGCGCCGAGTTGTCTCAGTATACAGAGTCGCCACAGACCTCAGCGGGTGTGTGCACCTCCTGGCGCATTTGACTGCTGTATGGCCGCAGCGATGAAAGGCAGCTCCGTCATACAGCGCTACACATGCTAGTTGCTAATGAGGTTTCGGCCGCTTCCACAGTGTGACAGCGGAGCAGCAACTGCAGCTTGTACTGCCAGCCACTACTGCCTTTGAGACGTTCACTGCGAACACAGAAGCAGTCCAGCCACGGCAACGTCTACCGCACCGGCAGTCCACTTTCTGTCTTGCTAGGCGTAAGTCCTGCACAGACTCTGTTCACGAGTTTCCCTATAAGAGGTTTTGCGGGGAGAGGTGAAACACAACATTCAATTGCAGGTGGGAACACGATGTGGGGGCAGCGTCTAGTGCAGTACTGACAACTTAATTTTAGTGCCAATCATCTGCTGTGGTAAAAACATCCCACGGAACTAGAACAATTCGTATAAGCGCATTTAAAATATGCTCACTCTCAAATGTGATACAAAATGGCTGCACCAACAGACACATAGCTCACGTGCATTTTAGCAACCATGGCCGGCCGGGTTGACCGAGCGGTTCTAGGCGCTACAGTCTGGACCAGCACGAAAGCTACGGTCGCAGGTTCGAATCCTGCCTCGGGCATGGCTGTGTGTGATGTCCTTAGGTTAGTTAGGCTTAATTAGTTCTAAGTTCTAGGAGACTGATGACCTTAGAAGTTAAGTCCCATAGTGCTCAGAGCCATTTGAACCATTTCTTAGTAACCATGCTTCGAATCAAACAATAGCTTGCTAGGATTGACAGTGGTGAGAGAAGGCAAGAACTACCGAGCAAATCTAGGGGGCCTGCCGGAGTGGCCATGTGGTTCTAGGCGCTACACTCTGGAACCGAGCGACCGCTACGCTCGCAGGTTCGAATCCTGCCTCGGGCATGGATGTGTATGATGTCCTTAGGTTAGTTAGGTTTAACTAGTTCTTAGTTCTAGGCGACTGATGACGTCAGAAGTTAAGTCGCATAGTGCTCAGAGCCACTTAAACCATTTTGGAAATGTAGGACGCTTGAGCTCACCTCAGACTGTAATTGGTACACTGCGTGTTTATGTTTATTTTCTTTTTTCGTAGCTCTGTGGCTTGAGCGGGATTCCCACGAAATCGTCATTCCATGTTGCCAGGTTCATTTCTCACTTCTTTCGTGTTGAAATTTGGAAATTTGTGGTAAGATATTATGGGAACAAACTGCTAACGTCATCGGTCGCTAAGCTTACACACTACTTAATCTAACTTAAACTAACTTATGCTAAGGACAACACACACCTATGCCCAAGGGAGTTGCCTAAAAAGTAATGCACCGCATTTTTTTCTTAGCCGAAAACAATGATATGAATGCGAAACGTTACGCATGTATTATCTGAAATCTCCTCAGTGAGCACCCAAGTTTCCGTCACTTTCGACAGATAGCGTAGATGCAGGACAGTTTGAAAATGGCGTCTTCAGGTGATGTACGTTACAAGCAACGTGTCGTCATTGAATTTCTCGCTGCAAAGAAAGAAACTGTGGGGAATATTCACAAACGCTTGTGCAAAGTCTATGGAGCATCAGCTGTCGGGAGAAGTACGGTTAGTCATCAGAAGGCGGTTTGGCGGAACTCCACGATTTGCTGCGGTTGGGGAAGACCATCTACGGCTGTCACACCTAACAGCCCTGACCTAGCCATCCTGGACTTCAACCTGTTTGTGCCATTGAAGAATGTCATTCGTGGAAGATGTGTTGAGGACGATGACAAGGTGATTCACACAGCGCAGCACTCGCTCCGCCACCACGGCAAGGATTGGTACTGACAGGGCATACACACCTTTGTTTCGCGCTGGAGGAAGGCCATAAAACTGGATAGAGAATACGTAGAAAAATAGTGTGTGTAGATAAAACACTATTCTATCTTGTGTGTAATTCTGATTATGTTCACTGCAGAATTGTTGAAGAAAAAATTCGGTGCATTACTTTCTGGGCAACCCTTGTAAACGAAACAACCAACCCAGTGTATGTCTATGGATTCCGTAACACAAAAACATGACTCAGGAATGTAAAATTTATTTTTTATTAAAATTAGGTAATTCCCTGTTTTACATTGATTCTCAATTGAACTGAACGTAAAATGTTTTGTGACAAATACCTCTTATTGTTGTTGTTGTCTTCAGTCCTGAGACTGGTTTGATGCAGCTCTCCATGCTACTCTATCCTGTGCAAGCTGCTTCATCTCCCAGTACCTACTGCAACCTACATCCTTCTGAATCTGCTTAGTGTACTCATCTCTCGGTCTCCCTCTACGATTTTTACCCTCCACGCTGCCCTCCAATGCTAAATTTGTGATCCCTTGATGCCTCAAAACATGTCCTACCAACCGATCCCTTCTTCTAGTCAAGTTGTGCCACAAACTTCTCTTCTCCCCAATCCTATTCAATACCTCCTCATTAGTTACGTGATCTATCCACCTTATCTTCAGTATTCTTCTGTAGCACCACATTTCGAAAGCTTCTATTCTCTTCTTGTCCAAACTAGTTATCGTCCATGTTTCACTTCCATACATGGCTACACTCCAAACAAATACTTTCAGAAACGACTTCCTGATACATAAATCTATATTCGATGTTAACAAATTTCTCTTCTTCAGAAACGCTTTCCTTGCAATTGCCAGTCTACATTTTATATCCTCTCTACTTCGACCATCATCAGTTATTTTACTTCCTAAATAGCAAAACTCCTTTACTACTTGAAGTGTCTCATTTCCTAATCTAATTCCCTTAGCATCACCCGATTTAATTTGACTACATTCCATTATCCTCGTTTTGCTTTTGTTAATGTTCATCTTATATCCTCCTTTCAAGACACTGTCCATTCCGTTCAACTACTCTTCCAAGTCCTTTGCCGTCTCTGACAGAATTACAATGTCATCGGCGAACCTCAAAGTTTTTACTTCGTCTCCATGAATTTTAATACCTACTCCGAATTTTTCTTTTGTTTCCTTTACTGCTTGCTCAATATACAGATTGAATAACATCGGGGAGAGGCTACAACCCTGTCTCACTCCTTTCCCAACCACTGCTTCCCTTTCATGCCCCTCGACTCTTATTACTGCCATCTGGTTTCTGTACAAATTATAAATAGCCTTTCGCTCCCTGTATTTTACCCCTGCCACCTTTAGAATTTGAAAAAGAGTATTCCAGTCAACATTGTCAAAAGCTTTCTCTAAGTCTACAAATGCTAGAAACGTAGGTTTGCCTTTTCTTAATCTTTCTTCTAAGATAAGTCGTAAGGTCAGTATCGCCTCACGTGTTCCAACATTTCTACAAAATCCAAACTGATCCTCCCCAAGGTCCGCATCTACTAGTTTTTCCATTCGTCTGTAAAGAATTCGCGTTAGTATTTTGCAGCTGTGACTTATTAAACTGATAGTTCGGTAATTTTCATATCTCTCAGCACCTGCTTTCTTTGGGATTGGATTTATTATATTCTTCTTGAAGTCTGAGGGTATTTCGCCTGTCTCATACATCTTGCTCATCAGCTGGTAGAGTTTTGTCATGACTGGCTCTCCCAAGGCCGTCAGTAGTTCTAATGGAATGTTGTCTACTCCGGGGGCCTTGTTTCGACTCAGGTCTTTCAGTGCTCTGTCAAACTCTTCACGCAGTATCGTATCTCCCATTTCGTCTTCATCTACATCCTCTTCTATTTCCATAATATTGTCCTCATGTACATTGCCCTTGTATAAGCCTTCTATATACTCCTTCCACCTTTCTGCCTTCCCTTCTTTGCTTAGAACTGGGCTGCCATCTGAGCTCTTGATATTCATACACGTGGTTCTCTTCTCTCCAAAGGTCTCTTTAATTTTCCTGTAGGCAGTATCTATCTTACCCCTAGTGAGATAAGCTTCTACATCCTTACATTTGTCCTCTAGCCATCCCTGTTTAGCCATTTTGCACTTCCTGTCGATCTCATTTTTGAGACGTCTGTATTCCTTTTTGCCTGCTTCATTTACTGCATTTTTATATTTTCTCCTTTCATCAATTAAATTCAATATTTCTTCTGTTACCCAAGGATTTCTACCAGCCCTCGTCTTTGTACCTACTTTATCCTCTGCTACCTTCACTACTACATCCCTCAGAGCTACCCATTCTTCTTCTACTGTATTTCTTTCCCCTATTCCTGTCAATTGTTCCCTTATGCTCTCCCTGAAACTCTGTACAACCTCTGGTTCTTTCAGTTTATCCAGGTCCCATCTCCTTAATTTCTCACATTTTTGCAGTTTCTTCAGTTTTAATCTACAGGTCATAACCAATAGATTGAGGTCAGAGTCCACATCTGCCCCTGGAAATGTCTTACAACTTAAAACCTGGTTCCTAAATCTCTGTCTTACCGTTATATAATCTATCTGATACCTTTTAGTATCTCCAGGGTTCTTCCACGTATACAACCTTCTTTCATGATTCTTAAACCAAGTGTTAGCTATGATTAAGTTGTGCTCTGTGCAAAATTCTACTAGGCGGCTTCCTCTTTCATTTCTTAGCCCCAATCCATATTCACCTACTATGTTTCCTTCTCTCCCTTTTCCTACACTCGAATTCCAGTCACCCATGACTATTAAATTTTCGTCTCCCTTCACTATCTGAATAATTTCTTTTATTTCATCGTACATTTCTTCAATTTCTTCATCATCTGCAGAGCTAGTTGGCATATAAACTTGTACTACTGTAGTAGGTGTGGGCTTCGTATCTATCTTGGCCACAATAATGCGTTCACTATGCTGTTTGTAGTAGCTTACCCGCATTCCTATTTTCCTATTCATTATTAAACCTACTCCTGCATTACCCCTATTTGATTTTGTGTTTATAACCCTGTAGTCACCTGACCAGAAGTCTTGTTCCTCCTGCCACCGAACCTCACTAATTCCCACTATATCTAACTTTAACCTATCCATTTCCCTTTTTAAATTTTCTAACCTACCTGCCCGATTAAGGGATCTGACATTCCACGCTCCGATCCATAGAATGCCAGTTTTCTTTCTCCTGATAACGACATCCTCCTGAGTAGTCCCCGCCCGGAGATCCGAATGGGGGACTATTTTACCTCCGGAATATTTTACCCAAGAGGATGCCATCATCATTTAATCATACAGTAAAGCTGCATGTCCTCGGGAAAAATTACGGCTGTAGTTTCCCCTTGCTTTCAGCCGTTCGCAGTACCAGCACAGCAAGGCCGTTTTGGTTAATGTTGCAAGGCCAGATCAGTCAATCATCCAGACTGTTGCCCCTGCAACTACTGAAAAGGCTGCTGCCCCTCTTCAGGAACCACACGTTTGTCTGGCCTCTCAACAGATACCCCTCCGTTGTGGTTGCACCTACGGTACGGCCATCTGTATCGCTGAGGCACGCCAGCCTCCCCACCAACGGCAAGGTCCATGGTTCATGGGGGGAGGAAATACCTCTTAGTAATGAATAAACGCAAACCTGAAAACTATCTTCAGGCAGCGATTGTTGACTAAATAGTCTTGATTCAAGAAGTATCTCCGAGGAATTCGAAAAAAGGTCTTCTTCTTTACAGAGCGACTATACAGTAGAATCTGGCTTAACGAGCATAATTCGCCTCTGAGCCTTGCCACCAATGTGAAACGCTCCTTATGTGAAACGTATTTTTATGTAGGAATACACGTAAAAATAGGCTAAAGCGTTCTATTTAAAAGAAATACTGAAACAGTTTATGAAATAGTAATATAATGCATAATACTGTACATCCTGTTTTCCAAGGAGGTTGTCTGAAGACTCTTTTTTGCCTACTCTACAAAATAAGTGCTAAACACAGAAGACGACTAGTTGAATGAAACGTCTCTTTGCATGTTGGTTAATGAGCCGCTTCTTCAAATTCGTGTTGGATAACGACAACAAATGAGTTATTGCCCAACTATAATAGCTGAAGAGGTATGTCCGTCTCAGAAGGTGGTTTCTCAAGTGTTTTAAAAAATGACATTGAACAGACTTGGTAAGCGGAACACTGTTAGTAACGGATTCAACCTTCTACAAAATTACATTGTTTACTGCTCGCTACATGAATAACTCTTAACTGAAGGGGCTGGATAAGCTAGGTTTCACTGTATTTCGTTCATCGTAATAATAATACTGATGTATACTTTACGCTGTTTATTCTTATACCTTTTCTGTTATCTCATTGTTATTTTTTTCCACTAAGCACAAACGATACCATCAAGAGTAAAGCTAATAACAATAATGGTACGATTTAGCGATTATAGGCAAATTCATCAGCACAGTTTCAGTCTGATGATTAATGATTAATATCTTTCATTTGCTTTGTTTGAAATCATGTTTGACTTCAATCAGGTTTTTTTATTATTTTATTTATTTATTTATTTTTTTGTCATCAGTCTACTGATTGGTTTGATGCGGCCCGCCACGAATTCCTTTCCTGTGCTAACCTCTTCATCTCAGAGTAGCACTTACAACCTACGTCCTCAATTATTTGCTTGACGTATTCCAATCTCTGTCTTCCTCTACAGTTTTTGCCCTCTACAGCTCCCTCTAGTACCATGGAAGTCATTCCCTCATGTCTTAGCAGATGTCCTATCATCCTGTCCCTTCTCCTTATCAGTGTTTTCCACATATTCCTTTCCTCTCCGATTCTGCGTAGAAACTCCTCATTCCTTACCTTATCAGTCCACCTAATTTTCAACATTCGTCTATAGCACCACATCTCAAATGCTCCGATTCTCTTCTGTTCCGGTATTCCCACAGTCCATGTTTCACTACCATACAATGCTGTGCTCCAGATGTACACCCTCAGAAATTTCTTCCTCAAATTAAGGCCGGTATTTGATATTAGTAGACTTCTCTTGGCCAGAAATGCCTTTTTTGCCATAGCGAGTCTGCTTTTGATGTCCTCCTTGCTCCGTCCGTCATTGGTTATTTTACTGCCTAGGTAGCAGAATTCCTTAACTTCATTGACTTCGTGACCATCAATCCTGATATTAAGTTTCTTGCTGTTCTCATTTCTACTACTTCTCATTACCTTCGTCTTTCTCCGGTTTACTCTCAAACCATACTGTGTACTCATTAGACTGTTCATTCCGTTCAGCAGATCATTTAATTCTTCTTCACTTTCACTCAGGATAGCAATGTAATCAGCGAATCGTATCATTGATAGCCTTTCGCCTTGTATTTTAATTCCACTCCTGAACCTTTCTTTTATTTCCATCATTGCTTCCTCGATGTACAGATTGAAGAGTAGGGGCGAAAGGCTACAGCCTTGTCTTACTCCCTTCTTAATACGAGCACTTCGTTCTTGATGGTCCACTCTTATTATTCCCTCTTGGTTGTTGTACATATTGTATATGACCCGTCTCTCCCTATAGCTTACCCCTACTTTTTTCAGAATTTTGAACAGCTTGCACCATTTTATATTGTCGAACGCTTTTTCCAGGTCGACAAATCCTATGAACGTGTCTTGATTTTTCTTTAGCCTTGCTTCCATTATTAGCCGTAACGTCAGAATTGCCTCTCTCGTGCCTTTACTTTTCCTAAAGCCAAACTGATCGTCACCTAGCGCATTCTCAATTTTCTTTTCCATTCTTCTGTATATTATTCTTGTAAGCAGCTTCGATGCATGAGCTGTTAAGCTGATTGTGCGATAATTCTCGCACTTGTCAGCTTTTGCCGTCTTCGGAATTGTGTGGATGATGCTTTTCCGAAAGTCAGATGGTATGTCGCCAGACTCATATATTCTACACACCAACGTGAATAGTCGTCTTGTTGCCACTTCCCCTAATGATTTTAGAAATTCTGATGGAATGTTATCTATCCCTTCTGCCTTATTTGACCATAAGTCCTCCAAAGCTCTTTTGATTTCCGATTCTAATACTGGATCCCCTATCTCTTATAAATCGACTCCTGTTTCTTCTTCTATCACATCAGACAAATCTTCACCCTCATAGAGGCTTTCAATTCATTGTTTCCACCTATCTGCTCTCTCCCTGCATTTAACAGTGGAATTCCCGTTGCACTCTTAATGTTACCACCGTTGCTTTTAATGTCACCAAAGGTTGTTTTGACTTTCCTGTATGCTGAGTCTGTCCTTCCGACAATCATATCTTTTTCGATGTCTTCACATTTTTCCTGCAGCCATTTCGTCTTAGCTTCCCTGCACTTCCTATTTATTTCATTCCTCAGCGCCTTGTATTTCTGTATTCCTGATTTTCCCGGAACATGTTTGTACTTCCTCCTTTCATCAATCAACTGAAGTATTTCTTCTGTTACCCATGGTTTCTTCGCAGCTATTGTCTTGGTACCTATGTTTTCCTTCCCAACTTCTGTAATGGCCCTTTTTAGAGACGTCCATTCCTCTTCAACTGTGTTGCCTACTGCGCTATTCCTTATTGCTGTATCTATAGCGTTAGAGAACTTCAAACGTATCTCGTCATTCCTTAGAACTTCCGTATCCCAATTCTTAGCGTATTGATTCTTCCTGGCTAATGTCTTGAACTTCAGCCTACTCTTCATCACTACTATATTGTGATTTGAGTCTATATCTGCTCCTGGGTACGCCTTACAATCCAGTATCTGACTTCGGAATCTCTGTCTGACCATGATGTAATCTAATTGAAATCTACCCGTATCTCCCGGCCTTTTCCAAGTATACCTTCTTCTCTTGTGATTCTTGAACTGGATATTCGCTATTACTAGCTGAAACTTGTTACAGAACTCAATTAGTCTTTCTCCTCTTTCATTCCTTGTCCCAAGCCCATATTCTCCTGTAACCTTTTCATCTATTCCTTCTCCTACTACTGCATTCCAGTCGCCCATGACTATTAAATTTTCGTCCCCTTTACATACTGCATTACCCTTTCAATATCCTCATATACTTTCTCTATCTGTTCGTCTTCAGCTTGCGATGTCGGCATGTATACCTGAACTATCGTTGTCGGTGTTGGTCTGCTGTCGATTCTGATTAGAACAACCCGATCACTGAACTGTTCACAGTAACACACCCTCTGCCCTACCTTCCTATTCATAACGAATCCTACACCTGTTATACCATTTTCTGCTGCTGTTGATATTACCCGATACTCATCTGACCAGAAATCCTTGTCTTCCTTCCACTTCACTTCACTGACCCCTACTATATCTAGATTGAGCCTTTGCATTTCCCTTTCCAGATTTTCTAGCTTCCCTACCACGTTCAAGCTCTGACATTCCACGCCCCGACTCGTAGAACGTTATCCATTCCTTGATTATTCAATCTTTTTCTCGTGGTAACCTCCCCCTTGGCAGTCCCCCCCCCCCCCCCCCCGGAGATCCGAATGGGGGACTATGTTTATTCACAATGTGACACGAGTTATATCTGTCACAGATGCCACTTAGACAGATAAAAGTAAACAAGGGTTGTAGGTCCTAAGCTACAATAAAAATACAATACTTTCAATGAGAAAGCTATGTCTGTTTATTTATTAATAATTTGTAAAGTTGGGGTTCTATTTTTGAGACAGAAACAATCAAATCATTTTCTAATTGAAGCATATTTCTTTTCTTAGTTCACCTCTGAAGAGAACGCTAATTCACATAGGTAGGAAGTGGCGAATGGAACTAATAATTTCAAAGCTTCTCTTGCCAGCGATGGATATTCTTCTATCCTCTTTATCCAGAAGAAGTCACTCTTTAGGAAATTAATTCGAATTTTTCGCTTGCCATCAGCAAGAACATCTGTAAGTGTTTATTTCGTCCTTGTGCTCAAATCGGCCAATTGAACTGACATATCCAAAACAGTTCAAATGATTCAAATGGCTCTGAGCACTATGGGACTTAACATCTGAGGTCATCAGTCCCCTAGAACTTAGAACTACTTAAACCTAGCCAACCTAAGGACATCACACACATCCATGCCCGAGGCAGGTTTCGAACCTGCGACCGTAGAGGTCGCGCGGTTCCAGACTGTAGCGCCCAGAACCGCTCGGCCACGTCGGCCGGCTCCAAAACATTAACGAGATTTTGCGAGGACTCCTTTGATTTTATTCTTGGCCTTTATAATGTTTTCTTCTCTCCCTTGGAGGCTCTTGTCTAAAATATTTGGTGGTTAAAAAGACCAGCAAGAAATGCTAATTGTAATAGCCAAAAAGAGTCGCTAAAATAACTCGTATACCACGATTTAGAATATTGTAAGCACGGTAACAATTCAGCTTTTAGTTCCAGAACTTGTCTGTATACCTTTGATTTTGAAAGCTCCCTGACCTCTGTGTAATTATGGAGATTTTGATGGTGCCAACCATTGTCTTTACAAATGATGCTAAACAGTCGAGTTAGCAATGCTTTACGTTTCGTAGAGTTCATAGCTTTGATCACCTCTTTAAGCAGAACGTAAAACCGTGGCGGTCAGAGGTTGTCGATGAGGAAAGCAGTTTGTCCATGAATTTTGTGGTATTTTATTTTAATTTTGCAAAGCACCCACTTTTATTGCCAGTCATAGCTTTAGAACCACCAATACACATGGCGATACATTTCGTCCAATCAATCTCGTAGCTGCGAGTGCTTTCTAAAGTCAAGTTGTACAAGCTCTTGTCAGTAGTGATCGCAAGAAGTGCTTTGCAAAACAAAATACCTTCCATGATACTTTCATATGCTTCAAAGCGCACAAACACCATAAATATCTCAAATGTGAAACAGAAACAGAGCATTAAATTGCAAATTAAAATCTGACTTATTCTTGAATTTTTCGACTAATTGTTCTCGAATGTTACAGGCCATACCGTTTATCCTGCGTTTAACGGTATATCACAAAGTGATGTGCTTTTTAGCCAGTTTGCCTCCCGCTTACCTAACATAATTTCAACCATATCCAGAGCTCCTGGAAAAATAAGATTCTCTGTCTCTGTATGCGGCTTCTCTGCCTTGGCGACACGGTAGCTAGCTTACAACGCTTTCTCGTTGACACTGGATACCTAAAATCAGACAAAAATATCGTTAAATCAGGAAAAAACAAATAAATAATCAATAACATAATATTGTGATTCTTCAGTTTCTGCCGGCGTATTTGTTGATCGAACAGTTCATGGACACTACGGGCCGGCAGTACACATGTGGAATGTTCGATCAGTAACATAATTTTAATCACCAAATAACAGTACTGTTTTATTTCCAGTATACTGCTGGTTAAGGGTTTTCGGTTTACTTTGAAGAAATCAAATGTTCAAATGTGTGTGAAATCTTATGGGATTTAATTGCTAAGGTCATCAGACCCTAAGCTTACACACTACTTAACCTAAATTATTCTAAGGACAAACACACACACCCATGCCCGAGGGAGGACTCGAACCTCCGCTGGGACCATTGAAGAAATCCACCGGTTTATCAGGTTCCTGGGAATGTTTAGTTGAGAGGTGACGCATGAGCTTTGATGGTTTCATATTGGTTAAAATGGCTCTGAGCACTATGCGACTTAACTTCTGAGATCATCAGTCGCCTAGAACTTTGAACTAATTAAACCTAACTAACCTAAGGACATCACACACATCCATGCCCGAGGCAGGATTCGAACCTGCGACCGTAGCGGTCGCTCGGTTCCAGACTGCAGCGCCTAGAACCGCACAGCCCCTCCGGCCGGCGGTTTGATATTCTCAAGTGACAATACTTCACCGCAAATTACACGTTGAGGTTTATTATTCACGGCAGTAAAGCCATGCTTCAAATAACTGTCGTCATACTGCTTTTTTTTCGAGTTTGATTCGCTTCTGCCGCTGCCATTTGCACCAGTAATGCAGTGCTGCGCAGATGTTTTTAGAAACTTCATTTTATGCTCGCGCGGAGCGAAGCGCAAGAACACTATAACCACGCCCAAACACGCTGGCGAACTCGGTCAACTTATTGACGCGAAGTCCGTTCTCCGTACCTACGACAAAGCCATTTCAAACAAAGGTTTAGATGACGTTTGTCATCCGATTTGGCATTACTGTACAGCACTGAAGTCATACCAAGCAGGTCCGCATCTCGTGGTCTAGTCCCCGCACGGTAGCTCAGCGTGTTCGGCCGACCGCCGGTGGGCATCTATAATAAAAATAATTTAATAAAGAAAATGGTTCAAACGACTCTGAGCACTATGGGACTTAACATCTAAGGTCCTCAGTCCTCTAGACTTAGAACTACTTAAACCTAACTAACCTAAGGATATCACGCACATCCATGCCCGAGGCAGGATTCGAACCTGCGTCCGTAGCAGCAGCGGGGTTCCGGACTGAAGCGACTAGAACGGCTCGGCCACAATGGCCTGCTGAGTAAAGGAATCAATCATAAAATTGAATGGAAGTCATGTGACGTTCGCCCAGACCAAACGCAAAGAGCAATACCGAACAAAATGAGGAAAATAAAAACAAAGAGTGGCTAGTGTTGCCTCTGGATCACGGGATCCCGGTTTCGATTCACGGTCAGGTTGGAGATTTTCTCTGACCGGGGATTGCGTGTTTGTGTTGTCCTCATTACTACATCATCATTGTCATCATTCGTGACAGTGGCTAGGTTGGAGTATGAAAAAAGTTTTTCTGCGTAAAAACTGGGACTTTGTACGGGCGCTGATGACCTCGCAACTGAGCGCTCCACAAACCAAACAGCATCAACATCATACGCAGCAGTGCACGTAAACACAGTTTATTCTGCGAGTTTTGCTCAGGACAGAACAAGAACTACAGTGTGTATCGCTTTTGTCATTTCTTGGTAAATGCAAAAGGAAGGCTTGAACACATCCTTACAACTTTTCCAGTGAAGGGTCATTCCTAACGTGCGGGTGTAGGCCTAATGAATCCAGGGTGCCGCGAATAAAAGTGTCCCGGACGAGTGTATAATATTAGACGTGACTGTGAGCATATAACCACAGTCCGTGACGGGCATACCACGCGTACGTCCACCACGTAGTCCACACAAGTTCAGAGCGTAGTGCGGGTTGTGTCAGCGCGAGTGGAGCAATGGACGATGGTACACTGGAGGAGCAAGTGTTCGTTGTGAAAAGTTAGCGACAATAAAGTTATGGAAACGATGTGTTCAGCTGTTTGCTGAGAAGTTTAATGGTGTCTGAATGCACAAAGAGTGCCACGCAACTCTTAGCCAGAAAATAGGACATTATTAGTCGTAGTATGGCAGGACCTATTTGGAACAAGTCAGAAAACATTTCATAACGTGCCCGCACACCAGAAATTCTGGCTGCAGTTCACCATAAAATGGTTCAGAGTCTACATCTAGACATCTAAATCTACATAGATACTTTGCAAATCACATTTAAGTGCCTGGCAGAGGGTTGATCGAACCACCTTCACAATTCCCTATTATTCCAATCTCGTGTGGTGGTGGTTACTGTTTAACGTCCCGTCGACAGCGAGGTCATTAGAGACGGAGCGCAAGCTCGGGTAAGGGAAGGATGTGAAAGGAAATCGGCGGTGCCCTTTCAAAGGAACCATCCCAGCATTTGCCTGAAACGATTTAGGGAAATCACGGAAAACATAAATCAGGATGGCTGGAGACGGGATTGAACCGTCGTCCTCCCGAATGCTCCAATCTCGTATAGCGCGCGGAAAGAACGAACACCTGTATTTTCCGTCCGAGCTCTGATTTCCCTTATTTTATCGTGGTGATCGTTTTTCCCTGTGTAGGTCGGTGTGAACCACATATTATCGCATTCTGAGGAGAAAGTTGATGATTGGAATTTCGTGAGAAGATTCCATCGCGACGAACAACGCCTTTCTTTTAATGATGTCCAGTAAAAACCCTGTATCATTTCTGTGACACTCCCTCCCATATTTCGCGATAATATAAAACATGCTGACCTCATTTGAACTTTTTCTATGTACTCCATCAGTCCTACCAGAAACGCAGCAGTATTCTAAAAGAGGACGGACAAGCGCAGTCTCCTTAGTACATCTGTTACATTTTCTACATGTCCTGCCAATAAAACGCAGTATTTGGTTAGCTTTCCCCACAACATATTCTATGTGCTCGTCGCAATTTAAGTTGTTCATAATTGTAATACCTAGGTAATTAGTTGAATTTACAGCTTTTACATTAGACTGATTTATCGTGTATTTATTTATTTATTTATGTATTTATTTTACCTGGCAAGATTAGGGCCTTCAGGCCCTCTCTTACACCTAACCAGGCATACTCAGATTGAACAAGTTACAGTTTCTACATAACATTAGGGACATATAACGTATTATGGAGTATTAATGTTAAAGAAAAAAATAGATACTATAACAGTAGTACAATGATAATTATAACAATAAAAAATAATTATAACAATCAAGAATAATAATAATAATAATAATAATAATAATAATAATAATAATAATGACTATGTATATGAAAGTAAACATACTTTTCTTTTGTGAATGTCAGTCCCATTGTTAGTTGGGAATTTTCTCATTATGTTATTGCAGCTTGTGAGTTATTCTCATCGAGCAGAGACATAAGACGATAGAATGGAGTGAAAGAGATATTTAAGAGGTAGATAGTTTAGAGGAAGAGAAATAGAATGGTAAAATTCGAAGCTGTGATGGAGAGGAGAAAGAAAGAGATGGGAGGGGAACAACAATGGTGGCTATACCGTCCCTAATATGTAAGTTTTGAGTACCGAAGTTCAACGAATTCCTTTTAGCACTCATGTGAATGACCTCACACTTTTCTTTATTTAGGGTCAACTGCTAATTTTCGCACTATTCAGATATCTTTTCTAAATCGTTTTGCAGTTTGTTTTGATCTTCTGATTACTTTATTAGTCGATAAACGACAACGTTATCTGCAAACAACCGAAGACTATTGCTGAGATGGTCTCCCAAATCGTTTGTATAGATAAGGAATAGCAAAGGGGCTATAACACTACCTTGGGGAATGCCAGAAAACACTTCTGTTTTACTCGATGAATTTCCGTCAGTTGCTATGAACTGCGACCTCTCTGACAGGAAATCACAAATCCAATCACATAATTGAGACGATATTCCATCACCCAATTTCACTATAAGCCGCTTGTGTGGTACAGTGTCAGAAGCCTTCCGGAAATCCAGCCTACCAAGTCAACCCGACAGCTGTAGCAAGAGACCGATATATCACTTGGATCATGCGGACGAATACACCACCTAGAGCTGCTGTCTGGTCGGGGCCCTAGCTGGCGACCCAGATCACCTGATCTGTCAGTGTGCGATTACTTTGTGTGGGCAGCCCTCAAATCTAAAATGTATCACAACAACCCTTATAGTCTCCAAGAACTGCAAGCAGAACATTTGGGATGAGATTGCAGCAATTCCAGCAGTCCTGCTTCAATCCGCCTTCAGCAACTTACTGACAAGGACTTAAAGTGTCAAGAGATGGTAGTCGCTTTCTACATCTCATGTAGTCAGGTTACTTCTGTATTTTCTTTCCTGTGCTGTCTTTATTAGATCCATTGAACTCTGTTCTCAGGGTCACTTTTATTTGCCCATCCCTCCACAGAGACATTATGTAGAACTACAAATTGCTGACATTATGCAGCTGAAAATTCAAGAAGACTACCAGAACCATACCCTTCGTTGTATTGGACTACAGACAAGACTTTTTTCTTCAGTGGGGACGATTTCTAAGTGGAAATTGCAAGAAAAGATGTCCTTTTGCTCAAAGAAATATCTCAAAATGTCCTTTTGCTCCCCGGCCACTGTGGCAGAGTGGTTCTAGGCGCTTCAGTCCTAAACCGCACTGTTGATACGGTCGCAGGTTCGAACCTGCCTCGGGCATGGATGTGTGTGATGACCTTAGGTTAGTTAGGTTTAAGTAGTTCTAAGTCTAGGGGACTGATGACCTCAGATTTTAAGTCCCATTGTGCTTGGATCCATTTGAGCCATTTTAGAAGCTTTCGAAATGTGGTGCTACAGAAGAATACTGAAGATTAGATGGGTAGATCGCGCAACTGTTGAGGAGGTACCGATCAGAATTGGGGAGAAGAGGAATTTGTGGCACAACTTGACTAGAAGAAGGGATCGGTTGGAAGGACAGGTTCTGAGGCATCCAGGGAACTCCAGGTTAGTATTGGAAGGAAGCGTGGAGGGTAAAAATCGTAGATGGAGACGAAGAGATGAGTACACTAAGCAGATTGAGAAGGATGTAGGGTACAGTAGTTACTTGGAGATGCTCAAAGAAATATCTCACCGTTCCGCGTGACGCTGAACGATAAACTGGCCCACCTGCGACGATGATACTTCGGTCCACCATTGATGCTCCTCAAATACGAGTTGTTTAGGAACAACTCATACCTCCACCATGTCTCCTACAGCTTTTTGGCACCCCTAAAGCAAAATATGATGCTTTGTCAATGTTTAAACAGTTTTCTGGTCCAGAAGCCAACGGCCTTGCCACAGTGCTAACGCTGGTTCCCGGGAGATCACCGAAGTTAAGCGCTGTCGGGCTTGGCTAGCACTTGGGTCGGTCAGCGTCCGGGTCTGCCGAACTCTGTTGGCAAGTGGGGTGCACTCAGCTCTTGTGAGGCCAACTGAAAAGCTACGTAATTGAGAAGTAGCGACACAGGTCACGAAAACTCACTACGCCTATTAGAGCGGTGTGGCGACCACAAGCCGCTCCGTATCCGCGTCGGGTGTCGCCTTCGGGCTGAGGATGACATGGCGGCCGGTCGATACCGTTGGGCCTTCAAGGCCTGTTCAGATGGTGTTTTTTTTTTTTTATTGTGGCCCAGGAACTCAGCGGTATTTCAGTCCATTGTCAGTCGGCGAAACCAATGATGAAGTTGAGTGAGTTAATGTCAAATACTATTACAGGCATTATAACTCCAGACTTAGATTTTTCATGTATTCATATACCGGTATTAATTCATTTTACTGTTGTGCATTATTAAACATTAAGAAGGAGATTAAAATTTTATGATCATATTTTCAGGCTAACGAAGGAAAAGCTGATGACGAAAACTTTGAATTTGATTTCCAGATTAAAAAACACACATGGTGGCTGGAAGACAGAAGAAGGGACTTGAGAATACTTAATATCACAGAAGACACCATACAGGAAAAGAAAAATATCAATTTATTGTTGAATACTGCAAAATTTCCCGTCCAGCAACAAAACCCACAACCTAGTAGGGTGACGCCAACGCATGAACTTCTAGGAAGATAAAAAGAAGAAAAGATTATACCTTAGTCTTAGGTTCTATGTAGACAATAACTGGCCAAACTCTTTAATTAAATAATTATTAAGTTACGAGTCGTGCATAAAGCAGATTAACTGATAAACATTAGTTCATTATAACAAAACCCTTAACAATAGTTTCTATGCCTTTAAATTCATTTGAGATATTGTAAGGCCTTTGATAATAATTTTTATCTTGCAAAATTAATTCTGTGTATTGTTGTATTAATTTTTTCATTGTTGTACTGCATTTCTGTAAGTGGTTCCTATGCAATGATATAACTTACAAAGTAGACAACATTATATGGGAAAAATCTACAAGTTTTTTATAGTTAAAACTTGATAACAGTCCTCAAAGCTTAAAATTTTATTTTCTCAAACCCTTCCACACTGGACTTGGGTCGTTATTCTCGTGGTTCCTTCATGTAAGTGTCTTTACATTGTCTTCAGGCACGCCGTATTGATACAAACCTGCCCCAATGCAAGATAAAATTTTTAATCTGATTTAGTGTCACCTAGCTAATACGCGCCTCAGCTAAAGACCAATCATTCCACTACGACGATCTCGCAGAATAACTCACGAAACTCGTCGATGACGCTCGGAACTCGAGTTTCATTGTACATTTCCTGTCCATCTGGGAGGAGTCTGTAAGCGAAGTCCTGTTGTAATTCTTGCATAATTAGAGCAAAGATGCTGTACCTGCAGTAACCCCGGTGCGGATATCACGGTAAACAGGATGCGCGCGCTCGCCCACACACACACACACACACACACACACACACACACACACGTACACACAAAGTTCGTAGTCGCGCATTGGAAAGCTGCGAGACGCTGGTGCCAGCGTCCTCAGAGCTTGGGCTGCAGCTTCCCGGGAGAAGGCGGATAGGAAATGGCTCGGAAGAAGGCAGAGCTGGCCGTGTGTGCCATGTGGGCGTCTTTCTGTTTACAGCGCTCCGCCGCGCCGCCCGCTAACTAGTTTAGCCTGGGCGGACGGCGTGGCCGCGCATGACGTCACGCGGTTGCCTAGCAACGGCGCGGGCCCCGGTCCACGGCGGCGCGGCCAAATGCCAAAGGTGGCGCCGCCGCACGCAGACGCTCATTTCCGAACCATTACGGCCAGGCGACAGCCGGACCTGCGACGGTTAAATGCAGCCCGCCGGCAGCACAACCAATTAAACCGGCTGCTTGCATTGTTCGGGCGCATTTGACAGGAGGGGACATGTTTTTACCGCCCCACCCACCCACCTCCTCTTACCCCTGCAATCATTCCTCGCCGAACGTAGCGTGCTACGGTTTTCTCTGTCCCCAAACAGGCAGTTCTTGGCTATAGCGGAATCCCTTTCAGATGCTCAGTAAATTAGTCATTCAAGATTAATACAGTTCAACGTTTGGTTCAAAATATGGATGTACTGTAACTACGAACAAAGTTCCGAACGGTACAGAGGTTAACACTGCAGTGGCTGGGCCCCATTCGCTTGGCGCGTGACAGCTCATGTACTTTCTTTCTGCGATTCATTCAAGAACAAGGACGGAACATCATACATGCCAACACGTTAGTAACGATAAACCTTTCACACAAAGCGTAAGTCGTTTCATGTATGTTAGAGGCCTTGTAGATTCACTGCATCAAGACGCTGGACACAACAGAAAAAACGATATAAAATCTTACAAAACTAGGTTCTTTTTACATTCTTTGGATCACTGATTAGGAATCCGACATCTGAATTACAAAATTCAAAATGGCGGATCGAATTTGGTGGATCCAAAATAATAAATTTAGCAATTCAAGGAAAACTTCGGGTGTAAAGTATTCTGATGTCACTGATGACGAATTAGAAATCCATATTGCCGTATTGATATGTTTTATTCGATATTTTACATTTTTCAATCGAAATCGTATTCACATTCGTCGATTGTGTCATTATGGCTTACAGAAGGATCGCTGTAGCGTTTTCCACTGGGAGATGGTTCGAAAGGCAGATCTTTAGCCTCAGGTGGCATCTTTTTATCTTCTCGAATTGTCTTTTTCCGGAATCTCGAGATGAATTGCGGAAATGCCAGAAGCCGATGGAGTACGTCACGCATAGTTTTGTCACGGAAATATTTGGGTCTAAAATACTCTCAGTAACGCCGGATATCCTTATACCCAGCTTCCTGTGCATCTTCAGACAGCCGACATATCGGCAACGAAACAGCTTCGATTATGAGATATCTGTGCATCAAAACTACGTGTACTGATGTCGACATCGGGCATTATTGCGGAATATTGCGGTGAAGTTGGCACTCGACTTTTCATAAATATACATTTTTTTCTGATAAGAAAATTGTGAGTGCGTTGAATTTGCCACTCGACTTTTCACAAACATATTTTTTTTAGTTCTAGACACGTATGCTTCCGTTATAGATTTCTCTGTACAAATTTGAATAGTTCAGCAATTTTTCCAGAAGAAGAAAATGGTACAAAGAAAATTTTAAACGTGTAAAAAAATTGTGTGTTCAGTTAGCAATAAAATATACGAGACAATTCTTAGTATTTCCCCACGAGTTCAACAGAAAACCCTAATGACATTTTTGTGCAATTAACAGTTCATGAGCCGGCCGCTGTGGCCCAGCGGTAGTAGGCGCTTCAGTCCGGAACCGCGCTGCTGCTACGGTCACAGGTTCGAATCCTGCCTCGGGCATGGATGTGTATGATGTCCTTACGTTAGTTAGGTTTGAGTAGTTCTAAGTCTAGGGGACTGATGACCTCAGATATTAAGCCATATAGTGCTTAGAGCCATTTTTGAACAGTTCATGAGATAAGAGCAATAATGAGTGATCTATTTTTACTGAGTGATATTACCACACCGTTGAAAAATGACTATCCACAAAAATCGCGCAAATATGTGCACAATAATATATTTGAACTCACTAACTAAATTATGAAGGTAGCTGGAAATACATGTATAAATGCGAAGCCACGCAACAGATATTTTGTAGCCAATGATTTCGGATAATACTGGTAGCAGTTTGTTTTCAAGTCGATATACGTTATTACACCGATTAATAACATTATAAACGTACCCCCTGGAGTGCTATCCATCTTATTTTATCTTGACAACCGGGCAGCATGCTGTCATATACTTATTAAACAGGCCACACATACAATATCCGCAAAATGTGTCGTTGTCCGATTCACTGTTTACTGTCAACTGCTACGCCGCGAATCATATGGACTTCGGTGTGCACTGCTGCCACAGCATTGGACAAGTATACACCAGATCATTCTGCACAAGACTTCACGGGGATGAAGTGGAATACACATCTTTTTCTGTTTTTATTCTGTCCAGGTTTTGAAGGGAGATGGTCCACTATGTACCGTGACTAGAAATTTTGAACTTGGGGAGACGTTATGGTATAAACAAAATCTGGACAAAAACATTACTTACGAATCACTCCAGGCACAAAAAGCTGGTATTGTAACCGGAGCCCATTTCTCGGAACAATATTTTGCACGACAACAAAATTTTGGATCACTGAAAAAGGTATCTGAACATGCCGGAATGAGATTTTCACTCTGCAGCGGAGTGAGCGCTGATATGAAACTTCCTGGCAGATTAAAAGTGTGCCGGACCGAGACATCTGGAAACATCCCCCAGGCTGTGGCTAAGCCATGTCTCCGCAATTTCCTTTCTTTCAGGAGTGTTAGTTCTGCAAGGTTCGCAGGAGAGCTTCTGTAAAGTTTGGAATGTAGGGGGCGAGGTACTGGCGAAAGTAAAGCTGTGAGGACGGGGCGTGAGTCGTGCTTGGGTAGCTCAGGTGGTAGAGCACTTGTCCGCGAAAGGCAAAGGTCCCGAGTTCGAGTCTCGGTCCGGCACACAGTTTTAATCTGCCAGGAAGTTTCATATCTGAACATTGTTTGGGACCAATAGGCTGTGAATCATGGACTGTGAGAACACTGGGTAGCAAGAGAAACTCTTGACATATAATACAACGAAAGGATGCTAGAGGCTAGTGGCCGAGCGGTTCTAGGCGCTTCAGTCTGGAACCGCGCGACTGCTACGGTTGCAGGTTCGAATCCTGCCTTGGGCATGGATGTGTGTGATGTCCTTAGGTTAGTTAGGTTTAAGTAGTTCTAAGTTCTAGGGGACTGGTGACCACAGATGTTGAGTCTCATAGTGCTCAGAGCTATTTGAATTTGATGCTAGAGGGTAACACTTATCGAACTACATGAAAAAAAAATGTAAATTAGTTACACACTGCAGCGTGCACACACTTTAATCAACATGTAAACGTCAAAAGAGATATTCGAATTTAGGTTATGACATGTTAGATGTGCCTGCCGTCGGCCTGCTGGAGTGGCCGAGCGGTTCTAAGCGCTACAGTCTGGAACCGCGTGACCGCTACGGTCGCAGGTTCGAATTCTGCCTCGGGCATGGACGTGTGTGATGTCCTTAGGTTAGTTAGGTTTAAGTAGTTCTAAGTTATAGGGGACTGATGACCTCAGGTGTTAAGTGCCATAGTGCTCAGAGCCAATTGAACCATTTGTGCCTTCCGTCATTGGCGATGAAGTTCTGCATGACCCGCTGAATACCTGAATGGCTGTTTTCAGCTCAGCAGTGGTTTCAGGGTTATTGCTGTACAACTTGTCTTCTATGTAGTCCCACCAAAAAGGAGTCGCATGTGTTCAGATCCGGAGAAGATGGCGGCCAATCGAGGCCCATGCCCGTGACCCCTTGGTACCCCAGAGCCAGAATGCGTTCCACAAAGTGCTCCTCCAGGACATCAAACACTCTCCTACTTCGATGGGGTCGAGCTTCGTCTTGCATGAATCACATCTTGACGAAATAAGGGTTACTTTGGATAATGGGGATGAAATCACCTTCCAAAACCTTCACGTACCGTTCACTAATCACAGCGCCATCAAGGAAAATCGCACCGATTATTCCGTGGCTGGATATTGCACACCAATCAATCACCCATTGAGGGTAAAGAGACTTGTCGATCGCGAAATGCGGAACCTCAGTCTCCCAAATGCGCAAACTTTAGTTATTGACGAACCCATCCAAACGAAAGTGGGCCTCGTCGTTATTCTAAGCCAAGCATGCACACTAATTCCCATCATGCCCCACGGCTAACAGTGGAGCTTGACGCAAACCGTTCAGAAGTTGTGACGTTTTTATATCATATAGTTCAATAATTGTCATATAAGAGTTTGGTGGACTGATAATACAAAAATTAAGGAGTTTCTCGCAGTAATAAAGAGAGAAGCAATATGTATGAAATACGAAGTGGCAGAGAAAAACAGATCTACATTTACAGCTTCATGATTACTCTCCAGCACACACTTAAATGTCTGGAAGAGGATTAATAGAACTGCTTTCATACTATTTTCTCTACCGTTCCACTCTCTAAAAGCAGCCGGGAAAAATTAACACCGAAATCTTTCTGTGCAAGCTCTGGTTTTATCTGTATTATTAGGATGGTGACCTTTTCCGTCTATAGGCGAGATTAAACTAAATATTTTGGTATTTTGAGGAGAAAATTGGTTATTGAAATTTCGTGAAAGATGTCTTCCCAACGGGAAATGTCATTGTTTTAACGATTTCCACCCCAACTCACTTAACACATCTGTGACGTTCTATATTCTTTTTAAAAGACGTAACATCAATTTTAGCTGTAAATGTTTTATTGCGCTATAACAATTTCGGCATTTGTGCTATTTTCAAGCATAAGATTGAAACGTCTCCTTACAAAAATTAGAAATGACTGTGCTAGTAAATACACTCCTGGAAATTGAAATAAGAACACCGTGAATTCATTGTCCCAGGAAGGAGAAACTTTATTGAGACATTCCTGGGGTCAGATACATCACATGATCACACTGACAGAACCACAGGCACATAGACACAGGCAACAGAGCATGCACAATGTCGGCACTAGTACAGTGTATATCCACCTTTCGCAGCAATGCAGGCTGCTATTCTCCCATGGAGACGATCGTAGAGATGCTGGATGTAGTCCTGTGGAACGGCTTGCCATGCCATTTCCACCTGGCGCCTCAGTTGGACCAGCGTTCGTGCTGGACGTGCACACCGCGTGAGACGACGCTTCATCCAGTCCCAAACATGCTCAATGGGGGACAGATCCGGAGGTCTTGCTGGCCAGGGTAGTTGACTTACACCTTCTAGAGCACGTTGGGTGGCACGGGATACGTGCGGACGTTCATTGTCCTGTTGGAACAGCAAGTTCCCTTGCCGGTCTAGGAATGGTAGAAGGATGGGTTCGATGACGGTTTGGATGTACCGTACACTATTCAGTGTCCCCTCGACGATCACCAGAGGTGTACGGCCAGTGTAGGAGATCGGTCCCCACACCATGATGCCGGGTGTTGGCCCTGTGTGCCTCGGTCGTATGCAGTCCTGATTGTGGCGCTCACCTGCACGGCGCCAAACACGCATACGACCATCATTGGCACCAAGGCAGAAGCGACTCTCATCGCTGAAGACGACACGTCCCCATTCGTCCCTCCATTCACGCCTGTCGCGACACCACTGGAGGCGGGCTGCACGATGTTGGGGCGTGAGCGGAAGACGGCCTAACGGTGTGCGGGACCGTAGCCCAGCTTCATGGAGACGGTTGCGAATGGTCCTCGCCGATACTCCAGGAGCAACAGTGTCCCTAATTTGCTGGGAAGTGGCGGTGCGGTCCCCTACGGCACTGCGTAGGATCCTACGGTCTTGGCGTGCATCCGTGCGTCGCTGCGGTCCGGTCCCAGGTCGACGGGCACGTGCACCTTCCGCCGACCACTGGCGACAACATCGATGTACTGTGGAGACCTCACGCCCCACGTGTTGAGCAATTCGGCGGTACGTCCACCCGGCCTCCCGCATGCCCACTATACGCCCTCGCTCAAAGTCCGTCTCCTGCACATACGGTTCACGTCCACGCTGTCGCGGCATGCTACCAGTGTTAAAGACTGCGATGGAGCTCCGTATGCCACGGCAAACTGGCTGACACTGACGGCGGCGGTGCACAAATGCTGCGCAGCTAGCGCCATTCGACGGCCAACACCGCGGTTCCTGGTGTGTCCGCTGTGCCGTGCGTGTGATCATTGCTTGTACAGCCCTCTCGCAGTGTCCGGAGCAAGTATGGTGGGTCTGACACACCGGTGTCAATGTGTTCTTTTTTCCATTTCCAGGAGTGTACATATATGACAGCATCCTGCCCAGTTGTCAAGATAAAATAAGGTGTGTAGCACTCCCAGGGGTACGTTTATGATGTTATTAATCGGTGTAATAACGTAATCGACTTAAAAAACTAAACTGCTACCGGTATTATCCGAAATCATTGGCTACAAAACATCCGTTGCGTAGTTTCGCTTTTCTAAATGTATTTCCAGCTACCTTAATAGTATAGTTAGTGATTTCTAATATATTATTGTGCATATATTTGCGCGTTTTTTGTGGATGGTTATTTTTCAACGGTGCGGTGATGCCGCTCAGCAAAAATAGATCACTCGTTATTGGAGTTATCTCATGAACTGTTATAGGGCTTAACATCTGATGTCATCAGTCCCTAGACTTAGAACTACTTAAACCTAACTAACGTAAGGACATCACACACATCCGTGCCCGATGCAGGATTCGAACCTGCGATCGCTGAAGCAGCGCGGTTCGTTCTACGTTATTTGATTTTCAAACAGCTGAACAAATCTCAACGTACGGCACTCAAACAGTTTTCTCTTTACTTATTCTGATCATTACTAAACTGACACACAATAATTTTTTTGCGCAACGCAATGTAACTTTCAATAATCACTACAAAAGAATTGCCCTGACTAACAATTACCTATACCTTTCATGAATCACTTACCTCACAAAAATCTTCGTTACTCGAACTACTGCAATACAGTGGACGCCAATACTGCCAATACTACTAAATAAATGATTCTAACTACTGAAGGCACTAACAATGGATAGGCATAGTTAGAAAACGAAAGATTTTGATAGAGAACAAACAATGCATTTACCTTAATAATGTTCAAAAGTCATCATGACTTCCATCTTTACAAATTTCCTTTTTCTGACGGACACACGTCCAGATCGTCCGCTTATAGTAACCTCTCAAAACTGGCATCTCTCTCTCCACATCCACCATGCTGGCGGCTTACTTCCAACTGCCGAACGCTACACGATGTTCACATCCAACTGACCAACACTCCAATAGCGAATATTCCAATAATGAGTCCAACCAGCCACAGACTGTGCTCAGTGCAGTCAGTGATTGTCATACAGAGCACTATGTGGTGTTACCAACATAAAAACCTAAACAGCCCACTTACAAGATCTGATGCTGTACTACACAGCCAAACGATATGCAGTTGTGACCAAAGGGGTGAAATTCAGAAACTCATATAGCAGCTTGATGTAACACGATCTTGGTTCGCTGCCAGACCACTTGGAACACTGGAATTATCAGTCAACCACCTCGGTTTCTTATTGGGTAATTTAAAGTCTTCCATATTTGTTTTAGTTTCGTTAAAAACGGAAGGTGGATTCGTAGCTTTGTTGTTCTAATTACGATTTCGTGTGTGTGTATGTTGCACTGTTTGATTTGCTTGATTTTTGCTCGCATCTGTAATATTGAGTGGAGGAAGTGATTCCGTATATGTTTTTGTTTTATGGAAAACAGATGCTGGTGTCGTCGCATAGTGTTTTGTGGACATTTGTTCCTGCCTAAGAATCCGTGTCTGAGGCACTCCAGTTAATTGCGTTGTAATTTACTTTATTTTAGTTGGCGTCCGTTTTTCGTAATTTCTCGCTTTTAGTGGAGAACTCCATGTTAGCAGCTTTGACCGAATTAGCGGTCAACTTTATTACATATTGTCACGGAATAAGTACGTATTTCTGCTTTGAATAGTGTTGATTCTTGCCCCCTGAGTATACTTTGTAGTATTTCTGAAAGAGTGTATAGTTTTTGTGCTAGTTGATGTTATGCAGCAAAAGTATTCTGTTTCGAAGTGCATACTTCTACAAGAGGTTGAGTGGTGTAGTGTTAACGGACTTCCACCGTAATTAATGTTAATGCACTTACTAAACTCTATCATTACAGAATTCACTTGGAGATCCAATCGTGAAGGTATGAGAGTGTGTATTATTTGCTTTCAAATTTCCATTTTAGTGGGAGGATAATTGTAGAGTGTATCGGTTTCTACTAAAATGTATTGTCCGGAGAACTTGTTAATAACATTTCCACACATTTGCATAGTTACTGTTGCATTTTTATCATTTGCTAGGACTAATTCTTTATTCCCTGAGATTACAATGCACACTCAGCAGACAGGTTAAAATATGCCATTGTCAGGTGTCTCTACAAAAAGGGGGACACCACAGATGTCAATAATTATCGGCCCGTATCCTTGCCTATAGTATTTTTAAAAAATCTTCGAGAAAATAATGTACTCAAGAGTGGTTAGCCATCTAAACAGTAATGGGATACTTAGTAAATCACAGTTCGGATTACAAAAATGCTGTTCCACTGAGATAGCAATATACAGTTTCACTGTCCACATTATAGAGTCTTTAAGTAGTAAAATGTCACCAATAGAAATTTTCTGTGAATTGTCCAAAGCATTTGATTGTGTGAACCATGACATTATGATACAGAAATTATAATTCTGTAGTATAAATGGAATAGCATATGAGTGGTTTAAGTCATACCTACAGAACAGGAAACAAAAAGTTTCTTTATATGGACCAAGTGATTTAAATAAGTTTGCCACTTCATGTAATTGGGGTGAAATTACATTAGATGTTCCACAGGGTTCAATCATGGATCTCCTTCTATGCTTGATATATGTGAACGACCTCCCTTCTTATCTGAAACAAGAAGCTGAACTAACACTGTTTGATGATGATGCAAGCATTGCTAATGATACAAGCATCATTATTAATACAGTAAAAGAAACTCCAATTGAAAATGATACAAATAAGGTCTTTGGAAAAGTCATTAATTGGCTTTCTGCAAATGGGATTGCTCTAAACTTCCAAAAAACATAGTACATCCAATTTTCTGCTGCAAAAAGTACAGTTCCTTCAATAAATATAACTCATGAACAGAAGTCAGTAGACAGGGTAGAGCATATTATGTTTTTGAGTGTACATATAGATGAGAATCTTAATTGGAAAATTCATAATTTGGGGATCTTCTAAAGCGACTAGGTTTAGCAACTTTTGCAATCAGAATAATTGCAAATTATGAGGATATAGAAATCAGTAAGCTAACGTACATTGCATGCTTTCACTCTATGATGTCATACGGAATAATATTTTGAGGTAACTCAACACTTATACAAAATGTAATCATTGCTCAAAGAAAGTGGTTAGAATAATGTGTGGGGTTCATAGTCGCGCATCTTGTAGGCATCTTTTCAAAAGATTAGGACTTCTTACAACAGCCTCACAGTACATTTACGCACTAATGAAATTTGTTATTAATAGCATGGACCAGTTTAACAACAACAGTGACATTTATGACTACCAGAAAAAAGGAAGGCTTACACTATTCTTTACTCAACTTATCTTAGCGCAGATAGATTTCTAACAAATTTCCAGATGAAATAAAATGTCTGACAGAGAGCAGTAATAGCCTCAAAAATAAATTTAAATCATATCTCCTTGACAACACCTTCTATACCACAGATGAATTCTTGAATATAAATAAATAAATCTATGAATATAGTATATGCATGTTGTGCCATTTAAGGGAATACGGTAAATAATAGAAATATTAGTGCACTTGACACGTTCTACATCATAGCGGGGTTACCGGACCGTGAGATTGATCAATAGAACACACCACCAAGTAACTAACTAAGATGTAATAAAGATGAATACCAATACCAAAAGCTGCTAAAATGGAGTTCTCCATTAAATACGAGGTCTGCCGCTGGTAGCTGAGTGGTCAGCGCCACGGAATGTCATACCTATCGGCCCGGGTTCAATTCCCGGCTAGGTCGGAGATTTTCTCCACTCAGGGACTGTGTGTTGTGTTGTCCTTATCATCACTCTTTCATCCCCATCGACACGCAAGCCAACTCGAAAGAGTTGCACCAGGCGAACGGTCTACCCGACGGGAGGCCCTAGCCACACGGCATTTCTATTTTCCATTAATTACGAGAAAGTACGAAAGAGGGATGTGACCTAAAATAAAGCAGAATATGAACAATATACCTGCATCACAATGGGAAAGAGCAGTTAACACATGGTTTCGTATACAGTAACAAATGTCCACAGAACACTATGCGACGAAAGTATCTTTCGTTTGATATGAAACCAAAAGAAACATGGAATCATTTATTACAAACAATATTACAGATGTATGTAATAATAAAGAAGAGTATGAACAACATATTGACAATGCAATTCAAGGAATGCAATGCACACAAGAACTCGTAATCTAGAAATAATGAGATAAAAATGGCTCTGAGCACTATGGGACTCAACATCTTAGGTCATAAGTCCCCTAGAACTTAGAACTACTTCAGCCTAACTAACCTAAGGACATCATACACATCCATGCTCGAGGCAGGATTCGAACTTGCGACCGTAGCAGCCCCGCAGTTCCGGACTGCAGCGCCAGAACCGCACGGCCACCGCGGCCGGCAATAATGAGATAAAACCAGCTTCTGTGACATGTTATTTCAGATGATCTTTAAGTTTTTACATGTGCTAAGGCGCAATTATGTCGACCTGGTAATAGCCACACCGCCGATACTGCAATACTGCGTTTTGTAAATAAATAATTTTACAGACAAAAGGCGACGACGACGTCATTTCAAAACTTTAAATGACTGTGAACTTCAGCTACGCGAGGTTAACCGCAGTTCCTGATTGAGCTTTCTCAATTATGTCACTTTGCAAGACCACAAAATCTGTTGGTTTCCAGGCACGGAATTGACTGATAGAGAACGAGGCTTATTCATAAACAAAATTAAAATATACGCGTTTTTGTGCCTCATATTCACGTATTCAAAGTTCACTGCCAGACAACTGGGAACGTTGCCATCGTTCTATGGTTCCGTACTGTAACAAGGGACTTGCACATCTTACATTTTGATATTCTGTGTTGAGCAGTTAGTGTTAGGTAGTGGTCGTGTGGTCGGTTGGTAGGTTCAGGGGAAGGGACCTAACACTGAGGTCATCGGAGTAGGGAAGGGAGGCAGCCGTACTTTTCAAAGGAACCTACCCAGCATTTGCCTCAAGAGAATTATGAAAATCACGGAAAACCTACATCAGGATGGCCGATGCAGGTTTGAACCGTCGAGTGGACGTGCGGCCGTAGAGTGTCGACGTTGTGACAAGCTCTAACTCCCAGTGTACAAGACATTCTGCAGAATGTGTTGAACAACACAAAAGTGTGTGCAGGTTTTGTTCTGCACACCTTGACTCCCGAACAAAAGTAGTAATGTGTGAGCCCTAACACGAGTTGATCAAAATGCAAAGCGTGGACAATTCTCTTCTTGGGAAAAACCATTCGGGTGACGAAACTCTTTCTTATCAAGACAGATCTACCACAAAATGACAAAGTGCAGAAATTCACATGAGTGGTTAACGTTTTGATGACGTAACCGATATTCAAGCCAACAAGATGAACAACAGCCCAAAGAAGAACTTCTATTCCACATGGTTATATGACCTGTTCTGTGCATTGTGCTCAAATGCAGGCAGGCTGAGTAGAACACCTGAAGCATGAAAACCATTACTTTAATTCTTCTCTGTTTTTTATTAATCCACTCTCGAAACTTTGGTAACTGACAAGGCATGTCACAGAAATGGGTTAAAATGAAAAGTTCCTGTAACGCTGTATCAGTCTTGACGGTGATACAGTATACTCAATGTTTGTTATCAGTTATATGAGTGGGTTTTTTATTTACATACAGGTCGAATTCAGTCACTAGTAACAGTGCAATAAAACTGTATATGATTCATTTCAAAAATCTATGGAAATCGTTGACCCCTATTACAAGTTAACACTCTCCTCTGCGCCGGCTGATGTGACCGAGCGGTTCTAGGTGCTTCGGTCGGGAACCGCGCTGCTGCTACGGTCGCAGGTTCGAATTCTGACTTGGGCATGGATGTGTGTGATGTCCTTAGGTTACTTAGGTTTCAGTAGTTCTAAATTTGTGCCACGGCCGCGACTTGAACCTGGGACTCCTACTTACTACTAACTTCATTGTTTCAGCTACTATCCCAATTGAAGGTAAAAGTTGAGACTCGTATGTCTCCAAGAAACTGTAATTCCATCTGATCAATAGGTCACCTACGCCTGAGGTATAGCTCACGCGGGATACGGTGGCCGATGCGCGGGACCCGTTTTTGTCCAAAGTGCTTGACGAGTTCACTCGTTTCTGCGGAACGTGGGGTGCATTTCTCTTTTAAAATAGATATTTATATTTTGATCAAATTATTATTCTCTTGTGAAGATTGTGTTGTGAGTTTTGCACCACGCCTTGGCGGGAAGAGCAAAGACTTTTCAAAAAACGAAAGCACTGTATGTCATATTTTATATGTCACCTGAAATCGTTTGCAGAACGGGTAGCGTTCTCAAGATAAAGAACAGAGTTCGCATCGCAACTTAATTTATTTGTGTCGTGATCATGTTCGATCACGACCGGATATGAGACATAGCAACTACGAGCAGAGAAACCTAAGGGGCCAGACAGAGCAGGAAATTTTCTTTGCTATACTACACCACACATTTGAAGAAGTTGGATTTAAATCACAAACAAGGTAAATAGCAATGCGCCTTGTGCCTTAACTACGACGTTTGCCGACATGAAGTCGGTTCCTGGTAGCCGTATAAAAACTATAAAAACACCGTTATTTCTATTGATATTAATAGGAGATGGATAGCATGGAAATTCTTTAAGTAATAAGCAGGCACTACTGCATTTGCGAGCACAATAACTTATTTAATTACCTTAGTCAGTATTGCTAACAATAGGTTCCGTACAATCTCAATTTTTTATCTTTCTGGCTGTTTCCTTAAATAAAGTCCTTTAACATCTTCGATATTTCATCTTATATGCACATATAAATTCTTCCATAGCACTGAACAATAGTAATATTTTATAATAACTAATATGTGATTGCGGACCACGCCATATACGCGTCCGCCGCCTTTAAAAAGTTACCATGACTGTGGTAACAGAAGAGGATTACAATTCTTCAGGTGTCAAAAAGTAAGAAACACAAAATATCTCTATCGATACAATTTATGAACAATTCGTATTCCGCGCCGTGGCGCGTAAGGTATTCTTTGAAATAGCAGGTGGCCGCTGCTCAGCGACAATCTGAGAAATTTTTACGCAGATGGGTTTTATGAACCTGCATAGTTAGATTATCGAATGTAAGTTTATTTACGCTATCGAAACAGATACTAATGTTACACTGCCTCCCATGAGGAGGAGAGCAATACCGGAGGTATTACTTTCGTCCTCATGTCACTCGTATTATTAGTGACTTTTAATACATGCCTATTGCTGAAATTCAGTAGTCATATAGTACTATACACTTGACGTTTCATAAAGTTACCATACTAGAGAAAACATTCATTGTTAAGATCATTAGTAAAAATTGTCTTTGTGCAGTTCATCTGCATCTCTGTTTTGGTCACAGGCTTTCTTAACATCTACAACAACGAGGAAAGTTTTAAAAAATGGCTCTGATCACTATGCCACTTATCTTCTGAGGTCATCAGTCGCCTAGAACTTAGAACTAATTAAACCTAACTAACCTAAGGACATCATACACATCGATGCCCGAGGCAGGATTCGAATCTGCGACCGTAGCGGTCGCTCGGTTCCAGACTGTAGCGCCTAGAAACGCATGGCCACTCCGGCCGTCAAGGAAAATTTTACTATTCACAATAAAAATCTATATACATTAAGTGGAGATGACAGGCACTGTCGCAGAAAAAAAAGACACGTAGAAGTACCTACAGAATTCTAAACTGCTACAAACTATGAAATTGACATGACATTTTCATTATTCTTTCACACGGTTTCCAAATTTTCAATGTCTCTACAAGCTCGATAGCCTCGTGTTTATTTCATGATAATATTCTTTCATATTTTACACACATTGCACATTGGTTCGTGGATCACACTGTGCCGTCGAACTGTTTGTCAAGAATCGCTCACGATGGCAGTCCCTTTGCTACCACTTCACTGGATGGAATTTGTCATTCTGCGTCAAATATGGAACATAAATAGAGAATACTCTGCATTAGTATTACTTAAAATTATCGGTTTAATTACAATGGGTTCAGGATGGGTAAGGATCATTTATTTCTTTCTTTCATTTCCCACTGATTTCTGCTCTTGTTTATGACAGCGGTGAAGTCGAATATCAACCTCGTTATGACCGTGACAGAAATTTATTCTAGTCGTGACCATATTATTATTTGATTAATACAAATCGTTCTCTTTCAGTCTCTAAAATATGTTTGCTATATACATATAGGACAATGTCCTTCAAAGTAGTATGAAGTCTCAATCATTGCTGGAGCGAGCCACGCGGACCCGGCCATTAAAGTTTGAAATATCCATTATTTCGTCATACGCCGCTGCGCGGCAATGTTGACAGATCAACACCGTCCAGTATCGCGCGCGCAATCGTAGATTAGGTGTGTGTTGTGCAGTCAGCCGACAAAGTGCTGCGTTTAAAGCACGTTGTTTGAGGATTGCTGCTGCTGCTTCACCGAGGAAGCCTGCACGAAGTCATCTCGTCGTACCACTCGTCAACTGTCCGTAAAGGACTCACAGGTAAGTGAAAATAAGTTATTTTGCTGGCTTGCGAGGGCTGCATGGCGAACGGTACTTACGCACTGACAGTTGCACACGTTAGAAATAAAACTGATTCACAAAAGGTGCGGTTTAAATAGTCGCGACACAGACTCGCTTTTCGACGCACAAAAATTCGTGAATTAAACGTCGTCCTTCATCTCACTTTCTCTTTGCAAAAATAACACGTTCACAGAAGGATGACAAGATACCTTGACTAATAATATTTACATAATTTATTTATATACACATCTGTATTCTTAATCTAATGGTCACGTCCAGTACAGAACTGCTGTCGATCATTTTCTTTACGGCTCTCTTGCTTACCAGTTAAAATTTACGTCTTCCACTTAAAATATTTTTCAATCTCGTCTTATAAACTCGGCTACCAGTTTCATATATTCTTTACGGTCAAATTCTAATCACATTTTTAATGGTCTCAAAGACAAACTGACTTCCTCTTTGAGAACACGCCTCTTTTTATTACTCTATTCATTTGTGTGTCCATTAACTTGTGTTTACTGTGTTGTTTAAATTGAGGACAGCCTCCAGACAGAGAGACTGCCTCCTTTTCCATGCCGGATACTATTCGCTTAAAAATACACCGGCGATGACGGACTAATCGCGTGTTACAAAGACAACAAGCTCAATTGCATGCCAAACAAGTGGCTTGACTCCAATTGGCTTCAACAAGCAAAATGTGATTTCGTCGTGAACCTACACGCTTTTCATATGAGTTGCTTCGCCCAGACAGTACAAGTAAACCTCTACCAGCTGATCCCTGGAATAGGATGCTTGATGGCTTATCAGGGGGCGGTATTTTGGATAAGATTTTATAAAGGAACCCAACAATCAGCATTTAAATAATCTGGACATCATAAAAATTATCATACTAAACAAGAAACATTTATATGCGAGCGCTTATGCTGGTGCAGTTGCTTTTTGCGTGTCATTCACTTAGAAAATATAACTGATTCATTTACATGCCTCTGTACATGTGCTTATTTGACCAATTATTTACTTGGTTACTTGACTCTGTAGTCTTCTACAAGAAGCTGTCATCCATTCATTTTATTTATTTATTTTTGCTGCGGCATCACTCTTTAAATCATTGCGGACTCATGTTACTAATCGCTATATTTAGTCTTGCGGCTGGCATTTCTTAAGTATAACATTTCCATGGAACTTATAATATAGCGTTATCTCTACCCCTTCTTTTACTTGCTACACCTTAGAATTTGCGTCATGACTACTTATCTGCCATAGACTTTAATACACTCTTCCTAATGAAGTTTTCCACATAAAAAAATGGCTCTTAGCACTATGGGACTTAACTTCTGAGCTCATCAGTCCCCTAGAACTTAGAACTACTTAAACCTAACTAACCTAAGGACATCACGCACATCCATGCCCGAGGCAGGATTCGAACTTGCGACCGTAGCGGCCGCGCGGTTCCAGACTGTAGCGCCTAGAACCGCTCGGCTTTCCACATACATTACTACTTCTAAGCATTGGACCTTACACATGTTCTTTAGCATATTATAATTAACTCTTTTTTTTAGGTAATGTGTCGCTCTCATTACGATATCCTCTGTTATTCTTTGATTCTAGTCACGAAAAGTTAGGACTCCTTATGTTACACAGGACTACATTTTGTCCTCCGAGGGACTAGTTTCTAAAAAAAATCCTTTATTGTAAGACCTGAAAGAAGGGCTCTGATAACTCCTTCCTCTCTGATTTATACGTGTTGGGGACTGATTACCACAAGAACGTGCATCATATACTGATACTTGTAAATTTATTGTGTTACCATTGTGGAATTTTCTTACGTCACTATGGTGGAACAGACCTTTAATCCTTCTAGTCACGGGGTCAGCTAGCAAGTAAATTCCTGTGTGCGACTTCCTGACAATAACATATGGGCCTTCATAAACCCGCTGCCACTTACGATTTTTCTTTCGTAGCTTCGATGGTCTAACATTCTGCGTGGTGTCTGTTGTTCTATGTCGTGTTTCCCTACCACTTTAGCGTAACGACGCTCTGAGCGTGTTTTTTTCCCTTTTAGGGAATTGACTAGTTTGAAGCTGTGACCTGTTGCTGGTAAGGAGACGTCAGACCACACATGACATTTAGAGTTCAGAAGAGTTCAGTGAGACTAGCGATGATATAACCAAATACTTAATTATTTCAGCGTCAGCTCCACTACACTCCCTGTAGAAGAATCTTAATACAAACTAAATTTAGTGGAAGGAGTTCAACTATGTTTAGTTAGCTGGTAAAATAACGTCGGAAAAGCAGTTACCACTGGAAATTTTATTCTACTCACAAAACATTGTTTTTAAATTGTACTATTGATAAAACGAAATATTTTAATACAGGATTATAAAATCAAACTGCGTTCAACAAAAATGTGAACGAATATTCCCTGAGTGGGTTTCCAAGATGTACAATGTATCGAAGGATGACCTATGCCACATCACTTCTATAATCTAGGTTTAAATTAAGTTTCACAAAAGAGAAAACTACCAAAATGGTCTACAGTGACCCTCAAATATCTTGAATTACTTATCTAACTTGTAGTAAATTACAGTGGCAGATTTTAACTTACGTAGCAAATGTGAATACCATGAGCTTCAATTGACGATCGACACTAGTATTACGTAAAAAGGGGATGTAACAGATATCACTTCTGCAATTCTGAGTGAAGCCTTATGCGCTCAAAAATGCGGCATCGCGTGCCTTCATTACCTTGCGGTTTTCGTCAGGGGGCGGCGGCCGGCGGAGCTCCATCCAGCTCGCCGTCTCGGAAGCAACTCTTTTCTAACTTCTCCTTACTACAATTTACCGAAGTTGGTTTAAAAAAAAAAACTATCTGGCCGTGTTTTCATCTGACCAATCAGAGCCTCAATGTTAACCTTAAGCTCCGCCTACAAAAATTCTGTCTATCCAATGAGAAACGTTATACTTTTCGTGGTGGGGCAATGTTTTTTAGGTTTGCAACGTAACAGAGACGCGAAAAAGTCTCACGCTAAAACTTGGGGCTGGTGTGGCCCTTTTAGTGTTATCGTAAGATATATAGTGTTCTTCTGGAGGGCTCTAGCTTTTAACATGGGCTGGGGGGTGGTTCTGTCGGTTAGCTGGCGACGTGGGTGTCCGTCCCTTACCGTAGGGCCTTCTAGCTTAACACGGTTCTGCTCTCGGCTTCTGTTCTCGTTTCTACCCTCGGAACTGCGTCTGTCTCGCGGTGGGAAGGTATGACATGCATTTAGGCGTTCTTGTGTTAGTCTGTGGTATTTCATTTGCTTACTCGTTACTCGTATTTGGTTAATTTAATGTCACGATTTTTTTGGAGCTATGTGATATACTACTGGATTTGATTATCATGTCAGGGTTTTCATGGAAGGTGTTGGATTTGCCTGACACCTTACAATGGTTTAAAATGAGTCCTTAGTAAGATTCTCTCGCCTTCTCTATATTCAATAACCTTATTTACCTTTTTGTCAAATGCTTTCTTGAGGAGGTTTGCATACGTTGTCAGTGAAATCAACGCCTGCCTGATTTTGGTGTCCGCTTCTTGTGGAGGCTAAAAAATGCTGTTTCTAGTTTTCCTGATTGTCACGTTTCTCCCTATCGGATATCGCTCTTAAAGTGTCCTCTGTTTCGTGTTGGTGTTGTGACTGTGGCACGAAGGGTGGTGGACAAGGTTCTTGTCCCGTGTCCGATCCACTCTGCTCATAGTTGATTTGTGTAGTCCTTTACCGTTTCGGCTTCGGATTTCCTGCATAATCGTTTGAGTGACCGGAAAAATTTTATTTGTCGGAAGTCGAAGTGTATTCTGGGTCACATAGTGTATTGTGTTGTCATTATTAGCAAAATGTTGTTGTCCTCCACTCGTCCCATGCCATTTATGTAATTTCCACTCACGCGTCCTGTTAAAGGCTGGTCCGCTCTGATAACTTCCTTGCTCTGGTGGTTTGTTTCAGGAATGATTCTGTGTATAATTGTGTTGTTTCCGTACTGTGGCCGTTGTGTACTATCCATTGGATTGTACCGTTGTTTATTATTATCCTTCGGTCGAAACTGTCCTTTTCCCCTGTTGTTTTTTGTAGCCGCCTGACGGTTGGTAGTAAGCTACCGCTGCCGCTCGCTCTTCCCTCATTGCCATTGTTGACCGCGTAACTTCCACTGTTTCGCCTGCTCACTTCATTCGGAGCGCTACCGACATTTGCTACTGCGTCTTCGCTAATGAAATCCAATGACTCCAATATGGAAAGAAATGTTTCGTTATGGTCCTGGGAAACATTAACTAATTTCTCCCTTATAGAGATGGACAATATAGTTTTCAATATCATGATCGCGTCTTTATTTGTAACTGGCGAGTCACAGAGTTTAATTTTTGCTAACTATTTTTCGAAATATCTTCTGAGACTGCCGTGTTTCGAATTGAAAATTCCGGCATTCAACACTTCTTTTCTTAAGCGCTGCTGAACACCATCTCTCCAAAATTTGTTCAAAAACATCCGCTCGAATTCATTGTAGCTCCTGTACTTGTTTGTCATTTCTATTCCCCATAAGGTGGCATCTCCTGTTATATACCCAGTTACAAACTGTATTCTTTGCTTGTCTGTTAAACTGTTCGGAAATACTCCAGAGAAGTTTCACAAAAATACGATCGGGTGTGTGTCACTTTTTTGTGGGTGAAATGTTGGAAATATTTAGTGTTTCAATACACTTTCTTCCTGCATGTGGGTTATGACTGTTGGTTATGCATTGTGTCTGTTGGACTGTGGTATGACGTGTGATCAAGTGGAGGGCTGTAATGAATTTGCGTATTGTCATTTCGGTATGGCGAGTTATTCCATTCGCTTCATATCGGATGTGAGGGAATTTCCACTTTGTTATTTAGTGTCTGCACCTCTTCAATGACCTACTGCTTCCATTGAGGAAGGTGTTCTGCTAAAGTTCGCCTTATCTGTCCTAGCTCAGATAACACGGTGTCTCCCGATTTTCCTGGTTCCGCAAAAAGATCATAAGTAACTTCCCTTACTACTTCCTTCACTTCTGCCTTTACTTTTTTTTCTGTCAGATGGTCTTTGGTTTTCATCCACTCTGTGTAGTGGTCGGATAACACTTCGGCGTGAGCCTTTACCGTAAATTTTACCTCCTCCTCTATATCAAGTGATTCTACTTGTTTCCTCAAAGCATCTATCTAATTTCCCGTATTAGTGACAAGCAGTTTCGCGGCGCTGACCTTCGTTGAGATGATATCAAAATTACCTTTTAATGCTACAGTTTCGTTATGGTATGCTTCTACCGTAGCATTAATTTCCCCCTTGGCAGCTCCTAGTGCTGCATCAAATTTACTACATACCTGCTTGATCTCAGCCTAAACCTGTTTACGGATCTGTTTTTACTGCTTCGATTTTCCCACTTATTTCCGACTTGACCTCGCCAAATGGGGTATTCAGATTCGTATCTACAGTTGGGTTGCTACCCGCGATAATCGTTTGACTTGTTTGGTCTGTGTCAATCATATCACCGGCGTTAGCCTCCGCCTCCACTCGCATGCTAATTCCACGTCAGCGCAACGAACATTGAGTACTGTTCATATGGTCACTGTCACCTGCTGTCGGGATTAATTTCTGTGTACCCTCCGCCATCTTACGGTGTCTATTTGTCAACAGTTTTACGTCAGCTACACGCGGTCTGCTACGCGGGGCGTCTGTCCTCCGCTTGTGACGTTAGGTCACGTGCTGTCTGTCAAGTATGGGAGTTGCACTCACCTAACAAACGACTGTGAACTGAAGCGGAGAAGACAATATGGAAGACGGGCACACTAAACAACTAAATTAGCACACAGTGCTAGCATTTTACATGTAACATGATGCCATATTTACACATTGAAATCAAGACTCAACAATGGGAGTTAGACAATACGATATAAATCATACTAAATTTAGACTAAAAAAATAATTTTAAGCTGATTTTTTAAATGTGCAGATGGAAATAAAAAGAAGACTGGTAATGTAGCACGAAAGACAACTGTACTACTGCAGCGTCACAACTGCATATGAAAATTTTTTCGTAGCTTACGTTTGATGTCTTGAAAGTCGGCAACTGGATATAAAATATCTCCGTTTTCCGCCGTCGACTCGTCTTTCCACTTCGAAATTTTCGTCCACAATTTTGTAAGCTCGTAGCATGCACATGAAAAATAAATGTATTGTTTGATACACCTATATTAGCAGCAAACACAAGAGGAATGATATTCGTGATTTCAGTCAAGTCGCTGTTCGGGTGCCAAGTGTGGTGTATTTCTTTTTAAAAAAGATATTTATATTTTGATCAAATTATTATTCTCTTGTGAAGATTGTGTTGTGAGTTTTGCACCACGCCTTGGCGGGAAGAGCAAAGACTTTTCAAAAAACGTAAGCACTGTATGTCATATTTTATATGTCACCTGAAATCGTTTGCAGAACGGGTAGCGTTCTCAAGATAAAGAACAGAGTTCGCATCGCCACTTAATTTATTTGTGTCGTGATCATGTTCGATCACGACCGGATATGAGACATAGCAACTACGAGCAGAGAAACCTAAGGGGCCAGACAGAGCAGGAAATTTTCTTTGCTATACTACACCACACATTTGAAGAAGTTGGATTTAAATCACAAACAAGGTAAATAGCAATGCGCCTTGTGCCTTAACTACGACGTTTGCCGACATGAAGTCGGTTCCTGGTAGCCGTATAAAAACTATAAAAACACCGTTATTTCTGTTGATATTAATAGGAGATGGATAGCATGGAAATTCTTTAAGTAATAAGCAGGCACTACTGCATTTGAGAGCACAATAACTTATTTAATTACCTTAGTCAGTATTGCTAACAATAGGTTCCGTACAATCTCAATTTTTTATCTTTCTGGCTGTTTCCTTAAATAAAGTCCTTTAACATCTTCGATATTTCATCTTATATGCACATATAAATTCTTACATAGCACTGAACAATAGTAATATTTTATAATAACTAATTAGTGATTGCGGACCACACCATATACGCGTCCGCCGCCTTTAAAAAGTTACCATGACTGTGGTAACAGAAGAGGATTACAATTCTTCAGGTGTCAAAAAGTAAGAAACACAAAATATCTCTATCGATACAATTTATGAACAATTCGTATTCCGCGCCGTGGCGCGTAAGGTATTCTTTGAAATAGCAGGTGGTCGCTGCTCAGCGACAATCTGAGAAATTTTTACGCAGATGGGTTTTTTGAACCTGCATAGTTAGATTATCGAATGTAAGTTTATTTACGCTATCGAAACAGATACTAATGTTACACTGCCTCCCATGAGGAGGAGAGCAATACCGGAGGTATTACTTTCGTCCTCATGTCACTCGTATTATTAGTGACTTTTAATACATGCCTATTGCTGAAATTCAGTAGTCATATAGTACTATACACTTGACGTTTCATAAAGTTACCATACTAGAGAAAACATTCATTGTTAAGATCATTAGTAAAAATTGTCTTTGTGCAGTTCATCTGCATCTCTGTTTTGGTCACAGGCTTTCTTAACATCTACAACAACGAGGAAAGTTTTAAAAAATGGCTCTGATCACTATGCCACTTAACTTCTGAGGTCATCAGTCGCCTAGAACTTAGAACTAATTAAACCTAACTAACCTAAGGACATCATACACATCGATGCCCGAGGCAGGATTCGAATCTGCGACCGTAGCGGTCGCTCGGTTCCAGACTGTAGCGCCTAGAAACGCATGGCCACTCCGGCCGTCAAGGAAAATTTTACTATTCACAATAAAAATCTATATACATTAAGTGGAGATGACAGGCACTGTCGCAGAAAAAAAAGACACGTAGAAGTACCTACAGAATTCTAAACTGCTACAAACTATGAAATTGACATGACATTTTCATTATTCTTTCACACGGTTTCCAAATTTTCAATGTCTCTACAAGCTCGATAGCCTCGTGTTTATTTCATGATAATATTCTTTCTTATTTTACACACATTGCACATTGGTTCGTGGATCACACTGTGCCGTCAAACTGTTTGTCAAGAATCGCTCACGATGGGAGTCCCTTTGCTACCATTTCACTGGATGGAATTTGTCATTCTGCGTCAAATATGGAACATAAATAGAGAATACTCTGCATTAGTATTACTTAAAATTATCGGTTTAATTTTTTTCTGTCAGACGGTCTTTGGTTTTCATCCACTCTGTGTAGTGGTCGGATAACACTTCGGCGTGAGCCTTTACCGTAATTTTTACCTCCTCCTCTATATCAAGTGATTCTACTTGTTTCGTCAAATCATCTATCTCCTTTCCCATATTAGTGACAAGCAGTTTCGGGGCGCTGACCGTCTTTGAGATGATATCACAATTACCCTTTAATGCTACAGTTTCGTTATGGTATGCTTCTACCGTGGCATTAATTTCACCCTTGGCAGCTCCTAGTGCTGCATCAAATTTACTAGATACCTGCTTGATCTCAGCCTAAACCTGTTCACGGATCTGTTTTTACTGCTTCGATTTTCCCACTAATTTCCGACTTGACCTCGCCAAATTGGGTATTCAGATCAGTTTTCAAGTCGGTATTTATTTCAGTTTTTACTGTGTCAAATTTTCCATTTACCACTTCAAATTTTTCATCTACCGCATCCAATGCTTATTTAAATCGGTAAAAGCTCGCATTAGTCCTTTTTTGTTTTCCTCCTCTCGTTCAGCTCTCTCTCTCTCTCTCTCTCTCTCTCTCTCTCTCTCTCTCTCTTTCTCTTTCTCTTTCTTTTTTCGTTCCTTTTCTAACCGCATATGTTCCTTTTCGCTATCATTATTTACCATCCAATTTGGATCTGAAGGAGCATAGCATTCGTATCTACAGTTGGGTTGCAACCCGCGATAATCGTTTGAATTGTTTGGTCTGTGTCAATCATATCACCAGCGTTAGCCTCCTCCTCCACTCGCATGCTAATTCCACGTGAGCGCAACGAACATTGAGTACTGTTCATATGATCACTGTCACCTGCTGTCAGGATTAATTTCTGTGTACCCTCCGCCATCTTACGGTGTCTATTTGTCAAGTTTTAAGTTAGCTACACGCGGTCTGCTACGCGGGGCGTCTGTCCTTCGCTTGTGACGTCAGGTCACGTGCTGTCTGTCAAGTATGGGAGTAGCACTCACATAACAAATGACTGTGAACTGAAGCGGAGAAGACAAGATGGAAGACGGGCACACTAAACAACCAAATTAGCACACAGCGCTAGCATTTTACATGTAACACGACGCCATATTTACACATTGAAATCAAGACTCAACAATGGGATTTCGACAATACGTTGTAAATCCCACTAATTTTGACTAAAGCAATAATTTTAAGCTGATTTTTTAAATGTGCAGATGGAAATAAAAGGAAGAATGGTAATGTAGCACGAAAGACAACTGTACTACTGCAGCGTCACAACTGCATATGAAAATTTTTTAGTAACTTACGTTTGATGTCTTGAAAGTCGGCAACTGGATATAAAATTTCTCCGTTTTCCGCCGTCGACTCGTCTTTCCACTTTGAAATTTTCGTCCACAATTTTTTAAGCGCGTAGCCTGCACATGAAAAATAAATGTATTGTTAGATACATCTATATTAGCACCAAACACGAGAGGACTGATATTCGTGATTTCAGTCGAGTCCCTGTTCGGGCGCCAAGTGCGGTGTATTTCTTTTTAAAAAAGATATTTATATTTTGATCAAATTATTATTCTCTTGTGAAGATTCAGAAATCTGTTGAGTTTTTCACCACTTCTTGGCGGGAAGAGCAAAGACTTTTCAAAAAACTTAAGTACTGTATGTCATATTTTATGTCACCTGAAATCGTTTGCAGAACGCGTAGCGTTCTCAAGATCAAGAACAGAGTTTGCATTGCCACTTAATTTATTTGTGTCGTGATCATGTTCGATCAAGACCGGATATGAGACACAGCAATTACGAACAGAGAAACCCAAGGGACCACATAGAGCTGGAAACTTTCTTTGTTATACTACACCACACATTAAAAGAGGTTGGATTTAAATCACAAACAAGGTAAATAGCAATGCGCCTTCTGCCTTAACTATGACATTTGCCGACATGCAGTCGGTCCCTGGTAGCTGTATAAAAACACAGTTATTTATGTTCCTATTAATAGGAGATGGATAGCATGGAAATTAAGTAATAAGCAGACACTACTGCATTTGAGAGCACATAGCTTATTTAATTACCTTAGTCAGTATTGCTAACAATAAGTTCCATACAATTTCAATTTTCTATCTTTCTGGCTGTTCCCTTAAATAAAGTCCTTTAACATCTTCGATATTTCATCTTAGCTGCACACACAAATTCTTCCGTAGCACTGAACAATAGTAATATTTTATAATAACTAATTAGTGATTGAGGACCTTGCCATATACGCGTCCGCTGTCTTTAAAAAAAATCACGACTGTGTTAACAGGAGAGGATTACAATTCTTCAGCTGTCGAAAAATAAGAAACACAAATTATATCTATCAATACAATTTATGAACAATTCGCATTCCGCGCCGTGGCGCGTAAGTTCAAAATGGCTCTGAGCACTATGGGACTTAACATCTGAGGTCATCAGTCCCCTATAACTTAGAACTACTTGAACCTAACTAACCCAAGGATATCACAGAACACCCAGTCATCACGAGGCAGAGAAAATCCCTGACCCCGCCGGTAATCGAACCCGGGAACCCGGGCGCGAGAAGCGAGAACGCTACCGCACGACCAGGAGCTGCGGACTCCGTGGCGCGTAAGGTATTCTTTGAAATATCAGGTGGTCGCTGCTCAGCGACGATGTAAGAAATTTTTACACAGATGATTTTTATGAACCTGCATGGTTTATCGTATGTAAGTTTATTTAAGCTGTCGAAACATATACTAATATTACAAAGGGGAGGCCGATAAGCGTTTTCCACCTTTCGGCTGGCCAGCGACGACAGAATCGAGGCGCGTACCCTGCAATCTTTCTCAAACGATTCTGCAGGGACAATTCGCTAAAATATTTCAGTTTTGCTTTACTTATACCTTTATATGTCAGGTTCGTGATGATGTATCCTTCATTTCGCTCTTGGTCATCGTTATGATATTTGCGTGAAAGTAAGGTACTTCGCGAAATTCGGAAAAGTCAGCAATGAAAAGTTAAAGGTCGCAATGATTTTGCGTTTGGTGGATATTACATAATATGTTGTTGCACGTGAAATTTAGCTGAAATACAGAATTTTTCTTTAGACTTAGCTAGAAGTACTGTCTGTCGCCAACGTCGAGAAAACTGATATGATGTAGCAATCTCATTTGCGATTGCACCGCGCCAGCAATAAAGCCAGAGTAAAATAACCACAACATTCCTCATATTTCATAAATGTTTTCAGACATCGAAATGAGATTTTGGCAAATGATAGCACCCCCGAAAGGAGAGTATTTCATCATATAGTTGTTATGTAGAACTTTATTATCTACCGTGTTACAATTACTACAGACTTTTCCGGTGAAAGAACGTAATTTTTAACGGCCAGAATTCTCTCACAATTGTGTCTGCACAAGATGCAGGTGAGACAGTGTAAACGTAGCTGTGTTTTGGCAAAAGAAGCAAATTTGGATATGGCAATCAGAGAAATTTGTAGGTTTTACTCAAAATCCGGTACTCAAGACGCTTCTCTGAAAATTACAAATGGTTAACAAGCCAGGCGAAAATAAATCAGCGAAATTCTTTTTAGATACTAACGAGTGCAGAGGTGACAGTAGATGTTTTTGAATGGTCACCATGCAAGAGTGTCCCCCTGCGGGTTCGGGGGTTAGAATAGGCCCGCGGTATTCCTGCCTGTCGTAAGAGGCGACTAAAAGGAGTCTCAAACTTTTCGGCCTTACGTGATGGTCCCCTGTTGGGTGTGACCTCCATCTCTCAAAATTTTCCGAAGAGCGAGCCGATTGGGGAAGGGCGCCTTACTTGGTGCATTGTGTCCATCTTGCGGTCAGACCTTTCGCCAGCTTATACACCGTTGAACTGCAGTCCTGTCCGCTCTCCATCTCTTGGGCATGACTCTTTTTCTGCGTGCAGATAACACCTTGCACTGTGCAGTGCCTCTTTCTGCACCGACGGCGACCATGGACCACATGTTACCTAACATCCAGCACGGTAGCCAGTCCGTTGTGGTGGGGCCGCCATGTACCCTGTTGGTTGTAGCCCCCTGACAACACAGGGATCGCTCTAATGCTGCCTGCGCCGTTAACTTCCCACGTATGCCAAGGAGTAGATGCCTATCCTCCTGGGGTATCGGGACTCCCGGCAACGGCCATCCTGCCAGGTGGCTCTTGCCGTGGCTGGGTGGCGCCCGTGGGGAGGGCCCTTGGTCAGAGTAGGTGGCATCAGGGCGGATGACCCGCAATGAAGCGTGGTACATCGTCTCTCGCTGGTGTCCAGCCGCCAGCAGTCTCTAAGCGTTCTCGGGCTCAGTTTAACGCTCAGAAGTACGATCCGAAAACGTTCCCCTCCATGGCCACACCGTGGGAGGAACGTAAGTCTCAGGATGGCAGTAGCAGTTATTCGCCCCGATTCTTAGTTTGTACGAGGGCTAATGGGGAGTCTTTTCTCTCCACAAAGCCTCTGTTCTTCGTCGAGCATTTAGAGGACAAGTTTGGGGAGGTGGAGGGCTTGTCAAAAATGCGCTCTGGGTCAGTCCTGATACAAACGGCATCCTCTGCCCAGTCACGACGGTTACTCGCTTGTGACAAGTTGGGGGATGTTGCCGTTAAGATCACACCCAATAAGAGTTTAAATATGGTCAAGGGAGTTATTTACCATAGGGATCATCTTTTGCAGTCTGATGAAGAGCTGCGCGCCAATTTAGAGCGCCGAGGTGTACATTTCGTCCGGCGCGTTCATCGGGGTCCGAAGGAAAATCAGATTGCTACCGGTGCCTTCATCTTGGCCTTCGAAGGGGATACATTACCGGAAAAGGTCAAGGTTATGGTCTACCGGTGTGACGTTAAGCCCTATATCCCTCCCCCGATGCGGTGCTTTAAGTGCTGGAAGTTCAGCCATATGTCTTCTCGCTGTATTTCCAGCCTCACAGTGGGGGGCTCTACCCACCGGGTTGCTCCTGCGCCACCTACCTCACGAGCAACACCATCCCACCCATCGGGGACGTCCATCCCCACTTCTAAGCCGGAGAAGTGTCCAACTTCTTCGGCTTCTCACGCTCGCAAGGGGTCCCTTGGGTCCCTCCCTTCCCAGGTTTCCGCCAGCGAGAAGCCTCACGACCGACAATGGCGTAAGTGCCTGCAATCAGCTGGTCGTAGGGCTTCACGATCCTCCTCCGTCCCAGAGACTGAATCGGTGAAGCCCTCCCAGCCAGTGCGACCCAAGAAACGGCGTGAGAAACCCAAGAAGAGCTCTCAGCCCAAGGAACTCGCGGTGGCAGCCATCCCACCGCAACCTTCCAGCTCAGCGTCTGAGGATGCGGTGGAGATTCTGGCGTCTGCTGAGGACCTCGATCTCGCCGGTCCATCAGACGCCATGGAAAGCACTATCACAGGTGCTAAATCGGAAGCAGCAGGTGACCCAGCGGCGTAATCACCCTTCCCAGTCCCGTCAAGCCTTTCTCAGCCATGGACAACACCATCCTCCAGTGGAACTGCAGCGGTTTCTTCCACTATCTAGCTGAGCTCCGCCAACTTATCAGCCTTCACACTTTCCTCTGCATTGCTCTGCAGGAAACTTGGTTTCCAGCAATGCAAACCTCCGCCCTCTGTGGCTATCGGGGTTATTATAAGAACCGGGCAGCTTATGAAAGGGTGTCTGGTGGCGTCTGCATATATGTCCTGAACTCTCTTCACAGCGAGTCTGTACCTCTCCACACACCTTTAGAGGCCGTCGCTGTTTGGGTGTGGACGCCACAGGCTGTTACCGTCTGCAGTCTTTACCTTCCACCGGATGGTGATGTCACACAGCATGTCCTGGCTGCTCTGATAGCCAATTGCCGCCACCTTTCTTGTTACTGGGCGACTTCAACGCCCATAACCATCTGGGGGTGGGTCAGTGGCAACAGGTCGAGGCGCCATCGTTGAGCATTTATTGGCGCAGCTCGATCTCTCGATCTTAAATGATGGTGCCTTCACACACTTCAGTGTGGCACATAGCACATACTCCGCCATTGACCTTTCCATCTGTAGCCCTATCCTCTTACCATCTGTCCAGTGGAGAGTGCATGACGACCTGTGTGGTAGTGACCACTTTCCGATCTTTCTGTCACTGCCACAGCGTCAGTCTTCTGGGCGCCCCAGCAGATGGGCTCTGAATAAGGCTGACTGGGACTTGTTCTCCTCCACTGCCGCTATTGAGCCTCTCTCTAACGATGCCATTGATGCAGTGGTTCAATCGGTCACCACTGGCATCGTTACTGCCGCCGAATCTGCCATTGCCCGTTCTTCTGGGTCCCTTCGGCGGCGGACTGTGCCTTGGTGGTCGCCTGAGATCGCTGAAGCGATTAAAGCTCGCCCGCGGGCGCTCCAGCGTCACAAGCGACATCCCTCAATCGACCACCTTATCGCCTTCAAACGGCTGCGTGCGCCAGCCCGCTGCATTATCTGCCAACGCAAGCAGGAGTGCTGGGAGCGGTATGTGTCCAACGTTGGCCTCCATGTCACTCCATCGCAGGTCTGGGCCAAGATTCACCGCCTCTATGGCTATCGGACCCCCGTCAGTGTCCCTGCGCTCTCACTGAATGGAGCAGTTTGTACTGACTCTGACGTCATTGCAAATCGCTTGGCAGAGCACTTCGCTATGAATTCCGCTTATATCCTGAATTGTACAATGTTCCATTCTGTGAGTGGGAATTTCGAAGTACCCTCGCCGCTTGTCCTGATACCGCTCCTGGGCCAGATAGCATCCACTCTCAGATGCTGAAATACCTTTCAGTGGACTGCCAGCGACGCCTCCTCGATCTTTACAACCGCATTTGGGTCGAGGGTGAGTATCCGTCGCAATGGCGGGAGAGTCTTGTTGACCCCATTCTGAAAGCAGGGAAGGACCCTTTGGAGGCCCCCCTGTGGGTTCGGGGGTAAGAATAGGCCCACGGTATTCCTGCCTGTCGTAAGAGGCGACTAAAAGGAGTCTCAAACGTTTTGGCCTTGTGAGATGGTCCCCTAACGGGTTCGACCTCCATCCTTCTAAAGTTTCCGAAGAGCGAGCCGATTGGGGAAGGGCGCCTTACAAGGAGCGATGTGTCCATCATGCATTACCATCTCTAGCCAGGTTTGTCGTCATAGCTTAGCAGTCCCGCTCACCTACCATCTCTTGGGCGTGGATTTGTTCTTGGGTGCAGTTTATTGCAGTCTGCTATGCTGTGTCGCTTTATGCGCCAATGACGATATTGGACTACATCACCCAGCACGGTAGCCAGTCCGTTGTGGTGGGGCCGCCATGTACCCTGTTGGTTGTAGCCCCCTGACTACACAGGGATCGCTCTGCTGATGCCAGCGCCGTTAACTCCCCACGTATGCCAAGGAGTAGATGCCTATCTCCTTGGGGCATTGGGACTCCCGGTAATGGCCATCCTGCCAGGTGGTCGTTGCTGAGGCTGGGTGGCGCCTGTGGTTAGGGCCCTTGGTCGGAGTAGGTGGCATCAGGGCGGATGACCCACAATGAAGCGTGGTACATCATCTCTTGCTGGCGGCCAGCCGCCAGCAGTCTCTAAGCGTTCCAGGGCTCAATACAACGCAACTACATATGACCCCAAATCGTTCCCCTCCCTGGCTACACCATGGGAGGAACGAAAGACTAAGGATGCCAGTGAACCATACTCGCTCCGCTACCTGGTGTGTACGAGAGCTGATGGTGAATCCTTTACATCTATGAAGCCTCAGTTCTTCGTCGAGCACTTAGAGGACAAGTTTGGGGAGGTGGAGGGCTTGTCCAAAATGCGCTCGGGCTCGGTTTTGATCAAATCGGCGTCCTCCGCCCAGTCCCGCCGGTTACTCGATTGTAACAAGCTGGGGGATGTTCCGGTTACAATCACGCCCCATAAGAGTCTTAATATGGTCCAGGGCATAATATTCCATCGGGAACTTCTGTTGCAGTCCGATGACGAGCTTCGCGCCAATTTAGAGCGGCGAGGTGTTCACTTCGTCCGGCGCGTACATCGTGGTCGAAGGGATAAGCAGGTTGCCACCGGTGCCTTCATCTTGGCCTTCGAGGGTGATACTTTACCTGAGAAGGTCAAGGTGATGGTCTATCGTTGTGACGTCAAGCCATATATCCCTCCCCCGATGCGGTGCTTTAAGTGCTGGAAGTTTGGGCATATGTTTTCCCGCTGTACTTCCAGCCTCACATGTCGAGATTGTGGACGCCCATCCCATCCCAATACTCCATGTGCTCCGCCTCCCATCTGTGTAAACTGCGGAGAGCACCACTCGCCTTGCTCGCTGGACTGCAGGATCTTCCAGAAAGAGCGCAAAATCATTGAGTATAAGACCCTGGACCGCCTGACATACACTGAGGCCAGGCAGAAGTTCGAACGCCTCCATCCTGTTCGAATGACTGCCTCTTACGCCGCGGCTACTACTGTTATGGCCCCATTAGCTCTCCCTCAGACTGCCACCTCTCAGAGCCGTTATGCTACACCTGCCCCCTTGATGGTGGGGGGCACTTCACTCCCTGCTGCTCCTGCACTACCTGCCTCAGGAGCAGCAACCCCCCAACCATTGGGGACATCAGTCCCCACTTCTAAGCTGGGGAAGCCTCAAACTTCCCCGGCTCGAATAGCACGGAAAGGGTCCCTTGGGTCCCTTCCTTCCCTGGTTTCCTCCTTTGGGAAGGGTGACGTCAGCCAATGGAAGAAAAGCAGACCAGCGGCTGGTCGCAGGGCTTCCCGCTCCTCCTCCGTCCCGGAGACGGACTCGCTGGAGCCCTCCCAGCCAATGAAACCCAAGGACCAGAGAGACAAGACGAAGAAGAAGACCTCTAAGGCCAAGGAACACGCGGTGGCATCCACCCCACTGCTCCCTACAGGCTCTGCGTCCGAGGATAAGGTCGAGATCCGGGCGTCCGCTGAGGACCTGGATCTCGCCGGACCCTCAGACACCATGGAAGCAGATTGTACTGGTCCTCCATCGGTGGCAGCAGGTGACCCAGTGGTGTGATCTGCCTCCTCGGCCCCTTCACGCCTTTTTCGGACATGGACAAAGCGATACTCCAGTGGAATTGCAGCGCTTTTTTCCACCACCTTCCTGAGCTTTGCCAACTCATCAGCAGTCACCCTTTCCTCTGCATTGCCCTACAGGAAACTTGGTTTCCGGCAATGCGGACCCCTGCCCTACGTGGGTATCGGGGTTATTACAAGAACCGGGCAGTTTATGAGAGGGTATCTGGTGGAGTCTGCGTCTACATCCTTAACTCTGTCTACAGCGAATGTGTACCTCTTCACACACCTTTAGAGGCTGTCGCTGTAAGGATATGGACGCCTCAGCCTATTACTGTCTGCAGTTTGTATCTTCCGCCAGATGGTGATGTCTCGCGTCATGTGTTGGCTGCATTGATAGCACAACTGCCTCCTCCTTTTGTGTTACTGGGCGACCTTAACGCCCATAACCCCCTGTGGGGTAGCGCCGCGATTACTGGCTGGGGTAGAGATGTCGAGACTCTTCTCTTGCAGCTTGACCTCTGCCTCTTAAACAGGGGAGAGCCGACACATTTCAGCGTAGTCCATGGCACATTTTCGGCCATCGACCTTTCTATCTGCAGCCCCGGACTTTCACCATCCATCCACTGGAGTGTCCATGACGACTTATGTGGTAGTGACCATTTCCCCATCTTTCTGTCACTACCACAGCGTCACTCTTCTGAACGCCCCTCCAGATGGGCTCTGAATAAGGCTGATTGGGGCTTGTTCTCCTCTCTCGCCACTATCGCACCTCCTTCCCATGACACCATTGATGCGGTGGTTCAGTCGGTCACCACCGGCATCGTTTCTGCGGCGGCATCTGCGATTCCCTGTTCATCCGGGTCCCCTCGGCGGAGGACTGTGCCTTGGTGGGCGCCCGAGATCGCAGAGGCGATTAGAGATCGCCGGCGGGCTCTTCAACGCCATAAGCGGCACCCGTCCTTGGAGAACCTCATCGTTTTTAAACAGCTCCGTGCCCGTGCCCGGCGCCTTATTCGCCAACGGAAGCAGGAGTGCTGGGAACGGTATGTTTCCACCATTGGCGTCCGTACCTCTGCATCGCAGGTTTGGGCTAAGATTAGGCGACTCCATGGCTATCGGCCGCCTGTCTCTGTCCCTGGGCTTTCGCTGAATGGAGTGGTGTGTCCTGACTCCGACACGATTGCGGACCGGTTAGCAGCGCATTTTGCTCAGTGTTCCGCATCTACGAATTACCCACTGGCCTTCCGCTCCCGGAAAGAGCGGTTGGAAAGTTGGAGGCTTTCCTTTCACACGCGCCACGCGGAGTCGTACAATGCTCCTTTCAACGACTGGGAATTCCAGAGTGCACTATCTGCTTGCCCTGATACGGCTCCTGGGCCAGACCGCATCCACAGCCAGATGCTGAAACACCTCTCTGTGAATTGCCAGCGACGCCTCCTAGATGTTTTCAACCGCATCTGGGTTGAGGGTGTGTTCCCGTCTCAATGGCGAGAAAGCATCGTCCTCCCCGTGTTGAAACCTGGCAAGAACCCGCTGGAGGTGGACAGCTACCGCCCCATAAGCCTCACCAACGTTCTTTGCAAGTTGCTAGAACGTATGGTGAGCCGGAGGTTGAGTTGGCTCCTCAAGTCTCGAGGCCTTCTGGCTCCGTCTCAGGGTGGGTTCCGTAAAGGCCGCTCTGCCGTCGATAATCTGGTCTCCCTAGAGTCTGCCGTCCGTACAGCCTTTGCACGCCGCCAACATCTGGTTGCCGTCTTCTTCGACATGCGGAAGGCGTACGATACGACTTGGCGATATCACATCCTGGCCACACTTCATGGGTGGGGTCTTAGGGGCCCGTTCCCGATTTTTATTCAGAATTTTCTGTCGTCTCGTTCCTTCCGCCTGCAAGTTGCTGCGTCCCATAGTTCCTCCCGGGTCCAGGAGAACGGGGTCCCACAGGGGTCTGTCCTCAGTGTCTCCCTGTTTTTAATTGCGATCAATGGGCTCGCTGAGGTGGTGGGATCGTCCGTCGCAGCTTCGTTGTATGCAGACGACTTCTGCCTCTACTACAGCTCCGCTGGCATTGCAGTTGCTGAGCGCCAGCTGCAGGGCGCTATCCGCAAGGCGCAGTCGTGGGCTGTAGCGCACGGCTTCCAGTTTTCGGCCGCTAAGACCTGCGTTATGCATTTCTGCCGGCGTCGCACGGTTCACCCTGAGCCACGCCTTTACCTTGACGGTGAACCTCTTGCTGTGGTAGAGACGCATCGGTTCTTGGGACTGGTATTTGATGCCCGGTTGACTTGGCTGCCTCATATTAGGCAGCTTAAACAAACATGCTGGCGGCATTTAAACGCTCTCCGTTGCCTTAGCCACACCGGATGGGGTGCCGATCGGTCCACCCTTCTCCGGCTGTATCAACCGCTGATCCAGTCCCGCCTTGATTATGGGTGTGTGGCTTATGGTTCGGCATCGCCATCAGCATTGCAATTGCTGGATCCCATCCATCACTGCGGGATCCGACTCGCCACAGGAGCATTTCGGACAAGCCCTGTTGACAGCTTACTTGTGGAGGCTGGTGTTCCTCCATTGCGGATCCAGCGCGACCGACTTCTGGCCGCTTATGCTGCCAACGTTTGTAGCTTGCCAGGGCATCCCAACTACCGTCTCCTGTTCCCGCACTCGATCGTCCATCTTCCAGACAGGCGGCCCCGGTCAGGGTGTACGATCGCGGTTCACATCCAGGCTCTACTGTGTGGGATTGAGTTTTTTCCTCTCCCGCCTGTTTTCCGGGCCAATCTCCGTCTGCCCCCTTGGTGTGTGCGCCGACCATGCATTCCGCTGGATTTGGCACAGGGTCCGAAAGACTCGGTCCCTCCTCCGGCCCTCCGCCGCGGCTTTGTTTCTCTCCTTGCCCAGTTTCCCGGATCTGCCGTGGCCTATACCGACGGTTCGATGGTCTCTGGTCGCACTGGTTACTGTCTTACTCTAGAGGATCATTGTGAGCAACGGTCGCTGGCACCTGGGAACAGTGTATACACTGCCGAGTTGGTTGCCATCTATCGCGCCCTAGAGTATATCAGCTCCCGCTAAGGTGAGTCCTTTGCCATCTGTAGTGACTCCCTGAGCGGTTTACGAGCTCTTGACCAGTGCTTTCCTCGTTCCCGTCTGGTGATGGCCATCCACGAGTCGCTCCATACTCTTGCCCGTTGCGGCCGCTCCGTGGTCTTTGTTTGGACCCCAGGTCATGTCGGCATCCCGGGCAATGAGCGGGTTGACACGCTGGCTAAACAGGCAGTGAGTTCACCGGCTCTGGAACTCGGCCTTATGGAGTGTGATCTCCTGTCGCTTTTGCGCCAGAAAGTGCTTGGTGCCTGGGGTGACGAGTGGCGCACCCTGCCCACGCCCAACAAACTTCGGGCGGTGAAGGAGACGACCGGTGTGTGGCGCTCCTCCATGCGGACCTCTCGGAAGGACGCTGTCGTCCTCTGCCGGCTGCGCGTTGGCCACACGTGGCTGACGCACGGCCATTTGTTGCGCCTGGAGGACCCACCGCTATGTCGCTGCGGGGCAGCTCTGACGGTGGTCCACATTTTGGTGGACTGCCCGCTTTAAACAGGACTCAGGCAGACGTTTGCGCTGCCTGATACCCTCCCTGTCCTTTTATGTGATGACGTTGCTATGGTGGACCTCGTGTTGAGTTTTATTCGGGCAGGGGGTTTTTATCGTATGATTTGAGTGTTTATTCTTTTATTTCCTGTATTGACTTGGGCCTTTGGCCTGTAGTTTTAAACTGTGGGTTTTACTGTCATTTGGTGGTCGGCTTTTCCTTATTTTCATGGTCGGCCAACCACCTTCACACTCGGTGTGATTTTAGTTCCGTTTGTCTGGTCTTTGTCTGTCTTTCTTGTATTGTGTCGTCCCTTGTCTCAGTTCTCCGTTTTTAACGACTGACAGTTTTTATTTCGTGTGGTTTTACCGTGGAACAAGGGACCGATGACCTTAGCAGTCTGGTCCCTTCAATCCCACACCCAACCAACCTTTTGTTTCCAGCTAATTTTTCACCATTGATAACTGTTAATCTATTAACTGACAAACATCATTCACCCAAAAACATGCGACTGTTTTTTAAAATATTGTTTAGTAATCCTTCACCAGTAATTTGTAAGATTTCTTCCTGAAAAACTAGAAAAATGTTTTTCAAGATTTGTTTTTTATGAAGTTCCTGTATTTATTTCTTTTACTTGATTAAATTTTATTTCCATTATTATCAGAATACACAGCATTTGAGTCGAATAAAATTCTAGCATAATTGTATAAATCAAAAGAATAAAATTCTTTACCTAAATCAACCAAAGTAATATAATCTTTATTGAAAGATTCATTAATCCTTCAGTACCTTCATATTTTCACAAATTTTTATATTATCACCAGTGCATTGATCTAGATATTTATGAATAAATTTGGTAGTACCAATAGGTGTAATTCAAATACAATTGATTCACTATGATTGATAATTTTTGACATATTTACACTTAAGTTTAAAATTATATAGGTTTATTATTTTTTCTGTCTGAAACTTCTTGTTCATATTTATTGACTAAACCATGTATTTCTATTTCACTTAATGTATAACCTCTTTCACACTATCATATTGTTTAATTTTTTGGAACATTGTTCAATTCTTCTAAGTAATGTTGATTATAAGGAACCATATGCTATTCAATTTCTCTGTTTTCTTCAATAGCTTTCAAAACATTAGCAGCTGAACCTTAGATTCCTTTTTCAACTTGTGCAATTCCATCAAAAACTGGTGATCTTTTTAAAATTTTTCGTAATCTATTCTTGGTTATTTTTTAATTTCTCAGACTCTTCTTTTGTTATTTTAATTTTAATTTCATTTAACTTTCTAACAACTTCTAGTTGTATTCTGAAAACATTTAATAAGAAGTAAAATAAATACTTTTTTATTTTATATTCGTTGTGTATGTTCAATGTTTTAGGTTTAACATTAGTGTTCAACATTTTTATATTCACTGTTAAATGTTTAAAAATTTCTAAATCTTTTAACTGTGTTAAGCATTATTAACGTTTCTCTTCATATCTATTATCGGTATGCGTCAGCTTACGGTATACAGAGTGGCCAAGACACCTGTCCGCCTGTCGTTGTACTAAAACGTCTAACAAAGGCAGTATCCCTTCTCCATCTCGACAGTGAACTGGATGTTCGAATGTATGCTGTCCATGTGTTCCATGACAAGGCTTAAAGAAATATAAGATATCGAAGTGTCCAGCAGTATGAGCTTGCAAGGCCGAATATCCGACACTGGAAGTAAATGACGATATACTTATCAATGCACTGGGAATGCCATGAAGCTTATATTGCCCATGAGAATTAACCACGGAATGTACGTTGTAAAGTCGAAAGCACAAGAGTGAAAATCCATAAGGTAAAGTTGTGATGGAGGTTGGGGAGTAGAATGCGGTACCTATATAAATTGTTAACTAAGCACAATCAACTGTTAGATGTTAAATATGTTCACCAATAGCGTGATACTGGAACCGGAATGATGATACAAATGATTTTTGCCCAGAATGGATTCGAAATGGGCACCATTCACTGTTGTCTTATAGCTATGGGTAGACAGGAGGTATTTATTCTTTCTTCAAAAAGTGTGATGTGCACATCTATGGCTAGAGGTAAAGGAACAAATAATTCTTTGCTGCCTGGGACTCCTACACCACGCATATCGTCATTGTTGACCCCACACAGAGGTGTCAACTATATCAAACGCGTCATTTCCTTTTTTTTTTTTAAGTCGTATTCAGTCTGTTCGCTAGGAGCATCAATATCGCAGAAGGTCAGAGAAGGTTTAGTTCATTTTCTAAAAAGCCAGTAATAGAAAAATATTGTGGAACTTTTTTGTGAAACGGTCTATAGTGTCTGTCATGGGACAAATAATTTCGGCGCCATCAGCCAGGGGCTGCTTGATAGAGACTGAAACAGCCCAACTGATTCCGACACGTCAGGCATAGAGCCTACGACCTCCAGTTGACTTTCCTAAGCTCGAATTAGCAAGCATAACATTGTGTAACGTTGCGTGTTATATAATACCATGTTTCGGAATTCTCTGTGGCTATTTTGTATGGCATTGCTAATAACGTGTTTAACGATGGTCTTATTTTGTTGAAATTTATAGTATAGCCATGACAACTTCAATATTTCTCATTCTTGACATTTGGAGAAGCGCCGTTTATGCATTAGAAAACGGAGTCCAAACCGGATTAATGTCTAAAACTTGTGGTACTGTGTTCTGTTTGTATTTACTAAAGGGAGCAGAGAAGTCAATTCGAAGCACCTATGTCCTGTATGGAGTGAGTGCTATCGAGAAAGTCAGGTTGTATTGTCTCAAGTACGATTGTTTTCATATAAATTCAGGAAGGCAAACAGGCATGATAAAGGGCGTTCCTGAGATTTACTACTATGGTCAATGGCAGTGGATGCAATAACTGACAAGTGATGGCATATTAACCTTCATATAACAGTACTCTACAGTAGTGTTGAGATTAAAAGCAAAGGAATGTGGATTACGGTACAGTGTCCCGTAGAAAACGAAATTAGACTCGGTAGCAGAATGTCAAAGGGGGAAGGATGGGGAAGGAAGTCATCTGTGCATTTCGAAGGATTGATCTGGCATTTGTCGTAATAGATTTAAGGAGGTCATCATACACAAAAATCATTGCAGCCTGATGGCGATCTGAAGTACCAAATGGGAACTTCATAAGGAGAAAATAGTGAGGAAGTCATAACAAACACTATCGGAAACGATGGCTTGCAGAAGTCCTGCAAATGTATTGTTATTGAGCTACATCTGATGGCACAAAGAAGTTGTTTTGTGTTAGGATTTACTTTACAGGGATGTGTCTTTCACAGCTGTGATTTGTTGTTACCAAATGGTATGCTTTGCCATCGTGGAGTAACAAATGCGATCTGAAACACAGCAGCAAGGAACTTGGTTGGCAAACATGCCTACCACACCTCTTCTATCTGGTACCCGCATGTGTTTACCTTTCTCGCCCCTCATCTATCAACCACCAATAAAGTTTGTTACTCTTGTTTTGTTTATTTTTGTTTTGTTTTAGCGATTGCACTTTAACCGTGGCTTAACTCAGATTCAGAAAGTCTCTGCATGTGTGGAATCGGAAAACTATCTGCACATCTTCAGACGGTTTTCGATAAAGAGGTGGAATATATTTCTGTCACTTTCTCTGATATTTGCGTCTGTTTTGTTGAAAAACCTAACGGGAAACGCTATTACGATGCACTTCATTAATACAACTGTTGTGCTATTATACACTCCTGGATATTGAAATAAGAACACCGTGATTTCATTGTCCCAGGAAGGAGAAACTTTATTGACACATTCCTGGGGTCAGATACATCACATGATCACACTGACAGAACCACAGGCACATAGACACAGGCAACAGAGCATGCACAATGTCGGCACTAGTACAGTGTATATCCACCTTTCGCAGCAATGCAGGCTGCTATTCTCCCATGGAGACGATCGTAGAGATGCTGGATGTAGTCCTGTGGAACGGCTTGCCATGCCATTTCCACCTGGTGCCTCAGTTGGACCAGCGTTCGTGCTGGACGTGCAGACCGCGTGAGACGACGCTTCATCCAGTCCCAAACATGCTCAATGGGGGACAGATCCGGATACCTTGCTGGCCAGGGTAGTTGACTTACACCTTCTAGAGCACGTTGGGTGGCACGGGATACATGCGGACGTGCATTGTCCTGTTGGAACAGCAAGTTCCCTTGCCGGTCTAGAAATGGTAGAACGATGGGTTCGATGACGGTTTGGATGTATCTTGCACTATTCAATGTCCCCTCGACGATCACCAGAGGTGTACGGCCAGTGTAGGAGATCGCTCCCCACACCATGATGCCGGGTGTTGGCCCTGTGTGCCTCGGTCGTATGCAGTCCTGATTGTGGCGCTCACCTGCACGGCGCCAAACACGCATACGACCATCATTGGCACCAAGGCAGAAGCGACTCTCATCGCTGAAGACGACACGTCTCCATTCGTCCCTCCATTCACGCCTGTCGCGACACCACTGGAGGCGGGCTGCACGATGTTGGGGCGTGAGCGGAAGACGGCCTAACGGTGTGCGGGACCGTAGCCCAGCTTCATGGAGACGGTTGCGAATGGTCCTCGCCGATACCCCAGGAGCAACAGTGTCCCTAATTTGCTGGGAAGTGGCAGTGCGGTCCCCTACGGCACTGCGTAGGATCCTACGGTCTTGGCGTGCATCGGTGCGTCGCTGCGGTCCGCTCCCAGGTCGACGGGCACGTGCACCTTCCGCCGACCACTGGCGACAACATCGATGTACTGTGGAGACCTCACGCCCCACGTGTTGAGCAATTCGGCGGTACGTCCACCCAGCCTCCCGCATGCCCACTATACGCCCTCGCTCAAAGTCCGTCAACTGCACATACGGTTCACGTCCACGCTGTCACGGCATGCTACCAATGTTAAAGACTGCGATAGAGCTCCGTATGCCACGGCAAACTGGCTGACACTGACGGCGGTGGTGGACAGATGCTGCGCAGCTAGCGCCATTCGACGGCCAACACCGCGGTTCCTGGTGTGTCCGCTGTGCCATGCGTGTGATCATTGCTTGTACAGCCCTCTCGCAGTGTCCGGAGCAAGTATGGTGGGTCTGACACACCGGTGTCAATGTGTTCTTTTTTCCATTTCCAGGAGTGTAATACCATGTAGCAGGTACTGTCTTAGTGCAATATGAAATCGTTTTTCATACTCAAGTAATCTTACCAGGCCAGAATGTAAATACACTCCTGGAAATGGAAAAAAGAACACATTGACACCGGTGTGTCATACGCACCATACTTGCTCCGGACACTGCGAGAGGGCTGTACAAGCAATGATCACACACACGGCACAGCGGACACACCAGGAACCGCGGTGTTGGCCGTCGAATGGCGCTAGCTGCGCAGCATTTGTGCACCGCCGCCGTCAGTGTCTGCCAGTTTGCCGTGGCATACGGAGCTCCATCGCAGTCTTTAACACTGGTAGCATGCCTCGACAGCGTGGACGTGAACCGTATGTGCAGTTGACGGACTTTGAGCGAGGGCATATAGTGGGCATGCGGGAGGCCGGGTGGACGTACCGCCGAATTGCTCAACACGTGGGGCGTGAGGTCTCCACAGTACATCGATGTTGTCGCCAGTGGTCGGCGGAAGGTGCACGTGCCCGTCGACCTGGGACCGGACCGCATCGACGCATGGATGCACGCCAAGACCGTAGGATCCTACGCAGTGCCGTAGGGGACCGCACCGCCACTTCCCAGCAAATTAGGAACACTGTTGCTCCTGGGGTATCGGCGAGGACCATTCGCAACCGTCTCCATGAAGCTGGGCTACGGTCCCGCACACCGTTTGGCCGTCTTTCGCTCACGCCCCAACATCGTGCAGCCCGCCTCCAGTGGTGTCGCGACAGGCGTGAATGGAGGGACGAATGGAGACGTGTCGTCTTCAGCGATGAGAGTCGCTTCTGCCTTGGTGCCAATGATGGTCGTATACGTGTTTGGCGCCGTGCAGGTGAGCGCCACAATCAGGACTGCATACGACCGAGGCACACAGGGCCAACACCCGGCATCATGGTGTGGGGGCCGATCTCCTACACTGGCCGTACACCTCTAGTGATCGTCGAGGGGACACTGAATAGTGCACGGTACATCCAAACCGTCATCGAACCCATCGTTCTACCATTCCTAGACTGGCAAGGGAACTTGCTGTTCCAACAGGACAATGCACGTCCGCATGTATCCCGTGCCACCCAACGTGCTCTAGAAGGTGTAAGTCAACTACCCTGGCCAGCAAGATCTCCGGCTCTGTCCCCCATTGAGCATGTTTGGGACTGGATGAAGCGTCGTCTCACGCGGTCTGCACGTCCAGCACGAACGCTGGTCCAACTGAGGCGCCAGGTGGAAATGGCATGGCAAGCCGTTCCACAGGACTACATCCAGCATCTCTACGATCGTCTCCATGGGAGAATAGCAGCCTGCATTGCTGCGAAAGGTGGATATACGCTGTACTACTGCCGACATTGTGCATTCTCTGTTGCCTGTGTCTATGTGCCTGTGGTTCTGTCAGTGTGATCATGTGATGTATCTGACCCCAGGAATGTGTCAATGAAGTTTCCCCTTCCTGGGACAATGAATTCACGGTGTTCTTATTTCAATTTCCAGGAGCGTATGACAGTGTGTCTATGAGAGTAGTTTCTGGATGAAACACAGTTAACAGAGCATTGAGTGATACGATTTAATTAACAGATTTGTGTATTTTCAGTAACAGTACCGCACTGTTTCATATTTCTTACCTCTAGATGTACTGGTTAATGAACATAGCGAGAAGTCTTATGATGACAAAATTTCAAAAAAATGTCGTTCTGAGTTTGTTATAGCTGTTTGTAGCTCTGTTACCGAGGAGGTAAAATGTTACTCTCGTGCCGGTTTGGAACTGAGAACTACTGAATCTTACTCTTTACAGTGCATCAACATATTCAGGGAGCAAGCGACCAACTGCAACGTTCATCGCTTCCTCATTGTCCTTGTGATGACTGATACATATAATTCACAATGTAAATCCCCTGTCTACAAACATATATTTGATTAATCGATGACACACCAAATTGCAAATCATCCAGAATCTTTGACTAGTATACGACGAATATATCACGTTACATGACAGATCTGTCACAGCGTCACCAGACATCTCCCAATATGTTGTCATTATTCTATTATAGTCGTAGCAGGTCGATCATGTTTCTACAGGCAATGTCTTTCTTGAGTTGGCTAGCAATTTAGGAGCGCATCTTGCGCGTGAATGATGCAGTGGCTTAATTACTTTTCCTAAGACGCCATGAGGAGTATTCTAGTATTTGTGGTGAGGGAGAAGAATGGAAAGTTAGAAAGACCACCGCAGTACATGTGGAAGAAATTAATGTAGTCCACTGAATTACAGATCCGTTTCATTGACATCGACATATAGCAGGATGTGTGAACAAACACTTTGCTCCAACGTTGGGAAATACCCCAAAATATCTTAAATATCGACATCAAACCAGCATGGATTTAGAAAGCGTCATTGTTGAGAGACACAGCTGGCACTTTATTCACACAACGTACTGCATACAGGGTCTCTCAAATTGATTCCGTATTATTGAGTTCAGAAAAGGCTTTTGATATCATTCCTCATAAGCGGCTTCCAAACACATTGCTTTCCTAAGAACTATCGTCTCAGTAATGCTACTGAATTCGTGATTTCCTATCTGAAAAGTTACAGTTTACAATAACTGGTGAAACAGAAGTGATGAGTGTGATTGCGCAAGAAAAGTGATGTAGACCTAATATTTCTAATACATATAAACCATGCCATACAACCAGAATATTTCTTTCAGATTTGTGGTAGGTAATTCTGCCGTCTAGTTAACTCAGAAGAGTAAAACGAATTGCAAAATGTTAAAAATACATCTTCACGGTGAAAAACGTGACAGTTGTCCATAAAAAATCAAATGTGTGAGGTTCACCTCATGAATAGCAGAACAATTCTGTCAAAGTTCGCTTACATGATAAATGTGTCACATTTAAAGGTTGTTGTTTCAAGTAAATCTCTAGAAGCGATGATCACGAACAACTTAAACTAGAACCGTCATGTGGGAAATATTGTGGGGAAGGGAACCAAAAGAGCGTGTTTTATTGGTAAATTATGTAGAAGATGCAAAAATTCCATTAACGTGACCGCCTACAACACACTTGTCCATCCTCTTCATAAGTATTGCTGAACAGTATGGGAACCCTACGATTTAGGACTGACGGAAGACGTTGAAAAAGTTCAAGGAAGGGAAGCTCGTTTTGTATTATCACTACACAGCGGAGATTTTGTTGAGGATATGGTAAACGAGTTAGGATGGAAATAAATGAAACTTAAACGTTTTACATTGCAGAGAGTTGTTTTCATTAAATTCCAATGCCAACCTCCTCCGCTGAATGCCACGATATTTTGCTTGCCCCAACATACATTGGAGATAGGACCATTGTAATAAGAGACATCAGTGCTTGCATGGTAAGGTTTAGCTGTTCATTATTTCCACATGCTTTCTGAGAGAGGAACGGTAGAGCAATAATGTGACAGTGGATTAATAGAATTCCCTGCGAAGCACTTAATTGTGGGTTGCCGAGTATACACGTAGATTTGGATGCAGATGTCAAGTGAGGGGTTGCATGAAGGAGGGAAGGAAATAGGAATAGACAGAAGTTAATAATTGTAAAATAAAAGAGTGAAAAGCTTACAGAGTAGTCCTTACTAAATATATGGACAGTTCATTTTATCTTCTGACGCAGAGAGAAAAGTATATGTTTTCAGAACGAAGAATGGGTTATAGGTAAGAGGATACAAAATAATGAGGTTCCATAGGTTTTGAGAGGAATGCTAGAGGACAGTAAGAAAAGCTCAAATGGAAACTGCTAGATTTGTTTGTAACGTTTTGGGAGAATGGAGTAGAAGGGCAGCTGAGGTGATAATGTAAGAGAGGCGACAGAGAGTGATCAAGAGAATCGAGGAAAAATTAACAATGAATAAATGTAAGATAAAATAGTTTGCATAATTTTTTTAAGACGGTGGCTTTATTAATGAATGGAGGAATATATATATATATATATATATATATATATATATATATATATAATATGAAATAACACAAAATATTTTTAAAGCGTCCATCTAAACTGGGTACTTTTTAAACATCTAGACAGGTCATAAATGAAATAAAAATAGAATATTTAACAAACTGGATATTCTAAAGAAACTCACCTCAATTAAAAAAGACAACTCAAAGGAAAACTATTTTATTTTATATGTTGTCAAGTGATCATCCACTGCCTCTCAGTGAGGAAAAATGAAGAAAAAAACGGCATTACAGAACGTTTTAAGGTCTTTAACATTGTATTTAGAATCCAACGTTATTTTTTAACTTATACCACTTCTCTTGGCATAGAATCTGTAAGTTGTCGGACGTAACAACCTGAAGAACCAACTTTCTACCAGGCTTCAAGAACGCAGTCCCAAACAGCGTCTGCTGTAGTTGGTTGGCTTCAGAACCAGGTCTCCGTGAACGTTTTGGTGACCTCAGCAACATGTTTTCCAAAGGGTTCGTATTAGTAGCCTGTGGCGGCCAGTCCATGACGTTGACGCTAGTAGGGGACAGCTGCTTCTGGATGAATGCAGACTTGTGAACGGGAGGGAGTACTGCTGTCTGTCTGAAGAACTCCTGCTCCTCTCGCAGAAATCCATCCCCAACAGGAAACAGATAGCAACATACTTCTTCTCGTTATGATTACATATTCACATCAATGGCGAATCCCTCGCGACCTATAAACCACTCTTGGACCGTCGTTACTGGTGGAAAACACCTACTCGTCAGTGAAAATGAAGTTTTCCGTGACGCCCTCAGATGGAGCTCCGCAAATGCCAGCTGGTAAAAAACACTGTCTTCGCTGAGCTTTTGTTTCACTGTTGATCATCACGCACGCAGTCCAGCGTCCTTCAGCCTTCAGCGAATCGTGTCACTGGCGCCAAGGGATTTTTCTCTGTTCTGATAAACGAGCTCCGTTTCTTCCTGCTGTGAACTGATTCTCTTCCTTCCTGTGCCAGGAGGTCTGTTGGTAGTGCCTCTTTCAAGGCAGTTACTCTACCATATAGCAGCAGAGATATGTGCCGCGACATACCTTCAGCCAGCTTCTGTGATGGAGCGAAAACTCTATCTCGAGTTGATCTCTCCGAGTGAGCCACTGCAACAGACGGCCTGATGTGTATTTCTGCTTACCACTTTTATACTGATGCCAGGAGAGGAAGTAAACTCATTTACGTCAAAAGAAGGGGCAGCGGTCGAGCCTTGCCCTTTGACTGTGCTGGCCTGTCCGAAGTGTGGGGAGGGGAGGGGTGGGGTGAGGGGGGGGTCTGTTGGCCCGCCACCATCGCCTGGCTCGCTTCGACTTCGCCTCACCGCAAGGCTCTAGCTGGTCGGCCAGCCCATCAGCCTTCCAGTGTGGCTGGCCCCTAGCTTGCGAATCGCGGCTAGTAAAGGCACAGGCCGCAAAGCCAGGTTCACCCCTTGAAGGATCAGACGTTTCATCTACACTACCTACCCAAGTCTATTGTATAAACTAACGTAGCTACAGCTATTGTGCTATAACATGAACAGGTACATTTACTTTTGACATTTCATTCAAATATTTAACGAAAAAATAAGTTAACAAATACACTCATGATGAGCGTAGCTACCACGGAATATTTCAACTAGCTGGCAGTCGCACAACGAAGGAAACTATTCTTTCTTGTAAGTGTTCTGCAGAAGATCTCGCTTTAAATTTTGGAAATTTGTGCTTAGGACTATGGGACAAAACTGCTGAGATTACCGGTCCCTAGGCTTACATACTTAAACTAAGTTACACTAAGGACAACACACATACCCATACTCGAGGGAGGATTCGAACCTCCGACGAGGGGAGCCACGCGAACCGTGACAAGACGCCCTAGGCCGCGTGGCTACCCCGCGCGGCTACCTCGCTTTAAGAAAGCATGTATTGCACCAAGTTAACCAAGTGGACTTTGAAAGTAAACAGTTTTGGTGGCAACCTTGGTAAATAATTGTGTATACGTAGTATATCGTTCACATTTTGAGCACTTAAGAGTACCCAATGTCTCCGAAACAATAAGTGATACAAGACGGAAATTACGTTCTGCGGAGGCACTTCATTTACATTATAATAATACACAACTATTCTGTAATTCCCAGTTATGTGTCTTGTAAAGGGTTCATTGAACCGCTTTAATTTCTCGACCATTCAACTCACCTACGAAGCTCTAGAAAAACGAACACCAAAATCTGTATGTGTGAGTTCTAATTTCTCTTATGTTATTACAGTTGTAGTATCATCCTTTGTATGTTAGTGGCAACAAAAACTATTTGCACTCGGATGAGAACACGTTGGATGAAATGTCGTGGAAATAACGTGCCGCTGTGACGAAGCGCTTGTTTTAATGCTGCATCCCCAACTCGTCTCTCTGCACCTTCCCCCCGACCACGAGGAAAGAAAGTAAAACATCCACGACACGCTCTTTCATAATTTGCTGTATTACAAAATCAGCTGCCTTCCTTCAACATTTTCATTGTCCACCACTAATCCCGTCAGGTAATGATCGCACAGTGCGCAGCAGTATCCCAGAAGATGTTAAACAACTTTTTGTTGACTTTTCGGGCCTTCTAACGGTTATGTCAGTAAAACAACAGTTGTTATGTCTTACTCACTATTTTCGCCTTATGAAGTTACCATCAGGCAGTACTGATTTTGGTTTCTGGTGACGATCTTAAATCTATTACGGCAAAGGACAAGAAACAAATAAAGGCGATTTCTTTGGAGCGAGATCTATTTACGAAATTTCAATCACCAACTATCTCTTCCAGATGCGAAAAATATTTTGTTGACACTCACCTACGTAGTGAGAAATTATCATCATAAAAAAATAAGAGATATCAGAGCTCGAACGGAAAGATTTAGGTCTTCCTTTTTCCACGCGCCATTAGAGAGTGGAATGGTAGAGAAGTAGTATGAAAATGGTTTGTTGAACCCTCTGTCAGGCACTTGAGTGTGAATTGCAGAGTAACCTTGTAGATGTAGACGTAGATGTAGAAATGTCAGATCAATCCTTCGAAAGGGCACAGATGACTTTCTTCCCAATCCTTCCCACTTTGAGATACTGCTTAATGTCTAATCTCGTTTTCGACGAGACCTTGTACCGTCATGCTCGTTCCTTTGTTTCAACCTCAATATGAGTACAGAAGGGAAGTGTTACATGAAGGTTAACGAAATCTTTTAATACAGGATGGTAAAAACCAACTGTGTTCAACAAAAATGTGAACGAATATTCCCTGAATGGGTTTCCAAGTTGTACAATGGATCAAAGGATGACCTATGCCATATCACATCTATAATATAGGTTTAAATTAAGTTTCACAAGAGAGAAAACTATCAAAATGGTCTACAGTGACCCTCAATTATCTTCAATTACTTATCTAACTTGTTGTAAATTACAGTGGATGATGTGGCTTCTCAATAACTATATAACAGAAAAATCATCGCTTTCAGATTGTTACTTCAAGTGGCAAATGTGAACACCATGAGCTTTAATTGACAATCAGCACTAGTATTATGTAAAAAGGGGTGTAACAGATGAGACTTCTGCAGTTCTGAGTGAAGCTTTATGCGCTGTTAAGCGGCATCGCGTGCGTTCATTACCTTGTCAGTGTTCGTCAGGGGGCGGCGGGCAGCACAGCTCCGCTCACCTCGCCGTCTCGGAAGCAACTCTCTCCTAACTTCTCCTTACTGCAATTTACCAAAGTTGGTTAAAAAAGCTATCTGACTGTGTTTTCATCTGACCAATCAGGGTCTCAGTGTTAACCTTAAGCTCCGCCTACAAAAATTCTGTCTATCCAATGAGAAACGTTATACTTTTCGTGGTGGGGCAATGTTTTTAAAGTTTGCAACGTAACAGAGACGCTAAAAGGTCTCAGGCTAAAACTTGCAGGTGGTGCGGTCTGTTTAGTGTTATCGTAAGATCTATACTGTTCTTCTGGAGGGCTCTAGCTTTTAACATGGGCTGGTGGTGGTCCTGGCCGTTAGCTGGCAACGTGGGTGTCCGTCCCTTATCGTAGGGCCTTCTCGCTTAACACGGTTCTGCTCTCGGCTTCTGTTCTCGTTTCTCCTCTCTGAACTGCGTCTGTCTCACGGTGGGAAGGTATGACATGCATTTAGGCATTCTTGTGTTAGTCTGTGGTATTGCATTTGCTCACTCGTTACTCTTATTACTTTGGTCAATTTAATGTCACCATTTATTCGGAGCTATGTGACATACTACTGGATTTACTTATGTCAGGGTTTTCATGAAAGGTGTTGAATTTGCCTGACACCTTACAATACTACAAACCTGAACAAAATAAGAAGATCGTTGAATACGTTTAGAACAATGTGCCATACAAAATTGCTACGGACAATGCTGAAACATAGTGTTACATCATATGCAAAGTTAGAAATTCTATACTTGACAGTTCAAGCGCATAAAAGTTCCCCGGAGATCATAGGCTCTATGCCCGATGTGTCGCGATTGAGCGGTCGCCGGCGGTATCGTGCGCCGCCTGGCCGATGGCACTGAAATTGTTCTAACCACGACAGACACCACGAGCCCTTTCACCAAAAAGTTTCCGTAAGATTTTTCTGTTACTGGCTGTTTAGAAAATGAGCGAAACTTTCTCTGATCTTCTGTCATACTGATGCTCTTAGCGGACAGAGAAAATACGGCTTAAAAAAGTAAGGAAATGATGGGTTTGATATCACGATTTTCCGTTCGCACTGCAAACGTTGACTATGAGACCAGGAATAGGTTATTCACAACAGTTCAAGTGGAGGTCAACAGTTTTTGTACCATGTTCGACGTATCCCATTCTGACAAAAAACATGGTGCTAGCACATGTGAAATTCGTTGGTTGGTTGGACTAAGGTTATCTTATAATGGGTAAGGTGTAGGTTCGATTCCTGCCGCGGGTACCAGTTTTTAACAGCCACACACATATCCTCTTCACCTACAGTAAAGTCAAGTAAAGGTCACAGGACTGCGCTGTGGTTCCAAATCAACGTTAAACATGTCCATTCACTACTGACTGGAACAGAGTTGGATTAGTTTTGGCTGTCAGAAGCTGAAGTCATTTCTTGCAGAAATTTTGTCTTTGGTAAGCTTTGTAACACTAGTAATGCAATTTTAGTTCACGAACCAATCGTCATTTTTCTCTGCATTTGAATCCTTCGAGATACTGTCCCATCATTTCGTTGTTTCCTTACGATGCCAAACTCTTCACGATCTCTACAAACGGCGCGATCCTAACTACTAGTGAAAGAGTATTCAATAGTTGACATCTCTTTGTGTGGGGTCAGCAATGACGATACGCCCGAGGCTGGAGTTCCAGGCACCATAGAACTATTCATTACGGCTACCTCTAGCAGAAGATGTGCATATCTCGCTACTTGTGAAGGAACAATAAATATTTCTTGTCTATCCGTAGCAATAAGAGAGTAGTGGATGCTGCACGATTCAATTCCCTCCTAGGCAAAAATCATTTGTATTGACATTTTAGGTTCCAATATCACGATTGGGGAACATATTTAATATGTGCTAGCCGATTTTGCTTAGTTAATAATTCATATAGGTACTGAGTTCTACTCCCCGTCCACCGCCACGACTTTACTTCATGGCTTTACAGACTTGTGCCTTGCAGTTCATTACATACACCTCGTGGTTACTTCTCAGGCTAAATACTAGCTTCATTTAATTCGTGGTGCAACGCTAAGTGTATCGTCATTTTTTTCCCATATTTGGACATTCGGCTTTGTAAATCGATACTGGTGAAGACTTGAGTATTTTACATTTCTTGATGCGTAGTCGAGTTTCGGACAGATACGCTACCTTTGTTTGGGTAACAGTGGGTTCATGTTCGGATCACGTTATGTTATTTAATAAGTGTGATAAGATTTCTGAAGTGTCACTTATTTAATGAGTTTTATTTTAAAGCGTTAAGGACTGTCTCATCTCTAATAATGTGTTTTCTAATTTTTGTTGTCATGATATTAGTTTACATCTGGACTGACTGCCATAATGAGTAATGCTCTCTACAAGTGTCTTGTGGTTCCATTGGGTATAGTCTAGGGTTATTGGACTTGCGATACAGGCACACTGTGTTAGTTGTATACAGTCAGGTGCGGTCTACGCATTGGAATCTGGGTGTGGCCCACTTTTTGTGCTGGCGAGTGTACCTTCTACTTTTACTTCGATGTGCAGACTTTCAGAAATTCTACAGGATATTCCTGTCTGATTAAGCGAAATCGTGTTATGCTTTATCCATGATGGGGTTCAAGCTTACTTTATTTATATTTCTGGAGATGCGTTACATGATACCTGTCACTAGTGATGTGTAGATAAGGCATCACCATGTGATGGGCCACACATTCTTCCAAGCTCTGTGGGGCAGGTCCGTACCGAGAGCGTAGACAGACGTAGCCGCACCAAGTGCTCAGGCACAGAGATGCTACGAAAGCTGAGGAAAAAAGAAAAAAAAGAATGTTTTAAAATTTCGGGAGAGGTACACGAATTTTGCAAGCCCTCATGTTCCTGTTTTATACCTGCGAGAAAAGTTTTCCACAGGCCAGAACTGGAAGAACGTGCTGTTGTCACAACGTCATTTCTGCTATGTCATTTAGTCTAAGAAGCATCATAAACAACTACTACTTAGGAGACACCTATCGCTAACATGGTTTATGTGGCAACAGTGTGCTTCGCCTGCTCAGCTGGCACTTCCACAGCTCGCTCATGTTACAGGAGGAGGAGGAAGAAAATATTCGTGTTCAACGTCCCGTCGACAACGAGGCCATTAGAGAAGGAGCACAAGCTCAGATTATTGAAGGATGGAGAGGAAGTCGGCCGTGCCCTTTCAAAGGAACCATCCCGGCATTTGCCTGGAGTGATCTAGGGAAATCACGGAAAACCTGAATTTGGATGGCCGACGCGGGATTGAACCGTCGTCCTCCCGAATGCGAGTCCAATGTGCTAACCACTGCGCCACCTCGGTCGGTCGCTCATGTTAAGCACGAAGTTCTTCACTAGAGATTCGTAGAATGTCAACGTTCGGCTAGCGGATGCTGAAGAAAATATATTATTTGACCGAAGACTTCCAATTTTTGTCTATTGAGGTCTCCAGTGAGACGCGGCAGTGGAGAAACAATAAAAGAATGTTCCGGGGATATCTCGTTTACTGTCCCCTCTAGAAAGTACTTTCGCTGTTTCCAAGTTTTGGTTAGTACGATCTGCTGTATAAATGAAAACTATTTGAAGAATGTGGTCGCTTATGAGCGATTCATGACGTTACGGGATTTGTTATTCGTTGCCCCTATAGACAACTATACTCTGTTCATTTAAGTTAATCCCTCGAGTAACCAAACGTATCCTCTGACATTGGTTAACAGGTGTATTGCTTAAGATTCTGGTGTGGTAAGGTCACTGAACCTTAGCTTCACTCATGTATTAAGTATTTTGTTGTTATTCAGCTTCTAATCTTGTATTTAATGACTATAATTAATACCATTCATTTGATGAAAACAGCGAAATGGAAAGTAAAAATGCAATGAAGCACAGTTTCCAAGGAGGAGGATTTTCTTAAATCTCAGTTGTATAATTTTTCTTTTATTTCTAATTATCTGAAAAAACCAACATTGCCCGGGTATTTAATAACAGCTGTGCCCGAGGCTTTGTATATGTGGAATTTATTACATGAACGAAGAGCTTGTTTGCTTCAGGAACTCGGGAGGGACCCACCTAGAGCTGGCCGTGCAAAAGTAAGTGACTCTAAGATGAACTCTGGCAACACACAGCGTCTAGCCTAATGCTTTGTTTACGGTACTGCATAACAAGTTCACAGGGAACTGTATATGTTTAAACTGAAATGAGAAATTGCTAGGAAGAATCTGGATTCGGAGTATAAAAACTAGCTCGCCTGTTCCACGTCCCATCAAAAATTCCGCTTGTACGATGTCACGTTGGAGAGAAATAACTTTAAGCCTCTGGGAATGAAGGGATGTGAAGAGTGAGGTAATGCATGATGCTCTCGATCAGTGTTACGTCGCGCCGCGATTTCGGAAGGACTTTTCAAAGAGCGAAGTGAGGCTTGATGTTTTCGAGCTGCAGCACATTCCGCTCCACGATCTTCATTGGATTCGTGCGGTCGCACACTACTCAGCCTTTTAGCGGTGCTGGTGTATTTGTAAAGACTCAGCAGTTTTATAGGCAGGAAACGAAATCAAAATGTAACGTGTAGGCACCCAAATCACTAAGAAAACTTAATAAATTCGTTTTCAGAGCAAAGAATATACATAAAACCTATCGAAAGAAATAAAGCAGTATCGTTAAGATTTTAGTAACTAAAGTGAAATCAGTAAATATGTACATTCTAGCCAAGTAATCTCAATGTCATTTTGTATTCGTAAAGACAATTCTTTCACTAACGTAAGTTTCCGAAAATTCTACTGACACAGTGGTAAAAAATCTTTCCTAGGAAAGAAGTCAAACATGAATAAAACCTATCGAAAGAAGCAAAGCATTGTTAAGTTCTTAATACAATAAGAGAACCCCTGTCTCTTAGCCAAGTAAATTCGCAGTTAGGAAATTGGAAATTTGTGATCAGTTCCTATGGGACCAAACTACTGAGGTCATCGGTTCCTAGGCTTACACACTACTTAATCTAACTTAAACTAAGCTACGCTAAGGACAACACACACACACACACACACACACACACACACACACACACACACATATGCCCGAGGAAGGACTCGAACCTCCTACGGGGGCAGCCGCGCAAACCGTGGCAAGGCGCTGTTAAATTGTTTTCATACGGATACGATTGCGGGGCTTAATTCTGTCACTGACCAAAACTTTTGGAAATACATATTCTACTGAGTTGAACAAAGTAACAGCCCCATTGATTCTTTAGATGTACCACACCGTCTTGATGAAACACACGAATTACTACCAAGGGAATGGTCCAGTCCAACATGTCGAAGCACACACTGAAATGTTTTATGCATGAAGAATACAACGAAAAAAGCACTGTCAATCAAACCTGTAGCTGCTAAGGCGCACTGAAAGTATTTTTTAAAAATTGTCGACATTACTCGTTTTTGTCGCATGAATTTCTGCAGCCCTTTCTGTCTAGCGCTCAATCAGATGTGACAAGACAGTGTAATGTCTCGATGTGCAAACGTCCAGAGCGACACACGCCAATTTAAAGCTCCTAAATAATACAAAAAAAAGACTCATATCGTTATTTTTTTGACTAAGACGCAGTTCATTTCGACAGCTAAACTACTGCACATGTACTTCTTACAAATGTGACTAGAAGACGAAAAATAAGCCAAGGCAGTGTTCGATGTTCCAGTACAGACGACCTTCGTTGATTGTGACCTTCGTTGACTGTGACCTTCGTTGACTGTGACCTTCGTTGACTGTGACCTTCGTTTGTTGAAATTATTAATTTTTTTTATACAAACACCATTTTTTAAAGAATTCATCTAGTACAGCTCTTATGATAATTTTTGAATAATATATATTTTGATAACAATGAAACAGACCCTTGTTCATTCCCCATAGTGGACACAATAAGACGAAGTGTCATTTGAATGATGAAAACAAACATTTCCCTTACACTAGGTACACTTGACGAAAAAAAATTAATGCTTTCTGGCATTTCACAATAAGTACTAGTTTTATTTAGACAGATTTGTGGTAGAGTAAGAAATGATTCTGGCTGTTGCTCTGCTTATTGGGCTGCACACCGGGCGTACTTAAGTCAAATGACGGAAAATGATAATGCACAAATGACTAAAAATTTAACATTAGTGTTCTCGTGATAAACCTCAAATAACATGGAGCTATCGAAAAGTATATTGTCTGGCAATTTCCTTAAAAAAAAAAAAAACTTTCACAGTCGGAAAAATCTTTGTCAAGGGTTACATTGGTTGTTCTGGGTGGAATCTTAATTACACTAAAAGTGTTCTCGTTGTCCTCCTCAAAGATAGAAGTGTCTTCATGTCCAGTCAAAGAGTCCAACAAAAGCAATGACGTAATTTCTAAAACTCGATAGAAAACTTTTGGAATGAAACGTTAAGTTATTCTTTCCTATTTTTCCAGATTTAGTTAGTTCAGTTACAAGATTTTTTCCACTAAATTTTTTTTTATATTTGGTCCTAATATGCCTTGAGGTCTCTGAAGACAGATATAAAGCTGCGGAAACGGTAAACCACTGACAGTTATCACCGTCATTGTTGTACACAAACGTGTCAGAAGATTAATCGACTACACAACTGACTCCGTCTTTTTTTGCCTCGATATTATCAAGTGCGGTTTGCTCAGAGTTTTTTTTTTTTTGTCAAGTGCAGTTTGTTCGAAGATTTTTCACTAAACCTGACTGATCGGCGTTAGACATAGCAAATGTGGGGATAACAGCAAACTTCATCTTCGCGTAATTTACGAATTAACGGCGTCTCCTCTTCCTTTACTCGAAATAAACATTGTTGTTTTGCGACTCCGTATACTGTATGATTTCTTGAATCTGCTTAACCAGGTCGACGATGCCTTGAGACCAGCATTATTCTTCTCAGCTACGATTTTGAGGTCCAAGTATCAAAAATGTTCAAATGTGTGTGAAATCTTATGGGACTTAATTGCTAAGGTCATCAGTCCCTAAGCTTACACACTACTTAACCTAAACTACCCAACGGACAAACACACATACCTATGCCCGAGGGAGGACTCGAATCTCCGTCGAGACCAGCCGCGCAGTCTATGACTGCAGCGCCTGAAGCCGCTCCGCTAATCCTGCGCGGCGGTCCCAGTCTAGCAGATCTTTATTGATACCGGGCACTGACTCTTACGAGCAGCTCTACATGGTTCATATCCCAATATAATTCCTCTATAGAACTGTTGTTCATGTTATTTATTTAAGTTTAGGTGTTTATGGTGGTTTTTAATACGTGATAACGGGCTTTGAGGCCTCGTTGTTCAGTTTATTCAGTCGGATATGTTTTCTTTCACGCTTTTGCGAGCTTCATTTTGGGGTGTATTTATTACTTTCATGTAAGTCTTTCTTCCATTTATACAGTTCACGGTCACATTTTACGAAGCAAAACCGGATTTGCAAACTGCTTAACATTAAGCGTTAATCACAATGAATATGAATCCAAGTTTAACTCCATTGTTAACACCTTACCGCCAGGGAAACTGGTAGTTATGGACATCAAATGAGTAGGAGATTTGAGTGAACAGTAATGCGGAAATTTATGTCATAGAAACTATCAACGAAAATCGAATGTCGATTTACATATTATGATCGCGCCGATTCACCGCCAACGAAAGATATTTGCCTGCCATCTTACACATGCGCAGACCGCTACAGCTCCATTAAGGGTGTACAGTCCTCCAGCAGCCTGGTGACCTACGAATTTGGCATTTTTCAGCATTTTTAAAAGAAAACGCAGTGCGCCTTAGCAGCTAAAATTTCTAGGTGGTCTCTCTTTTGGTGTATTCTTCCTACACTACCGTTTGTGGAAATTGCAACACCAAGAAAGAAACGCATGAACTCCTTTTATTTAGTACACAGGTTAGATACATTAGAAGTAAAAAATGATTACCTTTTCAAATCTGTACATGTACTTTGAGTCCTTCTATTCGGTATATCGTATGGCCACCTTGCGCTGCAATTGGAGCTGCTATACGCCGTGGCATTGAGTCAATAAGGTTCTGAATACGTTCCTGAGGGATTCCCCTCCACGCAGTTTCTATCCGAGCCCACAAATTCGTGACACCAGTTACTGGAGGACCGTGAGGCAACAGGTGCCGACCAACCGTATCCCAGACATGTTCGATGGACGACATGTCTGGCGAACATGCAGGCCAGGGAGCAATGGTACCAGTCGCTCTTCGAAGAAGGCCTGTACATTCCTCGCAATAGGAGGCCGGGCATTGTCCTGTTGAAATGTGGCCTGTGGAGATGCCTGAAGCAGAGGGAGTGCCTCGGGCTCCACAACCTGCGTTAGGTACCGATTGATGTTCAAAGTGCCCGCAATACGTACGAGGCGAGATCGGTTGTTGTAACCAATGGCGCCCCACACCATCACACCTCCACAATGCAGCCCTCCAGGTTGCGCTCACCACGGTACCACCGGACACGTATGCGGCCATCACCTTGAAGCGTGACTCATCCGAAAAGATTACATGTTGCCACCCAGCACCCCAGAGACAGTGTTCACGCGCCCGTTGCAGTCGGAGGAACTTGTGGTTTCTGGCCAACTGAAGCCGACGTAATGGCATGCGTGCCACCAGTCCAACCTGCAACAGACGGCGACGAACCGTCGATGCAGACAAGTTCATACCTGTAGCAGTGATCCAGCGACGAGCCAACACTATGGATGACGCTGTACGGTCCGTAATGGCCATGCTGACCAGATGACGGTCATCCCGTGCTGTGGTCATGTTCCGTGGTCCAGTTCCCGCTCGTCGCTGAGTACGACCTTCCTCTATCCACTCTATCCACGGCTTCCACACACGGATCACTGTCGTAGCAGCATGTCCTGTGTGAGCCGAAATGTCACGGTATGACAACCCGGAGCGATCATTCTGCCCCATTCGAACCCGCTCACATGCAGATGTGGCTTCCTTCGACGTCGACGTCGACGAGGCATACTGGCACTCACTGTATTGTTTCCACCTTGTGTGACAGCTCTGCATCACTAGGCGCAACACCAACCCTGTCGGGCTGTCACGAGAGGGCTCTGCTCGGCCTACGTGTACCCCATCTCGCTGCAAAACGTATCACGTATTGCTTGCACACCCGTTGCCACTTGCACCAAGTGTGGCGCTATTCGGATAATTCCTTCTCGGTGTTGCACTTTTCACAAACGGCAGTGCATATAAAAATTTTCAGGGCTTGTTTCGATGTGTCACCTTAGCCCACTCCCCTGTAGGCTGTGCAGACTGTCTGAGATAAAATTTTGAACTAAGATATATTTTTCCCCGTGTTCCGATTTTGATGAAATGAAGCCTATACGTTTCCCAAAGCTACCCTCAGGCTATCTGTGAAAATCAAATGAAAATGCGTCTAGTAAATTTCGAGATTAGTGCATCCACAATGACAGACACATTGGCCTTACAGCCTTTTACTAGTATACATTAATAATTTATGCATTATTAATAATTTATGCCTAGCAACTAAAAGCTGTTCTCCATTATAAAATATTCTTAAACCAAAGTGCAGAAGCTGCCCAGACGTTTAGATGTAGATTTTGATTTCGTTTCACTTTTATTGGAAAGTTTATACAACTGGTAATTTGTGTACAACAGTGTTATATTTAGTTTATATTGGGAAATATTTTTCATAAGTGTAGTTCATTTCAGTAAACTTTCTTCTTATTCCAGCTGCTTACAATAGTATAAAAAATTTTTAATGTGTGAAGAAAAGAAATTGAAAGGCTGTTTTAAGAGGGGATGAGGCTGTGGAGGGAAAGGGGCAGCTTCAGTAGTTCTGCGAGGAGTACGGAATAACCTCTTTATAGTTCTCATATGGCACCACCTAAAACACCTGGTTCGCACAACAGACATTCTTAATTCAGTACAGCATCATGAATAACGTAAAGGCACAAGTAAGACTGAGAGGATCCGCTGACGTTTTACCATCTTTTCTTAGGGTTTCGATCAGCTTTCAGCTTGTGTGCTTTTCCACAACAAGAGGTTCTCTCGCCAGTAAACTTACTTAAATTATAAAATTTTATTTTATTTGATGAACAGATAGGCATTTAAAGGAACAGGCCTCTTATTTTGATTGAACTAAAGACTGTGATTAGAATTCATATCTCCTCTTTCAAGGATCTGAATCTCTTGGAACAGTACAGTTCAATCGTTTCGTTCCTTTTCCCAAGACTGCAATTTTCTCTAGGTCTCCTCCAAATATAAGTATGTGGGTCCGAATCTTGATCCAGTAGAAAAATATTCATAATTCCATTTCAAGCCCTATCACGTGCACACCGGCCTGCTAATGAAAATTAATGTGCATTTTTAATGTCTCTTCATGTGTTGTAAACAATCGCAATAGGTGTCGTTATTTCTGGTCAGATACGCACACATCTTACTGTTGGTGAGTAAGCAGCTGATACTTAAGCTATATTCGTAGATGCACGGTAGGTGTGCAGTTAGATTGTCGCTTAGGCACAAAAGTTTGTATCCTTATTTTAGATTCAAACACCTAGCAGCTGGTAAGAAAAACCAATTCGCAATATTTGATTTTACTTAGTTAACAATCCAATTATGTGTTGGGTTCGTATCTCCATCACAGAACTTCACATCATGCACTTCATCTTTAAATGCATGTACACTTTGTTACTTCAGAATGGAGGTATATCAGACATCTTTCGTTGTTAGTTAACAGGGCCGAAAGGGTCTTGATAGGAGTCCCGGTTTATTACAAAAATTGTCGTCTTTTATGGTACTGGTATGGAAAAAAGTTTCAGTAATTCATGACTCTTCATGACTAGTCATCAATATGATATGATTAGATTAGATTAGAATACATTACATGAGTTCTTGTTCCATAGATCATGAATGTGACATTTCGTAATGATGTGGAACGTGTCATCTTAATGAAAGATTTCTTTACATACCATGATTCAGTTTCTTTACAACAATTTCTTTCTCTCTCTCTCTCTCTCTCTCTCTCTCTCTCTCTCTCTCTCTCTCTCTCTCTCTCTCAAACACACACACACACACACACACACACACACACACACACACACACACACACACCTATTCATTTTTATTTTTGTTTGTTGTGCTAGACTATCGGCGAGGCACGAAAACGTCTGTGAATGAGTTTTGAGTACACTTACGAAAGAAATATAAAAACAACTATGATAGTTACTGATTCATCATGCTTGGTTTGCAGTCAGTTCTGAGTATTATTAGTAACTACGCTCTAGTCCCTAAACCTACTTACAGAAATGCGAATCAGACGCATTACGTATTCCAAGCCGTAGCAGCCGCGACTTGCAGACACCAGCTATGGTCCCTACCTAGCCCGAGCCCGGTGTACGATCACATCGGTTCGTCTTGTTCCTGCTGGTACTGTAACTGAGATTTGGTAACAAGGCAAGCTATGTTTGGCAACTCTGTGATCGACGAGTTACTTCCTGGTGTGCACGGAAATAAGCCTTAAAAAGTTCACTTGATTTTACCTATCATTTCCATTGAATAATCTGAGTTATTATCGCTTGAGGTGTAACAAAAGATTGTAAATTTACGGTTTTCAGACCAGGAAATTCGTTGTACGTGGAAATCGCATCTAATCTCGGTTTACGAGTTCTAGCCACTATTAGTCTCGTAAGAGGAAGCTAACGTGCTGGTAACGTGCTGACTTCTGAGAAAGCGTCTGTTATGCTTTGCGCTTCCAGTCCTGCTGACTGTAACGTTTTTATCCCTTCTCTGAAAGAGCTACAAGCAGTCAGATCAAATATCGATAAGGAAATCGCCAGAAAATACTTTCGGCTCATAGTGCAATGGTGAAAAACTTACAATGCTGCACAACAGGTAACGTCTCTTTCCGCTGCTGACAAGCAAATTTTGTGTTTCTAGGAATACATACCTTTATTTATGAAACGCCACATTTGTATACCTCTTGAGTATGGCACATCATACCAGTTAAACACAGACCCAATCAAAATCTAAGTGAGTAGAATTTAACTAATTTATGTCGATAGAGGCACGCTTGTATACAGATACTCAGTTTTATTAAAACAGACTTTCGCCGCGAGGTTATTGTGGATAGTTTCATTTCGTTTCTTGTAATACAGTGCACAATTTTCGTAAAGTTTCCTTTACTGTTGTTAAAACAACAGTAAACACTAGAGAGAAATTACTCATCAACGATATATGCGAATTCTCTGAGGTTATCTATAAAAGTCTGACAATGCACATGTAGTTTATTGATTACATGCATGTAGAAAACTTGTTCTGAGTTAAAGCTTTCAAACAAGATTTGAAGAAGAATAAAATGCCACTACCACACGACAGCTAATGTGGAAAATACTTTTCTGGCGTATTCTGGCACGATGCACTCTCCCCATACATAATACAAAAGTTTCGAGATGCATCTGCTGCTCGGCTGTGTATTAAACCTGAAAAGAACACAATGTCGCAGAAGTTAGCCCCTTTTTCCACATGCGACTATTTTTGATTAGAAGTGAAGGGAATTATGTTCAAAGTTCCATCAGATTGATAACTTCAGCAGACAGCAGAAATAAGTTTTTAAAAAAATGTAGCAGCGAATGTAGTCGAAATCGCGACGTCTTATCTAGGGTGCACAAAACTTACCATTACGCTACTAACTGACACGTATCTACAACAGCTCCAGAACTCAACAACAACCCTTCCAGAACTTCTACATTTCACAGTGCTGTGAGATAATCCATATGGCCGGGTCTAGACTTCAGACACACAAACAGTTACAGCTTTTCTTTTGCACTGCACGACGTTTTCAACAAACAGATAGCGCAATGGAGTAGCTCAAGTGGAAAGGAACGCTTCCTATTTAAATTTCTGCATCCTACACTGTTGGCAGTTCTGTGTTGTTGGCAGTTACGTGATTTTATTTTGGTGATTACAAAATAAAGATGAATGCAAGCACTGGGTAGCCGAGGCAGCTAGTTCATGGTGATTCGGTTAACCAAGTAAATGAATTTACTGAACTTGCTGCAAATTACTACAGGGAGCCTGTGTGTCAGAATTCTCATCCAGTGTGGCGCAACAACGTTACGATAGAAAAATGAGTCATAGAGAAGAGGATTTTTTGGTCTGTTGGACTGATGATAGGTTCATGTACCTATGGTCAGGGGTCGATTCCAACTTCTGTCAATGATTTTAGATAAGCTGGGACAGATTCCATTCTCTTCTGGCTACACGAAGTAAAGAAGATATATTGGCATTGTGGTCTGAAATTCGCATTAAAAATTGTATTCCTTCTCTACCAAGTAGACGTTGGGTTTAACCACAATAAAGTCTGGAGTGACGACATGTAGAAACTCTATCACCAGTAACCTTTCTAATACTAGTTATTTATTTCTAGAGCGAAACAAACGCTATGTAGGGTCACAGGACACTTATTCCATCTTTTATCTGAGCTCCTCTATGTCGATAAAATTGATTCTGAACTGGGAATGCAACTCGACCGCCCTTAACGCGGAATGTGATCCCTTCGTGACAATACAGCTCGGCTACAATTTGTTGTCTGTTGAAAACTGCAGATTCCTCAACATCTCTACATATTGCGGGCGAATGGGTTCGAATGCTGGCCCGGCACTTAAGATTTCATTATGCATTATCAAGCTCTAGCATGAGAACACTTACTTGCTGATGGACAATAATTTCAATTTTTAATGTATTTTTATTCGTTGTCATTACTAACGATATCTGACTCCGTCACACACAGGACTATTTGCGACATCACTGTAAGTTCAAGATGTTATTTCGAGCTGCTGGTGGAGAAAAATTCGGCAGCTGACATCTCTTTGTGGGTAGTCAACAACGATATGTGTGGGGTTCGATTCCCAGTCAGTCAGTTCAAACACGCTCACATGTCGCTGCTAGTGTAACAAACCCATATTTAACGTTCGTTTTCTCTAGAATATAACAGCGATAGGTGCCGGGTTGGAGTCTGGAAAGGAAAAACTTAATGTTTTGTCTCGTCATTTCAGTTAGAACATCTAGCTACTGCCGAGAAAATCCAATATGTCATAGTTCATTGTGCTTAGATATCAATCCGATTAGGTTCTGGGTTCGAATCCCTGTCAAACACAAAGATTTACCTCACGGCATTTCAAGTACTTGGGAAGAAGCAATATTTAACATCTCTCGTAGTTCGTTAACAGGGACAGTAGATGCTGGGTAGGAAATCGCGTCCGTTAAAAATGGTTGCGTTATGTAATTTAAAGTTGATATTGCTAACTGATACTGTCTAAAATGGAGGTATATCATTTTCTGTATGCCTAATCAGGAATGACTGTTAGTTTCCGTCCGTCACGAAATCTTTGGTTAGTCTGCATGACCTGGGTTTGAATCCATATGCAGAACGAGACGGTTCGTCGTGTCATTTGAAGTTCATACATATTCTCAACTAGCTGCTCGTGAATAACTTAAAAATTTTAATGTCATTTTGAGTTAAATAATAAGAACGGTATGTTACTTTTGAGAGGAAATCATGAATAAGACGAACGTACTACGTGCACTACCTATCCGACGTTATAATGAGAGTGGTAACATTTCAGCTATGTCATTTATTGTAATAAATGTGAGCTTTCAAGCCTTAAGGACAGTCTTATCTGTGATAAGGGGTTCCTTGGTATTTGCAATATCGTGGTATTACTTTACATCTTGAGTTACTGCGATACAGAGCAGTGTTTTCTAGTGGTGTCTTGTTAGAACCATTTTCAATAGTCAAACGACTGTACCAAGGAGTGATCAGAGGACCTGCTAGACAGCTGCGTTATGCGGGTTGCATGCGAATCAGGCGAAATGCAATTCAGGTCGTTCGGATACTTTGGAGCACGACTGTACATTGATGTGATAAAACTCATGGGATACTTCTTAATATCGTGCCTGACCTCCTCCTGTCCGGCGTAGTACAGAAAATCGACGTGGCATGGTCTCAATAAGTCGCTGGAACTCCCCTGCAGAAATTGTGAGCTATGTTGCCTCAGTAGCTGCCCATAATTGCGAAAGTGTTGCGGGTGCCCGGTTTGGTGTACCAACTGACCTCTCGATTACGTCCCAAAAATTTCGGTGGGATTTATGTCGGACGATCAGCGTGGACAAATTATTCGCTGCAACTCTCCAGAATGTTCTTCATACCAGTAGCAAACAATTAATGAACGATTAGATAGCGCATCGTGATCCATAAAATTTCCATCATTGTTTGGGAACACAAGGTCTACGAACAGCTGCAAATGGTTTCCCAGTAGCTGAACATAAATATTTCCAGTCAATGATCGGTTTAGTTGGACCAGAGGAACCAGTCCATTACATGTAAACACAGCCCACACCATTATGAAGATTAGATGGGTAGATCACACAACTAATGAGGAGCTATTGAATAGAATTGGGGAGAAGAGGAGTTTGTGGCACAACTTAACAAGAAGAAGGGACCGGTTGCTGGAGCATGTTCTGAGGCATCAAGAGATGACAAATTTAGCATTGGAGGGCAGCGTGGAGGGTAAAAATCGAAGAGGGAGACCAAGAGATGAATACGCTAAGCAGATTCAGGAGGATGTAGGTTGCAGTAAGTACTGGGTGATAAAGGAACTTGCACAGGATAGGGTAGCATGGAGAGCTGCATCAAACCAGTCTCAGGACTGAAGACAACAACAACAACAACAACAACAACAACAACAACAACAACTTACACAGTGCCATTCTGACAACTTGGGTCCATGACTGGACTCATTGACGAGGCGACGATTATACAGGTGTCTAGCGTCCAACCGATATGATCACGAACCCACGGGTAGCGCTGCAGAAAATGTCGTACTGTCAGCAAAGGCACTCACGTCGGTCTTCTGTTTCCATAGCCCATTAACGTCAGATTTAGTCGCACTGTCCAAACGGATACGTTAGCCGTGCGTCACACATTGATTTCTACGTTATTTCACGCAGTGTGCTTGTCTGTTAGCACTGACAACTCTTTACAAACACCGCTGCCCTCGGTCATTAAGCCACTAGGAGAGGCCGCGCGGTTTGAGGTCCAATGTTACGTACTGCGCGGTCCCTACGGCCCAAGGTTCGAATCCTCAAAAATGGTTCAAATGGGTCTGAGCACTATGGGACTTAACTCCTCAGGTCATCAGTCCCCTAGAACTTAGAACTACTTAGACCTAACTAACCTAAGGACATCACACACATCCACGCCCGAGGCAGGATTCGAACCAGTGAGCATAGCGGTCGTACGGTTCCAGACTTTAGCGCCTAGAACCGCTCGGCCACTCCGGCCGGCTTCGAATCCTCCCTCGGGCATCGGTGTGTGTGTGTGTGTTGTTCTTAGCGTAAGTTAGTTTATGTAGTGTAAAGTCTAAGGACCGATGACCTCAACAGTTTGGTCCCTTAGAAATTCACACACATTTGAACTTTTTTTTCGGTCGTGAAGTCCATGGTAAGAGGTAATGCTTGAATTTTGATATTCTCGGAATATTCTTGATACTGTGGATTTCGGAATATTGAATTCCCTACTGATTTCTGAAATAGAATTACCAATTCATCTGGCTCCAACTACCATTCCGCGTTCAGAGTCAGTTAATTCCCGTCGTGCGGCCATAATCACGCCGGACAACTTTTCACATGAATCACTTGCGTACAAATGACAGCTCCCAATGCAGTGCCATTTTGTGCCTTGTGTACTGTATATGCGCATATCGCTATCCCGTAAATTTCGTCACCTAAGTGTAAATATTGTATGTACAACAAATACACACACAGATTTCGAGGAATCCCCCGGATAAATGAAGTTTGGACGCGACTGGAGAGTCGCAGACCTCTAAGTCATTTTGAGAGCAGATGCTACCATGATTCTAATAGTTCTCTACATTGATAGAAACTCTTAGGTTTTTGGGAAAATATCCAAGAGATCACGAGACACTTGGATGTGGTGTTTATGCCGTAAATTTCGACTACTCCTTTTGTATAAGTACAGGTATCCTGTATGACAAAATCCATATGGATTTTACAGTGTTTACACAGTTTTTTCTGTTTTTCCACATTTTTCCATTTTTTTTTCGAGTTTTTCCATAATTTCCATATTTTATATGTAAATGTACAAAAGTACACTCCTGGAAATGGAACAAAGAACACATTGACACCGGTGTGTCAGACCCACCATATTTGCTCCGGACACTGCGAGAGGGCTGTACAAGCAATGATCACACGCACGGCACAGCGGACACACCAGGAACCGCGGTGTTGGCCGCCGAATGGCGCTAGCTGCGCAGCATTTGTGCACCGCCGCCGTCAGTGTCAGCCAGTTTGCCGTGGCATACGGAGCTCCATCGCAGTCTTTAACACTGGTAGCATGCCGTGACAGCGTGGACGTGAACCGTATGTGCAGTTCACAGACTTTGAGCGAGGGCGTATAGTGGGCATGCGGGAGGCCGGGTGGACGTACCGCCGAATTGCTCAAAACGTGGGGCGTGAGGTCTCCACAGTACATCGATGTAGTCGCCAGTGGTCGGCGGAAGGTGCACGTGCCCGTCGACCTGGGACCGGACCGCAGCGACGCACCGATGCACGCCAAGACCGTAGGATCCTACGCAGTGCCGTAGGGGACCGCATCGCCACTTCCCAGCAAATTAGGAACACTGTTGCTCCTGGGGTATCGGCGAGGACCATTCGCAACCGGCTCCATGAAGCTGGGCTACGGTCCCGCACACCGTTAGGCCGTCTTCCGCTCACGCCCCAACATCGTGCAGCCCGCCTCCAGTGGTGTCGCGACAGGCGTGAATTGAGGGATGAATGGAGACGTGTCGTCTTCAGCGATGAGAGTCGCTTCTGCCTTGGTGCCAATGATGGTCTTATGGGTCTTTGGCGCCGTGCAGGTGAGCGCCACAATCAGGACTGCATACGACCGAGGCACATAGGGCCAACACCCGGCATCATGGTGTGGGGAGCGATCTCCTACACTGGCCTTACACCTCTGGTGATCGTCGAGGGGACACTGAATAGCGCATGGTACATCCAAACCGTCATCGAACCCATCGTTCTACCATTCCTAGACCGGCAAGGGAACTTGCTGTTCCAACAGGACAATGCACGTCCTCAAGTATCCCGTTGCCACCCAACGTGCTCTAGAAGGTGTGAGTCAACTACCCTGGCCAGCAAGATCTCCGGATCTGTCCCCCATTGAGCATGTTTGGTACTGGATGAAGCGTCGTCTCACGCGGTCTGCACGTCCAGCACGAACGCTGGTCCAACTGAGGCGCCAGGTGGAAATGGCATGGCAAGCCGTTCCACAGGACTACATCCAGCATCTCTACGATCGTCTCCATGGGAGAATAGCAGCCTGCATTGCTGCGAAAGGTGGATATACGCTGTACTACTGCCGACATTGTGCATTCTCTGTTGCCTGTGTCTATGTGCCTGTGGTTCTGTCAGTGTGATCATGTGATGTATCTGACCCCAGGAATGTGTCAATAAAGTTTCCCCTTCCTGCGACAATGAATTCGCGGTGTTCTTATTTCAATTTCCAGGAGTGTATATATGCCCTTATTGTTTGTATTACCAGGTCCGGGTTACTATTTTTACCATCCAACAGTGATACACATTCCCTACGTAGTTACAGTATCTACAGACCATACCTCTTCCAAATGTCAAATCATGTAATACTAAGTGGCAAAAGCCAATTTAAAAAAAAATGAAAAAGGTTCAGATGGTTCTGAGAACAATGTGACTAAACATCTGAGGTGATCAGTCCCCCTAGAACTTAGAACTACTTAAACATAACTAACCTAAGGATATCACACACATCAATGCCCGAGGCACGATTCGAACCTGCGACTGTACCGGTCATGCGGTTCCAGACTGAAGCGCCTAGAACAGCTCGACCACATCGGCCGGCCCAATTCTAAAGCGCACAAACATATGTGGACTGATGTGGAGGTAGTGTTCACTTCGTTCTGTTATAAATAATGGGACTGACTGTGGTGAAGAACGCACCATCACCGCTGTGGGTGTATTTTTTCTTTTGAATACTGTACCAAATGAAAAAAGATGGCTTTGATTCTACATTTATGAAGTATGTTTTTTTTTTAGATTCAAAGCGTGAATGTTGCCCATACGGCGGTACTTCGCGACCTCAATGGTTCATATATGCGTTATAAAGAGATGCTTATCTTCTCAGATAGGCAGCACAGAGCACTCTGTTTATGAGATTTTGTGTGTACTACAGGCTGTGATGGCTTTTCGACAGATCGCACATGAACACTAAATATCTCTATAGTCGCATTGCCGGCCGCGGTGGTCTCGCGGTTCTAGGCGCGCAGTCCGGAACTGTGCGACTGCTACGGTCGCAGGTTCGAATCCTGCCTCGGGCATGGATGTGTGTGATGTCCTTAGGTTAGTTAGGTTTAAGTAGTTCTAAGTTCTAGGGGGCTAATGACCACAGCAGTTGAGTCCCATAGTGCTCAGAGCCATTTGAACCATTTTTATAGCCGCATTTTTCATACAGCGGCAGAGGTGTCATGATCCCAGAGAGTGAATAACTTGGCATGTAGAAATAGTTTATGGCATGTAGAAACAGTTGTGACGTTGAATATAAGCAGCGAAATTGTGTGACACTGGAAGTGATGTCATCAAGGTCAAGTTCATTTGTATCAAGATTGTACACTGAATAAATACTGACTATTCTAGAAAAGTACGTTCACAGGTTTTGAACAGTAAACCACACTGCAACGCGCTATACCTGCCTTGGAGCCCACATCTCGTGGTCGTGCGGTAGCGTTCTCGCTTCCCACGCCCGGGTTCCCGGGTTCGATTCCCGGCGGGGTCAGGGATTTTCTCTGCCTCGTGATGGCTGGGTGCTGTGTGATGTCCTTAGGTTCGTTAGGTAGTTGTAAGTTCTAGGGGACTGATGACCATAGATGTTAAGTCCCATAGTGCTCAGAGTCAGCTTGCCTTGGAACATCTGCCACTAGAATTGGGTTAACGTCTCCATAGCAGTTTTACTCTGTCGAAATGAACCTGTGATGAAACGAACTACTCTTATTTGGACCGTCTGTATTTCCTTTATCAATTCTTTCTGCAACAGATCCAGCGATGATGAACAGTATTCAAGGTTTGGTTGAACGAGTATTCTGTGAGTTACCTCCTTTATCGGTGGAATATACTTCCTAATTATTCTTCCAATAAAACTCAGGCTGCCTTATATCTATTATGTAATGTTTTTTATGTGGGCTTTTCATCTGAAATCGCTTCATACACATACTCCCAGACTTGTAACGAATGTGCCTGCTCTAGTGTTCAGAAATCGTGTAATCCCTTATGCAGAATGCTTCTTTTTATTGAGTATTCTGAGCAGGACTACTTGAATTCCACTAAAATTTTCTGGCAATTGTGAGTTATAATTTGATAGTATTTAATATTGTCTTCGATTCTGTCTTTGAACCTCTTCTTTGGACCAATATGACTGTTTTAATCGGTTCGTTCAGAGGACAATTTGATGTCATCGTCGAGCACACCTACAATTTATTCCACCTACAACACATGATATTTGGCTGGTGCGGTCGCTGTACCTCTACTATAGGCTAAAATTTTGCCTTTGTCTTCGCAGCTAGTTTCTAAGACGTTTCTCAGGCATCTTTGGTGGAGTTTATTTAGCTTGTTAATGTCACGCTTGTGGGTTGTTTGTGTCACACGTTCGGCTGATTAAATTAACTTCTGTAGGCATTGCAACATGATCACTCAGCCGCACTGTCAAAAATTTGACCACATGGACTGGTTGCAGCAACCAAACTTTTAATAAGGGCATTGCAGATCGACATGAACACTTCAGGCACACGTTGGGAATGTTATTTCCACTCACCTTGTATTTTCAATTGCTACGCCTCTTATACATAAGACACTGAACAGTCGTAGGTGCTCTGATAACACCGAACATGACTGCAACGAGGAACGCTGCAAGTGTGATAGGCTACTTGGTTGTTCACAATGAGTACTTCAAAGTTTTTAGGAATAATATGATAGCTTTTATTCATCACCAGAACTATTCTCATGGATCACTGGTTATCACAACCGCTCCAAGAGTAAATCACACCCCGTTGAAGTAGAACAAAATCTGTACTATTTACGACACGCTAAGTACCTCTTCATCCATACACGTCCACCGTCACACTGACACCACCTCTTCGTGTCATGCCGTTCTGGAGTCTCTGTTCTCAACAAATAGCCAATCAGAAGTCAGAAAAAGGCAACGCTTCCTTTTAAGGCGCGCTGTAGGTAGCCAATTGGAGACGAGAAAACACTTTCCTTAGTCGTTTCTGATGATAGACCACTCTCCTAACGCATGATCACGACGTAGGATCTGTAGCCCAGTTGAATTCATTCCGTACTGCACAACATTATACCGGTTCTGTTCGGCTGTATAAACTGTTTCCCAGTGAACCAAGACCATGTTTCAGATTTGGTATATCTCAGCACAGGGCCAATCACATACTATCTAAACGCCTGGCATCCTCGGACAGTTGCAAAAGTGGGGCTTGTTGGAACGTCTTTGTATCTACAGACAAGGTCTGTTTCAGCAACAGTCCGAAATCGCAACGCGCTTCTGTACTGGGAAAATAACCTTTGAACACAGATTCAGCTGTTTGTGGCTAATAGTAAGCTGTCTGAATTGCTGCTGAAAATCAGTCATCGATGGTTGTGAATTGTCAGGTATAGTTTGAGCATTCCCCTCAAACTGCTGGTCTCGCGTGAGCGCAAAGTTTTCTTTTTGTCTCGTGTTTTGCAAGTCATTCTTTTGTATCTGTACCCACGCATCCTCGTCTATCAGAAGTACCGATACAAAACCTGAATCAGAGGCGACACCGCCGCAAGGCGCGCTGATTGCCAGCGTATAAATGCGCCAGCGCGAAACGAGCACCCCTGTCTGTTGTGTCACAGCAAAATTCGCCGTTACACGCCATACTAGCCTACGCATTAGCAACCTGCCGTACTGCGGACTTTGGCGCCCACAGAAATTACATCTACATCTACATCTACCTGATTACTCTGCACATACTCTCTGCTCCCACACTTAAGACTTTCGCATAAGATTCATAAATACGCTACTGGACATTAAAATTGCTACACCAAGAAGAAATGCAGATGATAACGGGTATTCATTGGAAAAATATATTACACTAGAACTGATATGTGATTACATTTCCACGCAATTTGGGTGCATAGATCCTGAGAAATCAGTACCCAGAACAACCACCTCTGGCTGTAATAACGGCCGTGATACGCCTGGGCATTGGGTCAAACATAGCTTGGATGGCGTGTACAGGTACAGCTGCCCATGCAGCTTCACCATCAAGAGTAATGACTGGCGTATTGTGACGAGACAGTTGCTCGGCCACCATTGACCAGACGTTTTCAATTGGTGAGAGATCTGGAGAATGTGCTGGCCAGGGCAGCAGTGGAACATTTTCTGTATCCAGAATGGCCCCTACAAGACCTGAAACATGCGGTCGTGCTTTATCCTACTGAAATGTAGGGTTTCGCAGGGATCGAATGAAGGGTAGAGCCATGGGTCGTAACAAATCTGAAATGTAACGTCCACTGTTCAAAGTGCTGTCAATGCGAACAAGAGGTGGCTGAGACTTGTGACCAAGGATTCATCCTAAAAAATGAGGTTTTGCCATTCGTGCACCCAGGTTCGTCGTTGAGTACACCATCGCAGGCGCTCCTGTCTGTGATGCAGCGTCACGGATAACCGCAGCCATGGTCTCAGAGCTGATAGTCCACGCTGCTGCAAACGTCCAACTGTTCGTGTAGATGGTTGTTGTCTTGCAAACGTCCCCATCTGTTGACTCTGGGATCGAGACGTGGCTGCAGGAGCCATTACATGTATGCGGATATAGACTGCTAGTGATACGAGGCCGTTGGGATCCAGCGCGGCGTTCCATATTACGCTCCTGAACCCACCGATTCCATATTCTGCTAACAGTCCGTGGATTTCGACCAACGCGAGCAGCAATGTCGCGATACGAAAAACGCAATCGCGATAGCCTACAGTCTGACCTTTCTTAAGGTCGGAAACGTGATGGTACGCTTTTCTCCTCCTTACACGAGGCATCACAACAACGTTCACCAGGCAACGTCGATCAACTGCTGTTTGTGTATGAGAAATCGGGTGGAAACTTTACTCAAGTCAGTACGTTGTAGGTGTCGCCACCGGCGCCAACCCTTGACTGAATGCTCTGAAAAGCTAAACATTTGCATCTTCTTCCTGTCGGTCATATTTCGTGTCTGTAGCTCGTCATCTTCGTGGTGTAGCAATTTTAATGGCCGGTAGCGTATCTTTCAAACTACTCCTTACCCGTTCCATCTCGAGTAGCTAGTAGAAAAAATAAGCACTTAATTCCTTCTGCGAAAAATCTTATTTCACTACAATGGTTGTTTCTCCCTGCGTAAATGGAAGTCAAAAAAGCAGACTATGGGGGGAAAAAAGAAACAACGCATTCAGTAGGAATTATCCGAATGGGACGGAAATCGGTAGATGGGACGTTTCATGCACACAGAAACAACAGAAAATGAGTGATTTACTCAAGAGAGAAAGCTTCACCAATTGGGAAGGTCAGTAACGCGTTGGTCGGCCTCTCTCCCTTATGCAAGCAGTTACACGGCTTGGCATTAATTGATACAGTTGTTGGATGTCCTCCGAGAGATATCACGAGGAATTCCGCCCAACTGGCGCATTAGATCATCAAAATCCCGAATTCGTTGGAGGGTCCCACCCGTAATGCCTCAAACGTTCTCAATTGCGCCGAGATCTGGCGATCCTTCTGGCCAAGGCGGGCTTTGGCATGCACAAAGATAAGCAGTACAAACTATTGCCGTTTGCGGGTGGTAATTGTTTTACTGAAATGTAAGACCAGGATGGCTTGCCATAAAGGGCAAAAAAAGGGACATAGAATATTATCGACGTACCGCTGTGCTGTAATGGTGCCGTTGATGACAATCAAAGGGATCATGCTGTGACATAAAATGACACTCCCGACCTGGTTGTCGGGCTGTATGGCGGGTGACAGTCAGGTTGGTAACCCACAGCTGTCCAGGGCGTCTCCGGACACGCCTTCGACCTGAAATCTCTGACTGGAGTAGAGTTGTCTTCAGTGATTACTCTCGCTTCGAGCTGAGACCCGATGACCACCGAAAATGTTTGGAGACGCCCTGGCTAGTTGTTGGATACCAACCCGACTGACAGCCACCATACGGCCCAACAACCAGGACTGATGGTCTGGGGTGCCATTTCATTTCATAGCAGGTCTTTCCGGTTGTCATCCATGTCACCTTCACACCACAGCTGCACGTCGACGATATTCTACGCCCCTTTTTGTTGCCCTTCATGGCAAGCCATCCTGGGCGTACATTTCAGCAAGATAACGCCCGCCGACCCTGGGTGACAGTTTCTAATGTTTGTCTTCGTGCTTGCGAAACCCTACTTTGAAAAGGAAGGTCGCCGGTTCTCTCCACAGCTGAGGGCCCTCCAAGCAGCTCGGGGTTTTGACATCTAACGTGACAGTTGGACAGAATTTGTCACGCCATCCCTCAGGAGAACATACAACAACTGTCAGCCAATGCGAAGCCGAATAACTGCATGCGTAAAGGGCCAGGCCAGAGGTCGACCAACGCGTTATTGTCTTGCTCAGTTAGTGAAGATTCTTCACTTGAATAAAGCATTCAGTTTCCTGACTTTTTTAGAAGTACGTAATATGACATTCAAAGGAGAGATATGGCGGGAAGATCCCACGGCAACGAAGATTTTTGTTTTCATGATTGCCACTCACATTCGTTTATCACGTTCGTAATAACTGTCTCCACTGCTTTGCGATAATACAAAACGCGCTACCGTTCTAATCAGCGTTTGAATACCCCATTAGTAGTGTAGCATTTGACACAGTCACGTCGATTAAATATTTGGGCGTAACATTGCAGAGCGATATGAAGTGGGAAAAGCATGTACTGGCAGTTGTATGGAAGGCGGATAGTCGTCTTCGGTTCATTGGTAGAATTTTGGGAAGATGTGGTTCATCTGTAAAGAAGACCGCTTATAAAACACTAATACGACCTATTCTTGAGTACTGCTCGAGCGTTTGGGATCCCTATCAGGTCGGATTGAGGAAGGACATAGAAGCAATCCAGAGGCGGGTTGCTAGATTTGTTACTGGTAGGTTTGATCTTCACGCGAGTGTTACGGAAATGGTTCAGGAACTCGGGTGGGAGTCTCTAGAGGAAAGGAGGCGTTCTTTTCGTGAATTGCTACAGAGGAAGTTTAGAGAACCAGCATCTGAGGCTGACTGCAGTACAATTTTACTGCCGCCAACTTACATTTCGCGGAAAGACCACAAAGATAAGAGAGATTAGGGCTCGTACAGAGGCATACAGGCAGTCATTTTTCCCTCGTTCTGTTTGGGAGTCGAACAGGGAGAGAAGATGTTAGTTGTGGTATGAGGTACCCTCCGCCACGCACCGTATGGTGGGCTGCGGAGTATGTATGTAGGTGTAGATAGGTTGAAAGGGGACCAAGAGTCTAATATTGCTGTCTTTATGTAACTGCTTCGGTGAGTCTGAGAATCTGCCGAACCACATAACTAGATTTGATAGGAAGTTCAAAAAACGTGTTCTATGTTAAGTCGAGAAATCGTTGTATTCTATGTCTACAGTATCACTGAGTGAAACTTGTTGATCGCATAGGATCCACTATAGGTAAATCGGATGGCAACCTTTATTTCACTGGTAGTACACTGGGAAAAAGCAATCAGTCAACAAAGGGGACTGTTTACAAAACACTCGTGCGACCCATTCCACACTACTGCTAAAGAGTATGGGACCCATACCAAATAGGAAGCCGGCCGGTGTGGCCGAGCGATTCTAGGCGCTTCAGTATGGAACCGTGCGACCGCTATGGTCGCAGGTTCGAACCCTGCCTCGGGCATGGATATGTGTGATGTCCTTAGGTTAGTTAGGTTTAAGTAGTTCTAAGTTCTAGGGGACTGATGACCTAAGATGTTAAGTCCCATAGTGCTCAGAGCCATTTGAACCAAATAGGACTAACAGGGAAGACTTAACATATACAATGAATGGCAGCACGAACAGCCACATGTTTGTTTGATACCCTGTACAGCGTCACCATTATACAGGAAAACTGAACTGGCAGACGCTTGAAGATACACAGGAACTGTTCTGTGAAAGTCTACTTACTACGTTTTAGGAAGAAGCTTTATGTAAGTACCTAGGAATGTATCGTTCGTGCACAGGCCGCCTAGACAAGATCAGACTAGTTACAGCGAGCACTGAGGCATTCAGAATTTTATGTAAACCTCCGTGATGTATATACCATATAGCGCGCGCGCGCGCGCGCGCGCGCGCGCGCGCGCGCGCGTGTGTGTGTGTGTGTGTGTGTGTGTGTGTGTGTGTAGCTGCCTAATGTTATCTCCGAAATGGAGCTGTCACGTCTACAAATGATTAAAATGACACTGTCGTTGACAACCTGCAGCTGGGGATTTCCATAAAACGAAGTTTCGTTTTGTGGTTTTACTCCATTTTAGCTCATCATTTCCATCGGGATGCTACTAAAATGAATAACAGGATATTGTAACATCTTTATTTTTTTAAAAAAAGAAGACTTACGTAATTTCTAAATTTGCGGAAAGTATGTTTAACTTCAGACCCGACCACCTCCCTCCATCCCCCCCCCCTCCCTACATTTTAGACGAACACAAAGTAGGCTGATACTGATTAGCATTGAGAAACAGAATCTCAGTGGACAAGCAAATTGAACTGAACATATTTACTGTGACTGGTTTTCTGTCAGCCGAACTGGAGTGCGCACATCCCCTAATGAAGTACAGACAGTGATTACTGCACCGATGATTTACTCTTTGGGGCGCTGGCCACTGCGCAGATGATGTGCATCGCTTTCCTGCAATTCTCTGCCTATTGAATAGAGGCAATAAGCCGTCCGCAAACTCCTAGGGCTGCAATTACCTCAGTACTAGATGGAACACAAGTCAAGATTTCTGTTAGCTTGCTAGCCAGAAACAGAAATTCGACTCAAGTATTCTCCTGTAAAGAAGCATTCATAGATAGCTAGTAATCGTCGCTCAAGTAAACAGAATAACTATGTCACGAAGAAACGACTTCACATTCTCTTTTTGTCGAAAGCAAGTAGGAAGTGTTACTTCCGACACAAGGAGCTTGTGAAGTCGTTTCTCCATACATCGTTATTTCGTTTACTTCAGTAAGCAAAGACGGCGTTAGCTTTCCTAGTGGCCTTGGTAGGTTCGGGTCGTCACATAGCTACGTCTCCATGAGCAATGATGAGTGCCTATTGGGTATTACTTCACTGAGATCACTTTATCTGCATATGCGATCAGTGTCTTAGTAGGTTCCCCTAAAAACCGGAAGTGGTGAACCGTGTAGAAACTGAGTGAGGATGTATAAATGGCCACTTCACCTAAGCAACAGTTTTGTTCTGCATAGTTATCCACCTGTCTGTTACTTGAAAGTAAACAGTATTTATAGCGAAATATAAATTCTTAATGTTTATACGAAAATTGTGGATTTTTATTGTCAAGCAGAGGGGCATTGTAGTACAAATAAAAAAACACATATCTGTCATATACTTCTGGAAAACGCAATTTCTAAAAAAAAGTAAAGTTAAAGAAACTAAAAATACTTCGTCGGGCTTATATTAAGCATGCTTCGGTTATTCATAAGCAACTTACTAATAATAACAATAATAACAGGAAACTTTTGCCTTTGATCATGATGAAGTATGTTTTATTGGGAACAAAACAACAATTATTATGTAGATTTTTATGTTTGTGCATACAAACGATACCTATACCAAAATTAAATGCTTCGGTTGCATGAAAGCACATAAATTATGTGATCAACCAGTTTTTATTACTTATAAAATACAATTTATATTTCGTAGGGATGCAAAATACACAATGGACTGATGTGCTATTCTAATTATGTGGAAAAAGAAAGAAACAACCAACCAAACAAGAAGGAAATAGATGTCAGCTCCCAGTTTCTCTCTCACATTTTTATTAATGTGTCTTTTACTACCAAAGCTACCAACACTATCGGTAAACCTAATATTTACTGCGTCATTTATGTACTGCACCAAAACTACTGAACCGTAGTTTCTGGTAAAGCATAAGTCTAGGAATAATGCAGCAACAGCTCATATGCTGATATGGAGTAAGTGTACAGCAATCAACTCCACAAACAACTGTGTAGGGCATGGCACAGGGTGCTTTCCATTGTTCCAGTTATTAGAGTATCTATCATTTCCATTCGAATATGGCGTGCTGGAAGAATGCCTTGTAAGGCAGAAAGAATTCGGCAGCATACATTTAATATTTTTGTAGATTTCTGTTTGTATTATATCATATTTACGATGCACAATCAAACTGCCTAGCACCACGTATTAAGAATTTCTGTAGTACTGCATGTATGGGCATTAATTATGGCTGGGCACTGACAGAGGGCTAAGAGGTTTCACATTCCTCAGAAGCTTTTATCGCCTAAAGAGTATCTGGGTGGGAAGCGTCTCATCGTGTTCTGTAGGAGCAAACATTTACTGCCATGAAAGAGAGCAGAACATGGCAGCGGCCGCAGAACCCCCGTAGAAAGGACAGAGTAAGTGGGGGTTTCTCTCCAGTGAGAAGAGAGAACAATTTCATAATAGTGTACCTGGAGAAATAGTGTTGGGAGTGGAAGAAAGCGAAAGGGTGTCGTTTCACGGTAAAGGAATTTGTGAGGCAAAACGATGCTGACTAGTGACCTCTAAAGAATCTTCTCATAGGGAAGCAGAGAGGCGTTTTTGTTTGGTGGATTGTGACGGGTGAAGGAGGGGAAATGGAAGCTTCCAGAAGATCATCTGACGGAGTATGAGCTGGTGATTAATTGGCAGATTCATGCCCATGTAGTGGGAAGTAATGTTTTTGTAAAGGCTGCTGGCGTCGGTCCGATGAGCGCACATTTAGACGCCGCGTGTCAAACAGGGAGTGGCATATTGTGATCGATCAAAGGCACTTCGCTGGCGAGAGCCTTAGCAAATAAGCTGGCGGTTAAATTTTGAGAAGTGTTTCTTTCGACACAAGGAACAGATGCAGTCGTTTCTCCATGACATAGTTATTCTGTTTACTTGAGTATGCATAGACTGCGGTAGTTTTCCTAGTAACCTTGGTGGGTTAAGATCGTAACTGCGTTACATCTACACTCCTGGAAATGGAAAAAAGAACACATTGACACCGGTGTGTCAGACCCACCATACTTGCTTCGGACACTGCGAGAGGGCTGTACAAGCAATGATCACACGCACGGCACAGCGGACACACCAGGAACCGCGGTGTTGGCCGTCGAATGGCGCTAGCTGCGCAGCATTTGTGCACCGCCGCCGTCAGTGTCAGCCAGTTTACCGTGGCATACGTAGCTCCATCGCAGTCTTTAACACTGGTAGCATGCCGCGACAGCGTTGACGTGAACCGTATGTGCAGTTGACGGACTTTGAGCGAGGGCGTATAGTGGGCATGCGGGAGGCCGGGTGGATGTACCGCCGAATTGCTCAACACGTGGGGCGTGAGGTCTCCACAGTACAAAGATGTTGTCGCCAGTGGTCGGCGGAAGGTGTACGTGCCCGTCGACCTGGGACCTGACCGCAGCGCAGCACGGATGCACGCCAAGACCGTAGGATCCTACGCAGTGCCGTAGGGGACCGCACCGCCACTTCCCAGCAAATTAGGGACACTGTTGCTCCTGGGGTATCGGCAAGGACCATTCGCAACCGTCTTCATGAAGTAGGGCTACGGTCCCGCACACCGTTAGGCCGTCTTTCGCTCACGCCCCTACATCGTGCAGCCCGCCTCCAGTGGTGTCGCGACAGGCGTGAATGGAGGGACGAATGGAGACGTGTCGTCTTCAGCGATGAGAGTCGCTTCTGCTTTGGTGCCAATGATGGTCGTATGCGTGTTTGGCGCCGTGCAGGTGAGCGCCCCAATCAGGACTGCATACGACCGAGGCACACAGGACCAACACCCGGCATCATGGTGTCGGGAGCGATCTCCTACACTGGCCGTACACCTCTGGTGATCGTCGAGGGGACACAGAATAGTGCACGGTACATCCAAACCGTCATCGAACCCATCGTTCTACCATTCCCAGACCGGCAAGGGAACTTGCTGTTCCAACAGGATAATGCACGTCCGCATGTATCCCGTGCCACCCAACGTGCTCTAGAAGGTGTAAGTCAACTACCCTGGCCAGCAAGATCTCCGGATCTGTCCACCATTGCGCATGTTTGGGACTGGATGAAGCGTCGTCTCACGCGGTCTGCACGTCCAGCACGAACGCTGGTCCAACTGAGGCGCCAGGTGGAAATGGCATGGCAAGCCGTTCCACAGGACTACATCCAGCATCTCTACGATCTTCTCCATGGGAGAATAGCAGCCTGTATTGCTGCGAAAGGTGGATATACACTGTACTAGTGCCGACATTGTGCATGCTCTGTTGCCTGTGTCTGTGCCTGTGGTTCTGTCAGTGTGATCATGTGATGTATCTGACCCCAGGAATGTGTCAATAAAGTTTCCCCTTCCTGGGACAATGAATTCACGGTGTTCTTATTTCAATTTCCAGGAGTGTATATTAGGAGTGTTGAATACCTATTGGGCATCACCTCATTCATATCGCTTTGTCTGCATTTTTACGACTCTAGTTGCTTATTTATTCCCCTTGAAAGGCAAAGCACTAATAATTGCCCAGTACTCCTCAATAGGCTGCATCATTAGTTACGTGCTATGGTACTTTGGCACAGGGATTTCATTACACGCCACATTTGCAGACATGTACCACCAAACAAATGATGAAATAATTATATGAATGCGCATTTATGTCCTCTTACGGGATTCTGCCTCGCTGTCGGCGGCGGTTCCGTCGCATCACTGGTGCAATTCGAAGGGAAATCAAAAAGTTACCGTTTCAGGATTTTGCTCCAGCGTATATGTAACGTAGTGCGACTTCGATGTGAGTTCATAAGTACCGACATGTAGGTGAGGGATTAAGTGCGGAATTTGTGTCTCTCTGAGGCTGGTGCAGTAAATGCAGCAATGTGAACTATGGCGACGTTATCACGAAATGCTTCCAAACAGGACCAATGTTTTTTTTTTTTTTTTTTTTTTTCTGATGTCAACCGAAAACCATCGTTGTAGAATGGTACGCCAAGTTCGTGCTGCCACGCCTGCTCAGAAGACGCAAGACGCAAGCCCATATGGGAGGCCAGCCTTCCTCAACTGGGAGATACTCGAGCACCCACCCTACAGTTCTGATCTCTCTCCACGCGATTATCACGCCTCTGGTCCCTTAAACAAGAACTCAAAGTGTCGACGATTCCGGTCGGTCGAGGATTTGCAGCAGTCAGTTAAAGACTTCTTCATGCAGCAATTCACTGAGTTTTATCAAACGGGTATCTTCAACGTGATGCGTCGGCTGGCTGATTGCCTCGATGTTCGCGGCGTTGTTACCAGATTGGGGAAAGTACGACCATTGAGTGGAAAATTTTTCTTCTACCCCCATAGATGGCAAACGTGTGACCATAGGTAAACGTACTATGTAGCACTCTTCTTTTTGTATCTTTGAAGGAGCTCATACACTGTAAATTTTTCCAGCAGAATTACCCAGCGAAGCTCTCATTCTGAAAGGACTAGGAGTGTAAACACCACCCACAGCTTTCTATAGGATAGACAGCTTAATTCCGTGACAGAACTAAACAGTTGCACACATTGCACATAACGTTTATTTCTATGAAGTAATGAGTGATGTCGACAAGGGATTTCAGATCGATTCCATATTCTTGGATTTCGAGAAGGCTTTTGATATCGTTCGTCACGAGCGAATATTAATCAAATTGCGTGCATATGGAGTATCGTCTCAGTTGTGTGATTGGATTCATGATTTTCTCTTAGAGAGGTCACAGTTCGTAGTGATAGACGGTAGATCATCGAGCAGAACAGAAGTGATATCTGGCGTTCCACAAGGTAGTGTCATAAGCCCTCTGCTGTTCCTGATTTACATAAATGATCTAGGTGATAATCTGAGCAGCTCCCTTAGATTGTTTGCAGATAACGCTGTAATTTACCGTCTAGTAAAATCATCAGACGATCAATTCCAATTGCAAAATGATCTAGAGAGAATTTCTGTATGGTGCGAAAAGTGGCAGTTGGCACTAAACAACGAAAAGTGCGAGGTCATCCACTACTAGAAGAAATCCGATAAACTTTGGGTATATGACAAATCGCACAAATCTAAAAGCTGTCAATTCGACTAAATACGTAGTAATTACAATTACGAGCAACTTATATTGGAAAGACCACATAGATAATATTGTGGGGAAGGTGAAACAAAGACTGGACGTTGTTGGCAGAACACTTAGAAGACATGATAAACCCACTAAAGAGACAGTCTACATTACATATTGCTGCACGGTGTGAGATCCTTACGGAGGGCATCGAAAACGTGCAAAGAAGGGCAGCTCGTTTCTTGTTATGGCGTAATAGGGGTGAGAGTGTGACTGATATGATACACGAGTTGGGGTGGCAGTCCCTGAAACAAAGGCGGTTTTCTTTGCGGCGAGATGTATTTACGAAATTTCAATCACCAACTTTCTCTTCCGAATGCGAAAATATTTTGTTGACACCCACCTATGTAGGGAGAAATGATCATCATAATAAAATAAGAGAAATCAGAGCTCGAAAGGAAAGATTTAGGTGTTCCTTTCTCCCACGAGCCATTTGAGAGTGGAATGGTGTATTAGTATAAAATGGTTCGATGAACCCTCTGCCACGCACTTAAGTGTGAATTGCAGAGTAACCATGTAGATGTACACTACTGGCCATTAAAATTGCTACACTACGATGATGACGTGTTACAGACGCGAAATTTAACAAACAGGGAGAAGATGCTGTGATATGCAAATGATTACCTTTTCAGAGCATTCACACAAGATTGGCGCCGGTGGCGACACCAACAACGTGCTGACATGAGGAAAGTTTCCAACCGATTCTCAAACAAAAACAGCAGTTGACCGGCGTTGCCTGGTGAAACATTGTTTTGATGCCTCGTGAAAAGATGTGGCCGAGCGGTCCTAGCGATTCAGTCTAGAACCGAGCGACCGCTACGGTCGCAGGTTCGAATCCTGTCTCGGGCATGGATGTGTGTGATGTCCTTAGGTTAGTTAGGTTTAAGTAGTTCTAAGTCTATGGGACTGATGACCTCAGCTGTTAAGTCCCATAGTGCTCACAACCATTTGAACCTCGTTAAAGGAGGAGTAATGTGTACCATCACGTTTCCGACTTTGATAAAGGTCGGATTGTAGCCTATCGTGATTTCGGTTTATCGTATCGCGACAGTGCTGCTCGAATTGGTCGAGATCCAATGACTGTTAGCAGAATATGGAATCGGTGGGTTCAGGAGGGTAATACGGAACGCCGTGCTGGATCCCAACGGCCTCGTATCACTAGCAGTCGAGATCCAGGCATCCATCCGCATGGCTGTAACGGATCGTGCAACCACGTCTCTATCCCTGAGTCAGCAGATAAGGACGTTTGCAAGACAACATTCATCTGCACGAACAGTTCGACGACGTTTGCAGAAACATGGACTATCAGCTCGGTTACCCTTGACGCTGCATCATCGCCTGCGATGATGTACTCAACAATGAACCTGGGTGCACGAATGTCAAAAGTCTTGTTTTCGGGTGAATCCAGGTTCCATTTACAGCATCATGATGGTCGCATCCGTGTTTGGCGACATCTCGGTGAACGCACATTGGAAGCGTGTATTCGTCATCGCCATACTGGCGTATCACCCGGCGTGATGGTATGGGGTGGCATTGGCTACACGTCTCGGGCACCTCTTTTTGCATTGACGGCACTTTGAACAGTGGACGTAACACTTCAAATGTGTTTCGACCCGTGGCTCCACCCTTCATGCGATCCCTGCGAAACCCTACATTTCAGCAAGATAATGCACGACCGCTTGTTGTAGGTCCTATACGGGCCTTTCTGGATAAAGAAAATGTGCAACTGCTGCCCTGGCCAGAACATTCTCCAGATGTCTCACCAATTGAAAACGTCAGGTCAATGGTGGCCGAGCAACTGACTCGTCACAATACGCCAGTCACTGCTCTTCATGAACAGTCGTATCATGTTGAAGCTGCATTGGCAGCTGTACCTGTACACGCCATCCAAGGTCTGTTTGACTCAATGCCCAGGTGTATCAAGGCCGTAATTACTGCCCGAGGTGGTTGTTCTGGGTACTGATTTCTCAGGATGTATGTACCCAGATTACGTGAAAATGTAATCACATGTCAGTTCTAGTATAATATATTTGTCCAATGAATACCCGTTTATCATTTACATTTCTTCTTGATGTAGCAATTTTAATGGCCAGTAGTGTAGATTTAGACCACATTCTTCCGGGATCAGACTCAGTCTGTATGTAGACCTATCTATCAACCAACGGTTAGTTGATATACAGAGCCTGACAAAAATATGAAGTACACAAAACTCGTGGTTGGATGTCAATGTAACTACGAAAACGTACACGTAGGCGGGCATGTAGATGATGAGAGTTGGATGTCTCTATGAGAGAACGTTCACAAGAGTGCGTTAGTGTTTTTCGTGTTGAGCTTTTTTTACCAGCCCTTGTGGGATATAAAACGGGTGTGAACAGCGTTCAGATGTTCAATGGTCATAGTGAATGACACGGAGATGTCGCCTACTCGTGTGACACAGCATTACCAGCACGTAACAGGATTTGAAAGGGGCCTCATTATTGGTCTCCATTCATCTAGTTGGTGAAATCGTGCAGTAACCACATTTTTGACACATTAGTACGTGACAGTGGTCCAATGTTTATTTGGGAAAGTGAGAGCAGGCATACCTGTCGTAAAGGTTCCGGTCCGCCACGTCTGTCCACCACAAGGGATGAGCACTGTAATGTGCACAAAGGACATCATAACACCTTCACATTTGCGCCTGCCATCCGAGAAAGACTAATGCAGTACCTGCAAGATTCTGTTCATCTCGCGCCATTGGTTTAAGACTAGCCGTAGCCACTCTGGCATTACCGTCCCATGCATAGGCTGCCGTTAACAGGACAACACAAACGGCTGCGAGACGAGAAAGCATGGACTACTGATAAATAGCGTCGTTGCATTGTGGTCATCGATTAATCACTGTCCTGCACTACCTCGGAAGACCATCGTCGACGAGTATAGCGGCTAATTGCAGAGAGGTTCCAGTGTTCCAATATTTTGGAAACGCACAATGGTGTTACTTTTGGAGTCGTGGTGTGTGAAGGCATTGGGTTTTTTACGGATGTAGTGACTGAGGGCACTCTGACGGCACAACAGTGAGTTACGGACATCTTGCGTCCTCACGTGTTACATCATGAGTGACAGCATCGTGGTGCCACTTTTGAACTGGACAATGCTCTTACACACGTGGCACGTGTCTCTATGAACTATTCGCGTGGTGTTCAGGTACTGCCATGACCAGTAACGTCCCAAAATCTGTCCCCGATAGAGCATGTGTGGGTCCATTTCAAGCGTCAACTCCGTCCCAGAGCCAGCAGCCAGGATATCAAAGACCATTTATGACAACTGTGGACCAGCTCGCCTTAGGGGAGGATGCAGCAGCATTGTGACACCTTAACAAACCGAATCAGTTGATGTATCCATGCCAGAGGTGGTATAACATCATTCTGATAAGTTTGCTCATACTACCAAGTTCCTTGTAAATTTGATTCGATTTTGTAATCACTGAAATAACATCCCATACCCTCTCAACCCTTGAAGTTTCATTTTGTTTCTTCCTCCCCATCTGGGTGCACCACATTTTGTCATGCAGTGTATTTTATACGTTTTAAAAACTACACCATGGTTTTGTGTGGGATAAGGGGAAAAACATCTATTGATTCAATTACTTGAGTCACATCCTGAATTGTGGGCCATAACACTGAATGACTATACGGACAGTGGAAGGAAATAGTATAGCGTTTGAAGTTCGTTTGGGACGTAATGTAGTGCTTTACGCTCTTTAAGAATTAGTTGTGAAATAATTGTGGCAGGAATTCTGAAAAAGTAGCTCTATGATTGGTAACCGTCACTTGTTGAAAAATGCGAAATGCATGACGAAGGAAATCGTTTTTTTTAAAGAGACGATTAAAAATATTGTTCTGTTTCTCTTTTTGCTGAGATGATAAACTTCTCCAGTCACTGAGAGGTATGTAAATTGTGCTAAATAATCACGTTATGTTCCTCTAGCTACTTGATTCTTCTCACTTGTGATTAACGAGAATTCTTGGTGTCACTTAGGAGCATTCCACAAGTGAAATTGATACTCTAAGTTTAGTAAGCTTGTTTCAACTTTTTGGGGTAATTAACTACAGTAAATAAACAATTCTCTTGAGACAGTCTCATGAAATTCATACAAGAGTTCACATCTTCATTTCTTATTTTCTTAGGTACTTTGTCTTGTCCTCCCTTCTCTTCTCCTCTAACGACCTATTTTCTGAAATTTGTCCTCTTTCTTCCTTTTTAATTTCTTGTGTCTGCCTGGATAGCAACGACAATTCCGCCTCAGACGCTATTGATAGAAAATCGATAGGAAATTAACTTATTTCGTAGTGTTTTCAAACTTCGATCATAATGACTCGTAGCATCTCATGTAAATAGCTTTGAGCTTGACATTTCAGTAAACGTGACTTCTCTTCGACGATACTGACTGCTTATGTGGGTAGTTTTCAAATCTCTTCAACCCCGAGGTCAGCTGCGCCACATACAGCACACATTGTATTAAAAACCATCGCCCACTCTCTTTTTTTCCACTGTTGTTGTTGGTGTCATCAGTCCTGAGACTTGTTTGATGCAGCTCTCCATGCTACTCTATCCTGTTCAAGCTTCATCTCCCAGTACCTACTGTAATCTACATACTTCTGAATCTGCTTGTTGTATTCATCTCTTGGTCTCCCTCTACGATTTTTACCCTCGACGCTGCCCTCCAATAATAAATTGGTGATCCCTTGATGCCTCGGAACATGTCCTACCAACCGACCCCTTCTTCTAGTCAAGTTGTGCCATAAACTTCCCTTCTCTCCAATCCTATTCAACACCACCTCATTAGTTATGTGATCTACTCATCTAATCTTCAGCATTCTTCTGTAGCACCACATTTCGAAAGCTTTTATTTTCTTCTTGTCTAAACTATATATCGTCCACGTTTCACTTCCATACATGGCTACACTCAATACAAATACTTTCAGAAATGACTTCCTGACAAATCTATACTCGATGTTAACAAATTTCTCTTCTTCAGAAACGCTTTCCTTGCCATTGCCAGTCTACATTTTATATCCTCTCTACTTCGACCATCATCAGTTATTTTTCTCCTCAAATAGCAAAACTCATTTACTACTGTAAGTGTCTCATTTCCTAATCTAATACCCTCAATATCGCCCGAGTTAATTCGACTACATTCCATTATCCTCGTTTTGTTTTTGTTTATGTTCATCTTATATCCTCCCTTCAAGACACTATCCATTCCGTTCAACTGCTCTTCCAAGTCCTTTGCTGTCTTTGACAGAATTACGATGTCATCGGCGAACCTCAAAGTTTTTATTTCTTCTCCATGGATTTTAATACCTACTCCGAATTTTTCTTTTATTTCCTTCACTGCTTGCTCAATATACAGGTTGAATAAAATCGCGGAGAGGCTACAAACTTGTCTCACTCCCTTCCCAACCACTGCTTCCCTTTCATGCCCCCTCAACTCTTATAACTGCCATTTGGTTTTTATACAAATGGTAAATAGCCTTTCGTTCCCTATATTTTACCCTTGCCACCTTCAAAATTTGAAAGAGAATACTACAGTCAACATTGTCAAAAGCTTTCTCTAAGTCTACAAATGCTAGAAACGTAGGTTTGCCTTTCGTTAATCTAGCTTCTAAGATAAGCCGTAGGGTCAGTATTGCCTGACGTGTTCCAATATTTCTACGGAATCCAAACTGACCTTCTCCAAGGTCGGCTTCTACTAGTTTTTCCATTCGTCTGTAAAGAATTCGCGTTACTATTTTGCAGCCGTAACTTATTAAACTGATACTTCGGTAATTTTCACACCTGTCAACGCCTGCTTTGTTTGGGATTGGAGCCGGCCGAAGTGGCCGAGCGGTTCTAGGCACTACAGTCTGGAAGCGCGCGACTGCTACGGTCGCAGGTTCGAATCCTGCCTCGGGCATGGATGTGTGTGACGTCCTTAGGTTAGTTAGGTTTAAGTAGCTCCAAGTTCTAGGGGACTGATGACCTCAGAAGTTAAGACCCATAGTGCTCAGAACCACTTGAACCATTTGGGATTGGAATTATTATATTCTTCTTGAAGTCTGAGGTTATTTCGCCTGTCTCGTACATCTTGCTCACCATATGGAAGAGTTTTGTCAGGACTGGCTCTCCCAAGGCCGTCAATAGTTCTAATGGAATGTTGTCTACTCCCGGGGCCTTGTTTCGACTCAGCTCTTTCAGTGCTCTGTCAAACTCTTCACGCAGTATCATATCTCCCATTTCATCTTCATCTACATCCTCTTCCATTTCCATAATATTGTGCTCAAGTACATCGCCCCTGTATAGACCCTCTATATACTCCCTCCACCTTTCTGCTTTCCCTTCTTTGCTTAGAGCTGGGTTTCCATCTGAGCTCTTGATATTCATACAAGTGGTTCTCTTTTCTCCGAAGGTCTCTCTAATTTTCCTGTAGGCAGTATCTTCAGTTTTAATCTACAGGTCATAACCAATAGATTGTGGTCAGAGTCCACATCTGCCCCTGGAAATGTCTTACCATTATATAATCTATCGTATACCTTTTAGTATCCCCAGGATTCTTCCATGTATACAACCTTCTTTTATGATTCTTGAACCAAGTGTTAGCTATGATTAAGTTGTGCTCTGTGCAAAACTCTACCAGGCGGCTTCCTCTTTCATTTCTTACCCCCAGTCCATATTCACCTACTACGTTTCCTTCTCTCCCTTTTCATATTATCGAATTCCAGTCACCCATGACTATTAAATTTTCTTCTCCTTTCACTATCTGAATAATTTCGTTTATTTCATCATACATTTCTTCAATTTCTTCGTCATCTGCAGAGCTAGTTGGCATATATTTTTTTCGCTACCGTCCAATTTTTCCCAGCAGTTCCTGAGAAGTCTGCTTTTGGCCTCTGTGGTTACAATAGCCTCTCTTTCGGCGTCGCTGACGCCCTTAGAATCTTTCAGGGTCGCCTGTAAAACGTTAACCTTGATGTACCGTGCTGCGCTAACTACCTGGATGACATTCTCGTCTCTACGACAGACGCACATTTACCCAATCTTCACCTTCTCTTCCGTACCTTCCAAAGCAGTGTCCTACACTACAGCGTATGAAAACTCGAATCCTTTAAAGCAGAGTTTGACTACCTGGGGCACGCCCTTAGAAAGGGCATCTTATGCCTGGTGGCTAAAAATGTCGAAGCCATCATCAAAATCTCCCGCCCATTAATTTTAAGGAATTGCAGTCTTTTTTGCGTGAAGTCAATTATTGTGATAAAAAGCCGGCTCTTGTGACCGAGCGGTTCTAGGCGCTTCAGTCCGGAACCGCGCTGCTGTTACGGTCGCAGGTTCGAATCCTGCCTCGGGCATGGATGTGTGTGATGTCCTTAGGTAAGTTAGATTGAAGTAATTCTAAGTCTAGGGGACCGATGACCTCAGATGTTAAGTCCCATGGTGCTTAGAGCCTTTTGATAAATGAAAAGCGCTAGTTTGCTTTTGTTCTACAGCGTTACTTTTAATGTGTTAACCGATTTCCTGATTAGAAAGCCATCTTCACACCTTTACTGGCTATTCCTGTGGATAATTTATCAACCAGGCATCAGGAATATCTAAACCTCTAAGCTTCATGAGAAAAAAAGGCGCCATATTTCAGTGGATATCTGATAAAAACCCAGATAGCACAGAACATCTTGCAGAATACGCTTCAAAAACGTTTAACTCTGCCCAGTTCAAATACAGCCAATAGAGAAGTCGTTTTATCAACAATTGCATAATTTCTTCTGCAGAGCGTAAATTCAACTTTTTACATATTTACTATTAAAAACAGTCTTGATCACGATTTATTTATCAGGGTTACCGGTTTCGACCACTACAGTGGTCATCTGCAGACCTACAAGTTGTATACAAATACAAAGCTGTAATTAGAGGGCTACATACATTAAAGAAAATACATGAAGTTATAAAGCTGTAAAACTATGAATTACTATTTAGTAGGAACCTCTTTCTGTTGCAGTATCACTACTGGAGAAGCCAGTGCACGTCTTACTATATATAATGGAGTCTCCGCCAACTTTTGATGGCATGATGTCATTACTAACCAATGAGCTGTAAGTCGAATAATAATGCAAAATTTCTTAGTTAAAAGAACATTGTCATGAATTAAAAATAAACACACACTAAACTTAGCTTATTAAACAGCTATTGTCCGTTAAGAAGCGTTAAAAATAATTAAATGTGTAGGATGAAAGAACTTCGGTTTGGCAGTACATGGGCTGCCCTCTCATGGCCTGTTAGTGAACCATTTGGAATTAATGGTTGCCATGGTGAAGTTGGACACCGTTCCAAAGCTGAGGCAGCAGGCGTCTTTCCACTGAAGTTGTTGTAAAGGCCTTGAGAGGGCAACCCATGGACTGGCAAACCGAAGTTCTTTTATCCTACATATTTAATTATTTTTAACGCTTCTTAATGGACAATAGCTGTTTAATAAGCTACGTTTAGTGTGTAACTATTTTTAATTCATGACAATGTTCTTTTAACTAAGAAATTTCACGTTATCATTCGACTTACAACTTATTGGTTAGTAATGACATCATTCTATTAGAAGTGGGCGGAGCCTCCATTATATACAGTAAGACGTGCCCTTGTTTCTCTAGTAGTGATTCTGCAACAGAAACAGGTTTCTACTCAATGGTAATTCATCGTTTTATAGCTTTATAACTTCATGTATTTTCTTTAATGTATGTAGCCCTCTAATTAAAGCTTCGTATACAACTTGTATGGCTGAAGATGACCACAGTAGTGGTCGAAACTGGTCACCTTGATAAATAAATCGTGATCAAAACTGTTTTTAATAGTAAATATTTATATCACTGCCACTCCCATAATGTATTCAAAAGTAATCAACTTTTTACTAATCACAAGTCTCTAGCCACCCTCATTTTCCCTGGATGTTGTGTTCCTAAGATGATGACTCAGCACTCTCAAAAGTAGGCTATGACTAGTCATCTTGACTGCCCCTCGATATTGTGCTACTGAGAAGTCAAAGCTCAGATGTTCATCTGAAGTGTGCAGTAGATTAATGATGTCACATTTGCATCAAATTTCCACACACATCTGCCCAATCCCACTGATGACGTGTCACGATATTAAGGTAATCACAGCCCATCTTTCCCATGTTTCACACCTTCGTTTGACGGCTCTGCGATAGGGGTTAGAACCGTGACGGTCAGCGTTAAAGTCATGCAGTGTTCTTATGAGTGGCCGGGACAACGCTGCTCACAATCTACTCAGAAGGTCTCAAGGTGCGGCAAAAAAGTCGTCCATGAAACAACCCCTTTCTATGGGATGTTGGTTCCGACACATTTCTCAGTCGAAAACGATAGTTTGGAGTGTGATGAGCAGCAGAAAGACGTTCTTGGCAATCTTCGATACTGCTGACATTTTCCTGACTCTTCAACCCTTCACTATGGACATCGTGGGCTGGCAATCCCACTGAACCTGATCTCACCCTTTGGAGTGCAGTGCGACCGAGAGATTTGCTCTGCTGTATATGGTGGAACCACTAGACACCTTTCAAAATCATTCAACGAAATCTGGACGTGATCCTAAGCAGCAAAGTGTTCTCGTGCTTTTTCAGTGCTCCTATTTCACGCTGTGGTGTGATCAGGGAGGGGTGCATCGCTGTCACATGAATGAATAAAACGACATATGATCCCTCTAAAATTCCCAGTATGGTAATAACCTCGGTGGCATCCTCCACCACTCCTTCCCCCCCACATTCACTGATATTTTTATAAATGTTCCTTTACAGAGAAAACCTTCAAAGTAGGCACCTGCAGGTAGGCAACCACCTGATACATCTTTGTAGGCCGGTACCGTCCTGCAGGGTCCTAGTACTGCATCGAAGATTTTCTCTGTAAACGCACACAATTCTTAATAAATATGTGTGTGTGTGGTGTGGGGGTAGAGAGGTGGGCACGGACGTTATTGCCAAACTACATCTACATCTACATCCATACATCGCAAGCCACCTGACGGTGTGTGACGGAGGGTACCTTGAGTACCTCTATCGGTTCTCCCTTCTATTTAAGTCTCGTATTGCTCGTGGAAAGAAGGATTGTAGGTATGCGTCTGTGTGGGCTCTAAGCTCTCTGATTTTATCCTCATGGTCTCTTCGCGAGATATACGTAGGAGGGAGCAATATACTGCTTGACTCTCGAAACTTCAATAAAAGCCCGTACCGAGCTACTGAGCGTCTCTCCTGCAGAGTCTTCCACTGGAGTTTATCATCTCCGTAACGCTTTCGCGATTAGTAAATGATTCTGTTACTAAGCGCGCTGCTCTCCGTTGGATCTTCTCTCTCCCTCCCTCCCTCTCTCCCTCCCACTCCCCTATCTACCCTATCTGGTACGGATCCCACACTGCTGAGCAGTATTCAAGCAGTGGGCGAAATGGCGTACAGTAACCTACTTAATTTGTTTTCGGATTGCATTTCCTTAGGATTCTTCCAATGAATATCAGTCTGGCATCTACTTTACCGACGATCAACTTTATATGATCATTCCATTTTAAATCACTGCTAATGCGTACTCCCAGGTAGTTTATGGAATCAACTGCTTCCAGTTGCTGATCTGCTATATTGTAGCTAAATGGATCTTTCCTTCTATGTATTCGGAGCACATTACACTTGTCTACATTGAGATTCAATTGCGATTCCCTGCACCATGCGTCAATTCGCTGCAGATCCTCCTGCATTTCAGTAGGGGACTTAAAGGTAGCCTTTGGCATTTCATTAACACATTTGTCAATGGTGCACTGCGCCACAGGAGGGTGCTACTTCGGATTTTGAAAGGTCCCTAGTAGTTCCACCTCGTACACCAGAGCAGAATTTGCGGTCGCACTGCGCTCCAAACGGGTAACATCTTGTTGCTCATCATACTGCAAACTGTCGTTTTCGACCGTGAAATGTGTCGGAATTAAAGTCCCAAGGAAAGAGGTGGTTTCATTGACGACCTTTACGGCACTCACTGTGGCCTTTTCGAGTTGATTTTGAGTGGTGATGTGCCTGAAATGTTTTCCTTGGCAATTCATAAGACCACTGTGCTATTTCAACGCTGAATACTTCGGTTCTGACTTCCATTTCAGAGCCGTCAAATGAAAGTGAGAAATGTGGATAAGTTGGGGTGTGACGACCTTCCCATCGTGATACGTCCATGGTGCCTTTGGGCAGAATTGTGTTGAAGTTTGCTGCCAATGTGACATCTTTGTCACCTTGCAATTCACATGAATTTCTGAGCTGTGGTCTTTTTTCGCATGTTTCGACACCTTGCTGTTTGAAGTCTCTCTAGCCCGAGGGTGACTCCGCAGCGTGCCACACGTTGGCACCGTTACAGAGAAAGGCTGTATGCACCTTTGAGCCAAATTTAAAAATTGAGTCGCAGTGGGAAAAAATTACGGGTTTCAGAAGAGTGATCCTTTAAGTTTGTTGCGCAGTGTATTCATAGGTGATATTAAGGCTTACAGTTAAACGTTATTAGTGATTTTATTTATATTTTTAATATTGGAGGAAGCACCAAATTGTTGATTATCTTCTCTAAATAAAGATATATGTTGGACCATCTAGTTCTATTTACCCCTCTGCGTGGAAACACGCGGAGGTCGTGGCAATCCTGAAATCTGGCAAGGACCCACGCCAGGCATCGAGATACCGACCCATCAGCCTACTCCCGTCCCTCTCGAAAGTTTTCGAGAGGCTGTACGCGAGAAGACTGATGCGACACGTCACCCAGGAGGGTATCATCCCGGACGAGCAGTTCGGATTCCGAGAAGAGCATGCCACTTCCCACCAGCTGTTGTGGGTGGTAGAACCGGCCATGAGGGCACTGGAAACAAGAGAATTCCTTGGCGCAGTGTTCCTCGACGTCTCCCGAGCGTTTGACTCGGTGTGGTACGACGGTCTCGAGTTCAAACTCTTTGAACAAGGGATACCGACGTCTCACATGACGTTGTTGCGGTCGTACCTGTCCGAACGAACCTTCCACGTGAGGGCTGACGACGGTACGTCCACAGACCGGCAGATACGTGCAGGGGTGCCGCAGGGGTCGGTTCTCGGCCCCTCGCTGTACTCCCTGTACACTGCATACGCGCCGAATGTGGCAGGAGTCGAACTGGCGCTGTATGCTGATGATACAGCCCTGTTCACGCGCAACATGAATGCCCAGGTGCTGAGAAACCGCCTCCAACGCGGGTGCGACGCCTTGGGCTCATGGGCAACAAAGTGGCGGTTGAAATTCAACGCCACGAAGAGCCAGGCAGTCGTCTTCACTTGAAGACTTCTGCCGCCAGGGCTTACGCCGCTCGAAATCCTGGGGGAACCTATCCCATGGAGTGGGACGGCGAAATACCTAGGGGTTACCCTAGACCGCAGGCTCACCTGGAAGCATCACATCCGTGATGTGAAAGGGAGAGCAGTTGGACGCCTCCGCGCCCTGTATCCACTGCTAAACCCGCAGTCAGCTTTGCCACCGCATCACGGCATCACGCTTTACCTAACATTGGTTCGCCCACTGTTAGAGTATGCGGCCGTGGTCTGGGGGAAAGCCGCAGATGCTCACATTGTGACTCTGCAACGGATACAGAACCGCGCCCTGAAGACTGCTATGCATCTTCCGAGGCGCTTTTCGACGCGCCAACTCCACGAGGACACCGGAATCCTGCCTCTTCGAGAAAGGTTCCGCGCCATCGCCAGGAAGTTCTACGAGAGGACGGAACACTCCCGCAACCGGCTCATCCGTGGACTGGGCCAACAACCACATCACAGGCCAACCACGCGTTGACCTGACCTGCTGAGGGATTAAGTTTTACTAATCCCTCAACAGAGTGTGTCTTTATCTTTTTCAGGTAAAACCAGACAGGACCATTCGACTAGACTGTTAATTAATATTTCTCTCCCCTACAGGAACTGCAGGAACGACATATGTATGTCTATACTGCACCACCTCGAGCCAAGGACAGGCTCGTCATTCCAGCGTCAGCATCTAGTTCTATTTGAAATTATGTGATAGACAAAAATGAAGATGCGCCCGCAGTCCTGCTCGAAACCTCTGCAGTTGTCGGTGATACAGCTCAAGGTTTTGGCAGAATACCAGTTTTGTCACCCTTAGCTCGATACACTCGATGGAAATTTTTAGATTTGGAAACATTGTCCCTTCCGACTAAGCTCTGTTTTTATTGTATTTGTTAAACTTAACACTTACGATGACATTCTATAGTTTGTTTTTCCCGATGTTCATGGTACTGAAAATACTTTCCAACTCTGCATTTGCCATTGGCAAAACTAGTAAATAAGTTTCTATATGCTATGAACACTTAAACTGATTACCGGCTGAAGCATGTTTATAGTTCGCTACCTCATGCAAGAGACGCAGACTCTCAGAGGTTTATTTCCATTTAACAAATACCAAATTTTACCACTCAAATTTTCCTTTTGAGGTCGTTTCGGTGGGGACTTGCAGATTTTTCATTATCAGTAAAAGTGGTTCTTGGACAGTCGCCTAGAATTTTCAACTGACGACACTGATATATTTCTCAAAAATTTAACAGTGACGCAACTCTTGCTTGAATTTCACTGTGTAACTTAATAAGAGCAGTAAATCACATTTTCCTAAATTAAATATCTTCTTCAGCAGAGAGTCTTAAATTCTGTAATTTTCCTCAGGTTCTAATCTTAAACATGTGCGATAATATACGTACATTACAAAATTGTCTATCAAGAAATTCTTCTTGCGTACGGGAAGAACGAATTTATTGGGAAAACCCTCCAATAAAACTATTAAGTCTTCCAGCACGTCAGAAAGAGCTGCAGCTGGGACTCAACGCGCCCTATTCACCCTTTCAGGTCGGCCAAAACTGGACGAAGAAAAATGAGATATGCATTTTTTTCCGTCTAGATAGGCCTACATGGAAGGTAGCCACACAAAACAGGGCAGAAAATTGTTGCAGAAGCAACAAAGAAAGCATGCCAAACCCTGAAGATTGGCGAAATTTTGCGATTCGCTAATGCTGAGAGCTCAGTCTCCAGATAGTTGTGTTTTAAATGGTCATAGTACATGCTCGTGGTATACTGTTCAAAGAACGACTATTAGCAGATATCTCAGTTGACTTACAATGCGACAGGACATACAGCACACAGACAGAACACTCACAGCCACTGAGTCTCGTGAAAGTGGTGTGATGTAGTTCAGAAATTTTTTGATCGAATAAGCAATCGTCTCAATAGGAAAGACATGTCGCACAGAATTTTCGATGGACGAACAAATTAGACTTCGTAAAATGGGAGGTAATTGCTGGCACTTGTTGAGTTCATAATTTTGAAGCGAGAAGTTACTAAGCATATGTGATATTATTAGCGTATCTGGATATATATCTCAATCAGAATTTAAAAAATGTTTGCAGCTAATTCAAATACCATGGCCTGATTTCAAGGCCGTTTCTCGAAGTGTCAAAGTATGTGACTCTATCTGTGGTTTTGATAAATAATTAGATCTTTATGGAACTTCTATATTGAAAAAAAAACATGGCTGCACCAATCTAATTATATAGCTTAGCTCTTAGCACAACAAGAAACATTACACAAGTTTCACGTAACATCTTACATCAATGTTGGCAGTATTTGAACTACACTAAGGCCACTCCATAAATACTCTTAGTGAACACTACTTCGTCTGAATGATTTCGTTACTTCTTCATCTGTGACGTAAACTGTATATCCCAGCCCCTCAACAGTACGTCATCAGATAACCTAACAACTCTTCATCTGTTCAGCATCGTTTATAAAAATATTTTCTAAGGCACCCGAAACTGAAGAAGCCACTGGTAACGATCCTCTTGCAAATAAAATTTCTTGTTGCACTGTATTATGTTTTGGTCTCTTATGCTATGATCATCACACACACCCATGCCCGAGGGAGGACTCGAACCTCCGGTGGGAGGGACCGTGCAATCCGTGACATGGCGCCTCTAACCGCGCGGGCTTTTCTGTGATGTAAAAGTGTAACTGTTTCTGGAATTTGTATGTGTTTTTTGTGTTGTATTGCTTGTAAAGTGTTTTTAATGGTTCTGTCTTCTCATACTTCTTAGTTTTCCACAAGCAATTTTAACATACGTCTAGCAAACATGTTAGTGTTGGCCTTTTCGAAGTTTACTATGTGTCTAACTTGGATGTGTGGCTTGTAAATTTTTTCTTGGCATAGCGGATTTCTTTCAGTACTCATGTGAATAATTTCACACTTTTCTTCATTCAGGGTCAATTGCCACTTTTCGCCTCAAACAGATACCTTACCTAAATCATTTTTCAATTCGTTTTGGTCATCTGTTGACTTTACAAGACGGCAAATGACAGCATCATCTGCAAACAATCTGAGACGGCTACTCTAATTTTCACCTACGTCGTTAATATAGATCAGGAACAACAGATGGCCTATAACACTAGCCGGCGGCTGTGGCCGAGCGGTTGTAGGCGCTTCAGTCTGGAACCGCCCTGCTGCTACGGTCGCAGGTTGGAATCCTGCCTCGGGCATGGATGTGTGTGGTGCCCTTAGGTTAGTTAGGTTTAAGTAGTTCTAAGTCTACGGGATTGATGACCTCAGATGTTAAGTCACATAGTGCAAAAAGCCATTTGAACTATAGCACTAGCTTTGGGAACGACGGATATTATTTCTGTTTTACTCGATGACTTTCCGTCTAGTACTATGAACTGTGACCTTTCTGACAGGAAATCAGGAATCCAGTCGCACAACTGAGGCGATATTTGATAGGCACGCTGTTTGGTTAGACGACGCATCTGAGGCATGGTGCCAAAAGCCGTCTGGAAATCGAAAAATATGGAATGAGTTTGACATCCCCTGTCGATAGCACTAATTACTTAATGAGTATAATGAGCTAGTTGTGTTTCACAAGAGCTATGTGTCAGTAAAATAGTTTTCCTCGAGGTACTTCACAAGGTCGGAGTACAGTATATGTTCCAAAACCCTGTTGCGAATCAACGTTAGTGATATGGGCCTGTAATTCAGCGGATTACTCCTACTTTCCTTTTTGGGTATTCGTGTGACTTAAGCAATTTTCCAGTCTTTAGGTACGGATCATATTGTGTGCGAGCCGTTGTATATAATTGCTAAACATGGAGCTATTCTATCAGCATGCTCTGAAAGGAACCTGACTAGTATACAGTCTGGACCGGAACTCTTGCCTTTATTGAGTGATTTAAGCTGATTTCCAGAATGAAATTTTCACTCTGCAGCGGAGTGTGCGCTGATATGAAACTTCCTGGCAGATTAAAACTGTGTGACCGACCGAGACTCGAACTCGGGACCTTTTCCTTTCGCGGGCAAGTGCTCTACCAACTGAGCTACCCAAGCACGACTCACGCCCGGTGCTCACAGCTTTACTTCTGCCAGTATCTCGTCTCCTACCTTCCAAACTATACAGAAGCTCTCCTGCGAACCCTGCAGGACTAGCACTCCTCGGTAGATCAGATGGTAGAGCACTTGCCCGCGAAAGGCAAAGGTCCCGAGTTCGATTCTCGGTCGGTCACAAGTTTTAATCTGTCAGGAAGTTTCTTAGGCTGATTTGCTACACCCAGGATATCTACTTCTATGTTTCTCATCTTGGCAGTTGTTCTTGACTGGAATTCAGGAGTATTTACTTCTTCTTTGGTGAAGGAGTTTCGGAAAACCGTGTTCAATAACTCTGCTTTATTGGCAATGTCATCAGTGACTTCACCGTTGTTATCGCGCAGTGAAGGTATTGATTGCGTCTTGCCACTGGTGTGCTTTATGCATGACCAGAATTATTTTGGATTTTCTGCCAGATTTCGAGGCAGAGTTTCGTTGTGGAAATTATTAAAAGCATATATTTCGAGCTTCTGCAAAAGTTTGCCAATCTTGGGGATTTTGCCTCCTTTTAAATTTGGTATGCCTTTTTCGTTGCTTCTGCAACAGCGATCTGGCCCGTTTTATGTACCATGGGGGATCAGTACAATCACTTGTTAATTTATGAGGTATATATCTCTCAATTGTTCTCGGTACTACCTCTTTGAAATCATCCCACAGCTTTTCTGCGCTTAAATGACCAGATTGGAAGGAGTGAAGACTGTCTCTTAAAAAGGCGTTAAGAGCATTTTTATCAGCTTTCTTTAATAGATGTACATTGCGTTTATTTTTGATGTTTGTAAGTGTCACGGTATCCAGCCTAGCAGCAACTGCCTTGTGGTCGCCAATCCCTGTATTCGTCACGATACTCACTGTTTGTCCAGGATTATTTGTTGCTAAAAGGTCAAGTATGCTTTCGCAACCATTTACTCTTCGAGTGCGCTCGTGAACCAATTGTTCAAAATAATTTTATGAGAAAGCATTCGGTACAATTTCGGATCACGTTTTATGCCTTCCGCTGGCTTTAAAGTATAATTTTCTTTCCCAACACAGCTACGACAATTTACGACTACAATACAATTACATTACTGTGTTTTACCTGCCCCCTTTTAGATCGACGTGGTGAAACCCTCTAACCTAAAAAAAAACACCCAGTCCTGTCCACACAGTCCCCGATACCCGTGTAGCCGCTTCCTGTGTGTACAACCTGCCATTACGTGGTGTAAAACATCCTAGTGACATTTTACCAACTTTTTTTCGAGACGTAGCTAGAGTGTATCCTGGTTTTGAAGAGAAAGGACTCCCACCGGCTGCATAAACATCACGCGGGAATGTGCAAGGCTAAAATAACAATGACTAATAAGGTAACTGGAATTACATTACATTAAATTACATTACATTAGATCTAATAATAGGTTGATATTCATGTATGGTCGTTTTTGTTGGTAACACTACAAACAAAATGCACGTCGCATCTTCGATATGTATCGCTTGAAAGCATTCTTCCAAATCACCATTAAAATTAAACAAAACTACTTCCACTTATTTACTAGGAGGGTAGATTAAAAATGGGAGTTCCAGCAGCCTTAGGAAATTCTTTTATAAAACGTGTTGAACAGACCAGTTTTACAAAAAGAGTTACAAAAGAATAAAATATACTGAGTGGCGCAGATAAAAGTAGCCCGTGTAAGTATAAAGGAAATGCAGTGAAATTGCTGAAACGAAGAGGTGAAATGGACTTATCATTTATTTACAATGAAAAATAAAGTGAACCTCCTCAAGAACTATCACCTTAACGTTGGTGGGGGGTTCGCGTGTATTAGTGATATACTGAGCTATGCTGGCAAGAGTTACGCTCCCGGTAGGATCACCCATACCAGGAAGGTCGGTTGGTGGGATTCCAGACAAACAGTAGTCCCCGCAGGGGGCTCCTGTCTTGGGAGTATGTGGGTGACAACCACATGGGCGCTTAGCTCAGTCTGCCATTACTTCCACTTACTTGTGTCAGGCTTCTTCTGTTTTCTTTCCTATCCGTTTCCCTTGTCCAACTCTTATCCTTTCGACCCCAATGGTATTTAGTTTCGAGGCCTAAGGGTGTCTTTCAATTGTCTTTTCTGTTCTCCAAGAATGAAAGGTTGGCAAAGGACCCGGAGTCTGCTCAGGCTGCTGATACCTGTTTGCAGAAACAAAACTGTGAGAAATTTCCACTGAAATTTGATAAATGAATCAACCATTTCAATGCAGCTCTGCCAACAAACCTTACTCCCACATCCTAGAAGGCATGAGTCGTGAGACCTTTAGACAATGTATGACACACAGTGGATACAGGCATCAAAGCCAATGGGGCAGGATGAAAGGCGGACTTATTTCCGGCGCCTTTAAATAACCAGAACATATCGGCTAAGGGAGATAACCCAGAAAGAAAATCCTTGTCGTCCTATAAGGGGGTTGAGCGAATGGCTGGTAACCAACTCTCAGAAAATACAGTACTCCCAGTACCTAAACGAGCCTCTGAAACAGGACGGTCTCAAAGGTAAATGACAAGGCTATGAAAAAGGAGAAACGAAAATGGATAAATGAACACAACAAAGTAGCAACCTGGAATGTGAGAGGAATTTACCAAAAGGCGGTAGAACTAGTAAATATACTAAACGACATACATATCGATTCTGTAGCACTCACAGTAACTAAAAGGAAATTAAGATTAAATAAATATGTAGCAGATTATATTATGTTCTATAGTGGTGTTGAACAACATAACAGAGCAAGCAAAGGTGTATCACTACTCCGGCATAAAAAATGGGGAAAAAGACATTCAAGGTTTACATACGTAAGTGAAAGAATACTTAATCAGGCTGAAACTGATAAGGGGTAACGCCACCTTTATAAGTGTATATGCACCTGAAGAGGGGGGAAAAAAGATGAGTATGAAAGCTATGAATAACTACAGAAGACTGAGTAAATACAGTGCTACTGATCAGATTTTTACGATGGCTTATTTCAATTCCAGAATAGGAAATATCTCAATAACAAACGTTATAGGTCCGTTTGAGGAACCATTATGTAATGAAAATGGAAAATTACTGAGATTTTGTCACTTACAACAATTTAAAAATCAAAAATTCACTTTTTAAGAAAAATATATATACAAGTATACTTGGTCCGGGAGAGGTCTTGACTTTATCTTAGTAAATGATAAGCTAGCAGGCCAAGTAAGGGATACAAGAGTTTATAGAGGACAAGATATAGGATTTTATCGTTTCTTACTAATCTCTAGAATAGATATTTTTTACAAAATAGAAGAAAATAAATAAACAAATAAAAACCCAACGAGACAAAATCGTTTATAAGGTATATTTGCTTGAAGAGGACAGTATCAGACATCTTTACCAAAGGAGATTAAATGAAGAACTAGCAAACTTAAAAACTAAAAACAATATAGAAGAAGAACCGCACACTCTGAATACTGTATGCAAAGTAGCAGAAGCGCCTCTCGGCAGAAAAAAAAGTATATGGAAAAGAAAAGGCCTAAAAATTTGGAATGAGGATATAATGAAAGTTGTGAAAGAAAAACAGGATGCATACATAAAATACTTAAGCAACCCCACTATTGAGAACAAACAAAACTAAAAGGAGAAAAGAAATAGCGCTAAATGCGTAGTAAGGAAAACACATCAGGAACATTGGGCTAGGTTTATTTCTAATATCGAACATAATATCCACAGAGGACAACAAATGGCATATGATGTTTTAAAAATCTTAAACACAATAGAAAGAGAGAAGATACAAATAAATAGTATTGAAGAAGAACAGTGCATAAATCATTACAGCGAATTGTGGTACGATCATACCGCACAAGAAACTGAAATAGAACTATTCGAGAAAGGGTTAGATGAAATACAGTTTCACGAATTAACATCTGCATTAACATCACTTAAGAATAGAAAAGCAAAAGGAAAAGACGGCATTAATGCTGAATTATTTAAATACGGAGGAATGATGAGACACCAACGACTGCTACATCTCTTCAAAGAATGTTGGAGGAGGAAGAAGAAGAGTATTCCCAAAGACTGGAAAATAGCTAGAGTGATATCAATTTTTTTTAAAAAAAAGGAGATAAAAGCCCATGCAGTAATTACAGAGGAATAAGTTTACTGGACTCGGCATACAAGATGTATGCTAAGACTTAAATTTCAAGACTTAAAAACATAACTGAAGTAGTACTGCATGAGGAACAAATGGGTTTTAGGAAAGATGCAGTTTTTATTCTACAGTGAACAATAAAAAAAGTATAATAAAGAAACGCACATTGCTTTTATTAACTTTAAAAAACTTTTGACAATGTCAATAGACAGAAACTTTGGGAAATAGTGACGAATCGCGGATATCCAAAGCCTCTAGTAAATGTGATAAAACATTTATATCAAGACACAAATCTCATCCTAGATCTCAATGGTAAAACAACTAAGGAGATACCAACTAACAAAACGGTACGAAAATGCAGCTGCATCTCTCCAACTTTGTTCGACATCTACGTTAATGAAATAATACATATATGGAAATCAGAATTTCAGAAAGGCATCTACCTAGACAGAAACATTCTTTTAAATAATTTACTATTTGCTGATGACGCAGTGATCCTAGCAGACGAGGAAGATGGCCTTCAAAAAGGAATCTACTTGCTAAAACAAATAAGTGTAAAATTTAACATGGAAATTTCAAAATAAGAAATTAAGACAATGGCCTTCATGGGGAAAAAACCAATTACAAGCAAAATAGTGATAGACCAGAAGATTTTGCAGCAAGTAAACCTTTTCAATTACCTCGGATGTGAAATGACATATGGCTACAGCAGAGATATTGAAATTAAGCTTAGTAAATTCGGCCAGGTATGTGGAACAATTAAGAAAAACGTAAAAAACAATACCAGGAAAGATACTCAAATTAAATTTTACAAAACTGGTGCAGTTCCCACACTGCTCTAGCGAACTGCGACATGGGTAATTACCAAGAAGCAAGAAAGCCGGATTCAGGCACAGGAAATGAAATTACTTAGAGGTGTTAAAGGTTGCACAAGAGAAGACAGGCTAAGAAATCAATGTATTAGAGAAGACTTGCTCATCTTTAGCCTCAATGATAAAATTCGAGATTACAGAAGAAAATGGAACGAACATCTACAAAGAATGGAGATTGAGAGACTTCCCTTAAAGGCAATAAATTAAATGTGACATGGGAGAAGAGACAAAGGAAGACCTCGCCAGAGATGGGTACCGGAACAGGCAATTCCTGCCTAATATCGAAGAGAAGATGAGACGAGAAATAATGTGAAATATTTACATTCATAGAACATGATGAATGTGGCCCATTGCAACATCAATACTCGGCTGTGCACATCTAAACATATTCAGATACACCTGGTGTAAAGTTCGGATGTCGGTGGCGGCAACTTGACAACCGACGTTGTCTTTCAGTTCTTGTACTGTGTGTGGATTTGTTTCATAGACCTTGCTCTTCAAGTGTCTGCACAAGAAGAAATCATTTGTTGTTAGATTCAGCGAACGTGGTAGCCATAGAAGTTTCCGGTAGTTCGTTTCTCAGAGAAGACATGATGGACGCGTTCCGGGGATGCTTTAGACGTGTGGCATGTTGCCCCATCTTGCTGGAAGAAGCAGTATTATCTTTCATATTCTGTGAATTGTAACTTAAATGTATCAAAACTTTCCATACACGCAACCATGTTTGTCCACTGATTCATAGTCCTGTGACACCACACCAAAAGCTAATTTTTTCAACATAGAGTGGTTGCTGACACGCATTATTAGGGTTCTCCTTTGCCCAAGACCTCTCGTTCTGTGAATTCACATGACCAGAAAGATGAAACCGTGATACACGACTCGCGATGTAACGGAAAGGGTCTAACAAACTATCACTGGTGTTATTTAAAAGCCACGTGCAGTAACCTACACGTTTCTGACTGTTATCCTCCCGGAATTGCTACACAACCGCCATATGAATGTCTTTAAATTAAGACTTTTCAATAGCCGCTTGCAGTTCCACGTGCTTAACTTGCGCCTGTTGGGTCAGTTTATGTGTAGACTTCTTTTGGCTCTAATTTCAGTGAATATCTACAATAACGTCCGGTGTGCGAACTGAAGGAATTCTTTGTGGTTTTACATTTTGCATGATCCGTAGGTGCGCCAGTTTTTGCACAGACTTTGTATTGCTCTCTTCGCTAGTAGTCCTCTGTCCGGATACCTGACCCCGAAAATTTCGCGAGTTCTCTTAATCTAACCTGCTTTTACATATTCTTCCGCTATTTCAATTATTTCTTCTATCGAGAAAGTCAGTTTGCATATGGTAAAGAGTAATATATAACTTCACTGATGAAATAAACTGAAGTGCTGACAGAGGAATGCTAAAAATGGATTATAGCATAAAGCTGTCCATTTTAATAGCCGTTTTCTCTATTTCAGAAGTCGAAATATTGTAGTCTCATTCAGAGGGGAGGGGGGCTACTTTTAATTGCGCTACCCTGCATTATATTGCTTAAGGTACACTGAAAACATCCTTTTCTTAATAAATCAATCACAAATAAAAATTGGTAAGCTACATACTACTATTATCAAGGCACACAAAAAGATTAAATTCACAATAGGAAAAGAACATAATAATCATGTTAGCTGTTTAAATGAAATAGTCGAAAGACAACATAACACGCACATATTTAAATTTTACAGTAAAGTCACAACAACTGAAGCATTTATGCACCAAACCTTGAAACACCTAAATTCACAATAAGAAGCAGCACTTCGGCGTGTTCTCTATTGACTTAACACAGTTACACTGATCGAAGAAAATTACGAAAAGGATGGGAGCCACAAACAACAGATACAACAGTAACATTGTCACAAAGCTAAGCAACAAAATTAAAAGATAAACAGTAACAGTAGCCACAAAGCCACAAACAACACAACATAACCCTGTAAAAACACACATACCCTCACTATCATAACAACAGCAACAACACAGAATAATCAAGAATATGTAACATTAAACATCAAATGGTGCACAGTGATATACAAACACAAACTCACACAAAATAAACATAGCATACACAACAGATAATTCTGTCGAATAATATTTATCATAACTGAGAAGAGACGTAGCCTTATTCTAGAAACAAGTATACATTACGAAATAAATCTCGGGAGAACAGCCTGGTATGAGTGTGCATAGGACACAATATTTCGGCAATCGACTAAGTTGCCATCATCAGGTGCGCTGATGTACTAAATTGTGTCCTATGCACACTCATACCAGTCTGTTCACACGAGATTTATTTCGTCGTAAAATACGTCTGGAGATAGTGAAGAATCACAAGTATACATTAATTTCAATGCAACGCATGTGGTGGGAAATATGCAGGACAAACAGATAAAATAACCGATGTACAATACAAACATTATTAGAGCCTCAAAGAGTGAGAGAAATCGATTCACATTTGCAGAGCATCCTCAGACGGTCAGCATCAGCCACCAGCTAGAGAAGAAAAGATAAAAATAATCTGAATGAATTTTCTAATTTCGTAAGAAAATTATGTGAACAATACATCAAAGCCGAAAATAGCATGACGTGAATGTGTCTCGATGTTTTGTAAGTGAAGTGATAGTGCGACCTCTAACCTATGAGCAGATGAGAGCAAACTCAGGGTTCGCCTAGCAAAACGAATAACTGTAAGTAGTAATTTGTTAATGTAAAAATTATGATGTGAAATGATTTCTAATTTGTAAATGTTGCATATTTAAAACAATGTCTCATTCCACATTAAATCCACTGAAGGCGCCCTTAAGTACAAGGCGAAATGTGTCTTGGAACATAAACAAATATAGACTGAAGCAAGAGAAAGGTGTTTCAATTTATGAAACGAGTATTGTATTTCTTTTCCTGTTCATTGCAAAATTCTTTCAGTGTTTATTCCACACAATTAAGATATCTTATGTCGCACAGAAGAGATTCTTTACATCGTAATAATATAATGCTTCCGACTTTGGATCAATTAGATGGGGAGCGGTTCCAATGAGTCGAGCAGAAGGCCGGAAACTGTGCCACCGCCCCAAACCCTGCGCAACTGGATGCAGGTAGCTGGCCTACCCTGCTCTGTGCATTGCTCCATTAGACACATTAGCATGCGTCATATTGCCTGTGCCGCACTGGTCTGCTCGTTCTGCGCCGCAGCATACGCCGGGCTTGTCGGCGGCAGGAGCAGTGATCGACTAACTGAGAGAAGGGGAATCTGCTTTTTAAGAACAGTACACAGTGGCTCACATAACATTCTCCAGCCAAAGGCGAAGGGAATGAGCTGCCAGTTGCACTGTCGCCGCCAGGTCGCTTTCCGCTTGAGAACACGTGGGAGAGGCGGCGGATATTTGGGCGGATATTTGCGTTTGATAACCTGTCGCTGTCACGCTTCTCTTCGCTTCTGCAGATATTGCTAAATTCCACTCGTTCGACGCTATCGTATGTGAATCGTTTTTATCGTTTTCAGCTTTCCTATTGTGACATGATGACAGTAGTCTCTAGAATCTCTCCCCACAGACTATTGCAATATGAATGTATTCCAGGTCAGAAGCTTTTTTCTTTTTATACTTTGAAGAATATCACCTGTCCTGTGCCTTTCTTGTATTGAAATACACCAGCTGGGATTATTTCCGTAATACCGATACCGTCTTTACAGAAGTATTTCCCTTTCAGAGGGTCTTGGAACTAAGGAGCCCATTGGCAAACAGAACCATCTGTCAGTTGGCAGCAGAATCCATCTGACAATAGTCAAATCTGAGGGAACTATAACTCCACCCATTGTCTCGGAAACAAGCTCAAAATAATCACTGTTATCTCGTTCAAGCATTTTTTTTCTTTTGTGAAAAGAGTGCATAAGTTATGACGAGAAAATGGTAAAAACAAAAACACTTCTTTTACAAGCTTTCAAATACCAGATTGTACACACATATCCTGCACATTAGGGACATAGTCAGATACAAAGAACTTGCTTCGTAAGAACCGTAACTGTACTACAAAGTTCATTAAATTTGCTATTGGATGATCTCGCATTTATATGAATTAATAAAATTTTCGCGGAATTTCGGCTGCTTCAGTTGGTTAAATCCGCATGAGCTTTTCCTTGTGTATCCCTCGGTCATTATCAAGCGGTAAGTGTCGCTGCATCGAGACTACTGACTGTTGGCAGTGTATTGATTGTTAGCTGTGTACTTTTAGAAGTCCATTGATCGCACGTTGGAATCTTTTTAAGTACATTTAGGCTACAATAGTTCATTTATCATTGGAATTGGAGTAGAAACACTCGAAGAACACTAAACACTTGAAAAAAGCACTTGAAACACTGAACACGACAGAAGATATACTCACCACTACATTCGAAGCACTGTGCACTTTGACTAAAACTGAAAAAGGACGTGCCCTGGGGCGGTAGACTGTAGATGAAAAGAAGGGTGGGTATGTAGGGATATAGGAGAGTGTTCGTGATGAGGACGGAGGACTGGTTAGAGGTGGTGGAGATATATGGGTGGCTGTGGGGGACAAGATGAGAGGGATAACTGGTATTGGGATATATATAGACTGGTGCGGAGAAGGACGTGGGGGTGACAGGGAAGGGGAAAAGGTGTGGTACGGATAGACGAGGAGGAGAGAGCACTTGGGGGTTAGATAGGTTAGCGTGCATTCGGAGTTGGTGGGATGGGTATACGTCGGGTTAGATTTCATGGTCTGGGAGATTGTTGAAATTTATGTGGAGAGGACGTGGAGGGCGTGCAGGTGAAGGGCTGGTGGGATGTGTAGGTCGAGGCGTGGCAGCACACTAGGACTCGAGAGGAGAGGGGGACACAACAGGATTGCTGGAGTCGAGTTTACAGTTGGTGTAGGATGTTCAGAGATTCATTGTGAGTGAGGAGAGGTGGGAATTTATTGAACTGGTAAAGGATCCTTGTGGGGGAAGGTAAGTGCATGCGTAAACTGAGGCGGAGAGTATGGTATCTGTTTCATGATTTTTTTTCCCTTTATTGTTATTTCATTCCCCTTCACCGCATGTAGGCCAGAGATGGGCGTGGGCTGGCAGCAGTACAAATAACCCACTCTTCAGCCAGCAGAACTTAACGCTAATTTAGATGCTAAAACAAAAAAACAAAAACAAGGAGACACATGTAATATGATTCTAAAATAATTTTAAAAGGTGACTTGAATGGGAGAGACATAACAATGCTGTCTTCATGAACTGTTTAAAAACAGTGATAAAAATGTGGGCAGACAGCACAGTTAAAAATTTTGTGTCACTGGCGGCCCTTCTTACGACTGCTTTGTAACCGTAAGTGTCCAGTATTGATCTGGGTCCACCGATAATCATTTCCTTATTAATCATCATATGCCACACAGTCTTTCTCACACGCCGCTCGTTGGTAATGCCGTCCTCACACGAAACGAATTCCTGAAAAAATATGGAGCAGGTCCGATGTAGTTTTCAGTGGGGTTGGTGCACGCTCAGAAATGTGCTCGTACATCATATGTGCCTCTCAAAGCCATTTGAGACCGCAGCTTTCTCCACAGGCGGTTGTTGGCTACATCTATCACTAACACAACAAAGTTCGCTTTCGAAAGTGGATGCACGTAAAATAGCTACGGGGTCTGTTAGCGATGTCGAAGAGAAGCGAAGGAAATCGTAAGGAAGATTCTGGACATGTCGAAGGATTCAAGAGCGAATTAATGATAGAGGGACGCTACATATATTACCTTCAACTTTATACAAACACTACTCCTCTTTCAATACCTCTATTAAAAAGCACATTTCTTCTCTCTCCACGTCACCCAACATCTATCAGTCCCTCCAGATCCTCGAACACTATGCACTCCATCTCACTTTCAGATTCGTTTACCTTCCCTCATGAGGATCCTTCAACTCATCAACGTCCCACTTCTCCTCACTCACATTGAACACCCCCGAACAATATACACCAAGTTCTACTTTCCAATCCTCATATCCTACTTTGGCTTTTACACCGCATCCCACCAACCCTCCACCTACACATCCTCCAAATGCTGTCCCAGAGAAACTTCTTCCTCCCCTCACAGATAATGAAATCTACCCTGACATTTACCTATCCTACCAGCTATTGGTCCACCCTACCCAATCCACTTTACCAGAGACTCCTCTCCCTCCACTACACACACTTCCTTTGTCACCTTTTTCCCTATCCGAACCAGTTTGTTGTCTTCTGTAGAATAAAGTGACACTCCCACACACGAAACATGGATTGTAATAATGTAAGTTTTGCACAAAACATAAGGAATTTGTGCTGTACTGAGACTATCAAATATCAGAACAGGTATATATCTCTGATTATATGTTAACTTTAGGCGTATTAAAAATATACCGTCGAAATTGACTGCATAAATTTAAGGATGGAGGTGATTTGTGAATAATTCAGTTAAAAATGTATCCTGCTCATTATATTGCTTCAACAGGCTTTGCATATGATGCTCTACTGAGTAAGTACTGTAGTTTAATTGGAATTAATAATAGACATAGAGAAACTTCAAGTTTTTGAACAAGTTCTTAAAGAGAATGAATAAAAAAAATACTTCATGGTTACAACTAGTCTGTCTTCCGCTGAAATTAATTTTCGAAGTTGAATTGCTTTCCAGTGTGACTATGAACCATCTCAAGTAGGTACAACACAACGTTTCTCTCTTATTTATCACATTTTTGTAAAACTTCTCTAGTTTGTTGTGTAGTGAGAGCTGCAGGAAATGGTGAGATGCGCCTGCTAACATTAATTCAGACATATTTTTAAAACAACTTTATTAACAAGAAATTCTTACTCACCATTTACAACAAACACATGTTGTCTAACCCATTTTAATGGTAACCAGTACTATATCCTTCATTAAATATTAAACAAGATCCAGTACTGATGGCAAATGGAGCTGATACAATGCTGTCAAGCTTAAGCTAGAGACAATTATAACGACATCAGTTAATTGTTTTAGCTGAAACTACTTGACATTAAAATTTAAATCCCCAAACATACCTTAAAACGCATATAGTAAACCCTTAAACAAACACCAATTTAAGTTTCAAATCATTGGTTCAAATGGTTCAAATGGCTCTGATCACTATGGGACTTAACATCTGAAGTCAATAGTCCCCTTGAACTTTTAACTACTTAAACCTAACAAACCTAAGGATATCACACACATCCATTCCCGAGGCAGGATTCGAACCTGCGACCGTAGCGGTCGCGCTGTTCCAGACTGAAGCACCTAGAACCGCTAGGACACAACGGCCGGCTACAATTTTCTAAGACTTGTCAACGGGAGTGAGTGCATGATACAAGGCGTTTCGAAATGAACGTACGGGTTCTAAGGCTCTGTAGTATTTATTACATTCAACTTAACAGTACTAAATAATACATGAAATGAAAGAGCAGCTGAAACAGTTTTTCTTACAAGTGTTCAATGTGACCACTCGTCTTACATCGAATCAGTATGGGAGTTCTTCCCAAACCTTGATTAGTGTGTCTGGTATAATTGTTGCAACGATGCTATTTCTATAGGGAGGTGGGTCAGCGAATAGCGGAGGCACACACATAAGATCCGTTGTGAATCGCAAAATGTTAAAGTCGCGTTGAGTCAGCTCGCGTGTGAACATGGAAGTCATCTGGCATTCGGCCACATCGTTAAGGTACAACGTTGTTTAACCAATTGGGCACTGAGTTACGACAATGAGGAGGTGCAATATCCTGCAGCCAAATAAAGCTCTGTGGTTCAGCTTCTTCCACTTGAGGAAAAGAGCCATAATTCAGCGCATCTAGATAAGAAACACCAATTACAGAGGCTTCACTTAAAAAGAAAGGCTCCTCATAAACTTTCCGCCGGGATATGGCACAGAAAAGTTCAGCTAAGTCTCTTTACCACTATACCGCCTGTTGGGCTTTGTTGACCCTCAGATGTGCGCATTACTTGTGTTCACATTTCCACTTAAGTGAAACGTCGATCCATCACAGAAGACGCTGTTTAGCGCCCGTAAACCTCAAACACACACACACACACACACACACACACACACACACACACACACACACACACACACACACACACACAGAAGACGAAACGATCCAGAAAATCTTCATCGCCATGCAGCAACATTTCGGTTGCAAAGTTGGCACGTAAACCGTACTCTGTAGGCTTTGGAGCTTGGAACAACTGCTTATGATAAGGACGTAGTTGTAGGCTTCTCCTTAAGTCTCCACACAGCTGTCACTGGCACTGCTAATTCATGATTAGCCTTCCGAACTGATTTCTTGGGGCTACGGGTGAGAGGCTCTCACTCGTTCAACACGTTGTTCAGTCACTCTTGGCTCATTCCATTCTCTTCCCTGTCTGAGTTGCTCTTTCTTTTGATGTATTATTTATAATTGCGAGGTACTGTCATAGGCCCTCTGCTGTTCCTGAATTATATAAATGATCTCCTCTAGGTGATAATCTGAGCAGCCTCCTTAGATTGTTTGCACATGACGCTGTAATTTACCGAATAGTAAAATCATCAGACGATCAATTCCAATTACAAAATGATCTACAGAAAATTTCTGTATGGTGCTAAAAGTGACAATTGGCACTAAACAAAGAAAAGTGCGAGGTCATCCACATGGGTTCTAAAAGAAATCCGATAAATTTTGAGTATACGATAAATCGCACAAATCTAAGGGTTGTCAATTCGACTAAATACCTAGGAATTACAATTACGAGTAACTTAAATTGGAAAGACCACATAGATAATATTGTGGGGAAGGCGAAGTAAAGACTGCGCTTTGTTGGCAGAACACTTAGAAGATGTGATAAACCCACTAAAGATACAGTCTACATGACATATTGCTGCACAGTGTGAGATCCTTACCAGGTAGGATTGACGGAGGGCATCGATAACGTGCAAAGAAGGGCAGCTCGTTTCGTGTTATGGCGTAATAGAGGTGAGAGTGTCATTGATATGATACGCGAGCTGGGGTCGCAGTCACTGAAACAAAGGCGGTTTTCTTTGCGGCTAGATCTGTTTACAATATTTGAATCACCAACTTTCTCTTCCGAATGCGAAAATATTTTTTTGACACCCACCTACGTAGGGAGAAATGATCATCGTAATAAAATAAGAGAAATTGGAGTTCGAACGGAAAGATTTATGTGTTCCTTTTTCCCACGCGCCATCCGAGAGTGGAATTGTAGATAAGTAGTATGAAAATGGTTCGATGAACCCTCTGCCAGGCACTTAAGTGTGAATTGCAGAGTAATCATGTAGATGTACATGTAGATGCAGATGAAGGTGAATGTAATAAATGATACAAAGCCTTAAAACCCGTATATTCATCTTCAGCAAGCCGGCCCACGCTGGCCTCCAGTTCGTTGGTAATCTGCTTTCTTTGTACGCATATCCTAACGAAGCCGAGGCGAAGCATGTAGTGCCCAGACAACGCAAGTTCTGTAGCACACACGTGCAGCGCATGAAACAAGCTATAGCCAATAACCCATAAACATAGCATTGATTGCTCCAGAACACGCTTCCATTATATCAAAGCTTCAGAACCCTTTAGAAAACTTGAAATGAAAAAATTAGGAAGCTGGCCAAGAAAGCGATATGGCACAGTGGGGGTAGAATGGAACTGTGGTACATGAATCCCAAGTACTCTCGTATTCCGTGCTATTTTGTTCTCTGTTGAAGACTATGTAACTTAGGATTATGTCTGCATCTGCTCTCTGATAATTTCTGCACACATCTTAACTTCCGACAGCATGCAGGGTTCTTGGTACAGCGATTTTAACTACCAATAACAGCCCGATTTTATGGTTCAAATGACTCTGAGCACTATGGGACTTAACTTCTGAGGTCATCAGTCCCCTAGAGCTTAGAACTACTTAAACCTAACTAACCTAAGAACATCACACACATCCATGCCCGAGGCAGGATTCGAACGTGCGACCGTGGCGGTCGCACGGCTCCAGACCGTAGCGCCACCCGGCCACTCCTGCCGGCAGCCCGATTTTAATTGTATCCATACGGGACCTGAAATCTACTCAGTTTAATGTTACAAAGGATATCGCTCGTTGCACCTCGAACCAACTCTTTCAGTACAGAGCGCGGTAACTGTTTTCTTTATCATGACATTAATTGAGCTACTCTTTGATCTTGTTCCATTAAAGCTTTATTAATTCTTGCTGCAATTTTTTCATATTTCAAATCATCCTTTGCAAAGGGGTTCAACACAATCTGCATTTACTAAGGAAAGAGAGTCGTGATCCGGTGATATTGAACTCAAAACTTGATCCTTTATAATTATCTACATTTATTGGTATAAAACAACTGCCTTTAACATGAGGTTATACACATATCATTGCTATCAGGCATAGTAATCACGATTCACTTACGAATTTTACCTTATTTGGTCCTAAGTAAATAGGAACTTTAGTCACCCTACAGAGTAGGACGTGGAACAAAATCAGTGTTGCCCCATGCAGAAATATCCAACATCACAAGAACACGTAAAAGCTACAGCAGAACCGGGAGGAGATGTGGACGAATTGCGTAAGCTTGCACAGTAGGAAAGCGAAGCATAACAGAGATTTATGAGGGATTTTCTATAAATGCACGTTGACGAATGCACAAATTATGTTATACACTATCAGGATAAGCAATGTGTCTGATATCGTGTAGCAAAGCAAGTTGGTGTGGACAGGCTCAACAAATAATGGTCCAGTCAAATTGCAGAAATACCTTGCAAAAGGTGGGGTAGAAGAGTTTATTTTTTCAACACGCTCATATGGTTGGAAATATTAGAAAACAGAGTTTTGCCAACAAAATTTCGCTTGGGAAAACTTTCTACAGTCAAAAAACTTGGAAAATGTCGGCCTTTTTTCCGTTTTTTCAAAATATCTGTTTCATTTGCCACGTCAACTACTATACACATGGCTAAACCTCACTTACAAAGAAACAAGTTAAAATCGAACGAAAATTTTCATAAAAGGAGCTTCTAAATTTCATAGAATCAATTTTGGAAAACATTAACACCCTTTTTCATACTCCGATGGAGTGCAGTGAAGGAGCCTCCCCGAAGATTGCGACAGCAAGATGCAAACGAGAACCCCAATCGGGCACAACCCGGGCAGCGTTGATGTATAGCGGCTAATCCTTTAAAAACCGGAACGGACTTCTGAGAAAATGACGACCAATAAGACCCTACCAGAAAGGTATTTTCTAAGGCCACTTGTGACAATGTCGATAAACATTGAAGGAATATCGCGAGACAAAGAATTTTTATTATCTGACTTGTGTAAAGAATATCAGTGTGACTTCCTCCTGATTCAAGAAACTCATCGGGACAGTACAAGACCCACACCCAAAATAGATGGAATGAAGATGATCTTGGAGAGACCACATGAACGGTACGGTAGTGCCATCGTCGCCAGGCCAGGAATTAGTCACTTCTGCATCACTGACTGACAGGCAAGACATTGAGATATTAACCATTCGAAGTCAGTAGTATAACGTTACCTCTGTGTACAAACCCCCAGAATCAGATTTTGTCTTCACTGAGCCTGGCAATTTCAGTTACCAAGACTTCAATTTTGTATTGGGAGATTTCAACTGTCAGAGAACTACAATGGGCTATAAAGAAACTAACAGCAGCGGAGTGGAACTAGAGACCTGGGATGAGGTACACCAGCTACTGCTCATACATGACCCGAAACTGCCAAGCTCCTTCAATAGTGGCAGATGGAAGAAAGGGTACAATCCCGACAACATCTTTGTTAGCAAGAAACTCGCTGGCCAATGTGGAAAACTGATTGGAGAGCCAATTCCCCAATCTGCCCATAATTTGCACGGTCAATGCAGTTGTTAAGCTAGAACAAGTTCCTTTCAAAAGAAAGTTCAATTTTAAAAAGGCCAATTGGAAGAAATTTAGAGAGCTCATTGATGTGGAAATAAAAATCCCCCCACAACCTGAGATGTAAGACTCTTCTGTCAAACTCGTTCAGTAGGTGTCTAAGAAAACAATACCGCGAGGGTGCAGAACACAGTATATTACGGGACTGTCTGAGGACGCAAAGCCACTACTGGAAAGATACCAGAAGCTCTTCGATAACGACCCATTTGATGATCAGACACTTGTAGCAGACGATGAACTCATGTCAGTCATAGCTGAAAACCGCAAGCCAAATGGTGTGACCTCGTGGAGAACCTGGACGTGAAAGTGAACTGTAGGCGGGCTTGGAAACTGTTAAAGAACCTTAACGGTGACGCCACAAAGTCAAATGATAAATTTACTAACGTAACAGCAGACCAGGTCGCCTCTAAACTCCGTATGAATGGCAAAACCCACGGCAGAAAGTACCAGGAACCATTAGCACGTGATCAGCCAGAGGAAAATCATCACCTCAAGGCACCATTTACAATGTCAGAACTTAATGCAGCCATTTCCCGCTTGACGACTATCAGAACTCCTGGTATCGATGAACTTAGAGTCGAGCAAATTAAAAACTTTGGCAGTAATAACCCACAGTGGCTGCTAGATTTGATAAACACAGGTGTAGAAAGGCTCCATATTCCAAAGATGTGGAGGAAAGCCCGAGTGGTTGCACTTCTGAAATCAGGAAAGGACTCTGATGATCGAAAAAAACTTCCGACCTGTGTCTCTTTCATGTCAATGTTTCAAGATCTTGGAACGCCTGACTCTTAGTCGCATAGAAAGAAATTGGCTCGTTACAATACGCCAGTCACTACTCTTGATGAACTGTGGTATCGTGTTGAAGCTGCATGGGCAGCTGTACCTGTACACACCATCCAAGCTCTGTTTGACTCAATGCCCTGACGCATCAAGGCACTTATTACGGCTAGAGGTGGTTGTTCTGGGTATTGATTTTTCAGGATCTATGCACCCTAATTGAGTGAAAATGTAATCACATGTCAGTTCTAGTATAATATATTTGTCTAATGAATACCCGTTTATCATCTGCATTTCTTCTTGGTGTGACAGTTTTAATGGTTCAAATGGTTCTGAGCACTATGGGACTCAACTGCTGTGGTCATCAGTCCCCTAGAACTTAGAACTACTTAAACCTAACTAACCTAAGGACATCACACACGTCCATGCCCGAGGCAGGATTCGAACCTGCGACCGTAGCAGTCACACGGTTCCGGACTGCGCGCCTAGAACCGCGAGACCACCGCGGCCGGCACAGTTTTAATGGCCAGTAGTGTAGATGATCAGCGCTATGTTGGATTGTGATTCATCAATCGCCTCGAATGAGTGTGTCCGCACGTTCCAACGTTGCAGGAGTCATAGCTGGCCAGCACGTGGAAGATCGGACAGGTTTGCGTGAACTTGTTGTGATGATGACAGACGCTGCGCCCAACGACTCACCGTGCCTTAAATCGCCGCCAGTTTTGCGTAGCCATTCTGCAAGCGCCTGTGAATATCTGCAGTGCTCTTGTTTTCCACCCAAAGAAATTCGACGGCAGGCCTCTGCTTGGAACGCACATCCATTACAGACGCCAATTTGAAGGCTACGTATAGCATCGACAACTATCGGAATTTCATGAAGCTATAGGGGCTGAAGCAGAAATATTCCACGATGTCCCACAACAAATTCCGCATTTTTTCAGCCGAAACTGACTGACAAAAAATAATTGTTACATTACTCTTTGAACGCTCCTCTTACACGGTAATGACATAAATATATTTTATTCGTTTTCTTATTCTAGTTATCCTTGATTCCGTGAGAATACCTTCAAAATAGTGAAAAAGCCTGCAAAGTACACATGACAAACCGTCCAACACTAAACACCCAGTGCCGCAACAGCCCTCAGACAGATGTGATATGGTTACCGTCGCTGCCGTGACAGCTCAGCATAGTAAAGTTGTGCCGCTGTGTCACTGCGATCAGTAAACACACAAACGTTGCGCATATCAGCCACGTTTTCATCAGCAAACGTATACATTCTGCTATTTATCACTGTTAACTTACAAGTAACGCTGCCAGGAAAAAATCCCGAGTCACATAGTGGCAGTAACGAATGCAAGCGTGAAGGCAAAGAATAAAATGGACGTTACTGTTGGCAACACCAAGTACTGTAGTCAAAGGAATAAGTTTGTTCGCAAACAAGACACACAGAGCATACCGTCGACAGCTGCACTGTTGTGCAGACATTTTCAATGAAGTTAAGATACAATGGAAAATGGGGGTAAGAAATGAAACAAAAAACACGGCGGCCTTGGGCTCGCTTATACAAAAACAGTCAAAAAATATCATTGAACATCCTCCGAAATTTTGTCGATGGGTTTGGAGTTCACTCCGCATAAACAGTTTGAAGCTTTGAATCAAACTAGTGTCACATTTGTCGTTCACTTATGTCCCAGAGAGCTAACGCTCTAGTAGCTGTCTCGTATCCCTCGGCAATTCCAAATACCTCTTTGGCTTAATGGGGAGGTATCTCCGCAGCAGAGCTGTCGTGTTTACCGCGACCATGAAGTGTATTGGCATAAACGCTCGACTGCGTAGGTCAATTTAATTTCCTTGCACATGGTACGTATTAATATTAGAGCGTGTTTCCACAGAGCCTGTTCGTAGAAGCAAATTTAATCATGATCTCTGTTGAGTGATGCGTCGGATTTCAGTGTTTGACTGAGTAGTTCAGAAACCTGCAATATCTAGTGTGCTCCAACCACATATTGCGCATCTGCACACAATCCATTGCGAAACTTCCAGCTCGGTAAACTATGATAGTCCATCACCCCACGACAAGCTATTACGTCACCTTACATACAACCTCTTCATTACATCAGAAACAAACACTTTCTTTTCATGTTTTTCACAAGTTTTCATTTCACATAGCCTATGTTCCAGACTTCAAGAAGAATGTAATAATTTTAATACCAATAAAAACAGGGGCTGACAAGCGTTAATAACACCGAAAGATCAGTTTAATAAGTTATGTTTGCGAAATATTGACACGAATTGTTTACAGAAGAACGGCGACACTCGTAGAAGCTGTCCTCGAGAAATATTGGTTTTGGTTTCGGAGAAATGTACGAATACGCCAGGCAATACTTACCTCACGAATTATTTTATAAAATAGAGCGGAAAGATGCAAACTAACATTTAGAGCATTTGTAGGTATAGATAAAGCTTTTGAAAACTCTGAGTAAAATATGCTCTTTTAAATTCTGAAGATAGGAAGTATAAAATACGGGGAACGAACAATTATCTAGAACTCGTACAAAAACCAGACTGCAGTGATATGAGTAGTAAGAAATGAAAGGTAAGCACTAATTGAGAATGGAGGGAGAAAAGTTTGTAGCCTATTCCATGTGTTATTCAACCTGAACTTTGATCAGTCCGTAAGGAAAGCCAAAGAAAATGTTCGAGAATGAATTAAAGTTCGGGGAGAAGAAATAACAACCTTGATTTTTGCCGATGGCATTGTAATTTCGTGAGACTTAGCAAAGGATTTGGAAGAGCAGCTGAACGGGAGAGATACTGTCTTGAAAACAGTTCGTAAGAAGAGCATCAACAGACGTAAAAGAAGGGTAGCTGAATCTTGTCGAAATAAATCAGGAGATACTGATGGAATTAGATGAAGAAATGAGGCACTAAAAGTAATAGATAAGTGTTGCTACTTGGGCATCAAAATAAGTGATGATGTAATGTAGAAGGCAGGGTAGCTGTATCACGGAAAATATTTCTGAAAAAGAGGAAATTGTTAACATCGAATACAAACTTTAGTGTTAGGAAGTCTTTTTGCGAAGGTGTTTGTCTAGACTGTAGCCTTGTATGGAAGAGAGACGTGGACGATAAATAGTTCAGAAAAGAAGGGAACAGAAGCTTTGGAAATGTGGTCCTATAGAAGAATGCTGAATATTACATGGGTAGATCTGTAACTAATGAGAAGGTACTGATTCGAGCTGCGCGGGAATAGCCGAGCGGTCTAAGGCGCTGCAGTCATGGCCTGTGTGGTTGGTTCCGGCCGAGGTTCGAGTCCTCCCTCGGGCATGGGTGTGTGTGTGTGTGTGTGTGTGTGTGTGTGTGTGTGTGTGTGTGTGTGTGTGTGTGTGTGTGTGTGTGTGTGTGTGTTGTCCTCAGGATAATTTAGGTTAAGTAGTGTGTAAGCTTATGGACTGATGACCTTAGCAGTTAAGTCCCAAAAGATTTCACACGCATTTTACTGGATCGAATTGGGGAAAAAAAGGAATTTATGGTACAACTAGACTTAAAGAACGGATAAGTTCATAGGACACATTCAGACAACTGACTTGTTGTCAGTTTTGTAAGGCCAAGGTATGAATACAGTAAGCAAATTGAAATGGACGTAGACTGCAGTAGTTATTGAGAAGTGAAGAGGCTTCCACAGGATGGACTAGCGTGGAAAGCTGCTTCAAACCAGTCTTCACACAGAAGACCACGACAACAACAACAGGTTTTTGATTACGAGACCAGTTTCCAGTGTTACTGCTTCAAAGACGACGTTCGTGTCTTATGGTGCACCATGCAACATTATATCCACTTCCGTGGACTGAAGATAGAAAAAAGCCTGTATAATAATCATTTTCCGTCTTGAACGCGCTTTATTGCACAATTTACAGTGTTACCGATTTCGGCTTTCTGTCAAAATCAGAGCGGTTAAAAGAAAACGGTAGGTCACAGGTAAAACACGATAGGTACAGTCTACAGAAAAATCTATCAGTACACAATAACATGGGTGATGGACACAACATAGTATTTGGAATATTCCGATAAGCGTGTCAACGTTAAATGCTTTGTACACACAGGTAATAAACAAATCTCAGCGATGGCCTCAGAGCGTCCTATACTTCTTCGAACACGATATATAGCCAGTAGGGGGTGCTAATCACGTGGTAACACAAGTATCCAGCATCATAGCAGGAGGGCTGGAACTTAAATATTGAAAACTATTTATTCACAACCGATACAAAATAGTTACACGTTTGCACCTGTTGCTGTCCTTCAAAGTAGTCACCAGCATTGTGTAGAACCCGTTGCCAGCTATGTGGAAGGCGTAGTATACCGTTAGCAGAGCCTGTTCTGTTGATGGTGCGAATTGAGCGGTTTTCTGCCTATCGAATCTCTGGGACACTTCCGAAGCGAATGCCACGAAGTGGTTTCTTCATCTTCGGATTCAAATCGAAGTTACAAGCACTTAAATCTGGTGGCTGGTGCCGTACTTCCCAGTCCCAACGACCGAACAGAGCAGGCACAGCTTGCGCTGTGTGCGCCCGCGCATTAACGTGCAAATTGATGGGCGGGTTGCCCAGAAAGTGCCGCCGCTTCTTTCGCAAAGCTGGTCGCAGGTGATGCTCCGAAAACGAACAGTAATGCTGTGCATTGACGACCTACCGTGGAGGAACGTAATGCGCTAGGATAACACCATCACAGTCGTATACGAGTATTACCCTAACTTTCACCATACTGGGGCTCTGACGCACTTTCGACTTTCGTGGCGACCCATAATGACGCCATTCGTTGGACTGGCGTTTCAGTTTTGGTTTAGTGGCATGCACTTCAGAACTGTTCCAGAGATTCCACAGGCAGTAGACCGCTCCGTTCGCACCATCAACAGAACAGGCTCTGCTAACGGTATACTACGCCTTCCACATAGCTTGCAACGGGTTCTACACAACGCCGGTGACTACTTCGACCACCACTGATCATGACTGTAGCATGTAGGAAAACGTTCGGTATGATCCATCCTTCCAAAGAATTGGCCATATATCTTCACTCTGTGATGTGGAAGGTTTTGGTGCAGAACTACGAGGAGCTTTCACCAACTAATACAACACATTTGAAAGCAGGCTCGGTTATTCAGAATTCCAATGCAGCATATTATAGCCCATTCGTTTGGCTACAAAACCTTATTTTTCAATGTAATCTCCGTTCAATGCGACACCTTAACCCATCTTACCGGGAGAGCCTCCATGCCCGCGTGGTACCACTCTACTGATCGACATCGGGGCCAACGTCTTGCTGTATCAATAACTCCAGCATCATCCACGTACTACTTCCCGCAGAATGCATCCTTCATTGGAACAAAGAGATGGAAGTCGGAAGGTGCGAGATTTGGGATGTGGTATGAATAAAGAAGAACAGTCCAACGAAGTTCTGTGAGCTCAACTCGCGTGCACTGACTCACGCGAGAACTCGAGTAGTGATGGAGGAGCTCGTTTGCAGTTTTGTGACTAAGAACACGCCAAGGTGGTTTCTTTTTTCATTGAGGGTGGCACAATATACATCAGAGTTGGTCCTTGCATTGTGAGAAAGGATATCAAACAGAATATCCGCTTCAGGGTACCAGGAGACCGTCGCCATAGCTTTACCAGATGAGTGTGCGACTTTGAACTATTTCTTTGGAGAAGAGGTGGTGCCACTCAATGTATTACCGTTTTGTTTCCGGTTCGAAGTGATGACTCCATGTTTCATCGCCTGTCATCATGTTCGCCAAAAAATTGTCAAGACCAGCCTCTTAATGCAGGATCAACTTTGCACAGTAGTATTGGAACAACGTTTGTACGAGCACATTCTGCATTATTTCCAGATGTATCCAAGATGGCGGCGATGACGTCATCCAAGATGGCAGCGTGTAGACTTGGTAACAGCGCATGATATCATCCAAGATAGCTGCCGTGACGTTATTCAAGATGGTGGATTTTGGCGGGAAGTATGAATTTTGGTGGGAAAGTGCCATGCCCACCTCCCCCAGAAAAAGGCGGGAAGCTCAAATTCCAACATGATAATGCATCATACCATGGTTATCTCTACTAAGCTAAGAAAATTGCGGGAAAATAGGTCACGTGGTCTACGTCCACTAACCTAAGTCGCCCAACCGCCACTTCCTCCTTTGAGCTGGCGCCAAGTTGCAATTTTGGTGGCAAACAATTGTCAATTTGCGTATCTCTACTAAGGTACGAAAATGGCGCCAAAGAAAGGACACTTGTACTAATCTCAGTCACCTGACTGCCACCTCCTCCTAAGGATCTGTGGGAAAAGGACTTGGACATAAGTCTTTATTTAAACAACTTCATGCTGTATAGCCATCTGGTGTGTTCACCATGAGGTCCCAGCTCCAACTGACATAGTACACAGCGCCACCACCAGAGGACGCTCTCATCTGTGATGTAATCCAATATAGTGACAACCAGTGTGTTCACCATGAGGTCCGGACTCCAACTGACTTAGTACCCAGTACCGGCTCCCTCTGGTGCCATCTTGAATGACGTCATGGCAGCCAACAGAGACATCCAGTTTTGTAGCAAGGTGTCTGTGTTCCGTTGATGACATCGAATTATGGTGTCCGCATGTTTCAACATTGCAGGAGTCAGCTGTCTGCTGTCGGCCAATACACGGGAGATCTCGCATATTTTCGAGACCTCTTTGGGATGATGACAGACTCCTTGCCCGACAATTCACCATGCTTATCTCTGTCTGCTCGCCATAGACATTCTACAAGCGCCTGTGAATATCTGCGGTGCTCTGGTTGTCTGCCAAAGGAAACTCAATGACAGCTCTGTGCTTCGAACGCACCTCCATTACAGACGTCATTTCGAAGGTGACGCACAGGGCTACCGTCTATCGAAACTTCCCGAAACTACAGGGCTGAAACCGAAATATTCCACCAAGTCCCACAAAAAATGCCGCATTTGTTTTAAACCGAAGTTGGCCGAGAAAAGAAATATGTTGCATTACTTGTTAAACGCCCCTCGTTGGTACGTGGAATACTGGTGAGGCAGACATTATTCGGCGGGCGGCTAGACGGACTGAGAGCAGCAAGTGTAACGTATAGTTAGCGATTGTTTCACGGTTTCCTTTTGTATGTTGCATACATACAAGATTTATTAGTATATGGGCTACGGCATCGAAATTGGGTTTATATTTAAACTGCTGAGCTAAAACATTATGGTCACCTGGTTAATAGCGTGTTGGTCCAACTTTCGTACACGATATTGCAGCGATTCGCCGTTGTATAAATTCTACGGATATTTGGTAGGTTTCCGAAGGTATGTGGCAACAAACGTCTACTCAGAGGTTACGCGGTTCTCGTAAATTGTGGCCCGGTGGTGTGGCCGCGAAGGTGGCGTCCGATAGTGGTTCAAATGGTTCTGAGCACTATGCGACTTAACATATGTGGTCATCAGTCGCCTAGAACTTAGAACTAATTAAACCTAGCTAACCTAAGGACATCACACACATCCATGCCCAAGGCAGGATTCGAACCTGCGACCGTAGCAGTCGCACGGTTCCGGACTGCGCGCCTAGAACCGTGAGACCACCGCGGCCGGCGTCCGATAGTGTTTCAGGTGTTTCCACTGGGCTCATATCAGGCGAATTTTGTGGCCATAACATTAACGAGGGTTCACTATCATCTTCGCGAAACCACTGTAACACGATGCTGAGTTTCTGACACGGACAGTTATCCTACTGGAGGATGGCTTCGTCTTCAGGGAAGACATCAGTCATGAAGGGATGTAGATGGTCCGCAATACACGTATTGTTCCTGTAACATACAGCTGTGAGTGTGCCTTCCATTGTTACGACAGGTCCCACCAAAGCGCAAGTGAAAGTCCTCTAGTGCATGATAAGGGCCTCACGAGTTGCGTCCGTGCAGAGGTGGATGCTTCAAGCAGCCGTTTGCCTCGGTGACTGCATATCCGGATACGACCATCGCCCTGGTGTAAAGTGATCTATCCGACCAATCGATAAGTTTGTTTTGATCCAATGTCCAGGGTGGATGATACTTTCACTCTGTGACCGTAACTAACACAGCCACACGTTGGAGTCATCGGCTTTGGAGCCTATGTTCACCAATGAGTGAAGAACGGAGTCTTCTGAAACAGTATAGCATTGTACTCTGTCGTTATATCTCCCACAGTTCGGCGTCTATCGTGGTTTGCAGAACCGACAAGCCTCAGACCTCTGCCATATGTGATGAGGTGTGGGCGTCCAAAACCTTTGCGCCAGCTCGTTGTTTCACAATCCTTCAACCACTTAACATAGCACGCGAAAAAAAACTATACATTATGCATTGTGGAAGTCGCTTATGTTAGTGTATTTGCCCATTTACTGATGTATCTTCGCTAGAATGAATCCCCACGCGCTGTCGGTTACTTCTCTTTAGGTTGCTGCCCCAGTTGTTCAGTCGTGATGAATTATACCTTTCGGTTTACCTTCTATTTTAGAGTTGGTTTTGATGATTAACTAATTCTGCGTGTTTAAGTGTGTCCTCTTATTTCCGTGGTGGCATTAGTCGTTGACGTCTTGTGATGAGCTGCTGTCGATCCAGTGTAGACACGGGCCGCTTTAAGGGGTCAATATTTTCATTTCTCCGTCCAAAGCGTATTAGGACGTTGTCGGAGTTTCTCGCTTGTATTACGATCTCTTCCGGTGCTGCTGTAATTGTGGAAAAAGTACCTTTTTTTTTTTAATCTTGTTCGGGCCGGACGTTCCATTACACATGTTCAAGTACAGCGTTGATCCATTCATTCAGTTATTTGTTACAGAGGACATCTTACTCTGCGAACGAACAAGCTGACCTACCACGCCGGCTGACTAATACCTATCCACGACTCACAACCTATCGTCACAGTTTTACTTCCGCCAGTAACTCCTACCTTCCAAACTCCACAGAAGCTCTTCCGCGAATCGTGGAAGACTAACGTTCCTGGAAGAAAGGATACCGCGAAGAGATGGCTTATTCGCAGCCTAGGGGATATTCCAGAATGATATTTTCACTGTACAGCGGAGCGAGTGCTGATATGAAGACACCTGCCAGATCAAAACTGTGTCCCGGGCCTATTGGGTGTCTATGGGTAGCTCAGCCGCTAGAACTCTTGCCCGCGAAAAGCAAAGAAGTTGAGTTAGAGTATCGGTCGCCCCTCCCGCTGGAGGTTCGATTCCTCCCTCGGGCTTGGGTGTGTGTGTGTTGTTCTCAACATAAGTTAGTTTAAGTAGTGTGTAAGTCTAGGGACCGATGACGTCAGCAGTTTGGTCCCTTAGGAATTCACACACATTTCAATATTTTCGAGTATCGGCCCGGCACTCAGTTTTCAACTGCCAGTTTCATATAAGCGCACACTCCGCTGCAGAGTGAAAATATCGTTCGGGAATATTATTCTCACTTCAAAAACTCGTCTCTCACTACTCACGCAATTTTAGGCATATTTCGCAAGTCGAAGTTAGTAAGGAAACGAAGAGACAGAAGTTGACTACAAAATTGCAGGTGAGCAGAGTTTACAGTCCTATGTTAATGCATTAGTTTTTAATACAGCTGCATTGAATAAAGGCGCTATGTATGTTTTTACTGAAAACATTTTGAAGAATTTTCTCTTGCCAACTTCAAATACACGAAAGTGTGTCTGAGTAAAAGATGAGCTCTAGAAGTACAGGTCCGACTATACCAAACTTAAATTCAAAATGTTTGACCTGGAATCGATGTTAGGCCAGAATTCAACACGTAACACATGGATCAAGTCGGTGAGTACAGATACCTTGATTTTCTTCCAGATACTTCGAAAGAACATCGGCCCCGAGAGAGAATTAACTGAGATCTCGCACACAATTTCGTGCTCCAGGGTATATCCATCATGCAAGGTAGATGGCAAAAGCTATTTGTAACTAGAAAAAATGTGTTGCGTGATGCGTCACCACAAGCATATAATACAATTCGTGATATTTGTTCTTCTCTTGTACGAGAATGAGTATAAAATATACTCCCCATTATACGAGGGTTGTCCAGAAAGCCAGTACCGATCAGTCGCTAAATGGAAACCACAGTGAAAATCAGAAACACTTTATTTGCAAGAGTTAGCTACACTTTCCATATACTTCTCTACACAGTCATCGCATCGTCACAGAAGGCAGCCGCCTGTGCTTTCCGTTGATTCTTTACGCTGGTCTATAGCGCGTAGCTTGCGCCGAAGTGTTGTCTTCGTATCCATCGTTTCATGTGAACAGAGATGGTATCAGGACGAACCAATTAAGGCTATGTTGTGGGTGATCGAATACTTTCCATCGAAAAGGCTGTAGGAGCGTCTTCCCTGCCCCTGCAGAGTGGGGCTGAAATTGCCATGAAGAAGGAAGTGTGTGGCAGTTGTGTTCGGTGGGCTGCATTAAATTAAGGCGAAGCCTCGCAGCGGACCCTCCTACGTGGAGGGAGACATTGTTGTTCCAGGCACCTTTACTCGCTCCAGTGCGCTCACAACTGAAAAGAGCTTCTTGATGCGATCGACTGTCATACTAGAGACACTGCCCAACACATCTGTGCAAAGCTTCGTCAGGGTTTCACTGAGGTGTCCATTTCGCGACCGGTCGGAACTTACTTTTTGGACAACCCTCGTAGTTACAATTCAGCATACGCAATTTAATTAAGGAATTATACGTTTCCACCAAAGAGGAATTTTAGATCTACTGTTTTTCTGCAGAACTTCGAAAAGCGAAATTAAATTAACTGATACTTCATGTTCCTGCAGCTTGTTATTACGAACAGATGCACGCGCTTATAAACGTTCGTACTTTACCGCCCCTCGAGTTAATTACTTTGAACATCTATAATGCTTGACAAGTGCCACAGTGCTGTTTTCACAACTAAAATGCCTGAAAAATACGTCACCAATACAAGAAATACAATGTTTAAGTTATGTATCACACTATTTTCTGCACCTTTGTAGCACACTTTGCTAGCAAGAACGGGTAAAGGATAAATGGTAGACGGGTAACAGCAAATGGGAAAAGGTAACAGGTAACGGATACCATTTACCCGATTTCGCTTCCAAAATGTAGTACGAAGATTTGGAAAATAAATTTATGACACTTGACTTAAAAATTGTGTTTTCGGTTTGATAACCAATTGTACAGGCATTTTACATGTGGAAAAACGAAGTGGCACCTTACAATCATTATAGATGTGGAAAATAGTTAATTTGTGTGGTTGTTGTGCCTGGTTCGTACACTGAACGGTGAACACTTGCAAATGATGCCCTCTGATGGTGACGACAAGCAATGTGAGCATGAAACAGGAGTTGGTATTATTTCACATTTTGAAGTTTTGTAAAATAGTAGTTTATGTTAAACTCATCTTTGGCGACGACGTAATTCTTATGTGTAATTAGATTAGTTTTCAAATATTTGTGGACAGTATGTTTTATACTGATTCTCACATGAGTGAAATACAGATATCACAAACCGTATTATATACTTGTAACACATAAAACGACACATACGTTTTCAAACAATAAGTGGGTTCCACCACCTACTTTGCATGATCGATACCTAGTGGAGGTGCGAAATTGTGTGAGGGAGCTCAGTTAATTTTGAAAATTCAACATAACTCCCTCTGGGACGCTGTTTTCTCTAATTATCTGGAACAAAATCAAGGTTTCCATGATCAGCGACTTGATCCAAGTATTCTGTGGTGAATTATTTTTGTTTAACATCAGTTCCAGATCATGCATTTTGAACTTTTTTCAATTTTGGTATACTTGTACCTTTATTTCTATAGCCCATCTTTTATTGTAAATACTTTCATATATCTAAAGTCTGCAAGAGATCTTCTTCTAAAACGTTTACAGTCAAAACACAATGTCCGTATTTAATGCTGTTGCATAAAAAACTAACGCGCCCACACAGAATAAAAAGCTCTCTTCAACGAGGATTTTGTAGTCAACCTTTGTCTCTTCTTTTCTGTTACTAAGGGCAACATCTGAAACATATTTAAAACTACGAGTATTGAGAGAGGAGTGAGAGACAAGATTTTGACACGACAATAATATTATTTATTCTCCTTGTAAATGGACTTACAGCAACAGCTTAGGTCAACAGTAGTTCTGATATGTGTTTTGCTATGTGGCGTGTGAGTCATATTACACTGAGAGAGTCAATTGCACTGGATATCAGCAAGACAAGACTTGTCAGAACACGCAAAACGCTCATTCAGTGAGTCGGACCTGCCAGTGTGTATCTGCCAGCCCTGTGACACTTGAAATTGGTCATAGGGTAATTGACATGTGGAAAATAGTCTGAAGCTCCTTTGCGCCTTTGTCGATAAATCGAGTATTGCATGTAGCAAAGGGCTGCATTATGTAATTGTTGTATAAATAGGTTTAACATGGCTCAAAAAATTTCAGTGTGTTCAGATACTTTTGAGCACCTTGTGTAGTACGCCGGCCGGAGTAGCCGAGCGGTTCTAGGCGCTACAGTCTGGAACCGCGCGACCGCTACGGTCGCAGGTTCGAATCCTGCCTCGGGCATGGATGTGTGTGCTGTCCTTAGAGTAATTAGGTTTAAGTAGTTCTAAGTTCTAGGGTACTGATGACCTCAGACGTTAAATCCCATAGTGCTCAGAGCCATTTGAACCATTTTGAACCTTGTGTAGTACTTTGAAATACTGTAAGTTACATACTTAATGTAATTTTTTGGATAACAACAAAGAAAAAGTTCAGAGCGTTCTGATACATTTGAATATACTGCAAAGTACTTAGAAGTAAAACACATTACGTAATAGTTGGATAACTTCGTTTTAATATGGCATAAAAAGGAATTCAGAGCATTCGGATACTTTTGAGCACACTGTACAGTACTTTGAAATACTGGAAGCTACGCCCTTTACGTAATGTTTGGAGAAATTCACTTGAATACGGTGCAAAAGGAAATTCACGGCTTTCGGATACTTTTGGGCAGTGTGTAAAATACTGTGAAATTCTGAATGTTAGACCGTTTCGCTAAAGTATGGATTAATTCGTTTTAATAAGGCACAAAAACTATTCACAGCATTCTGATACTTTTGAGCACTCTACAAAACACTTAACGTAATTTTAGGATAATTACATTTTAGTATGTCGCTGTATAAATTACTTTGTGTGTGCGTGTGCGTGGGCGCACTTGTGATTACGAAAATGTTTTGGTGAAATGAATATACTCGTTTCGGATCAAATTTGTTTTGTCCGTCCGATATAAGGTTCCATGCCCCACTGAAATTTCTTTGGTTAGTCTTATTTGAGACTGGAACTCAAAACATCCTTCTCGCTAAATTAGATAGCACGGGAAAACGACTACGTTACGCTGTCACATCTCAGGCCGATCATCGACTCCGCCACTATCATCCATTCGGGTTAAATAAAAGTCAACATCATTGGCAGATGGAATATGGCATCTCCCACAGTATATTCACTTCGAAAACGGAGCCTTCGTGGTTTTGGCTGCTGAGCACGGCTGTCATTCGGTCAACGACCATAAATAGATATTTAAAAATATCAAAAAAATAGAGAAAGATGTTACTGCCGCCTTATAATGTTGTTATAGCTTATCATGAACTGAAATTCATCACATATTTGACTGACAGTATTTAATGTCTTTCCTCTATCACACAGACTTTTCAATAATCGAAAGGGCGAGCACAGAAAGTTACTTTTATGTGCAACGTCCGAATTTCGACATTGTCCCCTATGAGATGAAGACAGTGCTCTTTCAGCGCGTGTAGTATCTATAGTTAATAGACTATAATACTGACTCTCAAAATACCGGTGACACGTTAAGCGCAATTCTCATTTGCAGAACACGCAGTGTGTACTTAACAAGAAAGAAAACTGGGTCTACAGTAATCAAAACACACCTCTATATGCTCGGGCCTTGTACTGCAGCCGGCCGGAGTGGCCGAGCAGTTCTAGGCGCTACAATCTGGAACCGCGCGACCGCTACGATCTCAGGTTCGAATCCTGCCTCGGGCATGGATGTGTGTGTTAGGTTTAAGTAGTTCCAAGTTCTAGAGGACTGATGACCTCAGAAGTTAAGTCCCATAGTGCTCAGAGCCATCTTGTGTTACAACGACTTTTCAGTTTGTGCACTCATAACACAACGCACTAAACAGGCTGATATTTCTCGGCTTCCAGGGTTCCTATTACAATTTGATGGCCCTAAAACTGTCACAACTTCTTTTGAAATGATGTTGTCATAACCAGTAAGTTTTTCAGGAACCCCTCGCTCCAGAAGAATCTCCATTATTTTATCGTACTACCTAACTACAGAGTGTAGCATCCCCAACAGGTTGTTTCACCTACTCTCGAATCCTCGCTTCGAGCTTGTCTGTCTCACCAGTTACCTCCATGACGCACATATTCTCTCTAGCAGCATATGTCATGGAATAAACCACTGCAATCTCGTTTATCAAATAATCTGCATCGAAAATGTGCTTCAGGACTACGTCCAAGACATGTGTAATGCACAGTTGGTTGACTTGGAAGTGGGGGACCAAACAGCGATGTCATCAGTCCCATCGGATGAGGGAAGTAGGGGAAAGGAAGCCGGTCGTACCCTTGCAAAGGAATCATCCCGGCATTTGCCTGAAGCGATTTAGGGAAATCACGGAAAACCTAAATCAGAATCGCCGGTCCCATAAAACCTTCCCACAAATTTCAATTTCACAGGCAGATGATGACCAAGGCTTCTTTTTCTATATGACTGTAATTGTGTTGTGGTGTAGAAAGAGTTTTGGACACAAACAACGTGAGGGAGAACCACCCCTAGACTGAAATCTGAGGGGGCTGCTGCCCATACCAATTGATATTGCTGACTGCAAGCCATCAAGCATGTGGGGCGCAGGAGTGATTGCTTGAGTATTGAGAGTGCCTTGGCGCATCCTGTGGTCTATTCCCATCAGACATTTTTGTGCAATATTCGGTGTAGTGATTCCGCGATGGCGAATGCATGTGGGATAAAACACATGGAGTCATCCAGGATCGTTGGTATGGGTCGATGTTCGATGGGGTCAACATATTCTGGTATAGGACGAATACCCGAAGACGTGAACAAATGTCCTCGGTATGTGACTTGAGATTCTCCAGGTTGTTTGATAACTCCTTGGCGTTCCTGCCTGCCACTAGTATATCGTCCAGGTAATTGACTACACCAGGAAATGGCCGGCCCCGGTTGCTCCAGGTATATCTGAAATACGTCGGGAGCACTATCGATTCGAATAGAAGGCGATTGTACTGGAATAGCCCATAAAGGGGTATTAATAACTGAAATACGTTTGGAATCCTCGTCCACAGGGAGATGTAAGTAGGCGTCTTTTATCTACATATGCATAATACTCCGTTGTGGCCGAGCGGTTCTAAGCACTTCAGTCTGGACCGCTACGGTCGCAGGTACGTATCCTGCCTCGGGCATGGATGTGTGATGTCCTTAGTATAGTTAGGGTAAAGTAGTTCTAAGTTCTAGGGGACTGATGACCTCAGATGTTAAGTCCCATAGTGTTCAGAGCCATTTGAGCCCTTTTTTTGCATCATACTCCACAAACCACATAATAATGAGTGGCGGAGGGTACTTTTTATTTGCTCCTAACTGAGACCTCCAGCCCTGTTCCACTCATGGGTAGCGCCTGGGGAGAATAATTGTCGGTAAGCTTTATTGACTAATTTGTAAAATTTTCTTCTCATGGTCGTTACGCGAAATGTATGTGGGCGAAATTAATGTGTTCCGACTCTTCCCGGAAAGTGCTCTCTGGAAATTTCAGCGGTAAATCTGTCCGTGATGCACCACGCCTCTCTTGTAACGTCTGCCAATGGAGTTTGATAAGCATCTCCGTAACGCTCTCGTGCAAACTAAACGATCCCGTGACGACATGTGTCGCTCTTCGTTGGAGCTTCTGCATCTCTTCCAATTCTCCCATCTCTTAGATATCTCAGATTCAAAAATCGGTCTAACAGGCGCGTTTTAAGCTACTTCCTTCGTGGATGAATTACATTTCCTTAAGATTCCTCCTGTGAATCTGAATCTTGCCTCTGCTTTTACCACTATTTGTTTTATATGGTCATTCCACTTAAGAGCGCTCTGAATAATTATTCCTACGTATTTAGCGGCAGATACGGTTTCCAGAGGTTTGTCATCAATAGTGTAAATATACAGCAGTGGATTTTGTCATTCCTATGCGCAATATGTTACATTTATTTACGTTCAGGGCCAAATGCCAGAGCCTGCAACATTCATCAATTCTCTGCAGATCATTCTGCAAATCATTACTATCTTCTGGCGTTGCTACTTTGTTATAGACAACCGCATCAGACCGGCCGTGGTGGTTGTGCTGTTCTAGGCGCTGCAGTCCGGAACCGCGGGACTGCTACGGTCGCAGCTTCGAATCCTGCCTCGGGCATGGGTGTGTGATGTCGTTAGGTTAGTTAGGTTTAAGTAGTTCTAAGTTCTAGGGGACTGATGAACTAAGATGTTAAGTCCCATAGTGCTCAGAGCCATTTGAACCAACCGCATCATCTGCGAACAGCCTTGCAGAGCATCCAACGCATTCTACTAGATCATTTATATATAATTTGAACAGTACCGGTTCTATCACTTTTCCTTGGGGTATACAGGAAATTCTTTTTCTTCCGTTAAGAGCGAGATGTTGTGATCCGTATGCAAGGAAGTCTTCAGCCCAATAGCAGATATGGTCCGATACTCGATAAGCTCGTATTTTTTTCACTTAACAGCAGAGCGGGACGGTGTCACATGCCTTCCATAAGTCAAGGAACACGGCATCAACCTGAGCGCCATTGTCTACGGTGCTATGGATGCCATGGAGTAACAGAGCGAGCTGAGTTTCGCAGGATCTCTGTTTGCGGAATTCATGTTGATTTTGACATAGGATTTTGTCCTTTCCCAAGAACGTCATAATTCTTGAGCGTAAAACATGATCCAGAATGCTACAACAGATTGACGTCAGCAATATAGGTCTATATTTGTGTGCATCTGTCCTACGGCCCCTCTTAAAAAGGGGAATGACCTGGGCTTTCTTGCAGCCCCTAGTTACCCTTAATTGCTCAAGCGACCTACGATAAATTACTGCTAGAAGGGTGGCAAGTTCTTCGAAAATGGTTCAGATGGCTCTGCGCACTATGGGACTTAACATCTGGGGTCATCAGCCCCCTAGAACTTAGAACTACTTAAACCTAACTAACCTAAGGACATCACACACATCCATGCCCGAGGCAGGATTCGAACCTGCGACCGTATCATCTGGTTCTGACACCTTTCCTTTTCTAAGCGATTTTGGAGTATATTTTGCATCAAATCGTCAACCTTAGGAATTGGATGCCTATCCTCAATGAATTACGCGTTAACACTTGACTTTAAATATCTGCAAACTTGTAGTGCACTATTTGGTTTTTCCACCAGAACTATGGGCGTTGCCCATGGCTGTTGGCTACCAGGGTGATGACGCCTGTGTCTTGAAGTGGGCATAATTCGTTCCGTGCTCTGTTTTTAAAGGTCAAACGTATCATTGCGGGCTTTGCAGAAGCACGGTTGATCTGTGGGAAGAAAGTCTATCTGCGTTGCAAAATCCCTAACTCCGGAGGTGAGACGCTCGAAAATAGATGCTAACTTGATTAGCAGCAGTGTCAAGTAAGAATTTGTAGTCACTGAGCGAAAAATTTGTGGTAAGTCCTATGGGACCAAACTGCTGAGGAAATCGGTCCCTAAGCTTACACACTACTTAATCTAAGTTAAACTAACTTACGCTGAAGACAACACATACACACACACACACCCATGCCCGAGGGATGACTCGAACCTCCGACTGGGGCAGCCGCTCGAACCGTGGCAAGGCGCCGCAAGACCATGCGGCTACCTCGCGTGGCAGCCACTGAGTGGATGGCGGGTTCTGCATGATTGATTTCGAGTCCGAGAAAGGAGAATAAGTCCATCCCCAGACGGCTGATGTGATGCGGTTTGTCTACTATCAGAACCCGGCTTTAAATGGTGCGTGAACGGTACGAGATTATGGCCCGAAACTATCCTTTGATGTGGATGATATCAATATTGTACCTCCGCTGTTTGAATGGTTGGAGAGTTATGCCTTATAAAGTAGAGTATGTGGCCCAACCAATGATGGTAGCCGAAAATCCTGCACCATTCTGAAAACTTTCGGGATGTCCGTTGACGTGGTGCATACGACCGAAGATGTGAGACAACATAGCATGAATAAAACTAGTGGTTGAGTAGGGAGTGTCTGATTCATGATCGACTTCCTCCCAATTGTTACAGTCCACTGACACTTTATGTGCTAATTGGTAGATAGCTCGGTGTCTCGTCTTACCGCACTCGTTACACTTCGTCCGCGTGAACGGGCATTGTTGCCGCTGACAGCGTATGAAATATTGACTACCAGAGGGTAGGTGCTTCGAGAAACGATGGGTGGGGTCAGGAGGCTGCCTCTGGGCTGAATCTTGTTTCTGAGTCCGTGGGTATTGCGGCTTCGCTACGAACACTTTCTGAGGGTCTTCAACTGTTATTGAAGGGAGTGGCCGTTCGAATGCTAGGATGACAGCGAGGCATGCTTTCAGAGGAGGATCCCTCGGTTTGAGTAGGTCGGTACGGAGACTGTCATCCAGTGCGTGGACAAGGGTCATGTTTCTGACCAAAGAGGCAGCGCATGACTCTTTGCAGTTGGGGCGAGTGCTTTTGAAACGGCAGTGTCTGGTGTCTGATTGGCTTGTTTATGGCAACTGAAAAATTTGTGCCTTGCGGCGCAACATGAACTTGTGCGTGGAAGTATTCTACAAGACTAGACTTCAACTGTTCATAGTGGAGAGAATGTGGTTCTGCGCGAGGGTTAAGCTGCTTGAGGAGTTGGAAAGTCTGTGGTTCGCCATATGCGAGGAAATGTGAGCGTCGTTGTCCGTTTCCTACTATTTCGTCGGCAATGAAATACTGCTCTAGCACGGCAATATACCGTAGTTTGCCCAAGGCTCCACTTTCTTGTGAAAATGCTGGAATGCCAGAGGTGCCGATCGGAGTCCGGAGACTGTGGACGAAAGAGCTGCCACTACGCTCAAGTAAGAATTCCACATTTCGTTGTAACTGTTGAAGGAAGAGTAGCAGAATTTGTGGTAAGTCCACCTGTTGGGACGACACGCATCACTAAACTTGTATCTCGTCGCCAAACTGATGTGTTGCCCACAGCGACACATGGAAAACAATGATCAAAGCTTACCAAAGTTTATTGACCAAAGAAAGAACACGTCTGTTTCGATATTAATAACAAAATCACAAGTACAGTATCTCACAGATATGAAGACTTGATGGTATGACTCTTTTCATCATGGCAGTGACAATAGCAACCGTTACGAAATTGTCTCGAATGAAAAACATCCCACAGTTGCACTAAATTACGTTTATTTTATACCTTGACCATGGTTTCTCCTATAATAATACAGCCTTCTTCAGAAGTCATACACACTAATAAATGAAAAATGTCTTAGCCCAGCGGCTGCGTCAAGACCAATAAAATAACTTCAGCAGACATAAGCCTGTTTCGAACAGAAGTAAAATTACATATGGCACCGTATGTCCTCCACCACTACCTCTTATGTCTGTTGAAGCTATTTTATTTGTCTTGGCACAGCCGCTGGGCTGAGACATTTTTCATTTATTCGTATGTATGACTTCCGAAGAAAGCTATATTGTTATAGCAGAAACCATGGTCAAGGTTTAAAATAAACGTAATTTAATGCAATTTTGGGCTGTTTTTCATTCGAGACACATACACTTGTATGGAAAGTGTTCTAAGCCTGATGAAGCTGTGCTGAATAATACCAGCCTAGGAACAGAATGGTCTATCCTCGATACAGGTCGATTGTACCAACAGAAACCAGAAAAATGTTGAATACAGAGGCGTCGGTCCTTACGATGGACTTCGAGAGCGTCCTAAGAAGATGGGGGGCGAGTAGCACACGCCAGGAGTCTAGGAGAGGATCTCGAAGTAGGAAAATCTGAATTATCTAGCTTTGACTCCGACCTTTGTAGCGGTTCTCGGCGAAATACTCGCAGCACTATTTTCTGGCCACGTGTGGGCGGACGCGAATAGGTCCCTTGCAAATGGCGACCTCTGCTAGCGCTGATACAACCGACTGGTGTCCGTTCGTTACTGCCACAGGGCGAGTCCGTGACGCTGAGGTGTGCAGGGGCCAATTAGGCAAAACGCGCAGCCTAGGTGCCCGAAGGGCTGCCGGTCGTTTTTGCGAAGATCGCCAGTATAGCACGTATCGGTCATATATCCGTTGTACATCGGTATGCATTCACGCATATGGCCAGGGATAATGCTTGTCATAATACTCCCTCATATCTCATCGACTTGTCTTTCACTGTTTCGTGATACTTGGGTAAGATGAGTTAAAATATTGGAGCTGCGGCATTGGACCAAATCTGAACCCATATTTACAAGCTCCTGACAAAAATTGCAACATTCTACATCTAATATTGATGTAAACTGACGAAGATCTCTGGCACACATTTCTACGCACCTTCCTAATTACTGTCGGTTTCAGTGAAACCGGTAATGATTTAGAGCTTACGCTTTGACTTCTTACGCAGGCATTTGTCTTTAGTTGTGTGATGCCGGCTCCGTAAGGAAAACAGAGTATTTGCCACTTAACATGTAGCGGGCATCGGTATCAGTCATCAATGAAAATATCTCCCAGACCTTGTTACGACCATCACACCCAGCATTCAGGATAATATTCTTGCGAATCAAGTTTTGCTTTCGCACTATCCTTCATCTCAGGTTGACGCGCCATGATCCTAGAGCGGGCGACTTAGTGGCGCACGGCTAACTCCGCAGTAGATCACCAGGCAATTCGAGTGGGAGACAGGCCGCTGTGGCCGAGCGGTTCTAGGCGCTTCAGTCCGGAACCGCGCTGCTGCTACGGTCGCAGGTTCGAATCCTGCCTCGGGCATGGATGTGTGTGATTTCCTTAGTTTGTTAGGTTTAAGTAGTTCTAAGTTCTAGGGGACTGATGACCCTAGAAGTAAAGTCCCATGGTGCTCAGAGCCCTTTTTTTATGCCCGAGTTATTGAAGCAATTATGCCGGCTAAAGAAGTTATGAACTATTGCAATATACCTAAAAGCAAATGGCAGAAACTGTACGGGGATATAAACGTTATCGAAAATCTTAACTTATTACTTGAATAGCAGCCACAATGACTGGGACGCCCAACTGCCGCATGTTGCAGCAGGGTCGAGGCCCACGAAAAGACAGGCGGCGGCGCCTATGTCACGAAGGTAGTCCTGAACTCACTCCCTCAGTTCAGCAGACAAAATGCGTTTCTAAACCTGTTAACTCGCAGCTGAGCGTGTAAGTACTAACTAGAATTGCATCTTCCACTGGAATTTGCTGTTACCAAGTCTTAATGATTAAAAGTACTACAGAAAAATTTGATTTAAGATCAATACTCACTATAAATGGTATAACGGCCTGTTTATAGCATCTAGTCTTTCTTGCTTAACAGTACTTATTACATGCTGGAAGTGGTGCCTTATGCAACTGATAATCATTTTAGCATGATTCTATTTTGACTACGAAGGCTTTCCCGGCTTAATGATTGATAATATTCTTCTTGGGTATGCAGCCGGATGATAACGTTTTCATGACACAATATTTCCGCGGTCCAACTGGTCGCCATCTTCAGGTGAGAGTGCTGGTGCACGATCTCGCCGGAACTGACTGGGAAGCGCAAGCGGCGGCCCCTATATAGGCCGCAGAAGACCCACAACGCGTGCGCGAGAAGGTGCCGTAACCGCCCTCTAGCGCAGTAGACATACCCCGCCACCAGTGATGGAAAGAGGCGAAATCGAGATATCGCCGTTGATTCTATTTTATTGTTCGACAGTACAACCGTAACAAATTATAAGCAGGCATATGGACTTCCCATAATTATAGGACTAATAACAGTAACATTCCATAATAGCAGATTCCAGTTGAAGTTTGTTTTCGTTTGTACTGACCTAGTTATGAGTTAACACGTGTAGAAACGTAGTTTGTCTGCTGATTTGAGTGATCGAACGAGCGCACGACTACCTTCTTGACGTACGCGCCGCGGCCTGTCTTTCTCGTCGACCTCGTAGCAGGGTATAACTCGGAAATCCATAGAAACGCGGGATTTTTATTTATGAAGTTGTTTTTGGGCAAGAAATGCACTCTTCTTTTGAATTATGCCAACCAACCCTGGGTATGCTAAAAGGTTAAAAAGTATCTGGCTTTAGAATGGCTAGAAGGCATGTACAACAATACAGCGAAAGTGTCCAAATATCATGTCGGGCTGTCTAACCTTTCGGTGACGAAATCAAAAATTAAGAGTGTTGATTTTTCTTTACCAAGGGCTTTATGAGGTAATAGAGAAGGCATCCCCATTTAACAACATGCTGCAGCTTCTGATCCAAAGCATAATGGTCCATGTAGGAAGAATTAGTCCATTTCGGAATGAACTGAGGGCATTGCCGCAAATTACCGGCAGCTATTTCTCAAGCAGGAAAAGAAGTGTTTGGAGGAAATAAAAGAAAGAATGGCTGAGCTAGGCAACTGAAACAAGACGTCCATGTGATCATTCTAACCCATGCCTACGCTTTTTGGAGGCGGTCCAGTCCCAATCCGGGACCAAATTACGAAGAGTAGAGGGTAGCAGCTCAGCTGCAGTCGTCGAGAGCAAAAGAAAGGGGAACGTGAAAACAAGAGGCACCTCATTGTAGTGTTTCTGGGCCTATTGGGCAGATTCAGACTGAAAGAAGCTCTCAAGGCATGTCCTTTGAGAGCCGGGATAATATTTACACAGCAGCCAGACATAGTAATGTCGGAACATCAACGGTGAATATCATGGATTTTAATGTATGGGCGGTAGAAAATGAAATTCGTCTGGAAGATATCTTTGAGAAATTTCAGTTCACTATACAAGTCAAGATAGGGTTGAATGACACTTAAGGGAAATATCGGCTATTAGTATCTGCCTTGATATGTTTACAGCGGCAGCTACGCCGTTCCAGAGAACTGGTGCCAAGGGTTTGACAAGGAATGCCCTGGTTGGACGCAGGTGGCAGAATCCTGTATACCGTATTTGGCACCGCCGTCACTGAAATTTTAGAAAAGATGAAGAGTGTGTTGCAACAGGTACAAGAAGACGTGGAATGGAACCAGGAGACCCTTCAATACCCGTCACGCAGCTCTCAAGTGTCGAAGATGACATAGTGAACAATAGCTGGCAACTACACACAATGGCGCCATCCTCGTGACCCACATATGGCAATCAGCAGACGCAGTACATCACTATGTAGACTCTTTTAAACCTGCGTCGGGTGGATATGGTCTATCAGACCTGCAACGAAATAAAAAAAGTTCGCCAGATAACAACAGATGACACTACTGAACCTTTCTCCTCCTACTTTCGTTTGGTATCTGGATGTAATGGTAAGCATGGCTGTTGGTGTTTCGGCGCCATTGTTACTATACTTATGAGTCTGTTGTTCTTCTAAGAGACCCAAACCATTCGTTAGTGCATGTGCATTAGAAGGGGAAATATTCTTCATCAAGTTGTAATAGTGATATAGGCTCTAAGTTTCTACAGTCATTATAATTATTAGGCATGTATCCTCTATGGCTCAACTGGGATTTCTGAAATGAGCCAAGATAACATGCGGTTTTGATGAGAAGGTGAGGACTGTGACAGTACTAGAACAGCTTTACTCGAGAAGTTAGAAAACTCGAAAGAATGTGAGAAAGATAAAAAATATGAGTTTTCAGACGATGATTCAGACAAAGACCAAACTTTCCATGTAACTAGCTATCACGATAGCAGTTCGGAGCAGTCTGACGACCAGGAAGAAATGAATAACCGAAACGAACAGGAAAACGAAGATGAAGCTTGTTACTATGTAAGGATGTTTGGTATAAAATGGAAGAAACATTCTCCTCCTCAGAATGTACGAACTAGAACTTGCAATATTGTGAAGAAATCTTCTTGTACTGTCGGTATTGCAAAACAAATAGAAACTGCCAGTGGATGTCTTAACTTGTTCTTTAGTCCAGCTATGATATCAGAAATAACTAAAAATCCTAGTTTTTGTATTGATAATGTAAAAGAAGGCTACGTTTATAAATATACACAGAGAAACGTCAGAAAAAGAAATAAGATTATTTGTAGGTATAATGTATTTGTTGGGATTGTATAAGTGAGGAAGGACAAACGTTGAAGAGTCTGGGCTAGAAATGGATAGGGAATAGAATGTTTTCCTTTTCTTATTTCACTCCATCGCTTCCGGTTCCTGATGAGAGTTACGTTACATCTAGGACAGAGAGAACAGAAGATGACCGATTAGCACTCATCAGAGACATATTAAAACTTTTGTAGAGAACTGCCAAAAGCATTATTGCTTAGGAGAATTTCCCACACTTACTGAAATACTTTTAGCCTCCAGAGGTAGATGCGGATTCAAAGTTTACATCTCATCTAAGACCGCAAAAAATGTGATAAAGGCGTTTTCATTAGCTGATGCCAAAACCTGTTACACACACAATCTGGAAATCTACGGTGGAAAACAAGCTATAGGGCCATTTCAGAACACCAGTTTCAGTCGTGACGGTGTCATTGAAGGAATGCGCGAAGACATTTTTGGTTCAGACAGGAATACAGCAGGGGACAATTGGTTCATATAACTTACTTTGATAAGAAAAGTGACTGAACATAGGCTAAGCGTGATTGGAACAGTCAGAAGAAACAAAAGATAACTTCCACTGGAATTCATGTGCTCAAAAAATGTGCATTCTAGCTTGTTTGGTTTCCAAGAGGGCTTAACTTGTGTTCTCTACGTTCCAGTGAAAAGAAAGGCTGTTACATTATTATCTTCTAGGCACATTGATGAGAACATTGATGAGAATAGTAGGGAGTAAAAGAAACCTGAAGTTATTATGTGTTACAATGAAGCTAAAGCCGAAGTAGACTGTGTCGCTGAATTATCAGCTCTCTATAATGTGGGCAGGCTTACCAGTGATGGCCTATGGCAGTATTATACTCATTCTTGAATACTGCCGACATTAATGCTTTCTTCATTTGTAAGAGTAATTTAAGCAGTGAAAGAAAAAATAGATGTAACTTCATAATTGAATAAATGTACTACTATTTCAGCTCACAACAGAATGAAGAAAAGGCGTGTTCTCAGCACATTTCAAGAGATACAAGAACTCTGTCATTGAGAATGCTTGGAAATGGAAAATAAGAACCAAGGACTGTTGAAATGGGATGAAAACGAGGGAGGTGTCATAAGTGTACAAAAGGTAGACAGACTCGTCATTTCTGTGTTTCATACTAAACATATCTTTGCCTTGTGCATTCTTTTATGTTGTGTGAAGACTGTAAACCATAAACAGTGGACAGTGTTAAATCTCTTGATTATTTGCGTCAATTATTTTGTTCATTTTTTTATTACCGTCTTTTTGTTTTAGAGTTAGTCAGTCATTTCGTATTTAGTAATATTTTGTTGCTAATTAGTGTTAAAATGTACACATCCATTCCATGTTTTATTTATCACGCTTACATCAAGCAAGTACTCCAATTATTAACTGAAATATTTATTTAAGTATCATTCTCACAATATTAACTGTATAAATATTTTCCAGAACCACAAAATAGGTTATTTTAAACTTGAATTAAATTGTATTCTCTCAGAGCCCACCCATCCATTTCTGTTAAATTTTGTCACTCGTCCGTTATAGGGTTAAGGACCGACCTTTTAAAGAGCATCGTGAGGCTTTTCCGCACTCCCGCTGAAAGTATCGCCGACATGCGCAGGGAAGCCACAGAACTGATAGCTCTCCTCCACGCTCTTTGTGGCCACTGGACCTTGATACTGTTGCATCCGGAGGTACGTAAAATTCGAGTCAAGTAGTAGGGAAGGACTCCTTACCACTGTACTACCATATTACCAGCGCAGCCAGTACGAAGAAGGGGACAAGTTGATGGTTCAGGGGTAGATAAAAAAATATGTTCAAATGTATGTGAAATCTTATGGGGCTTAACTGCTAAGGTCATCAGTCCCTAGGCTTACACACTACTTAACCTAAATTATCCTGAGGACAAACACACACAAACACACACACACACACACACACACACACACACACACACACACACACACACACACACACACATGCCCCAGGGAGGACTCGAATCTCCGCAGGTGTAGATAATAGTAAAATGCAAAAATTTGCGTTTGGCGTGTTTCACCAACGACATCTGACTAGTAGCATGGGGAATCATGCAGAAATTTGTGCGCTTAAGGGTACATGGTATGCTACTGGTATCGTCCGATAGGAAGCAACACGCCCTGTTCTTCTCTGCGTATTTTCCAGTGCTGCCGAATTGGGCGATCCATTCTGTGCCCCATAAAACGAATACACACTGACCCTGCGTTATACGAGTTCACTCTGTTTCACTCCTATAAACCTTCTTTCAAACGATAGGGTCACAGTGACTATTCTCAGTACCAAAACCGATAGATGTCATTTGTACTCGATACAAACAAGGACATTTCGGCAGTGCACACTTCAGGGGTAGAGATTATTGATAAGTGGTTTAGTATCCCCGCCATCGGGTAATGAAATTGATGCAGATGAATCAATATGGATATTGCAGTGGAGTAATGCACAATGTTCCCACAGAGCTCGTGCATAAGGCATTGCATGAACCGAGCCACTGATCCAGGTGTTTACCTGCCGACGGCAATAGGCCTCGCCTGGTAATTCTTATGCGGTAATCACCTACCTCGAAGCTTGCGCCGTTCTGTTTTCGTTGTCGTTTGTTGCTACGTCACTCGTCATAATCGCATTGTGTTTGCTTCGTTCTAGTCTCTACGCGGTGTTTGGATCCTCTGCTTCACATAGGTTGACTCGCACATCGAGTTCCGTTCCCTATTTCGGGATTCAGCTCCTTGGGCTTGTAGCTGAGTTGGCAGGTATACTAATATCTTGTACTGTCAGTGAGGGTATTGTGGCATTTTCATAACTGTGCACATACAAAAGTAGCGACGTAGGATGTTCTTACACGTGCGATCTTTTTTTTCATTGTGTTGATTTCTGGCCTCCATGGACCCGGTATTTTTGCAATGCTGGCAAGAGCAGTTGCGTCCCCAGGAGCAGCAACAAAAACTTCGGCTTTAGCGTTAGCAGGAACTGCTCCAACAGAATGAAGAATTGTTCCGTGTGCACACCGAAAGGTAGGCGCCCTCACAGAAGCCTTTTTCCCTGACGCTTCCGAAGCCGTTCTCTGGCTTCAACGATTCTTCTGAAAGGAGGGAAAATTACCTGCGCCAGTTCTTGCGTCACTGGCAGGTAAGGAATATCATCGATCCAGCCGATACGGCTGCCTTTTTTTTCTGCAGTGCGGGATTGTATGAAATCGTGCAGAATTTGAAGCTCTATACTGAGCCTTAGAAAGTTTACTTCGAGGATCCATGTCTGTTGCTCACGCAGTATTTTGATCTTCAAAGCCATTTGTAGACAGCACGGTTACAGTTTAACCAGCGCCACAAGTGCATTGGTAGTCGTATGCGGTGTGGATCGCTAACCTGCAAGGTCTCTTACGAATGTCTTGGTTCAAGTGTCCCCAATGTAGCACATCGTATATTGACTTGTTAATTATGGACGTAATAGTGTGATTAACATCCAACCAAATTTCAAGTAGGGCATTGGCGTTGCCAGACACGTTTTTAGCCGAAGTTGCCAAGGATGTGTAATCACATGAACTGACATCAGTGACAAAGGACGTAATGTCCAACGGTTGATAGGAGGCACTTTTAGACAGGGGTGGTAAGTAGCATGTGCGCACCAGTTCTGGTATAACACCAAATGACCTACCCATTGTTCTATTTTTATGTCATGGTGTGGTGTGCTAGGACTGATGGGCACTATTTTTAACCCATGACTTACTTATTTTCTGGGACACATCCGTTTTTCAACTTCATTTTTAGCTAATGATCTGCTTATTTTCTGGGGCACACAATTTTCAGCCCATGGGGTCCACAAATTTGGTGAAAAATGGGCTATGTTTTCGAATATGTGTTGCTGCTGCCAGAGAGGCGCCAGATATGAACAATTACTGTGTTTCTACTACCCCACTGGGTGACAGCTCTTAAAGCAAGCATTAGGGAGTACCCTAACCAGTCTGGCAATCAAAAAATATGGTACCCCTGCTATTACCACTGTAGAGTTACTACAGCTACACAGAATGCATAGCCGACCTCAGCTGTGTTAGATCTTTTATTTCCATCGTAGTCATTTCAGCCCCCTCACCCCATATGGGTAGGAGAAGGGCTGTCAGTGGTACAATATTCCACTCTTCGGCAAAGAGCTTCTCTTAAATATGACAAAGATGAGAAAAACTGCTACTAAAGCATAAACATTACACACAGTTTTAAACAATAAGTGGCATGAATTTTGTTTGTGTTTGTATAAAAAACATGACTGTCTTCTTTTTCAAATTAAAAATCAGAGGACTAACCAGGCAAAAAACGAAAATCTACAGGATGGTACCATAAACTTGTACCGCAAATAATTCGGAAGTGGAAAGTGCTATTAATGTGCGGTTTTCACATTATTACACTTAAAAAAAAAGTATGTTTCCACAACGATACACTCTGAGTTTACAGAATAGCCAAGTTTCTGCGTATTCGACTGCTTAGCCATGTGCATACTGCGGATGTACGATCTCTGCCTAACAACATTCCTGCACATGTGTTACTTCCCACGGTCGCAGGTTCGAATCCTGCCTCGGGCATGGATGTGTGTGATGTCGTTAGGTTAGTTAGGTTTAAGTAGTTCTAAGTTCTAGGGGACTGATGACCTCAGATGTTAAGTCCCATAGTGCTCAGAGCCATTTGAGAAAGAAAGGGCGTGGCGCGTACTGCACAACACGTAATGCTGCACGTCATAAGAGTGCCAGCAGCCGTCTTCGGCGGGGAGCGAGGAACTATTTCATATGAGTTTAATAATTCTTGATTGCGAGTTTAAATGCATTCTAATTCTCGATAGCTCACGATAGTAGGTACCTTTTCAATTAATAATTGATTTCTCGTGGGGTCTTGCATAGTGCTGAGCGTTTGCGGACTATGGTGCACAAGACTAGTGTGATATCACAAGTTCGTTGCACGGCCCATATATTTCGTTGGCCCCGATGCGACAGACACCGTATTGGTTTCGTCATGTTTTGCTGGTTTTGTATTCTAACTTGCAGTATGGTGAATGATGCACTGAACAATTGTCACAAACACGTCACCGTAGGCACAGTTACTTATAACTAAATGCTGGGTACTGTTATATAGCAGATAAAAGCGTTCATTAGATACGATGAATAATCATATCAGTAGTGTATAGTACGCGGATTGGAGTGTTGACGAAGGTGGGTTCGTGTATTGGCATGGATTAGTTTTTTTCACCTTATCGTTTGTAACACACTCCTGGACGTTCTTATGGTCCAGTGTTCTGCAATATTCGATGTTATTGTCATATAACAGAGCACGTCCTCAGAATGAGTGTGTCATGTAAAGCTGCCATTTATTTACGCAGACGACGTGAGAGGTAAATACTAGAGTGCTGCAACGCTCCATGTTTGACCGGTCACGGCCCGCCTGTTGAAGGGGCGACCGAGCCGCTTTTGTGCGGCCCCATACGACTCGGCTCGGTCACGTACTCGCCCCATGTCTGATGTCCGGATTCCGGACACGCTGATAACCGAACATGACCGGTGACCGCTGACGTCTCACCTCACCCCGCCCCAGCTCGCTGCACTGTACTGTACAAATCCAACGCCTCTACTTCTCTCTATCTCTATCTCTATCTCTCTATCTATCTCTCTATCTCTCTCTATATCTCTCTATCTCTCTCTATATCTCTCTATCTCTCTCTATATCTCTATATCTCTCTGTCTCTATATCTCTATATCTCTATATCTCTCTATCTCTCTATCTCTCTATATCTGTATCTCTCTATCTCTCTATATCTATATCTCTATATCTCTCTATATCTATATCTCTATATCTATATCTCTATATCTCTCTATATCTATATCTCTATCTCTATATCTATATCTCTCTATATCTCTCTATATCTCTCTATATCTCTCTATATCTCTCTATATCTCTCTATATCTCTCTATATCTCTCTATCTCTCTCTATCTCTCTCTATCTCTCTCTATCTCTCTCTCTATCTCGCTATCTCTCTATCTCTATCTCTCTATCTCTCTATCTCTCTATCTCTCTATCTCTCTCTCTCTCTCTCTATCTCTCTCTCTATCTTTCTTTTAATACAAAAGTAACGTTTCCAAGAATGGGTACGTTACACAGCTAAGTCCGGGTATTTTGTTGTAAATAAAACATTGATCAGAAGAGACCAATCTGTATTAATGTAATGAGGTGTAAGCGTCAAATAGTGCACCTGATTATGCGAATCAGTGCACATATCAACTGTCGCAGCACATGTTTTATTAATAACATCCGCAATAACAGAAGGCATTATACTGTTTCGTTTTGCACGAGATTGTTCTTTGACATGTCTGCTTATAGTAGAGGGATGTGGCATGACATCTGCCACGTCAACTTTTCCGTAATGCGCACCTAGATATATTAATTATTGGCCTAGTTCTCTGAAACATTCACCGCAAACAGCATTTAAAGGTCTCATATCTTTAGCACACATTGCAACACACTTTGCTGTAATACTATTTTTTATTACTGCCGGTATTCCTGAAGGAGCTGTATCTTTGTGAGGTTTCTTGTAACTGTGTTTCTTTAAAAGAGTGGTTCCCGATTGGGTACACAATAATGTGGAGCAGCTTATGCACGATACGTACCCAGTAGACGCACTGTTTTCGTCTACAACCAACAAAAATAGGCTCCGTACTTGGCTTTTTAGACCTTCCCGTCTCTTCAATGTGTACACATTGATTTCAATCTTACGTCTTACTGCACTGGTTTCCTCGCACTGCATGATTACAGAGAGAGAGAGAGAGAGAGAGAGAGAGAGAGAGAGAGAGAGAGAGAGAGAGAGAGAGAGACCACAAATGAGAAGCCCGTACTAGATGCAGTCTCACACGGGTAATGACACGTGTAATGTGTTTGAAGTTACGTGCTACGTATTCGGTCACTGCTTCTATGCTCGGTCACAAGAACTGATGCGGGCAGCCTATCCAGTTAGGGTGTGCTCGCCCCCATCTCGTATTTTGTGCTCGCTTGCTCGGTCATGGAAGACTCTACGAAATACAACGTGTAACAGTAATACTGCTAAGAGCGTCTGCAGGGTGTTTCACAATTCATGTTACACACTTAGAGGTTGTACAGAGGTCGTAGTAGATAAAGTTTTACATAGGAAACCTTGTCCAGGAACGTCATCCAGTGACGCTACAGAGAATCAGAGTTAACAGAGTTATAGCCGCCTGTACTGGTACATGTATGTATATACAAATTAATTCCGTGATGATGTTACAAACCTCCAAGGATGTATCAATTTCAGGTAAGGGTCCCCGTATTGGAAACGAACCAGTAGAAAGTTGTAAGCGAAAATAGTTCTGACACCTCTGACAGTGGACTAAATGTACCGATACTGTTGTTTCTAAGAGCATAGGGTAGGCAACTGTCAGGGGTGGTAGAATGAACCAAAATAAGAAGACACCTCTAATAAACATGGGCTCTATAATGCATACCTAACGAGGTATGAGCACTTGCTCAAGAGAAGAAATGTGTTGCATACTAGCGAAGGTAAACATGTGCTCATAATTCCTCAGATACGCATTTTAAAGCACATGTTTACTGGACTTTTTCCTTGTTTTGATCCATACTACCACCTCTGGAAGTTGCCTACCCTACAATTTTAACAACACTATCAGTACCTGTTTTCCGCTGTCAGAGGTATCAGAATGATTTTCGCTTGGAACTTTCGACTCCTTCGTTTCCGAAACAGGGACCCTTACCTCAAATTGATACATCGATCCGTCTCAATGACCCTACGAAGTTCGTAATATCATGACGGCATCACACAGTCTACAGGGTGGTCCACTGATCGTGACCGGACCAAATATCTCACGAAATAAGCTTCGAAGGAAAAAACTAGAAAGAACGAAACTTGTCTAGCTTGAAGAGGGAAACCAGATGGCGCTATGTTTGGCCTGCTAGATGGCGCTACCATAAATCAAACGGATACCAGCTGCGTTTTTTAAAAATAGGAACCCCGATTTTTATTACATATTCGTGTAGTACGTAAAGAAATATGAATGTTTTAGCTGGACAACTTTTTCGCTTTGTGACAGATGGCACTGTGATAGTCACAAACGTATAAGTACGTGGTATCACGTAACATTCCGCCAGTGCGGAAGGTATTTGGTTCGTGATACATTACCAGTGTTAAAATGGACCGTTTACCAATTGCGGAAAAGATCGATATCGTGTTGATGTATGGCTATTGTGATCAAAATGCCCAACGGGCGAGTGCTATGTATGCCGCTCGGTATCCTGGACGACATCATCCAAGTGTCCGGACCGTTCGCCGGATAGTTACGTTATTTAAGGAAACAGGAAGTGTTCAGCCACATGTGAAACGTCAACCACGATATGCAACAAATGATGATGCCCACGTAGGAGCTCCATAGACATTGCAGAGGCGTTTGTGAATATTCCCCAAAGTTTCTTTCTCTGCAGTGAGAAATTCAATGACGGCACGTTGGTTGTAACGTACATCACCTATAGACGCCATTTCGAAACTATCCTGTAGCAATGCTCTCTGTCGGAAGTGACGGAAACTTGGCGCGCTCACTCAGGAGACTTGAAATAATACATACGTAACGTTTCGCATTCGTAGAATTGTTTTCGACTGAGAAAAAAAATCGGTGGATTACTTCCTGGGCAACCTTCGTAGATCAGTGTTGCTATTTGAATTTACACATTTTCGCTTTGTCATTTGGAGATAGTGAGTGGAGAAGTGGACGCCAGAAAATAGAGTGCCAAGTGGAGAAATCGGAACAATGATGTTTATACCCAGAGTTCACATCTTTTAGTCTCATAATGGTCGCACCATATTATACAACCCGAGTGTTCTGTTACTTAGCTTACATGTAGTTAAATCGCTAGATTTGAAATGTAACAGTTAAACATTTTATTTTAATATACAATAAAGTTTAGAACAATTTCTTTCATTGTTATGTTTTGCTTCATTGTTGATTACGTCTGGCAGGTTTTCCTGCCATTGGTACGGAACAGCCTCATGATAAAAAGTTTGGATTATAGCAACCGAGCAATAGTTATTCCATCAAGGGGCTTATCTGTCATTGAAAATATTAATGCATTGCAGGAAAATGTTGGCGATGACGGTAAGAGCACTGTGGGCGACATTATCTTTCCTGCTGTTGAATCTGCAGAAACCGAAAGTGATGTTTATTCTGGCATGTCGGACAATGAAGCAGAAGGAAACCCTGAAAAACTCGTGGGAAGACTACTTCAGTGCCAAAGTGTGTTTTTAGTGCTGTCTATCTCTGGAAAAAACAATTGAAGTTCCTCAACCTCCGTGCATTGCTGATTATAGTAAAAGCATGGGAGGTGCAGATGCATGACCAGTATACAGCTACATATGATGTGAAGATAAGCTCAAAGAAATGGTGTTGCCTATTCTCTATAGGGCCTTCAGGGCACCAGTTGTAAATGTATGTCGCCTATGCGTCGCTGATTATAATACAAACATAAGTGGTGTAGATGCCGATAATTAGGACACAGCTACATGTGATATGAAGATAAGGTCAAAGAAGTGGCGTTGCCTTTTCTCTACAGGGCCTTCATGGCACCAGTTGTAAATGCGTGGCGCCTGTGCGTTGCTGATTATAATAAAAACATGGGAGGTGTAGATGCCAATGACTTATACACAGCTAAATGTCATATGAAGATAAGGTCAAAGAAGTGGCGATGCCTTTTCTCTACAGGGCCTTCAGTGAACCAGTTGTAAATGTACGACGTCTCTAAAGAATGCTCATTCAGCCTAATTTTCGTCTCCTGAACTCCAGAAGCGACCTTTGCTTCCAAATACTTCTTACCAGTAGCATTCCCAGGAAAATCACCGGACCTACATTCTAAGTTGACACTGCCATGAGACATGACGGCAAGGATCATTGGTTGGTCAGAAGTGAGCAGCCAGACTCAAGATGCAATCACCGTGGACGCAGAACACTGTTCAAACGTGCTAAATGTAATATTGTTCCACACTCTGTCGAAAGCCTTATTGTGTACAGTAAATAGCGTACTGAAAGAAACAGTTCACAAAATGTCGATAAAGTTCGTAAGTATTTACGATGGTTGGAACTTAAATAGTGGCAACTATTTACTCACAACCGATAGAAAAGAGTTACATGTTTGCATCTGTTACTGTCCTTCAAAGTAGTCACCAGCGTTGTGTAGAACCAGCGATGTGGAAGGCGTAGTATACAGTCAGCAGAGGCTGTTATGTTGATGGTGCGAATGGAGCGGTCTACTGCCTGTCGAATCACTGGAACAGCTAGAAAGCGAATGCCACAAGGACTTAAGTCCGGGGAATATGGTGGCTGGTACCGTACTTCCCGGTCCCATCGACCGAACAGAGCAGCCACAGCTGGTGCTGTATGCCTCTCTTTCGCGCTCATAGCGCTCCAAGTGCGTGTGAGCAGCGTCGTAATGCATTCATTTCTGCATTTCCGTCAGTTCATGCGGAAGCCATAGTGGTGCAATTTTTCGCATACCCTTGCGTTCCTTTAGGATGCGAAGCACCGTCGTATGCGCTAATCCGGTTTCGTGGGCGATCTCACGAATCGTATGGCATCGATTAATATCCACTAACGCGGCAACAGCATGACTTATTCTTCAGAGACGTTAGGACGACCTGCCAGATGCATGCCTGCCACAGTTTGCCGACGTTCGTTGAAGGCTTTTACCCAACGTACCATTGTTCTGTACGGCAATGCCGATTCCCTGCACGCCTCTTGATGACCTTGATGACACTGTCGTTCTGTCCGACCTGTGGCACATTCAATCTTGATCCAACTCCGTTGTTCCCGTTCGAAAACGTAGTGACACCGTTACGTTAGACCGCTCGCTCACAATTGCCTGTGTTTCCCTCGCCGGTGAAGTGGGACGGGCGAGTCCATTTGCTCGGAGGCAAGGTACGTATGTCAACAACGCGTGGTATCAGCGACAATAATAGATTCCATTGCATAGTATCTCCAGAGTAGTGTGAGCCACTATTCAAGTTCCGACCCACGTAGTTTAAGATATAGGAAGTTTGGCCGGCCGGAGTGGCCGAGCGGTTCTAGGCGCTACAGTCTGGAACCGCGCGACCGCTACGGTCGCAGGTTCGAATCCTGCCTCGGGTATGGATATGTGTGATGTCCCAAGGTTAGTTAGATTTAAGTAGTTCTAAGTCCTAGGAGGCTGATGACCTCAGAAGTTAAGTCCCATAGTGCACAGAGCAATTTTTGAAGTTCGATTTTACTGCTTAATATGAAAACTAAACAATTCTTTAGAAAGTAAATTAATTCGTTTTATGCTGAAACGCCCTCATCGCATTTCCTCATTATTTGACACCTTCATTTACCACTGGCAGGAAAATATGTCAATGAAAAATGTGATGTAAATAAAACTGAAATTCATTTTATTTTGCTGAAATGTTAAAATATGACACTTGAATGAGCATATTGAATATATATAAGTATGAAAAGATTTTGGAAGGAAAAATAATTCTGATATTAAATGGGGTAGAAGCAACAGCCCAATGATTTGTGCGCAGAGTGTAGGATAGTATATTCCAGAAACGGACGGCAGTAATAGAGAAAGAGTTCGCGAATGTTTTTCTTTTGTTGATGAGCACACTAGATAACTGAACCATGAGTTTCTATTATGAAGAGACCAATGATGCAATATTAATAAATTATACGAGATACTGAAGTGGATATACACTCAGGAGCTGATGAAGTAAACTTAGCGTACCGTATAGTCATGAAATTTGGCTGGCCGCAAGTAACCAACAGGACGTATGAACCACTGACGTGGATGTTGCAGATGTACTGCAAACAAGCATCGACCATTAGTTCTAACCCTCTAGTGTTATCACTAATCGTGCCTTGCTGGATTACATCGCAATAGTGGAGGTTCGATAGACAGAGTAATTGCAAAAGTTTAAGTTACGAAACTTTTTAAGGGCAGAGAGGCAAGCGGCAGTCTTCTTCCACGTGGCGACATAATTTTCCGCCTAGTTGAGATGCTTATCCAGAGTTATACTCAAGTTCTTAACTGTTTTTGATAAGGTATTGGAAAACTGTCGAGAAGAAGAGGAGGTAATTGCTCACGAAATTCGGAACTTGTTAATATCTGACGGGACACCAAAATCACTTGAGACTTTTTCAATTGGTTTTAGAGTCAGATTTTGCACAAATCTTACCATTGAAGATAGATCGTCGTTCGTCTGGGAATCGCAATATCGTTATTTTTAATGCTGATACTATGGTATAGCCGGATACTCTTAGGCGCAGAAATGATATTTCCATGATAGAATCAACGAGATATTATTGACGTACAAGGAAAACAATAGTGAGCTCAAAACTAACCCCTGTGGCATTCCTGAGAAAACATGCTTCCAGGGTGGCTTTTAATTCCCCACAGACAACACTTGATTTCTGTTTGTCAAGTAGCTTTGAAACCACTTTAGTGTACTATCTGAGAATTTTCTCTGCCTCATTTTTATGAGCAGTAGGCTATGTCAAAGCTGACGTGATCAGTCGCTTTTATGAAGTTGAGTTGTGTAACTATTGTGGCCTCGCGGTTGTCTATGGCACATTTCAGGTCACCAGTTACGTTGAATGATGCAGTTTTTGTACTATGGTATTTACAACAACCGGACTTACAGTTGTCATATAAGTTAAATTTGGGTAAGTATTCGATAATTTGGTCGTGAAACACATATGTCAGGGCTTTGGATACGGCTTTGGATGCAATTTCTGATTGGTCAGTAGTCACAAGCTAACTGAGTTTTTTTTATTTTAGGGATTTATTACACTATGCTTATTTTCTATGAAGAGGGATGGGCTCCATTCATGAGAGAAGAAGTGAATATGTCTGTTAAGACAGATACTAAGCTATTTGGAACATTATTGGTCGTGCCTATGCTGATACCGTCGTTGCTAATCGTTTCAGAAGAGATTCCCATCATGCTCTCCTTGTTGTGTGTTGTTGCAAAGTGTTATAGGTGAAATGCATTGTGGTTTGTTATGAAGTCTTAGGATTCTTCCAGGCTATTGTTCTTTGCACCATGGGACTTAAATGGTCCTGAGAAAAACTCTTTTTATTTGAAAAGGTGTTTTTGATGGATCTGAAAAACAATCAGTGGCATTCAGACATATGATAAGAATAGGCAACTTGTATTATAGCAGTCTTCAGAACTTATTCAATCAGATAGCGTTTCTGCCCACCAGTAATCAGAGTAGACTAACATCATTCAGCAGTTACTCCCAGGATTTCAACTCTAGCGAGGCAAATCAGTGTTTCACACTTCACGTGACATTACCGTTTAGAAAATTAATGTAGCTGTTTCACTACTAGAATGTCTTCAAAATTATTTGCCCGCTAACACCACTTTGACATCACGAATTAAATCCAACATCACCATACCTTTATGTTGCTTATTTAAATAAAAATTGAATCTTCATCACCACCACGTCGCTGCTTGTCGATGGTGCGATATACAGCGAGTTTAAGAATGATGTTTAAAAAAAATTATGGACAGGTTCCTTACACCAAAACAAGAAACACATCTAGTAAACATGAGCACTAGAAAGCGTACCTTAAGAGCTATGAGCACTTGTTCATCAACGATGCTCTGAAACACATCTCGTGCACTGCAAGCTCCTTGCTTTTAGTTTTTTCGGAGGAGGTATTATGGATAACAACAGGAAAGAAGTCCACTAAATATGGGCTCTAAAGTGCACAACTTAAGAGTTATGAGAACTTGATGAGTAGAAGAGATTTTTTTTACATAGCTCTTAAGATATGCATTTCACAGCCCATGTTCACTTGATATTTTTTTCGTGTTTTAGTGTAAGGAATCTGTCTTCAAATTTTTAAAACGTCGTTCTGAAACAGAAACATTTGTTTACAGAGTAGAAACGAAAATAATTTCTTCACCCTCCAGATATTTGGCTGCTGGTACCAGGTTTATGAAATGTGGTTTTATGTATACAAGCTGCCTCTGAATCTTTGTCTCCCCACAGATTTTATGGAAACCAGTATTGTATCATTGCTTGGAATTCAAAGCAAGCAAAGTCTTTGTAAACATTTGTGTATTTAGAATGATCGATATCTACTAACAGCTTCGTTATAAACTGATAACTATTAGGTATAAGCACAAATCACTCTAACATTTGTTACCGTTGTGGCAGTGCGGTTCTAGGCGCTACAGTCTGGAACTTCGCGACCGCTACGGTCGCAGGTTCAAATCCTGCCTCGGGCTCAGTAAATCTCATATTCTGCTCGCCTAAGCTGCAGATCTCACTATATACTGCATTCAGTAGTGTGGGAAGTTGCAGGCGCCATTATTTGCTGATACCTGCAATAGATCAGCTGCCGATTGTGGTCACATTCCTTCTCTACATCCGTGGGCGAAGTGTATCACCAGCATCTCCATCACAGTTTTGAGATGTTAACTTCTCTTCAGAACTCTCAGGCGAAGTGTTCTCTCCAGAATCCGAAGACAAAGTGCTCTCTTCAAAATCCACAACCAAACAGTTCCCTCCAGAGTTTGCAGACCAAGTGAACTGTGCTGAAACAGTCCTCTCTCTCCTGTGGACCAGTCCACACAGTTCCTTTGCACGAATGAAAAAGGCTCTGAAAAATGCTGACCACTCATATTGTTGTTAACAAAATAACCAACTTCTCACCTAGCGGAAGTTTTACAACGTTGGACGGCTGTTGTGGCCGAGCGGTTCTAGGAGCTTCAATCCGGAACCCCGCTGCTGCTACTGTCGCAGGTTCGAATCCTGCCTCGGGCATGGCTGTGTGTGATATCCTTACGTTAGTTAGGTTTAATTAGTTCTAAGTCTAGGGGACTGATGACCTTAGATATTAAGTCCCATAGTGCTTAGAGCCATTTGAACCATTTTTTTAGAACGTTATCCAGTCATCTAGCTCCCACATACACAGTTCTTAAGCAGTTCTTTGTTGCACTCCTACACTTCAGTTAAGTTTTGGTTATCAGGCAATATGGTAGTTTCTATGTAAAAATTTCTTGGTAACTAGCGTCCTGACAGCCACTTCTTTGCTATTTTTTAAGATTAACAAATGAGCCCTCTTACAGCTTTTTTAGACGAGAGGGCTCTCACCTCGCACAAAGCGGCGCCGAAAAGTCGACCTATAGCTGTAAAAAGATAAAGAAGAATTCCTGAACACATTGCTGCTGTGTCCCTTCTCATAGAATGTGGAGATTCGTGTCTGTGGCTTACTTCGACCTCCACAGCGTTCGAAGAACGTCGGAGACAAAGAAAGTTATTTTGAAATGATTATTGAAGGGATGAAAACCAGAAACCAAGGTTCTCTTCTAGCAGAGATGTTCATCACAGCACTTTAAACGACTTCTCTGCATGGAAGCCGGGACCCTATATAGCACAGGACACATTTTGCGAAAAAATGCCAGAGTGCGGCTCCTAGACGTCCACGCTAAACAGTGTGGTACTGTATTTTCTATGAGTATACACTTTGCCTCATCAACTTCGCTTTCTCCTCTGAAAAGCGAGCCGAAACTCGCAAGGGGCCTCACCAGCTAGCAAGTCACTGCCCTGGCCCTCTGTATCAGTCCTTGTTCATCATGGGCCCAAGTATCACACAAAAAACTGCGACCAGAAAAGGGAAGGCATTGTTATAAAAGTAGACGGATTAATCCTGGCACTCACTGACATTACATATTACAAGCGTTAAATATTTGTTAACTGTTGGGGTAGGCCTTACATTGTGATGAATTTAAATCATTTATGAATGAAACATGAGACATGCCAGTCCAGCAATAGAATGACGTGAATGAACCCACATCAAGGAATTCGAAGGAGTTTTCGTGTGATTTTCTTAAGATAAATGTTTAACAGTGTTGTAGCTCACTTAAATATATCACAATAATACGATTAAAGTACCCTCCTAACATTTTCCATTATCCACCGATAGCTAAGTGGTAACACTTGGCGATCAACAACTGTAACAGTCTACTTTTCTGCGTTAGGATTAGTGTATAGCACAGCAGAATATTACGAGTGATATTCGGAAAGTAAGGTCCGATTGTTCGCGAAATGGAAATCACAATGAAAATCCAATGAATCTTTGCACAGATGTGGTGGACAGTTTCTCTAGTATGCCCATCGATCACATCACGTCTTTATTTTCAGTTCTGAGCGCTCAGTGAGCGTGTAAAGACGCCTGGAAATGTCCCCCGCCAAGTATGAGTGCCTGTGAGAGATTTCTCCTAATTTCATGCAGCCCACTCAACGTAACTGTCATGAATTTTCTTGTTCATTACAATACTAGGCAGCACACTGCAGGGGCAATGAGGATGCTGCTGCAGCGTTTTCTATGGAAACTGTTCGGTCAACCACCACACAACTCGGACTTGCCTTCCTCTTATGTTCACCTGCGCTCACATGAACCATTGGCTATGCATACAACAATTTGGCACAGACACCAAGCTGCAGATCAGCATATAGAGTAGATAGGAACCATAAGGGGCAGCCATCAATGACGAGGATATTAGAAAGTTGGTTCAGCGCTATGGCAACTGTCTCAGTCGGAGCGGCGACTATGCAGAAAAGTAGCTGAAAAATGTAGCGGACTGTAGCGAATAAAACAATTTCATTTTCACTGTAGTTTAGATTTCACGTTAGATCGGACCCTACTTTCCGACCAGCCCTCATATGTTCCTGTGTTGCTAAACAGTAAATATACCAGCAAGCTCGATACCGAAATCAATGCAACAATTCGTAAGACCACAGGTTGTCGAAAATCTCCTTGGTTCCCAGCTAAAAGCCATCTCTTCAACCTAAAGTCCGAAGGAACATTCTAAAAAGCTTGGCATTCAAGAACTTCTCATTCGTAAGGACATCCCAAGTGCTACGTCTTACAGAATAAAATCCAAACAACCAGTTAAAAAACTTCTAAGGAACTTCTTGATGAAGTGTTTGATGCATGACATAAACAGGAACAGATATGCAAGCAGCTTGCACCAACAAGAGTTCATACTGATCTAAACACCTGCACTAGCCCATCAAGCTTCGAGCGTTTCAGGTGTACGTAGAAAACAGATAAAGGGCCCTTATAAACCACTGTCTACGCAAGGACTTCCTTTTGAAGTTTCTGACCCATCTTGAGTGGCAGCTGACACCCAATACGATATTACACATCGGGCTGTAGTGTACCAAGACAACATATCCAGCCAATACAAAAGGCTTCCTGACACTGACTCTGAAGAATTTGACCAGACTGAGAAATTAAATTTAATATCCCAAACTGTTGTACCATGTTGCTGTTTTTGTTGTTGTGGTCTTCAGTCCGAAGACTGGTTTGATGCACCTCTCCATGCTACTCTATCCCGTGCAAGTCTCTTCATCTCCGAATAACTACTGCAACCTACATCCCTCTGAATCTGCTTACCTTATTTCTCTCTTAGTCTCTCTCTCTGATATTTTTACCTCTCACGTCCCGCCCCCCCCCCCCCCCACCCAGTATCAATTGGTGATCCCTTGATGACTCAGAATGTGCCCTACCAAACATTCCCTTCGTCTAGTCAGGTTATTACACAAATTTCTTCTCTTCACAATTCTATTCAGTGCCTTCTCATTAGTTACGAGATCTACCCATACAATCTTCAGCATTCTTCTGTGGCACCACATTTCAAAAGCTTATATTCTTTTCTTGTGTAAACTGTTTATCATCCATGTTTCACTTCCATACATGGCTACACTCCATACAAATACTTTCAGAAACGACTTCCTGACATTGAAATCAATATTCGATGTCAACAAATTTCTCTTCTTCAGAAACGCTTTTCTTACCACTTCCAGTCTATATTTTATATCCTCTCTACTTCTACCATAATCAGTTGTACTGCTGCGCAAATAACAAAAGTCATCTACTACTTTAAGCGTGTCATTTTTTAATCTTATTCCCTCAACATGACATGATTTAATTTGACTACATTTCATTATCCTCTTTTACTTTTGTTGTTCATCTTATATCCTCCATTCAAAACACTGTCCATTCCGTTCAACTGCTCTTCCGAAACCTTTGCTGTCTCGGACAGAATTACAATGTCATCGACAAACGTAAAACTTCTTACTTCTCCTCTCTGGACTTCAATTCCTACTCCAAATTTTGCTTTAGTTTCCTTTACAGGAAGTCGTTTCTGAAAGTATTTGTATGGAGTGTAGCCATGTATGGAAGTGAAACATGGACGATAACTAGTTTGGACAAGAAGAGAATAGAAGCTTTCGAAATGTGGTGCTACAGAAGAATAATGAAGATAAGGTGGATAGATCACGTAACTAATGAGGAGGTATTGAATAGGATTGGGGAGAAGAGAAGTTTGTGGCACAACTTGACTAGAAGTAGGGATCGGTTGGTAGGACATGTTTTGAGGCATCAAGGGATCACAAATTTAGCATTGGAGGGCAGCGTGGAGGGTAAAAATCGTAGAGGGAGACCGAGAGATGAGTACACTAAGCAGATTCAGAAGGATGTAGATTGCAGTAGGTACTGGGGGATGAAGCAGCTTGCACAGGATAGAGTAGCATGGAGAGCTGCATCAAACCAGTCTCAGGACTGAAGACAACAACAACAACAACAACAACAACTGCTTTTTCAATGCACAGATTAAATAACATCAGGGATAGGCTACAGCCCTGTCTCAGTCCCTTCTCAAGCCTTGCTTACCTTTCATGCCCCTCAACTCGTTTAACTGCCGTCTGTTTTCTGTACAAGTTGTAAAAAGGCTATAAAGGGAGACTATAAACAAAGATTTTCCTTCCTTACCCTATCTTCTGTGAAAAGTAGTAGGCCCAGTATTGCCTCACGTGTTCCTTAATTTCTCTAGAATCCAAACTGATCTCCCCCGAGGTCAGCTTTTACCAGTTTTTCCATTTTTCAGTAAGGAACTCGAGTTAGTATTACGCAACCTTGCATTACTAAACTGATAGTTCGGTAATTTTCACAGCTGTTAGCAGCTGCTTTCTTTGGAATTGTATTTACTATATTCTTCTTGAAGTCTGTGGCATTGCGCCTGTCTCATACATCTTGCTCACCAGATCGAAGATTTTTATCGTGGCTGGTTCTTCCAAGGCTATCAATAGTTCTAACGGAATGTTGGATACTCCCAGGGCCTTATTTCTACTTAGGTCTTTTAGTGCTCTGTCAGATTCGTCACGTTGTATCATATATCCTGTCTCATCTTCATTACGTTCTCTTCTGTTTCCATAATATTACCATCAAGTGTATCATCCTTCCATAGGCCCTCTACATACTCCTTCCACCTTTCTGTTTCCCTTTCTTTGTTTGGGACTGGTTTTCCACGTGAGCTCTTGATATTCAAACAGGTGCTTTCTCTTTGCACCACAGATCTCTCTAGATTTTCTACAGGCGGCATCTATATTTCCCCTAGTGATATACGCCTGTAAATTCTTGTATTTATCCTGTAGCCATTCTTGCTCAATCATTCTGCACTTCCTATCAATCTCTCACTCTCTCTCTCTCTCTCTCTCTCTCTCTCTCTCTCTCTCTCTCTCTCTCTCTCCCCTCTCTCTCCCACTCCTTTTTTTTTTTTTTTTTTTTACTTTTGTATTCCCTTTCGCGTGCTTCCCTTGGTGCACTTTTATATTTTATCCTTTCATCAGTTAAATTCAGTACCTCTTGTGTTACCCAAAGATTTCTACTAGCCCTAGTCCTTTTGCCTACTTAATCCTCTGCTGCCGTCACTATTTCATCTCTCACAGCTACCCATTCTTCTTCTACTGTATTCCTTTCCCCTGTTCTTGTCAATTTTTCCCTTATACCCCCTCTCAAACCCTCTACATCCTGCGGTTATTTCAATTTTTCCAGGGCCCATCTCCTTAAAAACTTCTTTCGTGATTCTTAAACCAAGCCTCAGTTATGATTAAATTATGTTCTGTGCAAAATTCTACCAGGCGATATCCTCTTTCATTCCCTTCTCCTAGCCCATATTCACCTAATACTTTTACTTCTCTTCCTTTTCCTGCTATCGAATTTCATTCCCCCAAGAGTAGTAAATTTTCGTATCCCTTAACTTCCTGAATAATTTATTTTATCTCATTTTACATTTCTTCAGTCTCTTCATTATCTACGGAACTATATGGCACATAGACTTGTATTGCTGTGGTGAGTGTGGGCTTCATGTCTATCTTGGCTACACTAACCTGCGCGGTTACGGACTGAAGCGCCTAGAACCGCTCGGCCACTCTGCCCGCCCCCCTCCCCTTAATGCCCTGAGCAGCAGAGTGACAATCCGTGCCCTTCTAGTGATGAACAGCGCTACTTCTGCGAATATACCTCACCTTAACAACGTCAACTTTACAATACAAAGTAAAAACGCGCCACAGCAATGTTAATAAATAAACAGCACTACGTTTCTTATTTAACGATACGCTTATTCCTTTCATTCATTTGCACTGGATTTCTGAATCGCAACACAAAAATGTACTAAACAAAGAGATCTCCGACACTAGCTACATTTTAGAAACCCCGCACTTTCATACAGTGAACAAAGCACGTTACCAATGTAAAAGCAATATTTTGCTAGGTGTTGAAAGGGATTTGGCTCGTCAGTGGTGTAACCGCTTTGATACCAAGTGCAGTGTAAGACTGGCCGAAATTCTGGCGCAAATAACTGCTCGTAAAGAAGGGGCAGCTTTTGAAGTTCATATCGACGCCCGGAAATCGTGTCGGATTGGTAAACCTACAGATAAAACCCTAGTATTTGCGAAAGCCAAATGCATTCAGCGGTTGAAAGTACCTTTTTTCCATCTGTTGGTATCGTCAACACAGAAAATGCATTATCTTCTGCTCCGTTCTCTTCATGCACTGACGAGCTGTTGTGGGCGGAAAATAAATTCAAGATTAAAACTGTTCTGCTCTGATCTTGAACAGTTTTTAAAAAACACATTTTGTCGCCACATCTATAAATTTTCCTTGTTGGCTTTTGCAGAAGCTCAGGGACTTCTACAACACTGTCCTCATGAAACAAACTTATATTGACTCGCAGCCCAAACGTCCCAGTCCGCTCTTTTAAAAATGCAGACAGAGATGACGGCGATTGTCCGTTTACTGATACAATTGGCGTTATAGTGTGCCTCGTGTTACTGATGGACTACACGACTGTGTTGATTTCTTTCGTTCCCTTTTTTTTTGCAAGAGATAGACCGGACGTGATTTTTTAATTGAAACCGCTCTGATCGATATTGTACACCCTCTGTCTACCGACCGTTTCCTTTACAGCTCTGGGGCTAGCTACAGACTCTTCACATGCAGTATGTGTGGCTGTCTCATTACTCAGCTGTTTAATTGTAGTAACATGTGTATTTCTTGTGACTCATTACCATTTAGTCTTGAAAGCCCACGCCCACCTAGTAGATAGATTTAAATGCGTTTGGTCCCACCTCTACTGCGGCTTGAACGCCCAACTGCAATATTTTAACGTCATGGATCGTCATAATTTTCCTAAATGCGTTACTAAATTGATTAAGTTGATGTAGACAGATTATGTTGACTTTCAAAAGCTTTTGTTGGTGCGTACCCTGGTTTTCAAGGTTCAAATGGCTCTGAGCATTATGGGACTTAACCTCTGAGGTCATCAGTCCCCTAGAACTTAGAACTACTTAAACCTAACTAACCTAACGACATCACACACATCCATGCCCGAGGCAGGATTCGAACCTGCGACCGTAGCGGTCACGCGGTTCCAATCTGTAGCGCCTAGAACCGCTCGGCCAACACGGCCGGTGTTTTCAAGGTATCCACTTGCGATGTACATATATCCTTCATGTTGTAATAACTTAAAATTTTTCTTGGTGGTCCTGACACTCAGATTCCGACTTTTTCCAGGTTTCCAAAACGTGACGGGTCGTTTCATATACTATACCGTTACGGTCAGAGGCAAAGTGTATCCGTCGAAATTACATCTTCAGAGCAGGCTTCAGCATCAGTCATTTCCCCGGTTGCACATCCCTCTCACGTTGTACTAATGACAATGTTCGACCCATGTAACTGTAGTGAAATGGCAGCCTCATTATCGTCATCGACATACTCTAGTAAACAAGCAGCAAACGGCAGTCCACTATATTGCTCTATATCTAGCACATCTTTCTTCATGAGTTTGGTATTATTTCTGAAATGAAATTGAATGGTATAAAGAGTAGCATAAAATGAGCCCCATAAAAGATAGTCAAATAGCTACACACAGCGTGTAACACAATTCACATTACACCCTTCTAGAGGTTGTAGACTGGACTTGATCTATCAAGTTTTACATATGCACCCATTTTCGTAAACATCATCCAACGACGCTACAGAACGTCAAAGTTATAGGCGCCTGAAAATGCATGTGTATAAATGTTGATTCCGTGATGATGTTGCAAACTTGCAAGGATGATGGAGAAGGATAAATGTGTTAATTTGAGGTAAGGATCCCTGTACCGTAAACGAATGCGTCGCAAGTTATAGGCGAAAACCTTTCTGATACCTATGACTGTGGAATAGATGTACTGGTACTGTTGTTGCTAATATTTTAGAAGAGGCAAATTTCAGAGGTGGTAGTATGGACTGAAACAAGGAAAACATGTCCGGTAAACATGAGCTCTAAAGTGCGTACCTGAGGAACGGTGAGCATTTGTTCATCCTCGCTACTGTGAAACGTTACTGTAGCGAAGATACACATGAAGCCCATACTCACCACAGCAATACAAGTCTATGTGCCATGTAGTTCCATAGATAATGAAGAGACTAAAGAAATGTAAAATGAGATAAAATAAATTATTCAGGAAGTTAAGGGATACGAAAATTTACTACTCTTGGGGGAATGAAATTCGATAGCAGGAAAAGGAAGAGAAGTAAAAGTATTAGGTGAATATGGGCTTGGAGAAAGGAATGAAAGAGGATGTCGCCTGGTAGAATTTTGCACAAACATAATTTAATCATAACTGAGACTTGGTTTAAGAATCACGAAAGAAGTTTTAAGGAGATGGGACCTGGAAAAATTGAAATAACCGCAGGATGTAGAGGGTTTGGGAGGGAGTATAAGGGAAAATTGACAAGAACAGGGGAAAGGAATACAGTAGAAGAAGAATGGGTAGCTGTGAGAGATGAAATAATGACGGCAGCAGAGGATTAAGTAGGCAAAAGGACTAGGGCTAGTAGAAATCTTTGGGTAACACAAGAGGTACTGAATTTAACTGATGACAGGATAAAATATAAAAGTGCACTAAGGGAAGCACGCGAAAGGGAATACAAAAGTCAAAAAAAAAAGGAGTGGGAGAGAGAGGGGGGAGGGAGGGAGAGAGAGGGGGGGAGAGTGAGAGAGAGAGAGGGGGAGAGGGGGAGAGGGAGAGAGAGAGAGGGGGGGAGAGGGAGGGAGAGAGAGAGGGGGGGAGAGAGGGGAGAGAGAGAGAGAGAGGGGGGGGGGGGAGAGGGAGAGAGAGAGAGAGGGGGGAGAGGGAGAGGGGGAGATTGATAGGAAGTGCAGAATGATTGAGCAAGAATGGCTACAGGATAAATACAAGAATTTACAGGCGTATGTCACTAGGGGAAATATAGATGCCGCCTGTAGAAAATCTAAAGAGATCTTTAGTGCAAAGAGAAAGCACCTGTTTGAATATCGAGAGCTCACGTGGAAAACCAGTCCCAAACAAAGAAAGGGAAACAGAAAGGTGGAAGGATTATGTAGAGGGCCTATAGAAGGATGATACACTTGATGGTAATATTATGGAAACAGAAGAGAACGTAATGAAGATGAGACAGGATATATGATACAACGTGACGAATCTGACAGAGCACTAAAAGACCTAAGTAGAAATAAGGCCCTGGGAGTATCCAACATTCCGTTAGAACTATTGATAGCCTTGGAAGAACCAGCCACGACAAAAATCTTCGATCTGGTGAGCAAGATGTATGAGACAGGCGAAATACCACAGACTTCAAGAAGAATATAGTAAATACAATTCCAAAGAAAGCAGCTGCTAACAGCTGTGAAAATTACCGAACTATCAGTTTAGTAATTCAAGGTTGCGTAATACTAACTCGAGTTCTTTACTGAAAAATGGAAAAACTGGTAAAAGCTGACCTCGGGGAAGATCAGTTTGGATTCTAGAGAAATTAAGGAACACGTGAGGCAATACTGGGCCTACTACCTTTCACATAAGATAGGGTAAGGAAGGAAAATCTTCGTTTATAGCCTTTGTAGACTAACAGAGAGGTTTTGACAATGTTGACTGGAACACTGTCATTCATTTTCAGGTTCGAATCCTGCCTCGGGCATGGATGTGTGTGATGACCTTAGGTTAGTTAGGTTTAAGTAGTTCTAAGTTCTAGGGGACTGATGACCTCAGAAGTTGATTCCCATAGTGCTCAGAGCCATTTGAACCATTAAGGGGGATTGGACGTGAAACGGGCCGAATTGGAGCAGGAGAGGCACCACAGGACATTTTAATTTGCACTGTCTATACTTCTACAAATAAATTCATAAAACTTTGTCAGCATGACCAGGAAGGATTCTGGATTCACACTCAAAGCAGTGGAAGTCCAAAAACGAAAAAAAAAATATTTTTTAAATGTGAAATTTCACTTACTGGTTGGTTGGTTGTTTGGGGAAGGAGACCAGACAGCGTGGTCATCGGTCTCATCGGATTAGGGAATGATGGGGAAGGAAGTCGGCCGTACCCTTTCAAAGGAACCATCCTGGCATTTGCCTGGAGTGATTTAGGTAAATCACGGAAAACCTAAATCAGGATGGCCGGATGCGGGATTGAACCGTCGTCCTCCCGAATGCGAGTCCAGTGTCTAACCACTGCGCCACTTCGCTCGGTCACTTACTGTTGGCTGCATTTGTTGCTGTAGGTATACTTTTCTTCATAAATAAGAGAGATTCTTCGATGAATTTTGCGCACCTTACCAACCATACTTACAGGTGTATGAATCTCTAGAATTTGTTTAATCTATGGAAAAATGAATGGATTGTTACGTTTTAAACTTCGTGTTCAGAGAAAACACGAATTTTTTAGTTAATTATCTCCGTTTTTACCACTGTTTTTAACAGATTTGGGTAATTCTAGAGTTTCATACACCTGTAAGTATGGTTTGTATGCTGTGCAAAATTCATCGAAGAATCTCTCTTACGTATGAAGAAAAGTGTACCTACAGCAACAAATGTAGCCAATACCAAGTGAAAAAATGATGAAATTTCACATTTAAAATATATTATTCTTTCGTGTTTTTGAACTTGCACTGCTTTGAGTGTGAATCCAAAATCCTTCCTGGCCATGCTGACAAAGTTTTATGAATTTATTTGTGAAAGCATAGACAGTGCAAATTAAAATGTCCTGTGGTGCCTCTCCTGCTCCAAGTCGGCCCGTTTCACGTCCTACCCCCCTTAAGTGGATGCATTGGGGTGGAGCGAGTGACAAACAAGTGATGCGAGAACTTGTTTAACTGCTGTACTTTCAGAACTGCGAACTATCAGGACAATGATCCAAATTTTTGCCCGGAAACGCTTGCTGAGGCTGATACTTGGAACGTGTGCTTTTGTCTCCTTAAAATACGAGGCCGAGTTGGTGGTGCGACCTTGTAAGATCGACCCTATTTGTTCCACGTGGCGCGTGACGTGAATCATAGTTCCGCTGCGCTAACGAGCTCTGCAAGAGGCCGGTACTATTTGCAGGCGGACACGCTTCGCCTGCCGCCGGCCGTCGTGTCCTGTGTAGCTCGCTTGTTTGAGAGAAGTCTAACTTGTAGGAGCTGCGACTCACGGTCACTACACTGGTAACAAGATGTTTTACACTCGAAGGAACTTTAATGAACACCTTCTGCACTCTGGAAATAACAGCATCGCTTCTGCATGCAGAAATATTGACTCATCCGCTGTCTGCTCAAAGCAGTCGCGAACCAAGTTACAGGCTTTAATTTAGGCAACGCACCCGTTAGCACTTCTCCTCTTATCTTCGTGCACGCGCTAACATCTGCGACCATAATGAGGAATTCATTTTCTTTCCTAGGGAACGTCGTTACCGATATTTTATTAATATTATAGAAGTTAAAGCACAAGGCTAAAAAAAACTCGTGACCTTTGCCTTTCGCGGGCAAGTGCTCTATCAACTGAGCTACCCAAGCACGCCTCTGGATCCGTGCTCAAAGTTTTACTTTCTATAGTACCTCGTCTCTGCCAGCAAGTTTTATATCGACGTACACTCAGCTGCAGAGTGAAAATTTCATTGTGGATTTTCTTAAATGTTCCCACGTGTTTGACTGACTTGAATCTGCCCTGAATCCAATGATTTAACGTATATTCTGTTACGTATGGGTGAACTTCGTTGACAAACGTGCTACATTGACAGTAATTCTAAAGCCGTAATTATCACTTCCTCTTTAATGCCCTGATGTTTCGACTGAAACGGTATAACTGCAACTTTGATTAAATTTATCACCCATTTTTAATTTTTAAGGCATTCAGTCATCAATTGCTGTCACAGCATTTTTAAAGTTACGTGAACTAATGATTCAGATTCAGTGCATATACTAAATCAGTACTTCAGTACAGGTGGTATATGTAGTGTTTCTGCTTACTAAAAGCTCAGTCAAACCAGAAATTATTCGGATTAGAAAACATATTTTATCTTTCTAATGCGAAGTTTCAATCATATTTCCAGCAAGAATTAAACTTTCTAACGATAGGCATTGACTTCCGTCACAACCTCTGCGTGCTGTACTTACAAAAAAAGTGCGTCTTAAATAAATTATTGCAAAGCAGAATGTGAAGTGCCTGTATCCAAGGCCATATCGGTTTAGTGCGGTACATGTGATCGCAATTAGGTATCCTTCCCAGTAATAGGTCGCAGACAGGTCACGGATAGCTCACACTGGAATTGTCTTTTGGAAGCACGTTACGATCTGGGAGGAAATGTGTACAGATTACTTGTAGATCAATTTGCAGTAAAAGTGCTGTGGTTAAATTCATTTCCAAATACCGAATAGGGGCCTGTAAGAATAAAATAATAAGTAAACTCATGAAAATTCACGGTACTAATGGTGTAGAATGTTCAGATGAGTAATATCAAATCCATAAATAAACAATTTCCAGACACTTTATTGTGAATAGCAGAGTAATTACGTAGATGTAGATCGTCCGCACACATGAGGACCGTTACAAATTCTGCTATCTTCACTATAACAATTATATCCACTGTGTCGGGCACTGAAACACGGATGCTTGTTTACTTTGCGAATTTTTCCTCTCTTACTTGCTATGGAATCGTATTTAGGTGTAACTCAGTGCACTTACGGCGATTACTCTTAGCCCAGAAAGGGGAGGTCAGTCCGATCTGTGGTGTCAGCTCGCAAACTTCCTGTCGGCGGTTGTTCAAGTGTCTCGGCATTCTGCTTCTGCCATCTCTGTACGTATACTCGATAATGGGATGTGCTGTTGACAATACTGACGCAGTCAGAAGAAACTACTACATGAATGCAGTTAACACAATATGGTAAAGTAGCTTACAGTTGGATAGCACTTCCTTCAAAATTGTACATTCTACACTGTTCAACAGGTTTCGTTTTCAATAGGCCTTCAGCGGGAATGAAAATGTGTAACAAACAACAAGTCTTGAAACATATGTTGAAAGATTTCCTTGGGTAACTCTTTTCTTACTTCCGCTGTTAATCCTGTAAACAGATACTGATAATTAAATGATGTATGTTTCGTAATTCCAACGTGCCCGGTGGAATAGTTAATGAGCGACTACGCAAGCAAAGATGGCAGATTTAAATATATATTGGTTTTTGTAAAAGCCAGCAGCAGTTCCGTGTCATTACAATTTCCAACTACACCAACAATGATACGAAATATACAGAAGAAAAGCACGTTTTGATCTACATGAATAAATAGATGCCGGCCGCGGTGGCCTTGCGATTCTGGCGCTGCAGTCCGGAACCGCGGGGCTGCTACGGTCGCAGGTTCGAATCCTGCGTCGGGCATGGGTGTGTGTGATGTCCTTAGGTTAGTTAGGTTTAAGTAGTTCTAAGTTCTAGGGGACTTATGACCTAAGATGTTCAGTCCCATAGTGCTCAGAGGCATTTGAACCATTTTTTGAATAAATAGATAACCTGTATGCACAAACATAGATTTCGTCGTATTTTCGTGGGATTACTTCAGTATATTCCTACTTCTTTAATTTACGTAGCATGAACTGGTGGTCCTGAATGTATTTCTTTTAAACAGAACTTGACAGAAAAAAGGAAATCTGATTTCGTCGTGCAAACATTTTTTCTTGTATTACATAAACGATTTTTCTCGTCCTTCATGTGAGTTACGAGGAAACAATACTATCCCGGTAGATGCAATGCAAGCAACGGAAATAATTACGTTATATAACAATGTATATTAATTCTTCTGACTGCCGTATTATTTTTTGAATTATCGATACCTGTTTCAATACTGAATACAGTTTTGATATTGCTGGTTTTAGATTCACCTGTGAAAGAGACTATATTATTTTAATGTGCCCTTCGCCTAATTAACTACTGACATTCACAGTAATTAATTTTTGATTTGTCGGAAACCAACAGTCCCCTTATAACTGTGACGTCAGTGCCACGTGCTGTTAAAAAAAAAATTCAATCACTTAAGAAGAAACCCTTAAAATATTCCACTACTTCAGGCCATGGCCCTATGCTACCAAAAACAAAAACAGGAGATGACGATACAATAAAGGTAATTTTTTACTTTTTATTTATTATCATTGTCTTTAATCCATCTTCGTCGCACCAGCACGTTCTCACAAAGACTGGCGATCGCCTTCGACATTAGCGGGATAGATCCCGCATGGTGACAACGCTACAGTAGATCATCGATGCACGTCTTCTCGCAAGTGTATTGAATAATTGCTGAGAGATAGCATCTGGAAAATGAAAGAAGGAACGTGTGTCAGATGTTCCTAGGAAGGATGATCCAGCTGCGAGGGGAGTTGCAGAAAGCGCCCCAGAGAAAGTTCGAGAAATACTGTTCGTACTTAGGGTTCTTAACAATTGCACAATGCCGGTTCTTAATGTATTGCCAGAAATCGAGGGGCGATTTTTTACTGCCACCAAACATGTATTGGACAGCATGCTTGCTAATCCAAATTGCGGATCTTCGCACGAGGGAAGTATGCGGCGGTGCGGTTCCTTCCGTCCCTTTACGACGAACCTGCACCTACCTGTGAACATTGTCTCAGCAGATCATCAGTCGGGAAGCCGAGCGAAACCTACTGTACTTCGACGTGAACCAGGCTGCCATTAAAGTCACTAATCTACTTTTCGGGAGAAAGTTTTCACACGAAATGAAAGGTTGGAAATGTTGTCCTTAATTAATATATTCTGAAACTTAGGTGAACAAGTATCACTGCCAAGCCCGTGCTAGTCTTAACACAGTCACTCACAATCCCTTTCACTCAGGTTAGCTAGTTTATGGTGTTGCATCTCCCGAAAACATAATAGCTACAAAAATACGGACTGTTTTTTATTGAGAATGCTCGACAAATTGTAAGTCTGTAGGTACCTAATGCAGTCACAGTTTTTAGCCACCGACCTACTCAATACGCCACTAGCAATTTGTCTTTTCACGTCACAAAATTTACTTAAAAATTCCGAAATTTCTACACAGCCATCGGAATAATTATACCGTCACTTTACAACACTTTTGATATATGAAACACTGCTAGATCCGGCAACTTATCATTTCCATCGGAACTACTACTACACACGTCCGAACTGTTTCATGGCTAGGCTCCGACTCCTCTCTAGTAGTGGTGGGAAGGAAATCGCGTATCTGTTAGAAATCACAGTGACTGAGAAGTCACAGATATCACAGTGACAACTTTACAAAATCCAACTGCGATTTCAATCACAGTTAGCAGTCGCAAGTAGCATTTCACAATAAACGCCGCGAGCCATCTGTTGGCCGAATTCCATACTGCTTTCTGTGATTTCAGTGGCAAATGGCAACTAAGAGTCGCAAGTAGCAACTAAAAAGCGCAGTTAACAATGCCATCTGTTGGCAAAAGTTCGTACTACGTTCATCTCTGCGACACGCTATCGAGTCTAACTGCGATTTCTGTGACAAGTCGCAACTAAGAGTCACAAGTAGCAACTAAAAAGCGCAGTTAACATTCTTTTCCTATTGCCATCTGTTGAACGACGTACGTACTTTGTTATAAGAGCCTTGTGCCTCACGAGATCGGTGTGCTGTGTGTGCGTATGAAGGACTTACTTCATTAGTGGTACAAGTCCATTTTTGTTCATTTTGAGATACAGAGTCCTAAAGTTAAATGAGCGCTAAAAATCTACAGTTGAGGTACCAGAAGTATTCAAGCATATGTCTTCTTGCTAGAAATGAACCTTTATTAATGTTTGTTTGGATCATTAATTTCAGAAGCATTATAGACAGAAAAGTGGAGGTAATGGACTTGTACCACTATTGAAATAAACCCTTCACATTATATGACGACATGCACATTCAGCATCAGTTATGATTGGTCAAACACAGCTGTGACTCAGAATGTATTATATTAATAAGAAGCAACATTGCCTTTTTCTCCTGAAAATAACAAGTAACGTAACAAATGTGATTCTGCTTCCAATATGACAATTTTGGTTAATACTCCACATGTCTACAGGACTTTGCAATGTTAATACAGCAGAACTCAGGCATCTGTATAAGTGTAGTGAAATGAAAACAGCATTATTGAGTCATATGAATGCCTCACTTTTATTCCGGCACAGTTAAAGACTCGTGATACAAGTTTTGCCCCTGATGTTCTACATGGCAACTTCACACATACGAACTTTTTGACGACACTACAACCACCTACATAAGTAAGCTTTTCCTGTGTTACTTTCAAGTACTGTACTTAAGCTATTACTGATTTAACTGGAAGATCTGTACTTCCCACCTTCATATCAACAGCCTCAAAATGCATGTTACAGGTCAGTGTCACACCAAGATTGTGGAGAATTGGGGGGGGGGGGGGGGGGGGGGGCGGCATGTCACTCTCCAACTAGTGTTTACCTGTAAATAAGTGGCGGAAAATTACGGGTATAGGACGGCTTAAACATGTGGAAAATGAGATTTTCATTATTCACTCACTGTATTTAACATTTATTATTCCTTTAAAATCGCATAACTTCAATAAAACACAGTTTAATCACTCATCTCTGCACACACATTTCACAATTATGTCACTTTTAAACTACAAATCCTCTAAGAGCTGTCTTGAATCTTCACGAGTCTCTTTCAACAGCCTTGATGTGGATAAAAACGTACAGCAGCCAGTAATCAAGAGTCAGAACTGTGTCTGCAAAATCACAAGGATTATTAAACAATTTTTGCTGTCACTAATTACAAGAAATATAATTGACAGAGTAGATTGCTAATATTTGCTGTAATGAAAGCCACTCAATGGGGTATATTTCACATTTGCAAGAACGATCTCACTGAAGTAATTAAGTCCATCGAAATACTTAGAAACTTACCTCTCGTCTGACGAAAACGGTCTAAAGACGCAGTGGCAATTTCTCCAGATTTGGTGACAATGATATTTTGAGTTATCAATTTACTGAATGACTGAAATATAGTTCGGGTACGTGTGAACATAACAATATGTTAGAATTCATTTTCTAAACACGAACTGTTACGCTACTGTATGGCTACTTACATATTAATTACACTATTAATATTTTCACAGTTGTTTCTTTAATACATAATTAAAGACAACGGAAGAATAAACGTAAAACTTACTTAACAATGACAGGTTTGTTGAGATGCAATTTTCTGTGTGGGCAGATGTAACTTTTTCATACGGTGGTAAGTCGCAGAAATCGCAGAAGTAGCAGAAGTCACAGAAATCTGGTGGTGGTTAGTGTTTAACGTCCCGTCGACAACGAGGTCATTAGAGACGGAGCGCAAGCTCGTGTTAGGGAAGTATTGGGAAGGAAATCGGCCGTGCCCTTTCAAAGGAACCATCCCGGCATTTGCCTGAAACGATTTAGGGAAATCACGGAAAACCTAAATCAGGATGGCTGGAGACGGGATTGAACCGTCGTCCTTCCGAATGCGAGTCCAGTGTGCTAACCTCACAGAAATCGCGGAAGTAGCAGAAATAGCAGTGGCGGAGGGATGCGCGACCTACGTTCCTTAACTGCGACAAATCACAGTTATGAATAACAGATACTGAAAAAGTAGCATTCACAGAAATCACGGATATCGGAAAATCGCAGTTAAGCCCATCACTACTCTCTAGAATACTCTCTTCTCTACCAGCAGAGAAAAGCGCGCGAAGAATACTGTTTACCGAGGGTCAATTTACTCAACAGCCAATAGCAAAACAACATTCTCCCGCGTCAGTCCGCGCTTTTCATCAATAACCAATCGCAAAATAGTAAACCTAACGACGTAATTATCTAATATGCTGAAGTTTTGTTTATGCATAAAGTTATTTACTATATAATTCATACTTGAATTAACTTTCCTTTACCATAAACTTACATTACAAATCTGTTCTACCTAAATCCCCTTTGTCCACGTCCATACGGCTTCGAAATGTTCCCACACTAAATCCCACTACATAACTCATTAAACAATTATCTTCATATTAACCTTAAACCACACTCACACATCATTCATACTGCTAAAACACATTTATAACATTTTACATACACAAAAAGACATACTAACACTTCATGAAAATACTAGAGCAGTTAATGAAAAACATTCTATTACTTTAGTGCACTCTAATGGGCACAATCGAAACTAAATCACAGTCCCCTATCCAATACTGTCCTCTATCGGCTGATACAGAAACTATGTGCGCGTCCAGTATCGCGTCACCATCTGTCACTATTCAGCTCTGAGACACATCTCCCACTTAACCACCTCCAAGGCAGAATCGGTATATGGCGCTACACCTCAAGTAGTCCGTATCCGGGGGGAGACGCATTTGTCTGGTGATGCTGTAGGAGTCGTGCGTGTTATGAACAGCGGACCAAGAGCCAAACATCGCTCGCTTCGCCACAGACAAGTCGAAGGCCATCGTCGTCTTGCATGCCACATGACATTTCACCGGACGGGTGGTTTTCTTCAGTCACATTCGACGTATCTGCGACTGCAACGAGGCATACACTGAAACTTCCTGGCAGATTAAAACTGTGTACAGGACCGTGACTCGAACTCGGGACCTTTGCCTTTCGCGGGCAAATGCTCTACCGACTTTTTTCCCATAAAGATCACTCTGTTAAGAAGAACATGTAGATCATTTCATGGTATAGTATGTGCATTGCATATGGAGCGGTTAGAGAAGCGTGAGGTTCATTATCAGCTGTCAAATGTGCACGCCGACTGCACCCGGCACATCCCAACTGCGTGGGGGGTCGTGGAAGACTGCCTGAAGATAGTTGGCAAAGGTTTTCCGATAGTGTGACCATCTATGAATCTCATTTTGGGCTTGCTGCAAGAAATACCAAAAGTCAAGTCGCGACTTGGCAGCATCCCCATAGAGGTACGCGATCGTCCAACCTTTCACCCAGATGATTGAATGTGATTTAGTCGCCGGAAAGTAGTCACTCTCCAGATGTAAGAAGGAAGCAGGTGTAATATGTTGCGGGGTCACACGGAGGTAGCAAGCCACCATCTGTGTTCCTAGGAGCCATACGTCCTCCACCGCGATACAAGTTAAGCGGTGATGGTCGTCATCCGCTTGGCGACATTTCGGGCATAGTGGAGTGTCCACTAGTCCAATTGCACGGAGCCGTTGGTTGGTGTTGAACTTGCCACAGGCGACAGAGAACCACAGTGCCCGAACTAAGGTAGGAAGGAATTTTTGGTGCACATGTCTCCAAATCTTCGGCCAATTCAACTTGGGGTGTTTGAGTTCAATGACATTACGACTTATCCGTCGTAGCAGTCAAACATAAAAATCCTTCGCGCATAGCTGTCTCGTGCGCGGAAGCTCGTCTCTGATATAACTAAGTTCCACGATAAATGTTGATACATGCGCAAAATGTGGCGTAATGTTGCCCACTGCCACCGGAGGTGTGAGGGACGCTGGAACTAGGAGATCCAGTAGGCGGGATGTAAGGGAATCACGCTCGCTACGCCACTGCTTGTACATCGTGACTAGGAGCGCCGTCGCTCAGCAGTGGACATTCGTAAGTCCGAGTCCCCCCTTTTCCGTAGGGAGCGTGAGCGTTGCGTATCGCACCTTGAGTGGCGACCCAATCATCACAAAATAGCCTACTGCTGATTGAAGTCGACGTCCGAGGGTGAGTGGTAGGGGCAGGATCTGCGAAATATGCACCATTCGAGAAACCACATAAGTGTTCAGATATTCGACTCGCTGCAAAGGATCAAGGCGCCTTAGGAGATGTTGTCGGACCATGGTACGTATTGTCTGTAAAATACGTCGGTCGTTAACTGCCACAGTATGTTTTACAGATGAGGTAAAGTCTATGCCGAGATAGCGGAACCGTTGCACATAAGGAAACGGACTGATTTCTTCCAGCGTAAGGCCCCTTCCAACCGGCATTGCTGCCGATTTGTTCATGTTCACTGCACTACCCGCCGTCATACTATGGTCCAACAACAGTTCAAGGACCGTCTTCACCTCTTCCTCAGAACGAACGAGCAGTAGGAGGTCGTCCGCATAGGCACGATATTTGAAAGTGTAGCCCCGCAGTTCCATCCCAGAAAGAGAATTTGTTAGCCTCCCAATTAATGGTTCCAACGCTATCACGAACAGCAGCATCGAAAGAGGGCAGCCCTGGCGAATGGATCGTAGAATTTGAATGGGCCCTGCTAAACGCCCATTAACCTGTACCAAGGATTGTGCGCCCCCATAAATCCTTCTAATGACGCCAGTAAAACGGTCTGGAAATCCCATTTGTTCCAGTACAGCGTACAGATAGTTGTGGAGCACCTTATCAAAAGCACTGTCAAAACCAACCGCCACCATCGCCGCTTTAAGCCGGCACTCCTCCGCCAGCGATATTACATCACGGCATTCGCCAGTAGCTGTCTGCACATTCACCGATCCACCCGGTGTCGTCTGTTCTGGAGAGAGAACGCTACGAATTAACATACGACATCGGGACGCTAGCAACCATGCAAAGATCTTGTAGTCGGCATTAAGCAGGGTGATGGAGCGATAATGTGTGACCGTAATTCATGGCTTTGGTTTATGTATTAGCACCAAGAGGCCTTCCATAAAAGCCGGTGGAATAGGTGCATCGGAATTTAACATCTCGTTGTACATTTCCGTCCATCGCGGTGCCATTTCGTTTCGAAATTCTCGATAAAATTCAGCAGGAAGTCCATCAATGCCTGGGGACCGATTCAACGCACCCTTTGCGATCGCATCATGTACTTCCTCACAGCTAATGGCTTCCAGTAAGGTTCCCGCGGCTTCCACCGTCAGTGTACGGGAGACGTAAGTGGCTATACGTTCGAGGTCATCGACAGGGGCTGTTTCTTCCCGATAGATGTATTGGTAATGGTCGACAAATGCAGAGACAATGTCCGCTTGACGCGTCACTCTTCGGTCTTCGAGGGTAATTAATTCCCGTACCAAAACGCGTCGTCGGTGCTTTCTTTCATTCACGACGTGGTGCATGGAAGGAATCTCGTGCACTACCGTATCGCGACATCTGGAACGCACCATGGTTCCCTGAAAATGTTTCCGAGCTAAAGCCACTAGTTTAGCTTTTATCCTTTTGCGTTTGATCCAGGTGTCCTGTCCCGGCGGACCATCATCCAGGTGGCGCAGCGCTGCAAAATAAAAGTCGGTCGTACGGCGGCGCCATTCTGCCATCTCCCTGCTACATGAGATGAACGTACGGTGAAGCGCCGGTTTAGCACAAGTCAGCCACCAATCAAGCTTCGTCGCATACGTTCCAACCCTTCGCTCGCACATCGTCCATGTCTCAAGGATCCGTTGACGGCATTCAGGATCATGTAGATGTTGAATGTTTAATTTCCACGGGGCCTTACTGTTCCACACCTCTCTACGGGGAAGAAGCACCATATAGATGTAAGCGCTGGGATCGGAAAATGGCAAAGGCCAGCGTTCCGCGTCCTGGACATCATTTGCATGAGCCCGTGAGATATAAATACGATCCAACCTGCTCGCCGAATGACTTGTCACATAGGTGTATCCCGGTGCATCTCCATGTCGTAATTCCCACGTGTCGCTAAGTACAAGGTCGTTGACTACGATTCGCAACTCCTGGCTGATGTTTGCTTGCGGCCATTGGTCTTTCTGGCTGAGAACACATTTGAAATCTCCACCAATTATTACACACTCATAACGTCCATGGAATAGTGGGGCAATGTATTCTGCATAAAATCGCGCTCTTTCCCGCCGCCGATTGTTTCCCGACGGTGCATAAAGATTGATGATGCGTGTCCCAAACGTCGTGAAAGCCATTCCCCTGGCCGACGGACGATAACCCAAGTTTTCCACTGGGAAGCCATCTCGCACGTAAACTGCAACCCCACTCACATTGTGATCTCCATGTGACGAATAGGAATTTTAGCCTGCGATGTATGGGAGTGCAGGTATGTGGACTTCCTGCAACAAAGCAATATCCACATCAGATGCCCAAATAGATTCCTTCAGTAGGTGTATTTTGGCCGGTGAACGCACGTCATTTATATTTAATGTCGCAATACGGTTCGCATGGCGTTGAATCCCACTCTGTCGAGGCGCAACAACATCTCTCTGCATCGGCGCTGGGGGCTGAGTTAGAAGACGTTCTCTCGCCCCTCTCCCTTCACCTTCAGCAATTATTAGGCCGTCTTCGTGAGTGCCGGCTGCCTCTGTATGACGTCCGGCGAAAATTTCAATATCCTCATACCACATCTTTGCAGGCAGTGATACATTCGTGTCCATAGCCACAGCATCTGCGTCTGGAGAGCCAAATGGTTGTGATTCCTCTTCACCATCACCACGTCCCGGTACTGTCAATGTGACAGACCGCTGCGGGTCTGATCGAACAGTTTCCATTGCATCATCCTGTTTCGTAGAGGTTGTTGTGTCGTCTTGGTCCACAGGCACATCGTCGTCGGGGCAAGGGGAGTCATCCCTATTAGATGTCGTCCGACGACGCCGTTTCCTTCTTTTCGTGGAACTTTGTTTGCGTGATCTTCCTTCCGTGTCCTCAGATTGTAGGGAATCACGGCTGCCCGACAGAAAAGCATCCGTAGGAACTGGAAGTGTTTAGAGTCCCATCATTGTACTTGGCGGGAGTTCGGTCGAAACTGATGTTGTCGTCACAGAGTGCGTTCCAGACGGAACAGCATCCTTAGTGGCTTGAACTGCTTCCTGTACTATCGGTGTGCTTGGTGGGAGTTCGGTCTCATCTGATGTTGTCGCCGTAGATTGTATGCTCAATGGAGCAGCATCCTCTGTCATCCCGACGTCTGCTACAAGGTTTCGGAGAGTGCCATCTTGATCTTCCATCGGGGCTGTGTCCTTTCGGTCATCAGTGGACGCAGTGAGGGCTTTGGCATAGGTGATCGGTAGTACTGTCATCGCCGGCGACGGCTCCCGCACATCTGAAGGCAGTTGCGTAATCCGCCGTTGCATACAGTTCGACCTGAGGTGTCCCTCCTGGCCACATCCAGAACATGTACGTGGTTGACCATCGTAAATCACCACCGCCCGACAACCACCAATAGATAGGACGGTACATTCTTCTGAAGATAAACAGTGATCTGCCGCACTCCGTTAAGAAGGGGGTACGTGGCGAATTGTGTCCAGCGTTCTGCTGTGTGACCATGTACCGTGCCGTATAAAAGCCTCGGTAACTTCGTCAGCCGGGAGCTCAAATGGCAGCTCAAAAACACGTACTGTCCGTACACCCAGACCAGCATGTTCTACAGTTACCGTGCCGACATTCCCGTCACTATGGCAAAATCGGAGACCTGCTTTTGTCGCCTGTAGAATTCTCTCACACGCCGCGTCATTTACCATCTTAACATACACCGTGGGACTAACGATGGACAGGTGAATTCCGACAGTATCGTTTGGTGGTATCTTGACGTCCTCTCGAATGAATCGTTCCACTGCTAAAGCCTTTGGTCGTTCGTAGTATTTGCAGAAATTGAATCGTAATGTAGTTTTCCTGTACTTGTTCGCCATGATCGTTGTTCCTAGCCCGCGCGCAGACTAAGTCCACAAGCAAACAAACACTCGTACACGCCGCACAGGCGGAAGTATCGGACCTCCGCTTCGCACGGCCGCTCGTGCCGAACTAACTGAGCTACCCAAGCACGACTCTGGCCCCGTCCTCACAACCTTACTTCTGCCAGTCGGTAGACGTGGAAGGAGAAGAGCGATCTGGAGGTAGCTGTATTCAAGAAAGAGACGGCTCATGTAGAAACAGGGCGCTGGGACGTCTGTCAGCGGCAATGAGTCAACGAGCGAACTCGGGGTAAAGGCCACATAATAGGCTGGTAAGAGAAGTCTGAGTACGGGGCCACATCTCGACATGCGTGATTATAAAGAGGACTGTTGCTCGACGTAGGATATGACAAAGACTGATGCTTCGTTTGCCCTTCGGCATTGTGAGGGACTCGTAGCTGAATTTAAATAACGTGTCTTGACGCACAAAGGAACCCAGTGCGACCGGGGTGCGTCTGGCCATTGACGGTGATTTGGGGAAAGTCTGGGCCAAGTGCGGTTTTCGTGACGCGACATAAGCGTTAGCATGCCGGGTCCGTTGTAGCTTCTCCAGGGTTCGGAATCGATAGTCAAGGAGCTCCGCCCGGATCCGATGTAATAAATACCTATTGTTAAGGGCCAGAGATCGCCGCAAGTCGGTCGTAAAATCAATGCCCAGACACATCGTAGATTCGCAGGGGAGCGACGCATTCATGGTGCAGCCCAGGTCCTATAGGCAGCGCGCGAGATTAGCAAATGTTAATAACGCTGCCTGAAGCAGCGCCATAGGACTCCACCCACTCCAGTGCTTCTTGAACATCGTTGCCGTTGTGCAGTAGAGGACCACGCCGTCCGCGTAGGTTGTACAAAGGAAGTGTGGCCGCCAACAGTCATCCCGTGAAGGCGCCGACGGACGCCCCAAAGTAACGGTTCCGTAGCGAGAACGTACAGGATCGTGGAAAGAGGGCATCCTTGCCGCACTGACCGTTGTACGAAGATGGGCGACGGAGGACGACCATTGTACAAGATCCTAGATGTCGCGCCCCGGAGCAGATGAATTATTATCTGCAAGAAACTGTCTGAAAATCACCGCGGCCAGATAGGAGTGATCAATCCTACTGAAGACCTGGCTGAAATCAAGGGAGGCCAAGACTACCGTCACGCACCGTGTCTGCAAAACGCGATCATATCATATTATCGACATAATGCAATCTAGATGTCGTGATAGCCTCCTAAAGATGCCTAATCGCTAGAGACCAGGAAGCGGCCGAACCTTAGGTGGTGTGCTGCCAAAGCCGGCCGGGGTGGCCGAGCGGTTCTAGGCGCTACGACCGCTACGGTCGCAGGTTCGAATCCTGCCTCGGCCATGGATGTGTGTGATGTCCTTAGGTTAGTTAGGTTTAAGTAGTTCTAGGTTCTAGGGGACTGATGACCTCAAAAGTTAAGTCCCATAGCGCTCAGAGCCATTTGAACCATTTTTGTGCTGCCAAAAGTCAGAGAAAGGTCTTTGTGTCACAGTTCAGGAGGCACAGGGAGCGACAGTCCCACTATTTGGTTTATGGATAAGAAGAGCAACCCTCCGAGGAGTTAACCGGGAAGCTGTACCGCAGGGGACATCAGGTCGCGGTATATGTCTGTCCAGGGGGGCGTCAGTATGTCCTGTAGAACTCTAACGGGAGGCCGTTGGGTCCTGGTTTGTGGTGCGCGGCGGCCAGTACAGCTGCAACGATCTCTACCTCCGTCACTTCCTCAAATAATCTCATTTGCGTGTCTCGCGGTAGCGTATCACATATAAAGCGTAAGATCTCCACAATCACGTCCGAGGTATGATGATGGTTGAGGGGGGTGGTGGTGGTTGGGTTGTTTTGGGGAAGGAGACCAGACAGCGAGGTCATCGGTCTCATCGGATTAGGGAAGGACGGGGAAGGAAGTCAGCCGTGCCCTTTCAAACGTACCATCCTGGCATTTACCTGGAGCGATTTAGGGAAATCACGGAAAACCTAAATCAGGATGACCGGACGCGGGATTGAACCGTCGTCCTCCCAAATGCGAGTCCAGTGTTGATAATACTGTCTCACAAAGCATTCTGTGAAAGTGTTATAAGAGACTTAGTTGGTTAATAAGGAAGACGATGACAAAAACGAGGACGTCGTTCAACTACTGATAACGAGGAATGCTTAAATGGAATGCTGCACTTTATTAACAAGCTTGCTGCGAACAAGAGTAAGGGTTGTGCAGTGTGTTCGGACAGAATGAAGGAAGGAGGCAAGCATAAAACTGTGTGTTACTCCGAAACATGCACACGAAACCCAGCTCTCCAGGTTCAAAAAAGTTTTAAAATATCACACAATAGAGAGTTTTGTACAGTAATGCTTATGTAAATGTATTTGAATGAAGGGGCGTTTTTTGTTTCAGATGTATACCCTAATTGTTGGTCAGTGGCCTCATTGTTTCCACAAAGAGAATCAGGCAATTGTCTGTGGCGTGCTTCCCTCGCGAGCTGCGGCGATCTAAATAAAAACGCACAGAGAAGCCCTGTGTCTGTATTACGGAATGCAAAGGGGTACGCTATTCGCTTCTTTAGCATCACCAGAAGCTAGGAGTAAATAACTTCCATTTTAATATTGTATACTTGAAAACAGTTTGCCTTATGAATGCTGTCACCTCTAACACAGAATAACCCACTTGAAAAAATAACGTAACACTGACTACAAAGCGCGGGAAACCGAAAAGAAATTTCATAAACTTCGAATAACAGCAGCAAAGAAAATTAAACAAGTAAGTTATTTTAGAGCAGTTTCGATTCCAGCTTTTGATAAAATGAAAGGAGAACAGTAGTGATGAGATTGTGAAATATGGAATAAAATGTGCTGATAGTAATGTCTCGAATGCGTCATTTTTTTAGAAAGACTGTCATTAATTCTACAAAAATCAAACTGACGAAAAGCACTGTCTACTTATAACGATTAAAATGTAACTGCTGGTGAAGCTTTGTCAATAAGAACTAAAAACGCTTGATGAATAAGATTTTCACAAGACGAGGGTATCCTAGGTGATCGTGGGACGGTATTTCCACTCAGTAACTCGCAGTGGGGCCGGCCGCTGTGACCGCGCGGTTCTAGGTACTTCAGTCCGGAACTGAGCTGCTGCTACGGTCGCAGGTTCGAATCCTGCCTCGGGCATAGACGTGCGTGGTGTCCTTAGGTAAGTTAGGTTTAAGTAGTTCTAAGTCTAGAGGACTGATGACCTCATATGTTAAGTCCCATAGTGCTTAGAGCCATTTGAACCATTTTGAACCTCGCAGTTGGCCCATTTTAAAATGGTTCAAATGGCTCTGAGCACTATGGGACTTAACTGCTGTGGTCATCAGTCCCCTAGAACTTAGAACTACTTAAAACTAACTAACCTAAGGACATCACACACGTCTATGCCCGAGGCAGGATTCGAACCTGCGACCGTAGCGGTCGCGCTGTTCCAGACTGTAGCGCTTAGAACCGCACGGCCACTTCGGCTGGCGGCCCATTTTACCTGTTGTTTATTTTACTGTTGTTGTGAGCCATCACCCCATTCGTACGAAAATTACCAAAGTGTATTTGTTAAAACAGACTGCTATGTTAAATATTATCTAACTTGCGGTCGAATACGACTCTGTGGACAACGATAACTGTAATGTCATTTCATCTTGGAGACGGCTGGGAAGACCCTTTTAATATTTATCCTGCGCACATCAACTTCTCTTCTAATAAAAATGTTCATCGGCATTTACTTACTGGGAAAGTTGATGGGCATATGAATGGGGCAAAATCTGAAGGCTACTTTACACCTTACTCTTTACATAACGGCGGAATAACATGAAGAAGGTGAACACTGGTAAGGCAACGAAGTAAGATTAAATGAGGTTGACGAAATAAGTGAAACATTTCGAGATCAGACCTAAATCATTGCATCTGTAAAAAATGCCGTTTCTAAATAGCACCTGCACACCTATAAAAACAATAAATATTGTACTGAAGTCTAGAAACTGTTTCTGACATCACGTAACATGAAAATTACCAATGAGATCGCTCCATACTGGGCGCCAATAATTAACTGATATAAGTGATTTAAATGAAATCAAACGCAGGTGGATATAAGATTAACTCTTGATGTATGAACGGAACAGATTGCTTAGGCGATTGAAAGATGAAAAAATATATATTTATTCAGTAGAGTTAAAAAAATTACAAATCTCGGGGCTGATTTGACTTGGCGTGGACACGGCTCAGTTATTAAGGGGTGGGAGGGGGAGGGCGGGGGGGTGTTGCACGAAAGCCGGTCGGTGTTGCCGAGCGGTTCTAGGCACTTCAGTCTGGAATCGCGCGACCGCTACGGTCGCAGGTTCGAATCCTGCCTCGGGCATGCATGTGTGTGATGTCCGTAGGTTAGTTAGGTTTAAGTAGTTCTTAGTCCAGGGGAATGATGACCTTAGATGTCAAGACCCATAGTGCTCAGAGCCATTTTTTGGGGGCACGAATTATTTCACCATTATTCGTCATCATTCGTCGTGTGGTGCTGTCGGCGTCAGCGGCACGCTTTGCAACGTTACGGCGCGTCGCCACGGACGTGTGCGGCGACAGTCGGCTGTTACCATCGGCATGCGCTGCTGTACGGGAAGGCCCAGGTACGATCATCGCGTCGTCTCCCGTTGTGAGTTGCGTCGCCAAAGCTGCGAAATCAAGGTGTCGGAAGGCGGCGATGGATGCTTCCGCCCTATCTCATCGACTGTCCCTCTTCACTCCCCCTGCTCAACATTCCTCGAAAGGTTCTCCTGTCAACGCGTTATCATTGGTGGACTCGATTTGCAATGCCACCCAATGACTGATCGGCGTTTCATGACCACGCCTCTCTACGCAGGGTGGAAGTATCCTATGCTGCGTGGGCTAGTGTGTGACTCGGGAACTGGCGTCTTTCTCACTATTTCACCTGCGTTAGTGGCACATTCTTCCGATGTTTTCGTACATTCCGAAGTTGTTGTGAGAGCATCCACATAACACTTCTTTCTAACCGCTATCTCTGTGTGAGGCCTGGAAAGACTCAAGTTTGGGCTTCGTCTCAGAATCTGCTGGCGTCTGTGATTTACGAGGAACTTCCTTTCTCTACGCAATACATTTTTCTAAGATGGTTAACTGTTTTCACACGCCTCCCTGTGCGAATTCTTCGCGTTTTGTGTACGCTCCTCCCTGTGACTGTGGGTTGCTGGAATAGTCGACACGTTCTTTGTTTCTAAGGCAGATAAAACGACTGCTGCCGGTACAGAAGAATTCACATGCTTTCTTGAGATGAAATGAGGTTGACGAAACAAATGAAACATTTCGAAATCAAACCTAAATCATTGCATCTGTAAAAAGTGCCGTTTCTAAATAGCACCTGCTCACCTATAAAAACAATAAATATTGTACTGAACTCAAGAAACTGTTTGTGACAACAAGCAACATGAAAATTACCAATGAGAGCGCTCCACATTGGGCGCCAAAAATTAACTGATATCAATGATTTAAATGAAATCTTCTGTACCGGCAGCAGTCGTTTTACCTGCCTTAGAAACCAAGAACGTGTCGACTATTCCAGCAACCCACAGTCACAGGGAGGAACGTGCACAAAACGCGAAGAATTCGCACAGGTAGGCGTGTGAAAACAGTCAACCTTCTTAGAAAAATGTATTCTGGAGAGAAAGGACGTTCCTTGTAAATCACAGACGCCAGCAGATTCTGAGACGAAGCCTAGGCGTGAGTCTTTGCAGGCCTCAAGCAGAGATAGAGGTTAGATAGAAGTGTTGTGTGGCTGCTCTCACAACAACTTCGGAATGTACGAAAACATCGGAAGAATGTGTCACCAATGCAGGTGATATCGTGAGAAAGACGCCAGTTCTGGAGTCACACACCAGCCCACGCAAGATAGGACATAAGATAACTTCCATCGTTTTTGGCACTTATTCCGATAACTCTAGCTTGCAATGGGGAGTGTCTGCCACCTGATACGATCTACTGGGTGATCTAAAAGTCAATATAAATTTGAAAACTGAATAAACCACGGAATAATGTAGATAGAGAGCTAAAAATTGATACACATCCTTGGAATGACATGGGGTTTTATTGGAGCCAAAAAGAAAACAAAGTATTACTAGACGCGTGAAAGATCTCTTGAGAGCGTCGTTTGGTGGTGATGGTGTGTTCAGCCGCCACTTTCGTCAGGCTTGGCCTCCCAGGTCCCCAGACCTCGGTCCGTGCGATTATTCACTTTGGGGTTACCTGAAGTCGCAAGTGTATCGTGATCGACCGACATCTCTAGGGATGCTAAAAGACAACATCCGACGCCAATGCCTCACCATGCCTCCGGACATGCTTTACAGCGCTGTTCACAACATTATTCCTCGACTACAGCTACTGTTGAGGACTGATAGTGGACATATTGAGCATTTCCTGTAAAGAACATAATCTTTGCTTTGCCTTATTTTGTTATGCTAATTGTTGCTATTCTGATCAGATGAAGCGCCATCTGTCGGACATTTTTTAAACTTTTTTACGGTTCTAATAAAACTCCATGTCATTCCAAGCATGTGTGTCAATTTGTACCTCTCTATCTACATTATTCCGTGATTTTTTTCAGTTTTCAAATTTATACTGACTTTTTGATCACCCGGTACATCACACACCTGAAGCAATGCAGCATGCGATCTCACTACATAATGCAATTGTACTAGCATCGGAAAAAAATGTAGTCAATGCTGGGTCAACTCCTTTGAGCTGGTAGTAAAGAAATAATTTTGGTAAACGTAACCACTCTCACTTTGACCTGTGAGTTGTTGCACCCTGCCAAAACTGCGGTTTGGTAGTTTTGGGACAATACATAAATGACGTAGTAAATGGTATTGGTAGCATTGGTAGGGAAAGAAACATAAAGGAATATGTGAGAGAGGAACTGGGAGCCGAGGGCTTCTTTTTTTTTTTTTTTTTTTTTTGTTCGTTTGTTTGATTGTTTGTTTGTTTGTTTTGCACATAATCAAGACTGCACATCGTTCAGTGTTAGTCCATTGCGTATTTTATATCCTTACAAATTACAAATTGCATTTTATAAGCTAAAAAATTACCTGCTAGTGTAACGTATGTGCTTTTATATAACCAAAATGCAAATACAGTTTACATGCACAAACACAAAAAATTATGGAACTATTGTCGTTATTTAGTACTCAATAGAATGTTCTTCATCAATGGTAAGAATTTGCTGTTATAATTCATAAGTGCGAAAGTTATTTAGCAACAACAGAAACCTGTTTTATATAAGCTCGACGAAGTATTAAAGTATTATTTGACATATTTTAGTTCCGCAGTTTTTTTTAATTTTAATTTCTTTTGAGGAAATTGTGTTCCTAGCGCTATATGATAAATCCGTAGTTTTCTTTTTACTACACCATCCCTCTCTTACACGTTACATATCAACAATTTTCGAATAAAACTTGAATTAAACAATAACATTTCCAATTTCTTTATGAATACTATTAATCTTAAAACTAACAGACAAGAGGATGACTATGCAGAACAAAAACGTTAGTTAGGTTACGTTGCCCTTTGTATATTCACACTCATTTTCTAGGGGATTCACCGCTTCATGCACAAACAAAGTGATCTAAATGAGGTAACGGCTGATAGATAGGCAACACATCCAACTTACAGATAACGTGGTTAGGATCTTAAATGACCAAAGCTACTAGGAAAACTACCGTAGCGTACAACTCTGCCCACGAGGCAAGGGAAAACAAATCAGTTTTTATTTTAATACAAGAATTTTCTTATTTTTTTAGTTTTTCCAGGCGTTCCTCGACAGATTAGAAAGAGTGAGCCGTGAGGAAACTCTTCAGTTTAGACAGGAAACTGCTTGGATTACTGCTAAGATTTTTGAATTTTTGAGCAGTTTATTGATAATGGATGCAGCCGAATACTGCACATTTTTCCACACAAGAGTCAAGCAGGTGCCTTACAAATGCAGATTAGGTTTCTACCTAGTATTAACTGAGTGAAACTGCTAACTCCTGGGAATAAACTGATGTTGTTAATAACAAGTGGCATTAAAGAAAATATGTATTGTGAGGCCAATGTCTGAATTTGCAGAATACTGAACATGGATCGACACCAGGTTCGCGAACGTACACCACAAATTGTTTGATCCGCCCATTTCTGAGCCACAAATATCCTTTTTGAATCAGTAGATATACCCCAAAAAGTAATACCATGCATCATAAACGAATGAAAATAAGCAAAGTAGACTACTTTTCGTGTTGAACTATCACTTACTTGTGATAGTATTCTAATGCTAAACAAAGTAGCATTTAATTTTTGAACAATATCGTGAACATGGGCTTTTAATGACAGTTTATTATCTATCTCAATGTTAGGAACTTGAACTGTTCCGTCTCACTAATCATATGTCTATTCTTTGTTATTAAAATGTCTGTTTTTCGTCATATGTGTGTTATAAATTATAAAAACTTAGTTTTGTTGTGATTTAGCATGAACTTATTTCCTAAAAACCGTAGTAGCTGAGAGCACAGTTTCGAAGTTTTGAGCTTCTAGTTCAAATCCAGTTGTATACTCTTCTTGGCATTTCAAATCTTATTTAAAAAACAAATTTTAACATCGCAAGTATTATATAATATTGTACTGTTAACAGAAACTGGAAAAGAAAATCAGATTAATTCTAGTATTTCTAATGTTGCTTTCATGTTTTATACTGTAACAGAAGCACTACATTGCCTTGGGTGGCATATACCATAAAAACATTCAAAGTGTAAAAACTTACAGCAGCTCCAGCAAAGTGCGAAGTCATACGTGCCACTGTCACATTTTTAGTGTGAGTATCGTTAAGCAATGCAACCTCGTTAAGGTTACTAAACGCCTCGCTACTGGGCTATAATTTTGCGGCAAACCAAACATATCAAAGCAAATTTCTCGAAAGCTGGAGCCTGGCATCGCTTCTAGTTATGACTTCCATTTGCTGTGCGATGGGAACAGGAGCTTCTATAATGGAAGGATGTAATTCTTCACTTGCCAATAAAAGTATACGTCATAGGTTTTACAGAATGTCATACACATTTTACTTTTAATGACCACGCCAGATTTCATAGGCAATCAGTCCATTGTGTAAGGAGGGATATCTATACCCGTTCCAGGAGTCAGTAACGTACAGGAGTGGCTTCCGTTTTACGTAAGGTCTCAAAACTTTGTCCAGAAACTGGTGATAAGAGTCTTTTGTGAGCTTACCACATCTTGTAGCTGTTGCGTACACACTACGCTGCCGCTCCATTAACAGGTTTGCGACTTGTTGCATTCGAGGATCATTGCTACTAACTTCATGGAAACAAACAAAAACTGTTGGTAACAGTTTTCCGGAAACTGGGCAGAGAAGTACAAAACAGCTAACGCGATGGACGACCTAAATGGCAAGCGGGGCATCGACTCGAGATAAATATAGAATGATCGATTCGTGGGTGTTCGATCGTATTATAGAGGCTAGAAACAGTGAATATGGAGTTGCAGCGCGCACGTTGCGGCAGTGAGCGATCGCTGCAACAGCCTCATTGCTATCGGAAAGTTTCGAATACAAAGTCTTAAACACCTGGGAAACGCAGAATTCCGCAGCGTCATCATATACGTCAGCACCAAAGACAAACGTATGTTTTATGGATTTTTTGGGAACAACAAATTTGTTTCAACATCAAACCTCCACTAAATTTATTAATTCAGTCCTGATTTCATTATAAGTATGGATCAAACATAAGTATCACATCTCTAGTAACAGAGCGTGATTCTTTTGAGGTGAGAACGTTACAGAAAAAGCTGTCGGCCAACTGAAACAAAGAAACCTATCATAAGTAAAGACTTACATTCACCCATTACAGAAGTGCCCTATTCCGACCGCGCAGCAAATAAACCCACAAGTAGAAGCCATGCAATTAATAAAATACATACCTGGATCCGTAATCAAGTGCAGGCTCCAGCTTCCGGAAAGGAAGAAGGAAGGGACATTGGGTTATACGTACCGTCGACATCGAAGTCATTAAACACGGATCACAAACTCTGATTTTGTCAAGGACGGGGAAGAAAATCGGCGGTGTCCTTTAAAAGGAACCATCCCGGCATTTGCCTGGAGTGATTTAGGGAAACCTAAATCTGCATGGCCGGACGCGGGTTTGAATCGTCGTCATCCAGAATGTAGATTCAGTGTGGTAGCCACTGTGCCACCTCTTTTGGTCCCAGCTTTCGAAAAACCACTTTGATGTGATTGATTTACAGCGAGCATATCGCCAGATTTCGAGGTATTTGACAACATTTACGAGGTTGCTTTTTCTAGTAACACTCACACTAAAAATTTGTGAGTGTGCCGTATGTGCCTTCAGACGTTGCTTGTTGTGCTATCAATTTCTCTACTTTGTATGCTTTAATGATACATATTACGCAGAGGAGATCATTGTTCTCTTGAAGTAGAAAAGCAAAACATCAATGCAAAAATTAAAATGATATATTTCGTATTTTTTCATTTTCAGTTACTGTTGACTACATACGGTTATATAAGATTTATGATGTTAAAATCTGTTTTAATAGGATTTAAAATGCTTACTTCTTTTGTAAATAATCCCATGATATATCTTGATGTCACAAGAAGTATTGGTATCATTGATGTCACAACATAGCTGTTGTTCCACGACAACCAAAGAAAAAAATGAAGGTTTGATTTGAACATGGAGCACAGAAATGCGAAACTGTGCGCTTAGCCACTATACTACCGATTAGCATGGTTTAACACTGCCCACGTGAACTGATAAAGTAGCAGCGAAACTTCGTCATTTTCGTGAAAACTATTGAGTATTGGCACCAAGACTGAGTAGGTGTCCGTTTATTTTTACCTTTCTTTCACCAAGCCAAGTTTCGACTGTGTCACGGAGGGATCTACGGCGGGTTCCCGCTGTTACCTGCCCTTACCGATGAAACTGCTGAGAGTTCTGTGGAGAATGGAAGCGGTGTGTTTCTGGTTCAGTAGTACGAATTCGGAACTTGTGACCAGGTAACCCCACTGTTACAGACATGGAACTGATGATCTGTCGGGGTCAGGGATTTTCTCTGCCTCTTGGTGGCTGGGTGTTGTGTGATTTCCTCAGGTTAGTTAGTAAACCTAAGTAGTTCTAAGTTCTAGGGGACTGATGACCATAGATGTTAAGTCCCATAGTGCTCATAGCCATTTGAACCATTTGATGATCTGTCTATCCTCGCACCGAGGGTGAAGGCGAGAGTGGTGAGCCTTACGTAAATTTTCTCTTATTACCAAGGAAAAGGGAGTTGATCCGTGTCTGACTTCACGCCTCTAAACAATATGTTGGTAGCACTTCTTGCATGTCATGCTTTGTAAAAGACAGTAAAACTGGGCAAATGAGCATAAAGATAAGGCACGGGACCTCCTCAGTATCGTCACCGACTCCATTTTCCGTAAGGACCATGAATAGAAAAAATCAGGGCTCGTACAGATGCATATAGAGCGAGGCAAAAACGACTATCTATATACGAGTGGAAAAGGAGAGGAACTGATTAGTAGTGGTACGACACACATTAAGGGGTCTTACCGAGAATGTATGCAGTTGTATATGTAGATGTACTATGAGCTCCATTTTGGAGTCTCCTGCTTGAGTGATTCCTTAGAACCAACATTAAAAACTTTAGAACTCCTTTTGCTGTCTTCTATCGCCACGAGTGGCTGGATAGAATCCATCGAGCTGCTTAGCGATTTTATGTAGGATCACAATTTTCTCACTTCTGGCCAAGATGTTCTGCAAAGGCAATTACTGAATGTTTCGTGCATCAATATTTTGCAGGCGCACGAATTTCTACTAATTTTTGCCTGTCGTCATATGCGCGTTCTTTTTTGAAAGATATTACAGCAGTCTCCTCCCCCCTGCGGGTTCGGGGGTAAGAATAGGCCAGCGGTATTCCTGCCTGTCGTAAGAGGCGACTAAAAGGAGTCCCTCCCCCTCAAGGGGGTAGTTAGCGGCTGCGTCCGGAGACGGACGGATTCACGACCAATATTTGCGTTCATTTTGGTTTTTCGATTCTTCTGGTTTCTTCCTTCCTTTGGTTGGTTCCATTTTATGTTCTTCTCCATCTCATTGTTTTACTTACTCTTCTCCTTGCCTTCTTCTCCTTGCCTTCTTCTCCTTCTCTGGTCTCCGCTTCGGCGTTTGAGACAGTCTGTCCTTTCTTTCCCTCTCTCCTTCCTTTTTCCTCTTCTTCCTTCCTCCCTGTGCGTGCCTGAAGGCCGACCCACGCGTTCGCACGCGTAGCCGGTGACGGGGAAACGCGTAATTCCCCGCCCTGGGTAGACAAGTAAGGCACGCACGTACCCCCTGGTAAAGGCCAGGCCCAGGGAGGGGTGATTGCCTGAGCTGACACCTTCCGACCATTTCGATTGGTCCCTCCGTCCGTTTCTCGGGATGTGTGACCTGAGGTGTGAACAATCACCTAAGGCGGGAGTGCCCTCTGAGAGGGTCCCCACAAGGAAGGAGCGCGCCATCGAAGACGCTGGCAATCATGGGGGATTCCTCCGCAATGGATTTCTCTTCTTCTTCTTCTCTCTCGACTTCTGTCCACAAACGGAAACTTGACCAGCCACCAGTGACAAAAGTACTACCGCCTGCCCCACAGTTCCTCGTAGTTTCTCGATCTGAGGACGGAAAGGATTTTTCCTCTGTCAACCCTTTCGTTATTCAGAAGGGCGTAGATGCCATTGCCGGATCTGTCAAGTCTTGTACTAGGTTGCGTAATGGTACCTTGTTACTAGAAACTGAGAGCGCCTTTCAGGCACAAAAACTGCTTCGGGCCACACTCCTGTACACGTTCCCTGTCCGGGTGGAGGCTCACCGCAATGTAAATTCGTCTCGTGGTGTGGTATATACTAGATCACTCGACGGATTGCCTGACGAGGAGATTCAGTCTTTTCTCGCTGAGCAGGGCGTGACGGCTATCCATAGGATCATGAAAAAGGTCAAGAATGACCTTATACCGACCCGGACACTTTTCTTGACCTTTGATAGTATTCAGCTGCCGTCGCACATCAAAGCGGGATACGAGGTTATTTCTGTTCGCCCCTATGTCCCGACACCTACGCGCTGCTACCAGTGTCAGCGTTTTAATCACACTCTCCAGTCTTGTTCCAATGCGGCTACATGTGTGACTTGTGGCAGGGATGCCCATGAGGGTGACTGTCCACCTCCGTCTCCTCGTTGTGTGAACTGTCGCGGTGACCATGCAGCATCCTCCCGCGACTGTCCCATCTACAAGGAAGAACGCTGTATCCAAGAAATTCGGGTCAAAGAGAGAGTCTCCACCTCGGCTGCTCCCAAGCTATTCGCTAGTAGGAAGCCCACGTTGCTCCCAGCGGGGAAGTACAGTACTGTCCTCGCCTCTCCTCGGACTACCAGGGAGGTGGCGACGCAGACATCCGATCTGACCTTCAGCACTACGGTCGTCCGTTCGGCCAGTGCTAAGATCGCCCGGTCGACGTCTCCTCTTCCTCCCGTCGCCCCTCCGACACAAGCACCTTTAACAGCTCCTGCCAGGATGAAGACCCAGAAGTCAGAAGCACGGGCCTTCAAGAAGGAACCGTCTCGTGCAGACCTTCTACTTACCTCGAACCCTCAGCCATCGACCACAAAACGACCTTCCAAGAAGGCTCATAGGAAGCACAGTTCTCCTTCCCCGCCACGGCGCATTTCTCCTCCTGCGCCACCCAGCGGTTGCCGCCCCAGACCTTCATCCGTTTCGCCTGGCCGCACCGCTGGTAGCCGAACATCTGACCTTTCACCAGCGGAGGAAGCTCCCCCTCCCGGCCATCTTTACAAGATGGCCGATGAACCTATAGAACAAATGGACGATGACTGTCCGCCTCCTGCTAGCGGCGGCAGTGCTCGCTCGAAGCCGGGCCCTCAGCGGCCTTCGAGATGACCCCTTTTTGCATCTTCTTCTTCTCACGATGGCACTTATTCACTGGAATATTCGCAGCATTCGCTCCAACCGAGAGGACTTGAAATTGCTGCTCCGCTTGCACCCTCCGCTCGTCGTAGCCCTCCAGGAAACGAAGCTACGCCCATGCGATCAAATTGCCTTGGCACACTACACCTCTGAGCGTTTTGACTTACCCCCTGTGGCAGGTATTCCGGCTCATGGAGGGGTTATGTTGCTAGTCTGGGATGAAATCTACTAGGATCCCATCATATTGCACACCGGCATGCAGGCAGTTGCCGTCCGCATTACTCTCCCCACTTTTACATTTTACATCTGTACCGTTTACACTCCATCGTCGTCTGCCGTTACCAGGGCAGACATGCTGCAAATTATTGCTCAGCTCCCTGCACCATTTTGGTTAACTGGAGACTTCAATGCTCACCATCCTCTTTGGGGCTCTCCAGCATCCTGTCCGAGGGGCTCCCTGTTAGCAGACGTTTTCAACCAGCTCAATCTTGTCTGCCTCAATACTGGCGCCCCTACTTTCCTTTCAGACACCTCTCACACCTATTCCAATTTAGACCTCTCTGTATGTACTACCCAACTTGCACGCCGGTTTGAGTGGTATGCGCTTTCTGATACATATTCGAGCGACCACTTCCCGTGTGTTATCCATCTCCTGCATCATACCCCCTCTCCGTGCTCAACTAGTTGGAACATCTCCAAAGCAGACTGGGGGCTCTTCTCTTCCAGGGCGACCTTTCAGGATCAAACCTTCACAAACTGCGATAGTCAGGCCGCACACCTCACGGAAGTCATTCTCACTGCTGCTGAATATTCCATCCCTCACACTACTTCTTCTCCACGCTGCTTACCGGTCCCCTAGTGGACCGCAGCATGTAGAGACGCCTTACGTGCTCGTCGACGTGCTTTCCGCACCTTTCACAAGCACCTTCAACAGTTTTACTCCTCCTTCTGTTGTCTGGGGTAGCCTGCGGCGGCTACCTGGCACTAAGGTCCACTCACCAGTTTCTGGCTTGACGGTCGCGAATGACGTCCTTGTGGCCCCTGAGGATGTCTCCAATGCCTTCGGCCGCTTTTTCGCAGAGGTTTCGAGCTCCACTCATTACCCCCCTGCCTTCCTCCCCCGAAAACAGGCAGAGGAGGCTCGGCCACCTAATTTCCACTCCTCGAATTGTGAAAACTACAGTGCCCCATTCACCATGCGGGAACTCGAAAATGCACTTGCCCGGTCACGGTCCTCCGCTCTGGAGCCTGATTCTATTCATATTCAGATGCTGAAGAACCTTCCTCCTGCGGGTAAAGGTTTCCTTCTTCGTACTTACAATCGCATCTGGATTGAGGGACATGTTCCCGCATGCTGGCGCGAGTCTATTGTTGTACCGATTCCTAAGCCGGGGAAGGACAAGCACTTGCCTTCCAGTTATCGACCCATCTCGCTTACCAGCTGTGTCTGTAAGGTGATGGAGCGAATGGTTAACTCTCGTTTCGTTTGGCTGCTCGAATCTCGACGCCTACTTACCAATGTACAATGTGGATTTCGTAGGCGCCGCTCTGCTGTTGACCATCTGGTTACCTTGTCGACCTTCATTATGAATAACTTCTTGCGGAAGCGCCCGACCGCTGCTGTGTTCTTTGATTTGGAGAAGGCTTACGACACCTGTTGGAGGGCGGGCATTCTCCACACCATGCATACATGGGGCTTTCGCGGTCGCCTCCCTCTTTTTATTCGTTCCTTTTTAATGGATCGACAGTTCAGGATACGTGTGGGTTCTGTCCTGTCAGACACCTTTCGCCAGGAGAATGGGGTGCCACAGGGCTCCGTTTTGAGCGTCGCTCTCTTCGCCATAGCGATCAATCCAAGAATGGATTGCCTCTCAGATGATGTATCAGGCTCCCTTTTCTTCAGCGTTCTCTTGACCACCTTTACTCCTGGAGTGTCGCCAGTGGCTTCCGTTTTTCTGCAGAGAAAACGGTCTGTATTAACTTCTAGCGCTACAAAGAGTTTCTCCCACCGTCCCTACGACTCGGCCCCGTTGCTCTCCCATTCGTGGAGACAACAAAATTTTTAGGTCTTACATTTGACAGGAAACTTAGTTGGTCTCCACATGTCATATTTGGCTGCCCGTTGTACCCGTTCTCTAAATGTCCTCTGTGTTCTCAGTGGCACGTCGTGGGGAGCGGATCGAACCGTCCTACTTCGCCTATATCGGTCGATCGTCCGCTCCAAGCTGGATTATGGGCGCTTTGTATACTCCTCTGCACGGCCGTCCATCTTACGCCGCCTCAACTCTATACAACATCGGGGTTTACGGCTTGCGATCGGAGCGTTTTATACTAGTCCCGTCGAGAGTCTTCATGCTGAAGCCGGTGAATTGCCACTCACCTACCGGCACGATATACTGCTTAGTCGTTACGCCTGTCGGCTACTGTCAATGCCCGACCACCCGTCTTATCGTTCCTTTTTTGACGACTCTCTCGACCGTCAATACGGGTTGTATGTCTCTGCCCTGCTACCCGCCGGAGTTCGCTTTCGTCGCCTCCTTCAACACCTTGATTTTTCACTCCCGGCAACCTGTAGAGTGGGCGAAATCCACACACCACCTTGGCTCCAGGCTCAGGTTCGCGTTCACCTTGACCTCCGCTCGCTCCCAAAGGAGGTTACCCCCGGTTCAGTATACCACTTCCGCTTTGTCGAACTTCGTTCGAAGTTCATTAATATGACCTTCATTTATACAGATGGCTCTAACACCAATGACGGGGTCGGGTGTTCTTTTATTGTCGGGGCACAAAGTTTGAAATACCGGCTACATGGCCATTGAATTTCTACAACTGTCGGATAATAAAAAAATGTCCAACAGATAATTATCTAACAGCTTTAATGCGTTGTTGACAAAATATTACATGCACAGTAATGGTTTACTGAAAGTTGATGTATGTCCGTCTACATCATCAGTACAAGCACTGATGAAGGGAACAAAACCGAAATAAGCTTATACACTAAAATAAAATATCAAGCAGCATATTGTCTCCCAATTCTCTGCATAGTTAAGGAATTCTGCTAGTGATTCTGCTACCTTCAAATGGCTCTGAGCACTATGGGACTCAAATGCTGTGGTCATTAGTCCCCTAGAACTTAGAACTACTTAAACCTAACTAACCTAAGGACATCACACACATCCCGAGGCAGGATTCGAACCTGCGACCGTAGCAGTCGCACGGTTCCGGACTGCGCGCCTAGAACCGCGAGACCACCGCGGCCGGCTGTTCATGATGGATGAAGCAAAGACATCAAAAGCAGACTAGCACAGGCGGGCATTCCTGCCCAAGATGATGATGATGATGATGATGATGATGATGATGATGATGATGATGCTTTTTGGTTCGTGGGGCGCCCAACTGCACGGTCGTCAGCGCCCGTACGAAGTCCCAATTGTTTCACAGTCAATTTTTTTTTACGCAGTTCAATCTAGCCATTTTCAAGAATGATGACGATCAAATGATGAGGACAACACACACACCCAGTCCCCGGACAGAGAAAATCCCGAACCCGGCCGAGAATCGAACCCAGGACCCCGTGATAACAGAGGCAGTAACCCTAGCCATTAGACCACGACCTGCGGGCCATGCCAAAGAGAAGTTTACTGGTCTCAAACACACTTCTTAATCTGAGGAACAAATTCTGAGAACGTACATTTGTAGCTTTGTAAGCCCACAAAAAAAAACCACGCAGCGAACGAATCACATGCTCAACTGACTCTATGCCCGCATAAGAAAGTAGCAATCAGTGAGACATTTATGTTTCAACCGGACATTGTACGTAAGCATGGGTAACTGTGAAGTCGTGACACATTGACAAAAAGTACGTGACGAATTGGAGAAAAGGGGTAATCGCGTTAGGCCGTGTCCATAGCCATATGCAGGGTGTGAAGTTGCCGGATTTGTTGGTGTTTCGAAGCTGACTGTTCGCCGGCCGCGTTGGTCTCGCGGTTCTAGGCACGCAGTCCGGAACCGTACGACTGCTACGGTAGCAGGTTCGAATCCTGCCTCGGGCATGGATGTGTGTGGTGTCCTTAGGTTAGTTAGGTTTAGGTAGTCCTAAGTTCTAGGGGACTGATGACCACAGCAGTTGAGTCCCATAATGCTCAGAGCCATTTGAACCATTTTGAAACTGACAGTTCAACGTCTCTACAAGCAGTGGTGTAACACAAGTGGCCACGAAACACGACGTCAGAACTGTGGGTCGAAAAAGATCCTGACTGTAAGGAACCGGAGACACGTTTCGTAGCTTGTGAGTCAAAACCGCCTCCAAACCCCTCAGGAACTGCTGCAGACAGTGAATGAAGCTCCATTCCGACCTGTTATGGGGAGAACATTACGACGAAAACTGCATGCACTCAACATTTGGAGTCGGTCACCTAGAAAAAGGCCATTGCTCACACAGTCACATAAAGCTGTGCGTCTTTAATGAACTAGAAATCATTAGATTGAAGCAGAACGTGAGTCTGTGATGCTTTGGGGTGGTGTTTTCCTTATCGTGAGTTGGGTTCTCTTGCTGAGTTGACCACTAGTATCAAGTAGCATGCCTATTTGAACATTCTGAATGATCAGGTGTTGTCTTTCAGTCAACATCTGCATGTATGCTGTTGATACCCATATTTTTCAAGGCGACAAAAGGGAAGTTCATTGGGCTGAATGAATATGTGACTGATTTTCTGAACACTCCCTCACCTTATTTAATAACTAGTGGCCTGCAAAATCACCTGACTTGAACCTCACAGAAAACCTGTGGCACAAGTTGAAACAACGGGTAAAACACCGACATCAGCACCCTGCAATTTACTGGAAATGCGCAATATAATCCTCAGCGGCTTGCTTAACATGGATGCGACATACCTGCACAGCCTCGTGGACACACTTCCTAACGGAATCCGGGCTGTTATTAAGAAAAATGTTCAAATGTGTGTGAAATCTTATGGGACTTAACTGCTAAGGTCATCAGTCCCTAAGCTTACACACTACTTAACCTAAATTATCCTAAGGACAAGCACACACACCCATGCCCGAAGGAGGACTCGAACCTCCACAGGGACCAGCCGCTCCGGGTTATTAAGTCCAGGGACAGAATTACAGGGTGTTAAACCATTCTTCTAGTGATTTCAATGGGGGTGACTATAGTTTTGTCCCGTGAGCTTATGGTAGTGTATCATGGACAGTGGGAAAGTCGGAACAGAGGAGAATCGAAGCGTTTGAGATGTGGTGCTACAGAAGAAAATTGACAGTCAAGTGGACTAATAAGATAAGCAATGAGGAGGATCTTCGCAGAATCGGCGACGAAAGGAACGTCTAGAATACACTGACAGGGAGAAGGAACTGGGTAGCAGGGCATGTGTTAAAGCACCAAGGAATACCCTCCTTGGTACAAGAGAGAGCCGTAGAGAGTAAAGCTGTAGAGGAACACAGAGGTTGGAATACATCGAGGAAATAATTAAGGACGTACGGGCAAGTGCTGTTCTGAAATGAAAAGGATGGCACAGGACAGGAATTCGTGACGGGTCGCAATCAAACCAGTTAGTAGACTTATGATTCAGAATGAGTAAATAAATAAATATACGGACGTGATGCCACACTCGTGTCAAGGGCTGCGGAATCAATGAGAGCCGCGACAGTAGTCACCATGCTTACAGTTTGTGGCGCCCCACATACTTTCTATGCGGATATTTGTCTTGCTGCAAACAAGCTCATCCAGCAAGTTGTTTTGCATATTAGGAATAAAAACATTGCATATTCGTGAGTGTGATTAGTGTGAGCAGTTATGAAGTGCAAGTCTATGTTTCATATTATAAGTTATCGTGTGTAAATCAGAGTTCAAATATGGTTCAAATGGCTCTGAGCACTATGGGAGTTAACATCTATGGTCATCAGTCCCCTAGAACTTAGAACTACTTAAACCTAACTAACCTAAGGACATCACACATCACACAATACACAATCATCACGAGGCAGAGAAAATCCCTGACCCCGTCGGGAATCGAACCCGGGAACCCGGGCGTGGGAAGCGAGAACGCTACCGCACGAGCACGATATGCGGGCTGAAGCAGAGTACATAGTACAATATAGACTAACAGAATGAGGCAGTGCAGTTAAGACACTTACCTCATGTTCGGGAGTATGAAGTTTACTCTGTTCAGCCAACCTGATTTAATTTTTCCATCTTTTCCTAAATCGTTTCAGAGAAGTGCCAGCGTGGTTCCTTCATAAAAGCCACGGAAAGCCTCCTTGTAAGTAGTCCGTATAGGTTTCTATGTTGGTAACGTCACGTAGCGCTCTGTATGAAAATCACTGGCTGTGCTGTGTGCAGTCTGTAGGTGGTAGACATTGTTGGAATATTCGCTATTGTAGTGTTGGGTAGTTGGATGTGAACAGCGCGTAGCGTTGCATAGTTGGAGGTGAGCCGCCAGTAGTGGTGGATGTGGGAAGAGATGGCAGAGTTTTGAGAGCGGATTATCTGGACGTGCGTCCGTCAGAAAAACGAAATTTGTAAGACTGGATGTCCTGAACTGATATATATATATATATATATATATATATATATATATATATATATATATATATATATATATATATAATGGCTTATGAACACTATTAAGGTAAATACACTGTTTGTTCTCTATCAAAATCTTTCATTTGCTAACTATGAATATCAATAGTCAGTGCCTCAGTAGTTAGAATCCTTTATTTAGCTGGCAGTATTGGTGCTCGCTGTATTGCTGTAGTTCGAGTAACGAAGATTTTTGTGAGGTAAGTGATTCATGAAAGGTATAGGTTATTGTTAGTCAGGGCCATTTTTTTGTGGGGATTATTGAAAGTCAGATTGCGTTGCGCTAAAAATATTGTCAGTTTAGTGTTGATATGAATAAGTAATGAGAGAAATGTCTGAGTACGTTCAGTTCTACTCAGCTGTTTGAAAATTAAATAACGTAAGGGGTTTACCAGCACAGTAATTCACTAATTTTTCTATGGGGAGGTTTGAACCTGCTTTATCCTTATAAATGCATACTTACATATTCTGTGCGTACGTATATTTTCAGCTCTTTATTTTCAGTGTATTATGGTGACATTGCGAGATTATCTCTGGATGCATAGGTAAATTAATTAATTTCCTTCCTAAATTTTCGTGACGTGGATATTCGATTCTATACGACCTAGTGAAAAATGCCTGTCCTCTCTGGCACATTGCATGTAGACTTCTTGCATGACTTTGAATGTGACCTTCCTGAAATCGTCGATTTCTTATTCGGATAACAGCCGTGGCATCATGGCAAACGGGTGCAACAATATCGTGGAGCGATAAACTGTAATATTGGCAGCCCACGTTCCAGCAGCTGTCGAATTCCGACACATGTTGGTACAAGATTCTCCTCCTTGTATGTACATCTACATCATAGTACGCAAGCCACCTGACAGTGTGTGGTTGAGGGAGCTTCTGGTATCACTAACCCATCCTCCTCTTCCCTGTTCGACTTGCGAATGGCGCGGGGGAATAATGATTGTCGGTAAGCCTCTGTATAAGCTCTGATTTCTCGAACTCTCTTCTCGCGGTCTTTACGCGAGATGTATGTGGGACAAAGTAATATGTTGTCAGACTCTTTCCGTAAGGCCCTCTCCCGAAATTTCAATAGTAAGCCTTTCCGTGACACACACCACCTCTTCTGTAACGTGTGCCACTAGAATTTGTTGAGCATCTCTGTAACACACTCGCACCGACCAAACGATACCGTGACGTAAAACCGCGCTCTTTGTTGGGTTGTCTCTATCCCTTCTATCAGTCGTACCTGGTAAGGATCCCAGATTGATGAACAATACTCAATAATAGGTCGAACAAACGCCTTGTAAGCCCCTTCCTTCGTGGATGAGTTACATTTCCTTTAGATTATTCCTATTAATCTCAGTCTGGTCATTCCACTTAAGGTCGCTCTGGATAGTTACTCTTAAATATTTCGTGGTAGATACTGTTTTTAGCAATTTTTCATCAACAGTGTAGTTGTGGAGTAGTGGAGTTATTTTCCTGTGTATGCACAATATGTTGCATTCAGTCGCGTTCATGGTCAACTGCCAGAGCCTGTACTATTCATTAATCCTCTGCAGGTCATTCAGCAGATCGATACTGTCTGCGGTGTGCTGATTTTTTAATGACAACCGCATCACCCGCCAACAATCTTAAAGAGTTTCAACGATTTCTGCTAGCTCATTTATATACACTGCATACCCCGGAGCCGGCCGATGTGGCCGAGCGGTTCTAGGCGCTACAGTCTGGAGCCGCGTGACCGCTACGGTCGCAGGTTCGAATCCTGTCTCGGGCATGGATGTGTGTGATGTCCTTAGGTTAGTTAGGTTTAAGTAGTTCTTCGTTCTAGGGGACTGATGACCTCAGAGGTTAAGTCCCATAGTGCTCAGAGCCATTTGAACAATACCCCGTAAATTACCATAACAACTGTCGATTTTCTTCCTTTAATATCGAAATATTGAGTTCTATCTGCAAGGAGGTCTTGAATCTAGTCTCTAGTCGCAAATCTGGTCTGATATTCGTTAAGCTCGTAGTTTTTAAATAAATGGCAGTGCGTTCTCCATAACCGTCATAATTCTTGAGCATAAAATAAGTTGCATTATTCTACAACAAATTGACGTCAGCGATGTAGGCCTGTATCTGTCCTACAACCCTTCTTGAAAATCTAAATGGCCTCCTGAAGTCAAGGACACTCCATCAACCTGAACACCGTTGTCTACAGCACTATGGAACTTCAAATCAAATGGTTCTGAGTTCTGTGGGAGTTAACATCTGAAGTCATCAGTCCCTAAGAAACTTAGAACTACTTAAACCTAAATAACCTAAGGACATCACACTCATCCATGCCCGAAGCAGGATTAAAATCTGCGACCGTAGTAGTCGCGCGGTTCCAGACTGAAGCGCCTAGAACCGCTCGGCCACAACGACTATGTAACTCATGGAGCGTTGAGTTAAGCGAGATATCTGTTTGCGGAACCCATATTGATTGTTAAAAAGTAGATTTTCGTTCTCCATAACCGTCATAATTCTTGAGCATAAAATAAGTTACATTATTCTACAACAAATTGACGTCAGCGATGTAGGCCTATATCTGTCCTACAACCCTTCTTGAAAATCGAAATGGCCTGCGCTTTTTTCCACTCGCTACTAACGTTTCGTTGCTCCAGGGATCTACGATAGACTGCTGCTAGAAAACGGGCAAGTTCTTTCATATAATCTTTGTAGAATCTGATAGTATCTCATCTAGACTTCACGCCTTTCCACTACTAAGCGAATGAAGCATGAAGCATATGAAACTAACACATTTGTCTCACAAACAGCATTCAAATACGATTTCTGAATAAGAAACTCGATGCGTAATCTTTCTATTTCAGATAATGCAAGTGGATTTAGTCCTATCTACTTTGTTTGGGCAGCTAAACCGTACTCATCTGCATATGAAACCATATGGCCATGTAGAGGATGAGCCAGAAGTCCACCGACGAACTTCCAGATGGTGCTCAGCGACACATAAAAAAAAATGTTCAAATGCATGTGAATTCCTATGATACCAAACTGCTTAGGTTATCGATCCCTAGACTTACACACAACTTAATCTAACTTAAACTAACTTATGCTAAGAACAACACACACACACACACACACACACACACACACACACACACACACACACACACACATGTCCGAAGTTGGACTCGAACCTCCGGCGGGAGGAGCCGCGCAGACTTCGAAATGATGGCTCAAACCGAGCGACAGCGACACATTCTGAGTATTTTGGTATAAGGGACCACACTCTCAGACGGCTCGTTATAGAGTCATTGCTTTTTAGAAAATGTATTCGCAGGTGCAAATATGAACCACCTTCAGCTGTATGTTGGAATAACAGTGAAAGTTTGAGGTGGAGCGGGGCTCGAACTCGGATTTCCCGCTTTACGCGAGCGATCGCCTTAACTGCTTCGTCCATCGGAGCACGAATCATAGTCATACTCAAACTACCATATGTCGTCGTCCATTTGTCGCAATCTGCACTCTTATGTAACATACACTCCTGGAAATTGAAATAAGAACACCGTGAATTCATTGTCCCAGAAAGGGGAAACTTTATTGACACATTCCTGGGGTCAGATACATCACATGATCACACTGACAGAACCACAGGCACATAGACACAGGCAACAGAGCATGCACAATGTCGGCACTAGTACAGTGTATATCCACCTTTCGCAGCAATGCAAGCTGCTATTCTCCCATGGAGACGATCGTAGAGATGCTGGATGTAGTCCTGTGAAACGGCTTGCCATGCCATTTCCACCTGGCGCCTCAGTTGGACCAGCCTTCGTGCTGGACGTGCAGACCGCGTGAGACGACGCTTCATCCAGTCCCAAACATGCTCAATGGGGGACAGATCCGGAGACCTTGTTGGCCAGGGTAGTTGACTTACACCTTCTAGAGCACGTTGGATGGCACGGGATACACGCGGACGTGCATTGTCCTGTTGGAACAGCAAGTTCCCTTGCCGGTCTAGGAGTGGTAGAACGATGGGTTCGATGACGGTTTGGAAGTACCGTGCGCTATTCAGTGTCCCCTCGACGATCACCAGAGGTGTACGGCCAGTGTAGGAGATCGCTCCCCACACCATGATGCCGAGTGTTGGCCCTGTGTGCCTCGGTCGTATGCAGACTTGATTGTGGCGCTCACCTGCACGGCACCAAACACGCATACGTCCATCATTGGCACCAAGGCAGAAGCGACTCTCATCGCTCAAGACGACACGTCTCCATTCATCCCTCCATTCACGCCTGTCGCGACACCACTGGAGGCGGGCTGCACGATGTTGGGGCGTGAGCGGAAGACGGCCTAACGGTGTGCGGGACCGTAGCCCAGCTTCATGGAGACGGTTGCGAATGGTCCTCGCCGATACCCCAGGAGTAACAGTGTCCCAAATTTGCTGGGAGGTGGCGGTGCGGTCCCCTACGGCACTGCGTAGGATCCTACGGTCTTGGCGTGCATCCGAGCGTTGCTGCGCTCCGGTCCCAGGTCGACGGGCACGTGCACCTTCCGCCCACCACTGGCGACAACATCGATGTACTGTGGAGACCTCACGCCCCACATGTTGAGCAATTCGGCGGTACGTCCACCCGGCCTTTCGCATGCCCACTATACTCTCTCGCTCAAAGTCCGTCAACTGCACATACGGTTCACGTCCACGCTGTCGCGGCATGCTACCAGTGTTAAAGACTGCGATGGAGCTCCGTATGCCACTGCAAGCTGGCTGACACTGAGGGCGGCGGTGCACAAATGCTGCGCAGCTAGCGCCATTCGATGGCCAACACCGTGGTTCCTGGTGTGTCCGCTGTGCCGTGCGTGTGATCATTGCTTGTACAGCCCTCTCGTAGCGTCCGGAGCAAGTATGGTGGGTCTAACACACCGGTGTCAATGTGTTCTTTTTTCCATTTCCAGGAGTGTATAACGGACATATTTACTGAGCGTCGAGGGCCTGGTATAGGCGAATAACAAAAACTTTCCTTTGGTTTCTTGTCCCAGTTAGCTTCGTATCTGTATTGCACCGGAAAAAGTGCATATGTCGACAGTATGCTCTTTATGGCTTGTTTGACAATAAACTGTCTTATTCCCTCATGGTACTAACTGATGAGAAAATCAGTGCTCACTTTACTCTTTGGCCTCAAGCTTGCATTCAGTACTGCTTGAGTGTATCTCACATTGTTCTCGGCAGTGATAGTTCAGTGATACACGGCAGTATCGATACGTTTACTAATAAAGAGTTGCCAGTATTCACCTGATGTACAGGTTCACCGATTTCAGAGCAAGAGCTACACAACAACGTTATATTGAATTGTTCCTGCAGCGATGGCAACCACAGCACAGAACTTTTGTATTTTTTCATGTGTTTTGTGCTGTACGTTTTAGTGATCGAATATTTTACTTTTTTCATTGTTGCGTAGATGTCTCCCCAGAAACAAAAGTGCTGGGGAAACAAACCGAATAAATCATGTATTACATTATCACTCTGTAACGCACGATCGGAGACCGTGGGTCCCTTATACCAAAATACACACAATCTTCGACAACTTCTAAAAATGTATAGAAAAGTTTTCAAATACCGTTACCAGTCACTAAATTTTTTGAATAGTAAATTATTTATTGAGCGGCATGTTTCGACGTCATACCTCACGTTCAGTCTGTATTGTCATTCCAAATCATTTAACGTAAGTCTTTACATGTATTTAAGTTTCTTTGCGGGCCACTGTGTGGGGAGACGCTGACTAGAGCGGAGCGCTTCTGGTGTTATGCGTTATTGCAGTGTATTTTCCGCGCGTTTCTGTTTATTCGGTGTTAGTCGGACGTTCGTTTTCTACGTTGATCCGCGTCGTCGTTTAGTCGAGGCGTTAATTTTCTGCGTTGCTGTTGGTCGTCGCGCGCGTTGATTTCGTCCTCCGCGGAGGAGTCAAAGGCCACGATGGTCTCTTCCTCTGCCGGTTCACGAGGCTTGTTTCCTTCGTCCGGCAAAAATATTATGTCTTGTGCTGAGTTGCTATCATACTCGTCAGAATCATGTCTGCCCTCCTCTCGCTCAGTTCACCTTCGGCTGTCGGATCCAACAATCCAGTTTACTCAAGAAAATATCAATCATGCTAATCAGGCGATCGATCAGACGCAGCAGGACAGCGTTGAGCTGGGTTCCTCCGAGATCAGGGGAATATCCGGCCCAGGGCCCGTGGCACTGCCTGGTGAAATGAAATGAAATGTCGTGTGACGAGAGCCCCCCCCGTCGGGTAGACCGTTAGCCTGGTGCAAGTCTTTCGATTTGACGCCACTTCGGCGACTTGCGCGTCGATGGGGATGAAATGATGATGATTAGGACAACACAACACCTAGTCCCTGGGCGGAGTCGCGTGGGGCCAGGCTCCGGCGGGAAACCTAACGGTGACAACGATGCCGACCTGGCTGCCCCTACACCCGGCTCCGCTGTCACTGCAGCTCCTGCTACGCGTCGAAAGTCGACGAAATCATCAACGAAGGCGCGGGATGCTCCGTACTCGCATGCTTCTCGTAAGCATGCACATCCCTCTTCGCTTACTGACTCAGAATCAACGGAATCCAAGGCGCCTGACAGGAAGAAACCATCTACTGACCGTCAGGACACTGTTCCGCTTCAGGACGCCTCCGCTACCAATGCGGCGACCGACTCTGGTTTGGTCGACATGGCAGACGCTTATGAGATCACATTTCCGACATCGAATAGGTTTGAAGGTTTAGCTGATGTCACACCAGCTGACCAAGACTCTCCAGACAATCCGCCGGCTCCTACTCCTGTCAAGGCCCCCAAGGTGCAACCTATCATAGTAGATGACACGATCAGCTACCTCGATCGAGTCAGAGAACTGAGGGGGCACCTGAAGGGTTCCTTTTCCTGTCAATACAAACGAGGAAGTATCCGTTACGAGTTCGAAAACCCGTCAGATTATCGATATATGATCGAGTATCTCAAGGCTCGTGCCATCCAATACCATACCCCCCCCCCCCTCCTCCCGCTGACGTTAAGGAGGCGCTGGAGGAGCTGGGCTTCATTGTGCAGTCTGTCACTGTTATGCACCAGCAGGTGCCAGACGCACAGGGCAAACTCACCGATGTCAAGTGGCCTCTATTCGTCGTTGTACTTCATTGTACACCAAATGTTTACGACGTTTACAAAGTCAAATTCTTCCTGCACATGAAGTGTAGGTTGACGTTGAATCCTACCGCAATGAGTCTGGCTTGATGCAATGCTTCAATTGCCAGCGTTTTGGTCACGGCTCCCGCAGTTGCGGCCGTCTGCCGCGTTCCGTCAAGTGTGCCGGTGACCATCTTACCCGACTCTGTCAAAAAAAGCCCACTGATCCGCCCAAATGTTGTAATTGCGGACAGGCTCGCCCAGCCAATTATCGTAAATGTTCCGCATACCAAAAAGCACTGGCGAAATCTCGCAGTTCTTTCACTCCCGCAGCCTCGGCGGCTTCGACGCCAGCTGCTCCACCAGCTGATGCTGCAAATTTTCCACACCTGCGGGCACGTCGTGCCCCTCCACCACCTTCTTCTTCTGCTACCGGCTCGGGGCCCTTGCCACCGCGTCGTCCTGCTTCGCGCCCGGCGACAGCTTCCCACTCTGCTTGGGGAACTGCCAACCCTTCCCCAGAGCCTTCTGCACCCCCGCCCCCTACCTTCTCCTTCCCTTTTTCTAACCATCTTGCTGATCTTGCTGCCTTGTTGCAGCGGTTCAACATCCACAAAATCATTTCTATTGTCCGTTCCACTATCCACCAACTCAGCTCAGCTTCCGATCCTTTCAGTAAACTCATGATAATTCTGTCAGCTTTCATCTCCTACTTCCCCGATGGACCCTAATCTACGTCGTCCTTTTCGTATTGTTGGAACGCCGATGGTGTTCTTCGCCAACGTCATTCTCTTGAGGGCTTTCTCGATTATAGGGGAATCGACATAGCCCTTATTTCCGAGACGCACTTGAAGCCACATCAGCAGTTTACTGTCCCCAACTATTATGTACATCAATCCGACCCCGCGGATCGGCCACATGGCGGTACTCTTGTCTTAGTGAAGCAGTGCCTTACGCACCGACTTCGACAGATTCCGCACCTAGAACACCTGGAGGTTACGGCGATTGACATACAGCTATACGGACAATCCTTGACTCTTGCTGCGGCCTAAAACTCCCCTGGTCGTGCTGCACTCCCGGCCGACTTGGATGTCGTCTTCCGCCTGGGCCCTAAGGTTCTAGTGGGGGGACTTCAACTCCAAACACGGTACGTGGGGATGCCGTTCCACCAATGGTAATGGACGTAGGCTGTTCCAATATCTTCAACTCAGTGCTGCTATCCGTGTCGTTGCTCCGGATTCTCCCACGCACTTTCATAAAACGGCTCTCAGCCGTCCTGACATTCTCGACATCATCTTGGCTCGGGATATCCTGTGGGTCCATCGGATTACAGTGGTCCAGAAACTTGATTCCGATCACAATCCGGTGATCCTCGAATTCCTGGATGCTCGCCCTCAGGACCAACTCCGTCCGGCTTATGTGATCAACACAGCTCGTAGACCTACATGTCCTCGAGCTTCCACATATTACCCGCCGCAGCCACATCGATCCGTCGGCGGACCGCTTTGCAAAAATTCTCACCGAATGCTATCGCACGTCTTCTCGACGAGTCCTCGAGCCCCCTCGTCGCCCGGACCGTCCACCAGACGTCCAGGAACTAATTCGCACCAAACGTCGATTTCGTCGCCGGTGGCAACGCCTCCGAGACCCAATTGACAAGCGAATCTGGCAGTCATTGGCTCAAGAGCTTCGTGTACGTATACAAGAGGTCCTTGATCAGGCATGGAATCAACGCCTTCGCGAGGCCGCAGACCGTCCTGACAGACTGTGGCGTATAGTCAAGGAGACCACATCCACTCCCGCTGCTTCTCAGCCCCTCCATGGTCCCCAAGGCTTGGTCTACTCGCCTCAGGACAAGGCGGAGGCCCTCACACACAGCCTTGATAGGCAATTTCGCCCAAAAGTTGTAGACAACGACGAGGCTGACGCCCACGAGACCCGCGTCCATCGCCAGGTCTGTCAGCTCCTTCGCCGTCGTATGGACACCACCTTACCACCGGTCACTCTCCCAGTGGTGGCAAATTACATCAGTAGCATTCCATCTCGTAAGGCCCCAGGTCCTTCCGGTATCCGGCTGGCCCTTCTTCACCACCTCTCTCCAGCTTCGCTTACCTACCTGGTTAATCTCTAAAATAGCTGCCTTTCCTACAATTACTTCCCTCCTGTTTGGAATCTGGCCAGTGCCATCGCCCTCCGCAAACCCCGCAAGGATCCACTCTTCCCACAGAACTACCGTCCCGTTTCTCTCCTCAACTTCCTCAGCAAGATCTTAGAACGCATTATCCTTTCCCACCTTCAATCCTTCCTCGATGCCCATTCCATCCTCATTCCCCAACAGTTTGGGTTTTGGGCTGGCCATGGCACGGTCCAACAGCTGATCCGCCTCCACGATACCATCTGCAGGGCGCAGCTGGAGCGTCAAAGTACAGGCATGGTTTTACTTGACATCGAGAAGGCCTTTGACCGGGTGTGGCATGAGGGTTTACTCTATAAGCTTGCCGATTATGACTGCCCCCTCCACATCATCCACATTCTCCGACGCTTTCTAACTGGGCGATCATTTTACGTTATACAAGGCCGAAGCCGAAGTTCGATCCGGGCCGTGCAAGCGGGTGTGCCCCAGGGGTATCTCCCCGGTTCTGTGCGCCGTTTACACCAACGACATCCCATCCCGTGTCTCCAACCAACTGCCCTCTATGTGGATGACACAGCTGTCTTCACCCAACACCGCAACCTCCACTTTATTGCTCTACATCTCACACGGCACCTTGAACAGATCACCCAATGGAGCAACAAGTGGAAGATAAAAATCAATGCAGTTAAGACCCAGGCCATCCTTTTTAAACACAAACGGACTCCGCCGGCTCGCCTGGTGGAACTTGAAGGTCGTCGCATTCCATGGTCCCAGACAGTCACCTACCTCGGCCTGACCTTTGACACCCGCCTCACGTGGAAACCCCACGTTCACGGCGTCTGTCACAAAGCATATGGAATGTTACACAAACTCTGCCCCCTGTTGAAGGGCCCCAGCCTTTCGACCCGCCCCAAGCTGCTCATCTGGTCGTCCTGCGTCTTGTCACTCCCTCCTGTTACACGGCTGCGAACTGAGGGGCCTAGCTGCTGACACCCATGTTCTCCAGGCCCAGGTGGTACAGAGCAAATCACTGCGGATCATACTAAAACTCTCCGCGTTACGTCTCCCACCACGACATCCGCCGTCTTCTCCGCATTCCGCCGCTTATACAACAAATTCGCCTTCGTGCCTCGAACACCCTTGCCTTTCTCCAAAACTCTCCTCATAAACACCTACGGTTCTTTGTCGTGCTGTTGGAGACATCCCTTACCCTCATCCGACGCTGATACTTCAACGCCGGTATCGTCCCAACTGACGGTCTCACAGCAGTTGGGTCTCTGCTGATATTTTTGATCTGTGAATTTTCCTATTTCTAATGTCCTTGTCACATAAAAACGCCATTTCGAACCCATTATACATCCTGTAGGCAGGCCCAGAGCGATCCTTCAATATTTCAGTGGACGAAAGTCCTGTCATGTTTGCGGTGTTGTTGTTGTGATCATCCAGTGTAGATGGAGAAGGATAACCTAGTACGAGGCGATGTTACTTTGTATATTGGTCTGTTGTTCACATGAAAATTTTTATAAAACAGTCACTCACTTTGCTCTTGGGGTCGTGGCTTTTTCGTCTGATGTGCTGAGGTATCGCTATTTCCGTGGTTCTCTTGGGTTTGTTCAGCATTGTTCACAAACTTCACAAGGGTGACTTTATAACACTGATGTTGGTAGGTGTAACATATTACAAATTGAGCGTCTGTGCCAATTTTATAACACAAATGACACTATTAAGTGTTGCAACAGATAACGACCTCAAAATACTGCATACTTTGGAAAAGAACTAGAGAACGGACATTTTTTAAGAAATGGAAATATTCATCCGTGGCCATAAATCTTAAAATGAGATTATAAATGAAATGACAGAGTTCCAAAAAAAAGTTATATATGAGCATAGATCCCAGAAATCACTTTGTAGTTCTTAAAATAAAAAGTTTTTATACCACCATTTGTATCATAAAGTGCATCTACGCCTACATGGATACTCTGCAAATCACATTTAAGCGCCTGGCAGAGGATTAATCGAACCACCTTTGCAATTCTCTATTATTCAAATCTCACATAGCGCGCGAAAAGAACGAACACCTACATCTTTCCGTAAAAGCTCTGATTTCCTTTACTTTATCATGACGATCGTTTCTCCCTGTGTAGGTTGGTGTCAACAAAATATTTGCACATTCGGAGGAGAAAGTTGGTGATTGGAATTTCGTGAGAAGATTCCTCCTTAACAAAAAATCTTTGTTTTAGTATTGTCCATCCCAAATCCTGTATCATTTCAGTGACTCTCTCTCCCCAATACACGATAATAGAAATTAGCACTGCCCTTCTTTGAACTTTTTCAATATACTCCGTCAGTCCTATCTGGCAAAGATGCCACACCGCGCAGCAGTATTCTAAAAGAGGACAATCTTAGTGTAGGTAGTCTCCTTAGTAGATCCGTTACATTTTCTAAGTGTCCTGGCAATAAAACGCAGTCTTTGGTTAGCCTTCCTCACATCTTTTTCTATGTTTCAAATTGTCACAGTCGCTCATCTTGGGAATGTATTAAGCTAGCCAACATCAGTAATACGACAGAAAGGCATGCAGAAGACATTGCTACTGACACCACCATGATCGACATATCGATAGTAAAATCGAAACTAGGCTTTTTTGATCGCTAACTTGATTGCTGCACTGCTTGTTTTTTGTTACAGCATTCGTGTCGTAAAGTCACTCTTGTGAAGTTCGCGAACAATGGTAAAGAAATACAAGAGCTATGGAAACAGCGGTACCTCAGCACATCACAAAAAGAATGCCACGCCACAAGAACAAAATGGTTCATATAACTCTGTGCGCTATGGAACTTAACATCTAAGGTCATCAGTCCCCTATAACTTAGAACCACTTCAACGGAACCAACCTAAGGACATCACACACATTCATGCCCAAGGCAGGATTCGAACCTGCGACCGTAGCGGTCGCGCTGTTCCAGACTGTAGCACCTAGAACCACTCGGCCACCCCGGCCGGCGCCACGAGAACAAAGTGAGCGACTGTTTCATAAAAATTTTCATGTACACAACAGACCAGTATACAAAGTGACATCGCCTCATACTAGGTTATCCTTCTCTCTCTCCACTGGATGATCACAGCATTAATGTAAGGAAATTTTGATACCCGTATACACTTGCATCAAATGTTTTTGTAATGCCAGTACAGCTTGATGATGAGATATCACCTCGAAATGTGTCGCTAAATCTACATCTCCATGATTACTCTGCAATTCGCATTTAAGTGCTTGGCAGAGGGTTCATCGAACCACAATCATACTATCTCTCTACCATTCCACTCCCGAACAGTGCGAGGGAAAAACGAACACCTTAACCTTTCTGTTCGAGCTCTGATTTCTCTTATATTATTTTGATGATCATTCCTACCTATGTAGGTCGAGCTCAACAAAATATTTTCGCATTCGGAAGAGAAAGTTGGTGACTGAAATTTCGTAAATTGATCTTGCCACGACGAAAAACGTCTTTGCTGTAAGGACTTCCATCCCAACTCGCGTATCATATTTGTCACACTCTCTCCCCTATTACGTGATAATACAAAACGAGGTGCCCTTTTTTGCACTCTTTCGATGTCCTCCGTCAATACCACCTGGTAAGGATCCCACACCGCGCAGCAATATTCTAACATAGGACGAATGAGTGTGGTGTAAGCTGCCTCTTCAGTGGACTTGTTGCATCTTCTAAGTGTCCTGCCAATGAAACGTAACCTTTGGCTCGCCTTCCACACAATATTATCTATGTGGTCTTTCCAACTGAAGTTGTTCGTACCCAGGTACTTAGTTGAACTGACAGCCTTGAGAATTGTACTATTTATCTAGTAATCAAATTCCAACGGATTTCTTTTGGAACTCATGTGGATCACCTCACACTTTTCGTTATTTAGCGTCAACTGCCACCTGTCATACCATACAGCAATCTTTTCTAAATCGCTTTACAACCAATACTGGTCTTCGGATGACCTTACTAGACGGTAAATTATAGCATCATCTGCGAACAACTTAAGAGAACTGCTCAGATTGTCACCCAGGTCATTTACATACATCAGGAGCAGCAGAGGTCCCAGGACGCTTCCCTGGGGAGCACCTGGTATCACTTCAGTTTTACTCGATTATTTGCCGTCTATTACTACGAACTGCGACCTTCCTGACAGGAAATCACGAATCCAGTCCCACAACTGAGACGATACCCCATAGGCCCGCAGATTGATTAGAAGTCGCTTGTGAGGAACGGTGTCAAATGCTTTCCAGAAATCTAGAAATACGGAATCAACTTGAGATCCCCTGTCGATAGCGACCATTACTTCGTGCGAATAAAGAGCTAGCTGCGTTGCACAAGAACGATGTTTTCTGAAACCATGCTGATTACGTATCAATATATCGTTCTCTTCGAGGATATTCATAATGTTTGAATACAGTATATGTTCCAAAACCCCACTGCAAACCGACGTCAATTACATAGGTCTGTACTTCGATGGGTTACTCCTACCACCCTTCTTAAGCACTGGTGCGACCTGCGCAATTTTCCAGTCTGTAGGTACAGATCTATCGGTGAGCGAGCGGTTGTATATGATTGCTTAGTAGGGAGCTATTTTATCAGCGTAATCTCAAAGGAACCTAATCGGTCTACAATCTGGAACTGAAGACTTGCCCATAAAATAAATAATGTTGTAGTTAACACATTTTGGTTGCGATATCTGGAAACCTATAATATTTTTGAAAAAGTCACCGCCGATTAATGAATGGTGAACATGGCTTCAATTTATTCTAAAAAAATGCCGGTGGAGTTCTGATTCCTTCTGCGCTTCGTACCAATTCGGCGTTCGTCGCGTGTCGCCTTGCTGGTGCTGCAATCTTAATGGCTAACCATGTGGTGGGGGTTCACACGACGACTGAGAACGGTTCTTTTTCGGACTCCCTATATGCCAGCCAATCACGTCTCAGGAGAGGGCGGACGCGGTGCGGTGAGGTGACGGCGGGAATCGAAGCGCGGCGGCGCACAGCGTCCCGACCGGCCGAAGGTGTTCGTGTAGCTTCGGCGCCGGCCGAAAGGCGCCGACGGCGACGCTATAAAAGTCGGCGCGGAGTGTCGTCGTCGGCAGTCGGGCTGTGGCTTCCGTCGACGCCGCTGCTGCCGCAGCCGCTGACGTCAGACCGACCGCCCGCCCGCCTGCCCGCCCGCCAGCCAGCCCGCCCGCAGCAGCGACGGAGCCGCCGCCGGGATGGCAGGTCACTAAATAAGCTTTACCATTCATCCTCACTACAATAACGAATTTCTTGTATCCCACAGCTCTTAGAGGAAGAACGAGGACTGCGGGCTTAATTCTTTTCCCTTACCTGCTCACAGTAGCTTGCCACAACTCTTGCAGTATCCTCGCTGCCGATGTAAACTCCTCTGCACTTTAAAACATTTATGAATAACCACTGCATATCTTCCTATGTTTCCAGCTACATTCCGGTTTTTCGGTGGCACACTGTTGCTCAGAACTCTTACGATCATGTTAATTCATTTGCGAAACAAACTTGCGGTATACGTGATTAGTCATAAATGATGTAATAGATGAGATACTGAGCCGCTGAAAAACCGGAACTCTGCGCCTAACTTGATATGGCCAGAACGAACATCATAAACAGCGCCTGAAGCGCAGCCAGGCAACGAGGTATCGGCAAGTGTCAGACTTTACGTCTTCTGGCAAGTCGCCATAACGAAGAGTGACGCTTCCCAAAACGAGACCCACATGCGCCGAGGTTACGCGCTCGAAACTCGCTGAAATTTTCCTAGTGCCAGCCAGTACTGCTTGAATCAGTCAGATTCCTAATAGATTGAGATTCTTATTTCTCTTTTATTTTTTCCCTTTTTTCTTCAATTTTGAACACTTGCCGTGTTACGGTAAGACAAGGATGTCGCGTAATTTGCATGATACCGAGCCGATGGAATGCTGACTTTTGATTTCCTGCGCCCCTTCTCAGGCGGTTTTTTGTACTTTTTTTGAGCGGTTCTAATTGCTGTGAGATCTTAGTGAACGCTGTACCCCTACAAAGCGTCGCTGCTACATTCTTATGGCGAATTGCCAGAAGATTGTAGGACTGACAGTTTTCTCGACGCGAACGCTTCGAATGAAGTCGCGACTTTGGAAGGCAAGAGGTATTTCGGATAGCCATTCTGCATGTGGTCAACACATATTGAGTATCGGTAGACGCAAAGACAACTTTCTGAGTTCATCTATGTTTCTCATCTAGATGTCTGCAGTACATGAAATATAACATTTATGATTGTTCTTACTCAAAGCTTGAAAGAAGATGGACTAACAGCTACCGGTATCACTCCGCCAGACAATTAATAATACTTGCTACATTTTCAGGAGCTTGAAGCCGACAGCAAAGATTCCTGTCGCGGGTTACCAGATGCCTGCTGTCGTCAGCTGCTCGTCAATATTTGAGAAATGTCTCTTTTTTTTACTCTCGAGGACAGACAGATTGATATTTTGTAAGAGATAACTTTGAGTTCCGTTTATTGATACAAATATAAATCACACTCGCACTCAAAAAAGTAATTTTATATTTTCATATTTCACTGTTATTAATTACCATAGTTTTGCCAAATTCAAGCAAGAAGTTATGTAAAGATTTATATCTGTACAAACTCACTAAAAGGGAACAGATATATTTGTTATAACATGAAGTATTCCCAAAGCTATAAGATGAAAAAAGGTACAAAACATAAAGAAACTAACATTTAATATAAGTCTTCGCAGTCGGCATAACAGTGAAGCATTTATTAAATAAAGGAGGCATTTTTCCATTCAGCTGTAATTACCTAGACCTAATACTCGTTCTGTAACTGCCTATCAAACAATCAAGAAGAGTACACGTTTGTGAACTCTGCACTGGCATTTTCATATTGTTTGCACCAGTTTTAGATAAATACTATATAAAGGCTAAAAGAGCCAAAACATGTTCGGTAACGAAAAAGATGTCTAAATAAACACAGCCTAAATGAAGAAATGCCGCCTTTATTTAAATTTAATGAGCTAACTTCCTTACCTGGAGGTGCTGTATGTTCTCAGCAAATTCTCGACTGTTCTGTATATCTCCATATCATTCGTCATCGACGTAGGAAGCTAATGTTTCACTTGCAGAATAGAACTTCTGTATTTTCCTAACGAATAAAAATTTTTAGTAACACTATAAAAATTATAGAAACGGTAAGAGATATGCTTGTAGTTCATTCAGCGGCGATGGAAAAAAATAGCAGTGATCAAATCTCAGATTTCATATCACTGTCCTGAAACTAATTTTATTTTTAAGTAAGCAGTTTCTAGTTGGATGATAGCCTGATTCCTATCTTTCGTAAATTATTTTTATGTCGACTTGCACAAGAACAGTCCATTACATTTTTGTCTCCCTGGAATAACCTGTTAATTTTAAAGGCTGACCAGATCATAAAAATTATGAAAAACTTACTTAAAATTTCCTTAAAACCGTCAATCATCTTCTGCAGACTTTTAAGTGATATAGTCAAAACTTTCTTTAATTCACTGACTAAGTAAAACCTGGATAAACAGTAATCACATGCCATTTCTCTTGTTAAGTATTTTTCTGTGGTATATTTTTGACTCCAACCTATTAAATGCTGCCTGGAAAATAGTGATTTGATAAAACGTGTAATTTTTCTTAACTTAACACAAAGTAGTACTACGCATATTTCAAAGTACTACACTCCCTTGCCACTATTACATTCACAAGACTTTTCGTACGCAAAAAAGTAGAGCTTTTACACCAGAAATATTATGTGCTGACTGCTAGAAGAATAATAAAAAGAAAAATTAGGGTGGGTTAGCAACTGAAGAAATAAAAAGAGGTAATACTGTATCAATTTTTTACAGATATAAACCCATGTAAGATGCTTCCTAACGGTGGTACATGTTCCCGGGGAAGCTTACTGAAAGGGTACTTATCGATATGAAAGCTGCATCTGATTTTGTCCTATGGGGGTGCAGTGCCTGCAAGGGAGAAGTCAGGTATGGATTCTTGAAAAAATAAACAGATAAAAAAAATTAAAAAAGAAAAAGCCGAGGAAAACTTTCTTTCAGTGGAGAATAATGATTGACGGATTATGCAATGTTTTTTTATTTCTTTTAGACACAATCGCACAATACGCTAATACTCGTTACTGGCTTGGACACGCATTAACCATGTCCAGAATCCATGCGACACAGGTGACATATAGCGAACAAAGTACACAGAACTTCGATTAAATATGGGAAAGCACATCGTTCCCCATATGCCGACTTCTGGCATATAGTTTCTGAACATGGCCAGTATGTGGTTGAAAGAGTTTACGAATGTTGCCAAACTGTCGTGATAGTGTCTAAAAGAATTTTAAAAAATGTGTATAAGGTAAATATTTAAACTTTACAACGTTGAAGGACCCGCACTATCGGAGTAGTAAGTTAGACTGAGAATATGAATCAATTTGCTTCAAACAGCAATTAAATTATTATAAATTTTATTTTAATGTGATAAATTACAAGGCATCTAGCCACATCATCAAGTACATCTGTTCACATTAACAGATTCCAACAAGCCAGTGCGAACTTAACACAGTAGCATTACTTACTGATTGTGTGTTAACAACTTCCTTGATCGCATCCATTCTTGAGATTAATTAATGTCATGATATTAGTTCAAAAATATACGTAAAACTTTGTTTTGCCGGCCGCTGTGGCCGAGCGGATCTAGGCGCTTCAGTCTGGAACCGCGCGACGGTCGTAGGTTCGAATCCTGCCTCGGGAATGGATGTGTGTTCTGTACTTAGGTTAGTTAGGTTTAAGTAGTTCTAAGTTCTGGGGGACTGATGACCTCAGATGTTAAGTCCCATATTGCTGAGAGCCATTTGAACCTTTCTGTTTTACATAGTCATAGGTACGAAACATGCATTGAGTGATACTGTCCAATTTACGTATGTCAAGTATCATCTGATGCTGTTGACAATTAATTTGTACCTTAAATTAGCAAACATTTACAATGAGAGTGGGTGCATGACACTCTAGCGTCGTCGTGCATCTTTGCGTCAGAAACAAACTCAAATCATATGTTTAAACTGAGTAACATTATTCTAGTAGCATCATAAATGTCAAAGATGTCCCCATTGAACCTCTAAAATAACATTGTGGAGTCCAACTATTAAAGTTGTATAAGGTTAAAAATTCTCGTACACGAATAATTTTTCAAGCTATGGTTAAAGTAGAATTTTTATCATGAATATAATGTCCAGCAATACGGACTGCTCAGGTCCGATTTACAGGCGGAGAACATCAACGTATGCTTCTCCTATCCTTGAGGCTCACAACGAGTCTTAGTTCGAGCAAGCCGCGATCTTCCCATCGTCATTGGCGGTTAAGAAATGTTAATTCATGCTTCAAACTTACCAGATACTTGCAGACAATTACAGTTACAAAATAAAGAGTGCCAGAGCAATTCCTTTCGCGCTGTTAAGTGCAACTTGCCATTACTTTTCACCTACGCTTCTGTGTCACACATTTCTGCCAACAATTTTTTAAATTGAAAAGCTCGGCAAGCACAGTTGTTTTAGAATGGTGTAATTATCTAATTTAGCTGCAGTCTCGTAGTTCAGCTCAAAATTTCTTCTCAGTCCACAGAACGTTCCAGATATTACCAAGCACGTTCTCATTCGACTGTTGAAAATCAAGTTCCAACTGTGTATATTATATTTTTACTTTACCATCTAGGTTTTACACAAAATTCACTACGGCCTCTGGCATTTGAAAGAGTTCACATTTTCAGTTCAAACCATTCCCTCCACGAGCTCTGCACAAGGCAGAGATCTCCTACTTTACAAACTACTACTTTACAGAGAAGAGCCTGGCAATATGGGCGCGAAAACGAAGAAAATGGAAACCAATATTTATAATAGTGTTTTTACGTGTTATAACTCGATTACCTTTGTCATTACAACTGCCTGTCTTCAATTCCGCGTTCCCGTATAATAACAGCAGCAGTTCTAATTAAATTCAGGGTGCTTCACCTGAGGTTGCTTAACGCAACCTGACCTTCAAAAACCACGCTCGAGATTTACATAGTCTCCCGCTCTCTACGGGTCAGTTATTAGTCCTACAGAAAAATTAACAGGACCTTTCCGTAGGAAATATAATGTAAATAAATTTTGTACTGGGGTACTCTTTCGACGGAGGCTACGGTTTTCGAGTTATTGAAGAAAAAAGAAATACAAAAGTGACTTTCAAACACCCCCCAACGCTCATCCATCAGCAGTCAGGATTTCTAATACGTTGTTCGTGGCCCTCGCTCCTACACTGCACAGAACATTCTGACTACTTCATCTATTGACTGGGCAATTAAGGCACCAGCATAGTCGGCTATTTCGTTAGCATTATTAATTTAAACATATCCGCGAGGGTAACGAAAGAAAAGCGACGTTTGTAAATGTTGCACTAAAACTCATATGTTGGCAGTCCGATACAAACTCAGCTCTTACAAGCACTGTAGATTCTTAGTAGGAGGCCTGACGAATAAAACAATGTAATTATTTATTTTTTGCTGTTAAAATTCACAAACCATTTCGGTAAAATTTTTGCTGTTACAATTCACAAACCTGTTCGGTAAAATTTATACAAACGTCAATTTTATTATTACTAAGTGCTCCACTAGGGCAGTGTTGTAATAAGACCATCAAGATGACTTGGACAGGATTTGTGATTGGTGTAAAGAATGGCATCTAACTCTAAATATAGATAAATGTAAATTAATGCAGATCAATAGGAGAAAGAATCCCGTAGTGTTCGAATACTCCGTTAGTAGTGTAGCGCTTGACACAGTCACGTCGATTAAATATTTGGGCGTAACATTGCAGAGCGATATGAAGTGGGACAAGCATATAATGGCAGTTGTGGGGAAGGCGGATAGTCATCTTCGGTTCATTGGTAGAATTTTGGGAAGATGTGGTTCATCTGTAAAGGAGACCGCTTATAAAACACTAATACGACCTGTTCTTGAGCACTGCTCGAGCGTTTAGGATCCCTATCATGTCAGATTGAGGGAGGACATAGAAGCAATTCAGAGGCGGGCTGCTAGATTTGTTACCGGTAGGTTTCATCATCACGCGAGTGTTACGAAAATGCTTCAGGAACTCAGGTGGGAGTCTCTGGAGGAAAGGAGTCGTTCTTGTCGTGAATCGCTACTGAGGAAATTTAGAGAACCAGCATTTGAGGTTGACTGCAGTACAATTTTACTGCCGCCAGTTTACATTTCGTGGAAAGACCACAAAGATAAGATACGAGAGATTAGGGCACGTACAGAGGCATATAGGCAGTCGTTTTTCCCTCGTTCTGTTTGGGAGTGGAACAGGGAGAGAACATGCTAGTTGTACCCTCCGCCACGCACCGTATGGCGGATTGCGGAGTATGTATGTAGATGTAGATATAGAATGAAGATCGAAATAAGTCGAATCCGGAAAATAATTCCAACGATAGCAAATTTCTGTGCTGTGGTAAGAGGGTGTTCCATGTACGACATACTAGAAATCCTGACCATTGAGGGCTGAGTGTAGGAGTGAACGAGCGTTTCAAGATAATTTTTGTACGTTTTTCTTGAATAACTCGGAAACTATGACCTCTAGCGGAAACGTATCCCAGTACAAAATTTAATTACAGTAAATTTTCTGCAAAAACGTCTGTTAATTCTCTCTACAGGGCTAATAGCTTACGCGTAGCGACCGAGAGAATATGAAAATCTCAAGCTTGGTTTTTGAAGACCTGGTATAACATTGCATGTTGCATAAAGCAACGTCGGTACGGACAGCTGAATCACACGGTAACTGATGTTGCCAAAACAGATTATTTCGTTACTGTTATTTAACAAATAACGAAAATGTGAACATTTCTCAGTCGTATTTCTTTAGACAATGTTATTTCATTTATAGAATAAACCTGTGTTCCGTTTTACATACAGGTGAGTTAATTTTATTAAACTATGGCTAAAATACAGTGCAGGATCCAAATCTTGTAAGTAATTTACAACTCAGTCGATATAAATTTGCCGGTCGCGGTGGCCGAGAGGATCTAGGCGCTTCAGTCCGGAACCGCGCGACTGGTACGGTCGCAGGTTCGAATCCTACCTCGGGAATGGATGTGTGTGATGTCCTAAGGTTGGTTAGGTTTAAGTAGTTCTAAGTTCTAGGGGACTGATGACCTCAGACGTTAAGTCCCATAGTGCTCAGAGCCATTTTGATATAAATCTGCTATATATGGCGTTCGAACATCGACACCCTACACGACTTTTACGATACCCTGTAATTTCGACACTCTTTAGTATGAAACTTCCTGGCAGATTAAAAGTGTGTGCCGGACCGAGACTCGAGTTCGAGTCTCGTTCCGGGTTCGTTGGCTGGTTTTGGGGAAGGAGACCAGACAGCGTGGTCATCGGTCTCATCGGATTAGGGAAGGATGGGGAAGGAAGTCGGCCGTGCCCTTTCAGGGGAACCATCCCGGCATTTGCCTGGAATGATTTAGGGAAATCACGGAAAACCTAAATCAGGATGGCCGGACGTGGGATTGAACCGTCGTCCTCCCGAATCAGAGTCCAGTGTCTAACCAATGCGCCGCCTCGCTCAGTACAGTCTCGGTCCGGCACACAGTTCTAATCTGCCAGGAAGTTTCATATCAGCGCACACTCGGCTGCATAGTGAAAATCTCATTCTGGAAACTTTTTAGTGTACTACTCGATAAACCTATCTGTGTTACACATCGCAGATGGCAGCTGGCAAGTATTTTCACCGGCCCACACGTTGCTAAGGTTGTTTCGGGTTCGCTGCAGAAGTTTCACTGGGGAACCCTTTACACATCCTCTGTACGGTTCCCATCTCTCCCCATGCGATTTCCATATTTTTAGAGCCTGAAGAATGAAATTCTTGGCCGTCGATTTGCTTCGGACGAAGAGACGCACGCCTGTGTACAATCATGGTTCCCCAGGCAATCTCAAATGTTTTTCCACGAAGGCATTGACCATCTTCTCTCACAGTGGGATAAATCTATTAACAGTTGTGATGATTACTTTTGAAATAATAAAGAATTTAATTACTTTTTTGCATCTGTTTCGTTTTCCTTTGACTGCCGTTTATGCAATGAAAAAACTTCAGAGTTTTTGTTCCTTCTCCCTGAACTTCAGTTCCCTTTGTACATTCTCTCTGTTATTCATTACTACTTGCGGAATGTAATGGTGAATAACATCGGGGGATGTTTACAATACTGTCTCATTTCATTCTTAAAAACTGCTTTCCTTTCAAGTTTTTCGACTCGTTAAGTTTCAGTCTGGTTTCTGTACAAGTCCTAAATAACCCTTCACTCATTGTGTTTTGTCCCTGCTACCTTCATAATTTCAAAGACTACAATCCAGTTGACATTTTCAAAAGTTTTCACTAAACATAAAAATGCTGTAAACTGGGCTTACCTATGTCTAAGGTAAGTCATCGATTCAGTATAGCCACGGTGGCCGAGCGGTTCTAGGCGCTTCAGTCCGGAACCGCGCGATCGCTACGGTCGCAGGTTCGAATCCTGCCTCGGGCATGGATGTGTGGGATGCCCTTAGGTTAGTTAAGTTCTAGGGGACTGATGACCTCAGATGTTAAGCCCCATAGTGCTCCGAGCCATTTCAACCATAAAGCGAATGTCATCTCTGACGATAAAATCCATTTTATCTAATATCCTCCAAAAGAAACAATAAGCCGCTCGGGACGTACCAGCTCGAACGATCTTATTGAGCGTAATTTGCACAGTCATTATCAGTCATAATCTGCCTTGGCTACAATCCACATGTTTTAAAGAATAATGGCCGGCCGGTGAGGCCGTGCGGTCTGATCGCTTCAGTCTGGAACCGCGTGACCGCTCCGGTCGCAGGTTCGGATCCTGCCTCGGGCATGGATGTGTGTGATGTCCTTAGGTTACTTAGGTTTAAGTAGTTCTAAGTTCTAGGGGACTGATGATCACAGAAGTTAAGTCCCATAGTGCTCAGAGCCCAAAACGAATAATGGTTTCTCACTGCACGATACGCGTCGATATCCGTTCCTAGAAAACCTATTTCCCTGGTAACTTAAAATCATTACCAACGAATAGCTGGAGCTTGCACCTGTTTATTGGTTTAAAAGTCGCTTTCTGTCATTTCGTAGAAATTTATCATGAAGCCAACCCCGATCAGGATTTCTGTGAAATGGCTACACACAAGTATCACCACAACAGAAATCCACTCAGTGTCTATCGATTGATTAGGAGAGGTTGGCACCATGTCGACAGACGTGTCCGGATACGCCGTCATCCAGACGACCGGCTGTTCGAAACACTCACCGCACTAAGGACGCAGCCCTGTGGCACCAGTATTATGCTATGGGGGACACCCATCTACGCTCGTGTGAGGCTGTGGCTGTAAACGAAGGCACCGTGGCAGCTGTGAGCCACGTGAACATTAACGGGAACGACCTGCATCCCTTTGTGTTTGTTGACTTCCCCGACGGCATCTTCCAGCATGACACTGTCCGAATCACAATGTCAGAACCGCGGCACTGGTGTTTGAGGAGCATGATAGTGGAGTCACAATGATGTTTTGGCCGGCAAATTCGCCTGATCTGAATACGATAGAACACATCTTGAACTCCATCGGTTGTCAGCTTTGCGCCCATAGACCAGTGTACCCGTAATCTGCGGGAATTACGTGACCTGTGCATAGGTATCTGGTGCTACATGCCTCCGGAAGCCTACCACGGACTTGTCGAACCCATATCGCTGTTGTGTCGAGCTCCAGATATGGGGCAACACGACATTAAGATGGTTTTTATAATGTTGGAGCTCATCTCATCTAGATCCATATTTACATAACTACTCTGCAATTCACAATTAAGTGCCCCGCAGAGGACTCATCGAACAATCTTCAAGCTATTTCTCTACCGTTTCACTCTCGAACACCGAACGAGATATACGAACATTTACAACGAGAGACCCCCAGCGCTGAGATCAACTTTTTGAAAGTATCTATACGCTGATGTATGTGATGATCCCCAGCTATCAGACACCGCAGCCATTCACCATAGTAGGCCCTCATTCGCGAGTAATTGACAAAAAAAAAAAAAAATTCGGAAATATGTCTTGTGTGTGAAATCTTACGGGACTTAATTGCTAAGGTCATAAGTCCCTAAGCTTACACACTACTTAACCTAAATAGTCCTATGGACAAACACACACACACACACACACACACACGCCCATGCCCGAGGGAGGACTCGAACCTCCGCCGGGATCAGCCACACAGTCCGTTACTGCAGCGCCGAGACCGCTCAGCTAATCCCGCGCTAATCGGAAATGTGTGTGACACTTAATAGCATTATGAAAGTTACGTTACCCTACCTGGTTGCATGGTATAATCGATAGGATAACACTGTCAGAAGCAGGAGGTTGTGGGTTTGAATTTTGTCAGTTACACTAATATTTTTTATTGTTAAATTTTTTTGTCGAAATGACTTTGATCATCATTTTTATTCAATTAATTGATATAAATATAATTCCATTCCTTTGTCACATAATTTTTATCATCATATGAACAATTAATTGATATAAATATAATTCCATTCCTTTGTCACATAATTTTTATCATCATATGAACTTTTTTGTTTCACTTTTTCTTTATATCAGTCGGAATTATTTGAATATGTATTTAATTATAAGTATTTAATTGTATTTATCTATCATAATATTCAATTATTTGAAAATTTCTATCCATCCGCTAAAAGAAAAAGACGAAATACTCTATATATTTCTACAATGGGGTGAAAAATGTATTTTTATTACCAGATGTGTAAATTTTTGTACGGTAATCGTCATACAAGCATTAAAACGTAACCTAAATACCTGTTGCACTATGAAAAAAATAACGCAGATGAAAATTTATGTGAAAGACGGTTTGTAAGTAAAACGAAATACAAGCAAAATTGGAAGTAGATATAATCAACGCAATAGTTTGGGCGAAAAAACAGAATGGTAAAATGAAAGAAATTAAATCGAAATTGATACATAAAATCTGCCTCCTGATGACTGGGTGTTGTGTGATGTCCTTAGGTTAGTTAGGTAGTTGTATGTTCTAGGGGACTGATGACCATAGATGTAAAGTCCCATAGTGCTCAGAGCCATTTGAACCATTTTGAACAATCATCTGCAAAGAGGTTGCTCAGATTCTCTCTTAAATCATTTATATATATCAGGAACTGCAGAAGGCCTGTAACACGTCCTTGGGAAACGCCAGATATTGATTCTGTTTCCCTCGATGACTTTTTGTCAGTTGCCACGAACCTGTCTGACAGGTAGTCACGAATCCAGTGATATAACTGAGACGATACTCTGTAGCTACGCAATTTGATTAGAAGTCACGGTGAGGAAAGGTATCAAAAGCCTTCTCGAAATCTATAAATATGAAATCAACTTGACATGTCGGTATCATTCATTACTTCCTGAGAATAAAAAGTTATTTGTGTTTCAAAAGAACGATATTTTCTGAATCCGCGTTGGCTATTTGTCAATAAACTTTTCCTCGAGATAATTTATAATGTTCGAGCAGAGTATGCGTTCTGAAATCCTACTGCAAATCGTAGTTAGTGATGTAGGTCTGTAATTCAGCGCATTGCTCCCATTTCCTTTCTTGAGTATTGGTGTGACCTGTGCAACTTTCCACACATTAGGTATGGATCTTTCGACGAGTGAGCGGCTGTTATATCTCAGTAGGCTAGTAGCATTACCTTCAACCAAATAACGACGGGAACTGACGTGCTTATATAGTTTGTTCGGTCGTTAGTGTTCAAGAAGACTGCAGCCGAACGAGTAAACGTTTCGTTCTTAAATGCGAAGTCACTGGATCGAAAATCGCTGTCGGTCATAACGGATTTGTTATGACTGTACGATTTATCAGTATTTAATTATTCGTTTTTTTCATAATAATTACCCTGAACATTTTTTTTCGTAAGGAAATTGGAAATAACAAAATGATATACGAGAACTTTCAATCAAATCGGCAGTCATTTCATTTATATTATTGTGTCTACATTTGTGACAAGTATAATGAGTAACCTATGGATCACTACAGGAATCAGCACGATAGTGATCGCAGGAACATTGAAAATGCCGAATTTTTTAGTGAGCTTGGTTTTCATTGTGCCTTTTGCAAAACAAACTTCATATACTTTCATACACTTTTCGGCCTTTACACAATTTTGTGGTGTCCCATGCAGGTCGAAGCATTTCACTGAATCTTGTGCAGACAAATGAAGGTGTACGATTAATTGATTTTTTATGCAGACTTCTCCAGAAGCTATCTCTCTATTCCGTTCGATGATGTACGTGCAATTTTTACTCTTTTATAAGGGTCTTCATCTGCCTCTAAAAATAAATCTCGCTAGTCTGTCGTAGCGGAATACATTTAGGAGGAATTACATTAATACTGCACGTTGGAAAGCTCCCTCAATTCTGAAAACTTTCGTCATGCGTATCTGGTTTCGTTTGCGCTTTCCGTGAACGCGAGAAGCAAAGAAAATTACTCTTTTCCCATGTATGACTTCAAGACGTCGTTTAGACAATTCTTGTAAAATGCTGTTGAGATATTTCCCGGGCTTTGATTACATAACGTTTCTTGTGTTTGATCAAGTAGTGATCAGCCGATTTTTTTCACTCTTGGTCTAAATGAGCCAGAGGTCTTTTGCAAACCATTTTGCAGGATAAAGAGTACTAAAAGGATAAATTACTCATTAAATTTTGATAATGTGAACAGTCATATTAAATCTATTGCTGTAATTACATGGGGATAAAAAATGTGCCGGCAGCGATAGTCGCTCCAGAGACCTCGCGCGTATGAAACATGCGCTTGGCGACAATTATTGAACTATATGAAAGAAACGTAAATTAGTTACATACTGCGGCGCTCACACACTTTGACATGTAAACGTTACTACTGATATTCGGATTTAGGTTATGACACGTTCGATATGCCTGCCATGATTGGCGATGATGTAGCGCAGACGAATAGCGAAATTCTGCACGATCGACTGAAGTGTCGGAATATCGATGCTCTCGATGACCTCCTGAATGACTGTTTTCAGCTCAGCAATGGTTTTGGAGTTATTGCTGTGCACCTCGTCTTTAATTTAGTCCCACAAAAAGGAGTCACATGTGTTCAGATCCGGAGAATATGGCGGCCAATCCAGGCCCTTGCCAGTGGCGTATGGCTACCCCAGAGCCAGAATGCGGTCCCCAAAGTGCTCCTCCAGGACATCAATCACTCTCCTTTTTCGATGGGGTCGAGCTCCATCTTCCATTAACCCACATCTTGCCAAAATCAGGATCACTTTGGAAAATGGGGATGAAATCATCTTCCAAAGCCCTCACGTGTAGTTCGGTAGCCACCGTGCCATCAAGGAATATCGCACCGATTTTTCTATGACTGGGCATAGCACATCACGCAGCCACCCGTTGAGGGTGAAGAGACTTCTCGATTGCGAAATGCGGATTCTCAATTCCCCAAATGCGCCAGTTTTGCTTATTGACGAACTCATCTAAATAAAAGTGGGCTTCGTCGCGAAACCAAACCATACAGCGAATACTAGTTCCCATCATGCTCCGCAGCCAACTGTGCAATTTGATCGTTCTAAAACAAATCGTTCAGATGTTATGCAGATTTATTTCATATTGTTCAATAATTGTTACCGTGTAACTTTCCTTACATTACATATACTTGTATTGTATGTTAACCGGGGACCTAGAAACGACAGAGAGGCTCCGTCCTCGACGCAGCCGCGTTTGGTCCACAACCCTACGACGACTACCGCAGTCCACTTCACCCCTCCGCCGCCCCACACCGAACCCAGGGTTATTGTGCGGTTCGGCCCCCGGTGGACCCCCCAGGAACGTCTCACACCAGACGAGTGTAACCCTTATGTTTGCGTGGTAGAGTAACGGAGGTGTACTCGTACGTGGAGAACTTGTTTACACAGCAATTGCCCACGTGGTGTAGCTGAGGCGAAATAAGGGGTACCAGCTCGCATTCGCCGAGGCAGATGGAAAGCCAACTAAAAACCACCCACAGACTGGCCGCCTCACCGGACCTCGACATAAGTCCGCCGGGCGGATTCGTGCCGGGGACCAGGCTCTCCTTCCCAATCTGGAAAGTCGTGCCTTTGACCACGGGCTAACCGGGCGGGCTTACCTATACTTAGTTGATTATTAATGGCACCTCCCCATGTTTTACTTCGAAAAGGAATGAAAGGTATTCCGATTATCAGATTATTATCAACTGAAAGTTGCACCTTCCTGTTTGCGGTTATCAAAGTCCTAATCGTGCCCTACACCATCTGTCAATATGCATCAAAGGGTGACGAGAAGTTCCTATGGTTCCTTCTTAGTTACCTGTTCGACATAGCTGTTTTGTGAATGCCTGAAAATCAGTGCAAATGAGTGCAACGCGGAATGTGAGACGTAGCTTAAAGAAATTTCTACTTTCCCTCGGCACTGCACAAGTTTGTGGTTCTTTTGCCATTTGGTCCCCAAACGTGAAAACTGTCAACAGTAGGACGTCGTCATGTGATAGGTAAAGGCTAACGGAACCTTATAAAACTGAGAGAAATTTAACAAACGCATTACATACAATAACAACCCACAACAGTATGAAACTTCTTGGTAGCTTAAAACAGTATGCTGGATTGGGATTCGAACCCTTTCAGGAGAAATGCTCTGCCGGCTGATCTATTCTGGAACTTGCCAGAACTCCTCCTCACAGCCTTAGATCCACCAGCACCTGTCCTCCTACCTTCCAAACTTCACAGACGTTCTGCTGCATACCAAATGGTAGTAACAGCTGCGGAAGAAATGATTTTGCGAAGAAACGGTTTAGCCAGAATCTGGGGAATTTTTTCCACAATGAATTTTCACTCTGCAGCGTATTGTGCCTTTATTCAAAACTTTCTGTCATATTAAAACTGTGTACCGTACTAGGACTCGGAAAACCTGTGCCTTTGTCTGCAATATCCTTCTTCCAAGAGGGTTAGTAAAACAACGTGTGCGGAAGAACTTCTGTGAAGTTTGGAAGGTAGAAGAGAGGTCCTGGAGGTAGTACAGCCAGCTGTGAGAAGGGATTGTGAGTAGTGTCTGAATAGCTGAATAGCTCAGCCAGTGGATCATTACCCCCGAAATGCAAGAGCCCAAGTTCGCGTGTCAGTACCGAAACTTCCCAACAGATTGAAACAGTGTGCCGAACGCACACGGCATTAATAGGGCACGAAGTTTCAAATCGGCACATACTCCGCCGCGGAATGAAAATACATTCAGAAAACAGAAGAAGACTTTTTCAAACTGTTTCGAATGACGATCACCACGACAACGACGGCATGAAAGCAATGCTATTACGTAAAACGGATTTGCTGAAACCATTCCGCAAGACAGTATTCGTTTTCTCGTCATAAATTTTGCTTCATTGAACTTAATTCAGCTGGAATCATGCCATAGCGTAATTTGGGAAAGTAATGACAAACCAAGTGCGGATACAAAGTGGGGGACGTTCATAGGCTTTCTGATACCACCGCCGTCTCAAGAACATTCAGTTAATAGTGTTTGTATTTTAGCGTATAATAATTCACAAATTTTCAGGTAGTTTTTGGAAAATGCAGTGTCGTGAGAACAAAGAGTCCCAAAAATGGCAAGAAATTACAAAAAGCTAGGGACGCACCCCGACTTCGCACGGGTCGCATTAAGCGTCTATGGCTAGACGATTTTAAATGAAGTGTATCCACAACTCTTCCTCGTGAATTAGTCTGTTCAGGATGTCGTTATCAGGAGAAAGAAAACTGGCGTTCTACGGATCGGAGCGTGGAATGTCAGATCACTTAATCGGGCAGGTAGGTTAGAAAATTTAAAAAGGGAAATGGATAGGTTAAAGTTAGATATAGTGGGAATTAGTGAAGTTCGGTGGCAGGAGGAACAAGACTTCTGGTCAGGTGACTACAGGGTTATAAACACAAAATCAAATAGGGGTAATGCAGGAGTAGGTTTAATAATAAATAGGAAAATAGGAATGCGGGTAAGCTACTACAAACAGCATAGTGAACGCATTATTGTGGCCAAGATAGATACGAAGCCCACACACACTACAGTAGTGCAAGTTTATATGCCAACTAGCTCTGCAGATGACGAAGAAATTGAAGAAATGTATGATGAAATAAAAGAAATTATTCAGATAGTGAAGGGAGATGAAAATTTAATAGTCATGGGTGACTGGAATTCGGTAGTAGGAAAAGGGAGAGAAGGAAACGTAGTAGGTGAATATGGATTGGGGCTAAGAAATGAAAGAGGAAGCCGCCTGGTAGAATTTTGCACAGAGAACAACTTAGTCATACCTAATAATTGGTTTAAGAATCATGAAACAAGGTTGTATACATGGGAGAACCCTGGAGATACAAAAAGGTATCAGATAGATTATATAATGGTAAGACAGAGATTTAGGAACCAGGTTTTACATTGTAAGACATTTCCACGGGCAGATGTGGACTCTGACCACAATCTATTGGTTATGACCTGTAGATTAAAACTGAAGAAACTGCAAAAAGGTGGGAATTTAAGGAGATGAGACCTGGATAATCTGAAAGAACAAGAGGTTGTACAGAGTTTCAGGGAGAGCATAAAGGATAAATTGTCAGTAATGGGGGAAAGAAATGCAGTAGAAGAAGAATGGGTAGCTTTGAGGGATGAAGTAGTGAAGGCAGCAGAGGATCAAGTAGGTAAAAAGACGAGGGCTAGTAGAAATCCTTGGGTAACAGAAGAAATATTGAATTTAATTGTTGAAAGGAGAAAATATAAAAATTCAATAAATGAAGCAGGCACAAACGAATACAAACGTCTCAAAAATGTGATCGACAGGAGGTGCAAAATGGCCAAGCTGGCATGGCTAGAGGACAAATGTAAGGATGTAGAGGCTTATCTTACTAGGGGTAAGATAGATACTGCCTACAGGAAAATTAAATAGACCTTTTGAGAAAAGACAACCACTTGTATGAATATCAAGAGCTCAGATGGAAACCCAGTTCTAAGCAAAGAATGGAAAGCAGAAAGGTGGAAGGAGTATATAGTGGGTCTATACAAGGGCGATGTACTTGAGGACAATAATATGAAAATGGAAGAGGATGTAGATGAAGATAAAATGGGAGATACGATACTGCGTGAAGAGTTTGACAGAGCACTGAAAGACCTAAGTCGAAACAAGGCCCCCGGAGTAGACAACATTCCATTAGAACTACTGCCGACCTTGGGAGAGCCAGTCCTGACAAAACTCTACCATCTGGTGAGCAAAATGTATGAAACAGGCGAAGTTCCTTCAGACTTCAAGAAGAATATAACAATTCAAATCCCAAAGAAAGCAGGTGTTGACAGATGTGAAAATTACCGAACAATCAGTTTAATAAGCCACAGCTGCAAAATACTAACACGAATTCTTTACAGACCAATGGAAAAACTAGTAGAAGCCGACCTCGGGGAAGATCAGTTTGGATTCCGTAGAAATGTTGGAACACGTGAGGCAATACTGACTTTACGACGTATCTTTGGAGCTAGATTAAGGAAAGGCAAACCTACGTTTCTAGCATTTGTAGACTTAGAGAAAGCTTTTGGCAATGTTGACTGGAATACTCTCTCTCAAATTCTAAAGGAGGCAGGGGTAAAATACGGGGAGCGGAAGGCTATTTACAATTTGTACAGAAACCAGATGGCAGTTGTTAGAGTCGAGGGGGTATGAAAGGGAAGCAGTGGTTGGGAAGGGAGTGAGACAGGGTTGTAGCCTCTCCCCGATGTTATTCAATCTGTCTATTGAGCAAGCAGCAAAGGAAACAAAAGAAAAATTCTGAGTAGGTATTAAAATCCATGGAGAAGAAATAAAAACTTTGAGGTTCGCCGATGACATTGTAATTCTGTCAGAGACAGCAAAGGACTTGAAAGAGCAATTGAATGGAATGGACAATGTCTGGAAAGGAGGATATAAGATTAACATCAACAAAAGCAAAACGAGTATAATGGAATGTAGTCGAATTAAGTCGGGTGAAGCTCAGGGAATTAGATTAGGAAATGAGACACTTTAAGTAGTAAAGGAGTTTTGCTATTTAGGAAGTAAAATAATTGATGATGGTCGAAGTAGAGAGGATATAAAATGTAGACTGGCAATGGAAAGGAAAGTGTTTCTGAAGAAGAGAAATTTGTTAACATCGAGTATAGATTTAAGTGTCAGGAAGTCATTTCTGAAAGTATTCGTATGGAGTGTAGCCATGTATGGAAGTGAAACATGGACGATAAATAGTTTGGACAAGAAGAGAATAGAAGCTTTCGAAATCTGGTGCTACAGAAGAATGCTGAAGATTAAATGGGTAGATCACATAACTAATGAGGAGGTACTGAATAGGATTGGGGAGAAGAGACGTTTGTGGCACAACTTGACCAGAAGAAGGGATCGGTTGGTAGGACATGTTCTGAGACATCAAGGGATCACCAATTTAGTGTTGGAGGCCAGCGTGAAGGGTAAAAATCGTAGAGGGAGACCAAGAGACGAATACACTAAGCAGATTCAAAAGGATGTAGGTTGCAGTAAGTACTGGGAGATGAAGAGTCTTGCACAGGATAGAGTGACATGGAGAGCTGCATCAAGCCAGTCTCAGGACTGAGGACCGCAACAACAACAACAACAACAATAATAAGTTAAAGACAAAATCCGTAAAGTAGTTCTTGAGATTAGCCTTCACATATAGAGAGAAAAGCGCGGAGGCAGACTAATTTAGCATATTTCAACCAATGCGCATGAAATACTTACAAATTACTAGCGACCCGCCACAGCTTTTCATGGGTAGCACTAAGAATCTACGACTGGAAGACTTGTCTATCGTAATGATAATTTTGTTTAAGGGCCACAGCATAGAGTTACTATTAAAATTCCATTGAGCTATAGCCACTTGTTGGCCTCCCGACTTCCGACCCACTCTGGCTTAAATGGAATTTTTCTATATGACCTTTTCCCGCATTTCCCAACGTAACAGCTCTATGAAGCACATGCTGCCAGAAAGATCGTCGTCAGTCACCCTCTGCCACACAATATTGATAAAAACCACCCTCTGCCACGAAATGTCGTTATGATGTACTGTTTACCACAAAATAGTATTATGAAGCATGCACTGCCACGTAATAGTTGTAAGACACACCCTCCGCTCTCCACCCTCTACAACGTAACAGCGGCCCCAAGCACCCTCTGCTTTAGAACGTTGGTATGACACACTTTGCCATGCAACATGCGGCTGTAGAGGCAACATGGCTCAATATTTCTGCAGGGCACTTCCAATGACTTGAGTTGACCTGCTGAATTGCTGCAAATGGTGGTCGACTCAGTGTTAAGATGTATCCCATGACTTGTCATTTACATTGCCACACAATATCGGTACTAAGCACTTTTCGCCGTACAACATGGTACGAAGCTCACTCTGCCATGCTACACATTACGAAGCACCTTCTCCTATGCAATACTGGCAATGAGTTCTGCTATTCACCGCTAGACGGCAGCGACATCTTTTTTAGGGCACCTGACGACTTAAATTTGTCATCTTAATACACGGAAATGAAGTAAGTCATGGGATAGCGACATATGTACATCTACAGATGGCGGTAGTATCGCACAAGTAATAAAAGGGCACTGTATTGGCACAGCTGTCATTTGTACTCGGGTAATTCATGTGAAAAGGTTTCCTACGTGATTATGGCCGTACAGCGGGATTTAACAGACATTGAACGTAGAATGGTAGTTAAAGCTAGACGCAAGGGCATTTCACTTCGAAAACCGTTGGTAAATACAATATTCCAAGATTCACAGTGTCAAGAGTATGTCGAGAATACTAAATTTCAGGCATTACCTCTCAGTATGCCAACCCAGTGGCCGACGGCGTTCACTTAACGACCGAGAGCAGTGGCGTTTACTTAGAGTTGTCGGTGCTAACAGACAAGCAACACTGACTCAAATAACAGCAGAAATCAAATTGGGACGTACGACGAACGTTTCTGTTAGGGCAGTGCGGCGAAATTTGGCGTTAATGGACTATGCCAACAGACGACTGACGCGAATGTCCTTGCTAACAGCACGACACCGCTTGCAGTGTCTCTCCTGGGCTCGCGACCGTTTCGGTTGGACTCTAGACGACTGGATAACCGTCACCTGGTCAGATGAGTCCCGATTTTAGTTGGTAAGAGCGGATGGAAGGTTTAGTGTATGGCGCAGACCCCACGAAGCCGTGGACCTAAGTTGTCAACAAGGCACTGTGCAAGATGGTGGTGGCTCCATAATGACGTGGGCTGTGTTTACATGGAATAACTGGATCCTCTGGTCCAACTGAACCAATCATTGACAGTGTATGGGTATGTACGGTTGCTTGGAGACTACTTACATCCATTGATGGACATCATGATCCCAAACGAATATGCAATTTTTTGGATGCCAATGCGCGTATCACTCGGCCATAGCTGTTCGTGATTGGTTTGAAGAACATTCTGGACAATGCGGTCCAATGATGTGGTCACGGAGGACGCCCTACACGAATTACGTCCAAACTTTTTGGGACGTAATCGAGAGATCAGTTCGTACGCAAAACCCTGCACCGGCAACACTTTCGCAATTATGGGCGGCTACAGAGGCAGCATTGCTCAGTATCTCTGCAGGGCAGCTCCAATGACTCGGGGAGTCCATGCCCCGTCGAGGTGCTGCACTATGCCATGCAAATGGTGGTCCTACTGGGTATTAGGAGGTATCCCATGACTTTTGTTATTTACACCTACATATTGGTATTGCGAGGGTAAATGACGTACGTACTGGTTCTGTAAAGTGTTCGAACCATTCCTTTCCTCTGATACGTAATGGTACCTCCTCCAGTAATACGGCAGCTGCTCTTGCAAGTAGAGTCAGCACACTGCCTACCTGTGTATAGGAGACAACAGTTACGGCACAAGCAAGTAACGCACAGTATCGATACACATGCTTACTCCAAATTGTCCCTGATGATGCCATATATATCTTTTACGTCGGTTTTCATCCGGCCATACATTCGAGTTATGAAACTGGTAAATGCCTTCCTGAATAAACAGAACCCCATCCATAAATATAACTATTTCAGGAAACCGAGTGTCTTCGTTATTCTCCTGCTGTAACCAGCGTAGAACCTCAAGCCGATGTTGATACTCATCTGGTTCAAATGCCTCTGAGCACTATGGGATTTAAGATCTGAGGTCATCAGTCCCCTAGACTTAGAACTACTTAAATCTAACTAACCTAAGAACATCACACACATCCATGCCCGAGGCAGGATTCGAACCTGCGACCGTAGCAGCAGCACGGTTCCAGACTGAAGCGCCTAGAACCGCTCGGCCACAGCGGCAGGCAACGATTCCGGAAAACAATAGAACGCAAAAGGGCAAGTTTCTGTGTTGGTAATACTTACACATTTTATACCTACCAAGATATTGGAGCCACTGGATAGGAAGAAAATTAGAGAAACATAAATGAGTCTTTAGTCCGCCAACGAAACTGAAAGCTCTTTTACGCTCAGTCAAAGATGATCTTGGTTGAAGGAGAACTGATATCTATAAGATTCCCAGTCATATATTGGACAAACTTGTCGCACTGTGGGGGACAGATCTGTCGAACTCCGACGACACACACGTCTGGACCACAAGTGGAATCTCCAGTGGCCGAGCATTGTCTCAGCCCTGGACACAGTATGGAGTCCAGGAACACCGAAATTCTCTCGTCGACGTCTTCGTACTGAGGTAGCGTTATTAAAGAAGCAGTGGACATTCGCAGCTAGACTAACCTGCTTAATAGGGACACATGATACCAACTCAGCACGGCATGATAAAGTCACAGCTATCACAAAGAAGAACTGTTGCTCTTACAAGTTATGAAGCTGCGGTGACGACGTAGACTGGTCAGCCAGAACATTATGACCATTGACCTACTATCGATATAAACCCGTCCAGGTGACAGCAGCGTCACCTGCAGAGGAATGTCTGCTGATCAGACACAAGCATGGTGCATGTAGTATAAGTGAGCTTGCTATCCGTGTGTAGAATGGGGAAGGCGTGCGATCTGAACGAATTTGACCGAGGGCAGATTCTGATCGCCCGGAGGCTCGGCACAATCATTTCGGAAACTGCTCGACTTGTCGGGTGTTCGTGGAGTGCTGTAGTGAGTGTCTTCAACATGCAGCGAAACCAGTTTGAAACCACGTCCAGACGCCGTGGTGTTAGGCGGCCACCCATCATTTCAGATGTCGGACGTCGTAAGCTGGGCAGAGTGTTAGATCAGGACAGGTGGCGAACTGTGGCGGAACTAGCATCAGACTTTAAAGCTGTGTAGAGTTCAAGTATTTCTGAACACACAGTGTACCGAACACTCCTAGGGATGGGCTTCCGCACCCGACGATCCATGCATGTGCCAATGTTAACACCACGACATCGGCAACAACGAGTGAAATGGGCACGTGACGATAGGTACCGAACGTTGGCGCAGTGTCGAAGTATAGCGTGGTCTGATGAATCCCAACACCTTCTTCATAATCCAATGGAAGGGCGCGAATACGTCGTCTTCCAGGAGAACAACAACTTGACAACTGTACTGCGGAATCGACACAAGCTGACGGCGGCTCCATTATGCTCTGGGGAACATTTGCGTGGGCATCTATGGGTCCAGTGGAACTCGCACTAGGCACCATGATGGCCAAGGAGTATCGTAGACTGGTTTCAGACCACGTATACCCCTTCATGGTGATCATGATTGTGGCCGAGCGGTTCTAGGCGCTTCAGCCCGGAACCACGCCGCTGCTACGGTCGCAGGTTCGAATCCTGTCTCGGGCATGGATGTATGTGATGTCCTTAGGTTAGTTAGGTTTACATAGTTCTAGGTCTAGGGGACTGATGAGCTCAGATGTTACGTCCCATAGCGCTTAGAGCTATTTGAAATTTGATCATGTTTTATGATGGCAGTGGCATTCGTCAAGAAGATATTTCGCCATGTCATAAGGCCAGGAGTGTGACTGAGTGGTTCGAGGAACACAGTGGTGACTTCCAATCTGTGTGCTGGCCCCCAGCTGGTCAGATCTGTACGCGATCGAACACATTTGATACGTGATTGAACGTGACGTCGGACCTCATCGCTTCCCTCCCCGGAATTTATGGGAATTAAGTAACTTATTTCTGCAGATGTTGTACCAGCCCCATCCAACTACATACCAAGGCTTCATTGCTTCCATGCCACGATGCGTCGTCGCTGTTATCCGTGCAACGGTGGACATACCGGCTAGTAGGTAGGTGGGTATAATGTTATGGCTCATCAGTGAAGATATTCGGTTGACAACGGCGAGGATGGACACACGCCAGAGAGAATACGTATTTCGACAGGCGCTTTTAGCGACGGAATTTGGCGCGTACAGACCTGAGCAGTTACTTCTCAGACTGTCATAAATAGGAGACTTCGGCCACAGCCTCAGTAGTGTGTTCGCCCCCACCTGAAGACGCCGGTCAGTCGAAATATTGTAGAAGTTTCACAAGGATATCCGACGCCTCGCCCGAGAACCATGTTTACAACTAATCAGTCGGGAGAGCCTCAATCAACGCAGTGAATATTTCTACTTGATGACAGGAAGTGCACATTCCACTGCTGAAGTCTTTGACATCGAAAGCCATCAGTATACACGTGAACAAAGGGAATAAAGGCTAATGAAACAACCGAAACTCGAAATGACTGCGAGGAAGAAATTTTTCATAAAACTCTGTTAGCGAATATGGATATTTTCCAATTGTTATCTGAATGGAATCCCAACTCGGACTATTTATCTATCTGTTTGAATCCAATAACTATTGGAACTCGGTGGTGTACGTAGGGGAGGGGATGCCTTTAAGGAAACTGGAGACATGGGACGGGCACGTATAGAGTTGGCATGTTTGTGTTTTGCTGGTAATTCCTGCGTCAGGCTGTTGGATAGGTTCCTTTCTGCATCTCGATAAAGGCTGTGCCAGGAAGCGACAAAGAAAAGACCGAGGACACTATTACGGCACTGTTCTGTACAGGTTATCCATTATGAAGGCCCAACAGCGGAAAACCGGCCTCACACCAAAAAGCGGCATGAGTTCGCGAGAACAGTGTGAAAAAAAGAAGATACGTAGTTACAGTTAAGGCCACTGCAGTTCCCGTCGCTCTGAGTAATGTTTAGTAGAGTCATAGATAACCTTTGTTGGAAATTACTAAGAATTCTGCAATGAACAAAGAAACACTTCCATTCTGCCCCTTCTTGTACCCCTTCACTCATTGTGGAAGCCTATGGTTGTATTCTATGACTCTTATCAGCAAAACGCTGTATTTTCCCTGGAAGAAGTTGGTTCAAATTCAAATAGATCTGAGTACTATGGGACTTAACATCGGAGGTCACCAGTCCCCTAGAACTTAGAACTACTTAAACCTAACTAACCTAAGCACATCACACACATCCATGCACGAGACAGGATTCGAAACGGCGACCGTAGCAGTCGCGCGGTTCCGGACTGAAGCGCTTACAACCATTCGGCCACCGCGGCCGGCGAAGAAGTTGGTAGCTGGCTTATTTATCATTTATCTAACATCACCAAATTCTCAATTCTCAATCCTTCCATCTGAATTCGGAATCTCTACAGTGTAAAGCTTCAATCCCTCCTACTCTACTGTAAAAAAAAAAACTATGTATTTAAACCATGTAATCTACGTTAATGCTAGGTATCATATATGAGAGTGCGTCACAGCGCTTTGTCCCGTGTGAAAAAGGTCAAGTTCGATATCCCTACTCTGTTACGACCGCCATTGACTGATAACATCCTTTTGGACAAAATAAGGTAATACAAAAGGGAACACCCGCGTTCTCTCTACCAATATTGCTGCTGTAATACCCTGTTCCATGAGAGCGATTTAAACATTTCGCTTTTTTGCAGATCACACATGTGTCAATATCGCCTGTTAATCAAGCTAATGGCTAATTTTCGCTATGCATTCAACACGCTGTGTCAAATGTACTTCTTCTGCAAATGTTACTGTAAACGCCACAGCTAGCAAATGATTCGAGCGAATAAAAATAGCAAGTACGCCTCACCTATCCGACGAGCAGAACGAAAACTTACTCCAAAATACAAAGAACATATAAACAAAAGCGAAAACAATCTCCCCACATTTAATGCGTACTTCGAGAGAATTGACATTTTACAGTAAACATAATCACTAATATCTGCATTCATAATAAAAGCGAAAAAGAAGCTACATGAATATCTTGTATGAAACAGAAATTTAGACAAATTTGAAAAACTGCGTATGACATCTGAAACGAACAAACAGAGCTCAAAAGTAAAACAATTCATTGAGAACTGCTATAAAATTCTTATTGGTGACAAATATTACTAAACAAAAGATAGTCCTAAATGTTACATACGATGTCAATAGATTGTCCTCAAAGACATAAGTTTAATAGCATACTATATCTCTGACACAAAAGTCAATAACGTAACAACTATTCACAAATAGGACAAAAGAAGAGGAGGTCATATTTGAAAAACAGCATTTGAAACATTATGGCGTAAGTGAAAAAATTATACATTTTCGTGTACATACATATATGAGCTGATAATAGCTGGATTGTATGTAGGTACCGCTTGAGAATGAGCCATCACTCGAAACCGTTAGTAGTAAATAAAATATAAAAAAGCAGCTCTGGTGGATTATTATTAAAATAGTATCCATTTCATACACCTAAAAAAAGTTCGATTACTTTTTTTCATTTTATGACAGACTTACTTCTACGAATTATATTCTATATGGTGTCACGTGTTAGATAAATTGATTGAACAGGTTGTAGGGAACTACCAAACACTGATTATTACAGGAATATGATCTATATATCCAGTATTTACCAAAAGGCAAATCTGAGAGACAAGGCAGTGTTTAGGAGTCAGGTTGATCCTGTGGTTTGATCTCTCTAGCGTAAATTTTCTAATAAATAAGCCACAAAATAGTGTTTTATCGTAGATTTTTAAATTAAAACCAGTAACACAGGATTTGTTCATTATTTATTATTAATACAATTTATAATTTGATATCAGTAAGGTATCCAACTCGATTCATTAACACCATTAAGGACAACAATCTTTTTTATGATAAACAATAAAAGTTACATTAACGTCAGTGCAAAATTCATTATTTCAGTTCAGAGAGGTACTATGCAATAAGTAGAAGCAAACGAGTATCTTAGGAAAATGCAAGACAACAAAAGTAATGTAACAACCGCCTCGTTTTACATGCATTCAATTCAGATTTACTTCCCAAAACAATCTGTCCTAAAATTAAAGTTCCAACTCATCTTATAGGCTAATTGGCTTGCACATATCTTCATACTTCTGAAGTTGTCTATAGTATACAATATTTTCGTAACTTAGTTCTCTTCAAATATCAATTTCAGTTCTGAGCGGTCCTAAAATTTCCTGCTAAAACACTTCTGGGGATCGCTTCATCTTGCTATGTCGTTCTAACTCATTAAGCTATCAGTAAGCCGGCCACGGTGGTCTAGCGGTTCTAGGAGCGCAGTCCGGAACTGCGCGACTGCTACGGTCGCAGGTTCGAATCCTGCCTCGGGCATGAATGTGTGTGATGTCCTTAGGTTAGTTAGGTTTAAGTGGTTATAAGTTCTAGGGGACTTATGACCGCAGACGTTAAGTCCCATAGTGCTCAGAGCCATTTGAACCAAGCTATCAGTAAGATTAAATTTGTCTTACGACATCTTGTAAGCAGTATCTCCTTAACTACTGAAGGGTAGAAGCGTAGGGGAAGTCATGTCGCCGAATTGTGTTGCACACTTTTTCTCCTTGGTTGGTCTGAAAACTGAAAAGCAGCCGGCTATCGTCCATTCTTTTGATCCCACTGCTTCACAAGAAGCAACTACAGAGTCTTTCACAAAGTTATACCGACTCTCTGCAGCGTCGCTTATGAATCACTGGCGACGCGATCTGCAATAATGGCTGGGGGCGTTAACACTACATGGAATACAAATATGAGTTACTAATAATACTAATGCAGGAAACGCTGATTTTACATAAATCTCTGCTCATTGTTTTACACTGCCAGCGTGGAAGCTAATGCTTCGTCCTCCAGTACAGCAGCTGTAGCGTTCCTCCACGAAAGGCAACTTCCCTCACGACGACTAGTGCTCGATTTTCAGTTTACAGACAGGGTACACCTCCCCACCATTTCCTATACAGTTCTCCTATGTGAATAAACAAAATAACTTCACTGAGCTTGTTTTTATATAGCGGTGCTACTTTCAGTTTATTTCCAATTATTAAGTGAGCTTTTATTTACTTATTGTTTATTTAGACAGCCCAGATTAAAGCCTTAAGGCCCTCTCTTACATCTGACCAGGAGCAACACATACAAAAGATGTTACTTCCCAATAATAATAACAATTTGTGTAAATTAGATTCCCATAAACAATGACCCGCCAGGATAGCCGAGAGCGCTAACGCGCTACTTCCTGGACTCGGGTAGACGCACCGGTCCCGGATCGAATCCGCTCGGCGGATTAACGACGACGGCCGGTGTGCTGGCCAGCCTGGATGGGGTTTTTAGACTGTTTTCCACATCCTACTAGGTGAATACCGGGCTGGTCCCCACGTCCCGCCTCAGTTACACGACTCGCAGCCATTTGACACACATTCATACTTTTTTTACGATTTACACCAGTTGCAGACAGCTGGGGTACACTCATCCCGTCCCGGGGGGTATGCTGTGGCGGCAGGAAGGGCATCCGGCCACCCATAAACCATGCCAAATCCGTCCTTAACCCTGCCGACCCTGCGCAATGCGGGATAAAGGCAGTAGCGAAAGAAAGAAAGAAGATTCCTATAAACAATGGCTGAGAAGTGTTTAATTTTTAATTACCCAAATATTTGCAAATACACGAACCTTTTCCCCTATCCAGCCTCTTTCAGTCTTGACTTGGCTAATAGGGTGTGGGCACTGCCGGGCTCCACTCAGCTCGCTCGCAGGTGGGCACAGCCAGTATAGACGACTCTCCAGGTGGTCCTATTTACGGATCCTGCTCATGCCACAACCATATGGGCGTGCTCTTTCAAGATGGTGTCTGATAATTTGTCCAGTGTCCATTTGTACCTTTGGCCACGCAGTGCTCGATGGCTTGCGGAACACAGACGTAGCTAGACTGTTCCAGTAAGAAAGCACAGTTCGAATACCCAGCTATTTTCGTTCTCATTGATAGACACCGCTTGATATTGCTCACTTGTGATCTAGAGACATTGTTGGCAGTGGTAATCGCCAAACCGTGTTACAAATAATGGGAAACACTTCAGATATTGCGTAAAATTTACGACTGACGCATAATACCCATTAACCAACCAGTACGTTATTAGTTGAATGGTTGGAGGAAAGTGGTTCATCTGCTGATGTTAAGACACCAAAGCGACGTCTTACCGGATAGTGAGCTGAAAATATTGTCAGAGCGAACCATAAGGTAGTAGAAAGATCCAGGGTCTTGATTCACCGTCGACCACAAGGTCTGAAAATTTAAAGTAGCACCATGTACCGTTAAAAGGTTCATCTGAAGTAGCAACTGCTGACAACCGACCATCTGCGAAGGCACAAATTCGCCGATTGCGTGTTGGATATCTAAGGCGTCGGTTTCGTAAACTGATATCCGGCCAGGTGAGCGGTGTGCTGGCAACATGCCCCTCCATATCCACATCCAGTGACGCCTGTGGGCGACACGGCGGTCGGTCGGTTCCGTTGGCCTATTCGGGCGGAATGCAAACAAAACGAGAACAATTTTACATCCGCTTCTACATAAATACTCCACAAGCCACAGTAATGTGAGTGTTGGTGGTACATCGTACCAGTAGTATGTGTTATATTTCCTATTCTATTCCCTAATAGAGCGACGGGTAAATGATCTCTTCACTGTCTGAATGCTTCTTTAGGCGTCCTGATCTCTCCTATCTTGTTCTCATGATCCCTATGTAAGAGATACGTTGGTATCATCGCAATGATCAAACATTCATTTTCGAATACAAGTTCTCTAAATTAATCGAAGAGGGTTTTACGAGAACTAAGTCGCCTTTCGTCCATGGGGGTCCCACTCAAGTTTTAGATAACTTCCGTCACGTATCATACGGGACATGCCAATCTATTACTATCTCCGAATTCTTTTGACGTCTGTTCTCATGCATACATGATGTTGACTTCCAACACTGGAGCAGTATTCTGTAAATGGTCGCACTTACGTCTTCTATGCAATTGCCTTTACCGATTGAAAATTACCAGCCCATTATAATAAATAACACAGATAATTAGCATATTTAGTGCTTGCAAAATTAGATGCAAAGTATGCAAAATGTTCCCATATTGGATGCAAAACGCAATTAACACTATCAGTGGAAGAGGTCCAAATAAAGCTCAACAGCACCAGCTACCACTGCTACCTGTGCGCGTTGGCACTTGATATTTTCTCTGTATTTTTTATATCTTTAAAGAAAGTGTTTGGCCACTGCAAGCAACGGATACTCGTCGCAGTGAGGCAAACATCCAAGAAATGCTGCTGGTTGTATTTATTATTTACCGGTCACCTGTCCGTAGGGAAGTTATAGTATCTATGGGATCTCAAACTTTAAGTCGAATGGAAAATATAAAACGTCTCTTGAATCTAAAAAAGGTCACAACTGATAACGAATATACAGAGCACTTTGCTGAAAACTGTAGCAAAATAAAATTACTCTAATCCGAGCACTTCGTTCTTGGTCTTCCACTCTTATTGTTCCCTCCTGTCTCTTGTACAATTTACACACGTATAAATAAGCGTTCAAGCAAGGCAAAGCTACCGTTATTGCGTTTCTGAATAGCAAACAGCGGACACATGCGCAGTACGGCGACTGCAAATTTAAAACGGCTGCATTTTGAAACGGTATTCTTTTCGAAAACGACACTTGTAAAAATATTTCAATTTTTCATGTAAGTAACGTGTTTTACTTGACAAAGTGGTGCTCTCCTATAAGGACATCCTTTAGATGTGGGTTACAGTGATGTTAATTGACGTTTCTCGCGAAGTTACCACAGTCATACTCGAGGGCTAGACGTCGGTTCGCTCGCCGAATTCCTTGGACGCGCCTCGTATCACCGCGTATATCTCTCGAATACACAGTATGAAGTAGAATTGTCAGGGCTCTAACTCCGTAATTACGTAAGGGAGTGGAGAGCGTTGTGGAAATGGAGTGCGAGATGTGCAAGGACAGCACCTCATCTCATCACAATACTTAATTAGCGCCAGCGAGAGAGTGGAATACGATATCGACCGCGGCCCACAGAAAGGCTGAAAGCGCCCTCTCCCCGGCCGCCGGCCCTGGCCGTCCAATCACGGCCTTCCTGAAAGACACGCACATTCCTTTCCGCCGCCGCCTTCTGATGTTCAAAATCCGCCGCCTCTTACGGGGCGCTGCAGCAGAGCCGAATCAGCTGCCGCAGCACACCCCGACACGATCACGTTTTTTCCTCTATTGTTGTTTCCTCTCCCACTTCCCACACACCTTCCTTCAGCCAGATCGATTTAATGTAGTAGTAGCTTTTCTTTGTCCGTGGGTCACGTTTACAATGATCTATATCTAAAACTACAGGGTATTTCACAACTCATGTTACACCCTTCTAGAAATAGTAGACGGGACTTAGTACATCACGTTTTGCATAGGTAACCATGTCCGGAAATGTTATCCAACGAGGTTACACAGTGTCAAAGTTCTAGGCCCCGGAGCCTGTTAATGTAAGAGATCTATTCGATGTGATCCGTCGCAAAATGGAAACCACTGTGAAAATAATAAATCTTTTATTTGCAACAGTTAGCTACATCTTCCAGCTACTTTCTACATAGTCGCCGCTCCGATTTAGACATTTGTCGTAGCGTTGCACCAACTTTCCAATAACCACGTCATAGAAGCAAGCCGCCTGTGCTTCTTGCCAATTCTCTACGCTGGTCTACAGCTCACTCTTTGTGCCAGAACGTTGTATTCATAGCTATCAGTTCATGTGAGCAGAGATGAAACTCAGGGAGCGTCAATTACGGACTCTATTGGGGGTGATCAAATTTTTCCCATCAAAAACGCTGGAGGAGTATCTTCATTGCCCCTGCAGAGGACGACCGAGAATTGTCATACAGAAGGAAACGTATGGCAGTTATGTTATGTGGGCTGCATAACATCAGGTGAAATTTCTCACCACGCCCTCGTACTTGGCGGGAGACACTATAGTTCTAAGCATCTTTACGTGCTCACTGTGCTCTCAGTACTGAAAAGAGCGACGTGACGCGGTCGACATGTATACTAGAGACACTTCCAAACATATCTGTGCAAAGTTTGATCGCATTTTCACTGTGGTTTCTATTTCGCACCCCATCGGACCTTACTTTCCGAGTAGCTCAAAACTGGTTCAAATGGCTCTGAGCAGTATGGGACTTAACATCTAAGGTCATTAGTCCCCTAGAACTTAGAACTACTTAAACCTAACTAACCTAAAGACATCACACACACCCATGCCCGAGGCAGGATTCGAACCTGCGACTGTAGTAGTCGCGCGGTTCCGGACTGAAGCGCCTAGAACCGCACGGCCACTGCGGCCGGCATTCCGAATAGCCCTCGTGCGTATATACAGGATGATTCTGGGATGATGTTACAGGCTGTCTAGGATGATGGAGAAGGAGAAATGAGTCAATTTGACGCTAGGGTCCCGGTACAGGAAAAGATCGAACCGGAAGTTATCAATGGAAACCGTTCTGATAGCTCTAACAGAGGAATACGTGTAGCCTACTGGTACTGTACTTGCTAAGACTGCAGGGCAGGCAACTTTCAGATATGGTAGTATGTCAAGAAAAAATTACCCCTAAATATGAGTTCTAAAATGCATACCTTAAGAACCATGAGTACTTGTTCAATAGAGGAGATGTGTTTCACAGTAGCGAAGATGAACAAATGCTCATAGCTCCTCAGGTATGCATTTTAGAGCCTATGTTTACTAGGCATTTCTTCCTTGCTTTGGTCCATACTACACCTCTGCAGGTTGCCTACTCTGCAGTCTTAGCAACAACACTACCAGTAAATGTATTCTATTGTGAGCTGTATCAGAACGGTTTTCGATTGTTACTTCCAACTCGTTCGTTTCCGGTAGAGGAACCCTACCTCAAATTGATACATTTATCCTTCGCCATCATCTTAGAAAGTTTGTAACATTATCGCACAATCAACCTGTATATACATACATCTACAGACGACGGGACCTTTAAATTTGACGCTCTTTACAGTCGTTGCATGACGATTCCGGACATGGTTTCCTATGTACAACTTGATCCACTAAAGCCCCTCCACAACCTCTGAAAGTGTGTAAATGAGTTGTGAAACACCCTGTACATACCCCACAAGCCAAAATACGGTATATAGGGGTTGGTACACTGTGTCACCACTGGTTGTTTCCTCTCCCATTCCAATAACAAATGGAGCAATATAAAAACGACTATCTATACAGAATGTAACAAATAGGTCTTGACGTACATGTGATACACTTAAAAAGAGAAAATACCAGCATTACACGAAACATGTTCTAACACGAAATACACTACTGGCCATTAAGATTGCTACACCAAGAAGAAATTCAGATGATAAACGGGTATTTATTGGACAAATATATTATACTAGAACTAACATGTGATTACATTTTTACGCAATTTGGGTCCATTGATCCTGAGAAATCAGTACCCAGAACAACCACCTCTGGCCGTAATAACGGCCTTGATACGCCTGGGCATTGAGTCAAACAGAGCTTGGATGGTGTGTACAGGTACAGCTGCCCATGCAACTTCAACACGATACCACAGTTCACCAAGAGTAGTGACTGGCATATTGTGACGAGCCAGTTGCTAGGCCACCATTGACCGGACGTTTTCAGTTGGTGAGAGATTTGGAGAATGTGCTGGCCAGGGCACCAGTCGAACATTTTCTGTAGCCAGAAAGGCCCGTACAGGAACTGCAACATGTGGTCGTGCATTATCCTGCTGAAATGTAGGGTTTCGCAGGGACAGAATGAAGGGTAGAGCCACGGGTCGTAACACATTTGCAATGTAACGTCCATTGTTCAAAGTGCCGTCAATGCGAACAAGCGGTGACCGAGAAGTGTAACCAACGGCCCCCCATACCACCACGCCGGGTGATACGCCAGTATGGCGATGACGAATACGTGCTTCCAATGTGCGTTCACCGCGATGTCGCCAAACACGGATGCGACCATCATGATGCTGTAAACAGAACCTCGATTCATCCGAAAAAATGACGTTTTGCCATTCGTGCACCCAGGTTCGTCGTTGAGTACACCATCGCAGGCGCTCCTGTCTGTGATGCAGCGTCAAGGGTAACCGCAGCCATGGTCTCCGAGCTGACAGTCCATGCAGCTGCAAACGTCGTAGAACTATTCGTGCAGATGGTTGTTGTCTTGCAAACGTCCCCATCCGTTGACTCAGGGATCGAGACATGGCTGCACGATCCGTTACAACAATGCGGATAAGATGCCTGTCATCTCAACTGCTAGTGATACGAGACCGTTGGGATCCAGCACGGCGTTCCGTATGACTCTCCTGAACCCACCGATACCATATTCTGCTAACAGTCGTTGGATCTCTACCAACGAGATAGGGTCCACCCGACCTTTATCAAAGTCGGAAACGTGATGGTACGCATTTCTCCTCCTTACACGAGGCATCACACCCACGTTTCACCAGGCAAAGCCGGTCAACTGCTGTTTGTGTATGAGAAATCAGTTAGAAACTTTCCTCTTGTCAGCACGTTGTAGGTGTCGCCACCGGCGTCAACCTTGTGTGAATGCTCTGAAAAGCTAATCATTTGCATATCAAAGCATCTTCTGCCTGTCGGTTAAATTTCGCATCTGTAGCACGTCATCTTCGCGGTGTAGCAATTTTAATGGCCAGTAGTGTATGAAGGGATGCAGGTGGTTCGTATCTGTCAGCATGTCTTCAATTACTAGCCGACCTGGTTGCCGAGCGGTTCTAGGCGCTTCAGTCTGGAACCGCGCGGCCGCTACTGTCGCAGGTTTGAATCCTGCCTCGGGCATGGTTGTGTGTGATGTCCTCATGCTAGTTAGGTTTAAGTAGTTCTAAATTGTAGGCGACTGATGACCTCAGATGTTAAGTCCCATAGTGTTCAGAGCCATTTTTTTTCAATTAGTACCACAGATCCCATGCAATCTCAGGAGAATGTCTCCCATAGCATAATACTGCTCCCACGAGCATGTGTCTGCACGTTTCGAGCTGCCCTTGAAGGCGATGACGGCGTTTGTGGAGACGACCATGGTCCTAGTGTAGAAAAAATGTGACTCACTCGGAGACCCGCCTCGTTTCCGTTGATCGACGACCGAATCTTGATGGTCCCTGCCCACTACAGTCGTTACTGACGCGGTCGTTGGGTCAACATGTGAACACGTAGAGGTGGTCTACTGCGGAGCTTCATGGTCAACAATGTAAGATGAACGGTGTGCTCTAAAAGACTTATGCATGCACTAGCACTATGCTCTTTCGGCAGAGATGCCACACATCACCATCTGTCCTGCTTTACAGAACAGACAAGATTCCGAATCCAATGTTCTCTGAAGAATCGTGGACTTCCAACCATTTAGCAACTAGTGGTAGTTTCACTGTCCTTCTACCTCTTGCCCTAGACGCTCACGACAGTAGCACGTGATCATTCGACCAGCTTTTGTGTTTTCGAGGTACTCGTTCACAGGCTCTGCGTAATAATAGCCTGCTCTTTATCAAAGTCGCTTATATCAATGAATTTCTTCATTTGCAGCCCATAAGTTTGTTAGGATCCCCTGTCCGTGTCTGCTCGGCTGCTTTTGTTACGGCGTTACGTGCTCGGAACTGCAATAGGCGATATCCAACATCGCAGTGGGCAGTGTCTGGCTATACCACTACTTGCAAAATTAGTTAGAAATCAGATTAATAATGTTGCTCACGCAGCATCTGTTCGCTTTATCGAGCAACAATAAAGTTATTGACTGTGGATGGTATCGTCAGAATGGAAATAATGAAGTCACTGTAAAAAAAGTCATTAATTTTGTTACGGCTCATTTTGTTGATTTTAGGGTGATTCCACTTTCACTGCTAGAAGGTCCATATCTGGATTTTAGCAATATTTGAAGACCTAACAAATGCGTTTTTCATGAAATTCTTAATGATCAAACAATCCCAGATCAGAACAATGGTATGGTAGAAATAATTTTTGTACTTGGTGTTCACGATCCACATTTTGATTAAACTTCTTGTAAATTCACATATACTACTTCTCAATTGTCACATCATCAAGAAAACAGTTTTGTATCAATCTTCATATATTTAATTTCCACTTTAACCAAACACAAAACTTGACTGTTTTTTTACAAAGCGAAATAACAACTTAACTTCTGCAAAGTGAAAAAAAAGATTGCTCTGTGCGCATTCGCGCCAAAACGGTTACAAGTAAGTCAAAGATTATGACAGTCTCACAGAAATGAATACACACAAGAACCGTACCACTGTAATATATCGATACATCGGAGTACCTATACATTAATACAACCAAATATGAATATTGTCACAAAAATATGTCTTTTACTTCGCAGAAAAGTAGTCTGATATTACTGGTATCGAGAACTGGGGTTGCAGTGCCGTAATGGTCACGTAAATAAAGAACCATTATAAGTGGTCATAATGTTTCGGCTCATCAGGCATCAGGCAACGGCCTTGCCGCAGTGGATACACCGGTTCCCGTGAGATCGCCGAAGTTAAGCATTGTCGGGCGTGGCCGGCAATTGGATGGGTGACCATCCAGCCGCCATGCACTGTTGCCATTTTTCGGGGTGCAATTAGCCTCGTCATGCCAATTGAGGAGCTACTCGACCAAATAGTAGCGACTCCGGTCAAAGAAAACCGTCATAACGATCGGGAGAGCGGTGTGCTGACCACATGCCCCTCCTATCCGCATCCACAATGAGGATGACACGGCGGTCGGATGGTCCCGATGGGCCACTTGTGGCCTGAAGACGGAGTGCTAGTGTATGTGCTTCTACTGTATGTCTCATCTTGAAACGGAAATGACCTGCGCTCTTCTCCAGTCGCTAAGTACCTTCCGTTCCTCCAGCTATCAATGATAAACCACTGCTGGAAAGGGAGCAAGATCTTTCGCATCATTTCTGTACGGTTTTACAGGTATCTCAACTGACCCCGATGCCTTTCTACAGCTGAGCTACTTTAGATTCCGAACAGCCACGGATAACAGAAGTCAGAACGGGGTGATCAGGATTTTGACGGTGAAGCAGTGGAGGTTAACGTTAATGGAGGCGGACTACCTGTGCCGTGGCTGTCAATGGGAAGTGAAACACGAAACGGGCGCAACCGGATGCGTTGTTTCGCGGCGTGAGGCCCTGGCAGCTCGCCAGCCGCAGCCGGCAGCCGGCGAACGGCGGACGGCTTGTTGATTTCACTGCTAAGGCGCCGCAAACAGAAACACTCCCTCCCCACAGTCCGCCGCATCCACAACTATTCCCGGACTCCGCAATATAGCCCGTTTGTGACTACTGCATTTTAATGTCAGAGCCGTACGCGGCATTTTCGATGGCTGGAACTGCGAAAAGCTCTTGCATCGTTACCGAGTGTGCCAGAAATACCAGAAAGACGATGTGCTTGTTGGAAATTACGTAACTTTTTCATAATCCCCGCATTTCATTACCTCCTTCCTCCCCTCCGTCCATTCCCATTTTTCTTCTTCATAATATTCACCAGCTATTGCATTTTTGTCCGTCTACCGTAGCAGTCGGGGCTATACTCGCAAGGGAACCTCCCCATCGCACCCCCCACAGATTTAGTTATTAGTTGGCACAGTGGATAGGCCTTGAAAAACTGAACACAGATCAATCGAGAAAACAGGAAGAAGTTGTGTGCAACTATGAAAAAAATAAGCAAAATATACGAACTGAGTAGTCCATGCGCAAGATAGGCAACATCAAGGAGAGTGTGAGCTCAGGAGCGCAGTAGTCCCGTGGTTAGCGTGAACAGCTGCGCAACGAGAGGTCCTTGGTTCAAGTCTGCACAGGCAAGGTAGCTCAGCGTGTTCGGTCAGAGAGCTGGTTGCCCACTGTAATAAAAAAACTGAGTGAAAGGATCAACAACGAACTTGGACGGGTGTCCTGTGACGTCCGCAACGACCAAACACAACGATCAAAACGAAAACAAAAAAAGTCTTCCCTCGAGCGAAAAGTTTAACTTTTCATTTCACGCAATTATTATATGTCCGTTCGTTATGTTTTCATCACTTTTTTGGGAGTGATTATCACATCCACAAGAAAACCTAAATCGGGCAAGGTAGAAGAATCTTTTTACCCATTAGCCAAGTGTACAAGTAAGGTGCATCGACAACATATTCCTGTCATGTGACGCACATGCCGTCACCAGTGTCGTATAGAATATATCACACGTGTTTTCCTGTGGAGGAATCGGTTGACCTATGACCTTGCGATCAAGTGTTTTCCATTAGAGAGGCACGTCCTTTCGTCTACTAATCGCACGGTTTTGCGGTGCGGTCGCAAAACACAGACACTAAACTTATGATAGTGTGCAGAGACGTCAATGAACGAACGGGCAGATCACAGCTTTGCGAAAATAAAGAAAGTAAATTTTCCACTTGAGGGAAGACTTGCACTAAGGACCTCTCATTCCGCAGCTGCTCACGATAACTACGGGACCACGGCGCTCGTGAGTTTACACTATCCTTGATGTTGCCTATCTTGCCCATGGACTACTCAGTTTGCATATTTTGCTTATTTTTTTCATAGTTGCACACAACTTCTTCCTGTTTTCTCGATTGATCTGTGTTCAGTTTTTCAAGGCCTATCCACTGTGCCAACTTATAACTAAATCTGAGGGGGGTGCGATGGGGAGGTTCCCTTGTCAGTATTTGTTCTGCTTTGGTCTTTATATTAATGTGCTTGTAATCTTTGATTATATAGTAATACAGGCGACTCTCGGTAATGCGAACTTCAAGTGACCTAACAAAATGTTAGAATAATTAAGAGTTATATTTGCCGCGCGGGATCAGCCGAGCGGTCTCGGGCGCTGCAGTCATAGACTGTGTGGCTGGTCCCGGCGGAGGTTAGAGTCCTCCCTCGGGCATGGGTGTGTGTGTTTGTCCTTATGATAATTTAGTTTAAGTAATGTGTAAGCTTAGGGACTGATGACCTTAGCAGTTAAGTCCCATAAGATTTCATACACAGAGAGAGTTACATTTAACGGAAGTTTGACTGATGAAGGTAGAATTACGAAAAAGTCAGCTTGAGAGTACATGTCATAAATTTTGAAAGAAGCGGCCAAACTTTTTCTGAAACGATATGTCTCAATGTGAGAAATGGTCGCATAATTCTCGACCGTAAACCGACCATACAGAGTAACTTTGGGACTCATGGAATACTACGGCATGGCTGTCCAAATCATCACCTAACCCCCGCCATGTTTCACTCTTGGCGGCAAGCAGTGTTCATCGTAGGCTTGGAGCGTCGCACGACAGATGTAAGGGCGCTGTGTCCTTTTAGTTTTCGTCACAATTCTCTTCAACGACTAAATACCACGATTACTTTCGTCTGCTTTGTGACTTAGAGGATGATATTTCTCCACTTCCCCTGTATGCTGCATTAATCTTCAGTACCGCTCCTCTTGGGACACCAAACACTTCTGCTGCCTAGGTTATGGAAGAACTCACCATACGAGCACCAACAACTGGTCCACGTTCGAATTCAGTTAACTCTGCCACAATAAACGCACAACTACAGGGAACACTGTTGTGACGATGACTGATACTTGCAGTCTATTGAGGGCATTGCATAGGTGCGTTCGTGGCCAAATGCAGCATCACCATATGCAGGTTTGCATAGCACCTACTGGGTCCGATGACATCAGCAGTTTGGTCCCACAGGAACTTACCACCACCTGGCATGTGCATTTATATTCGAGCATGCATTTCTCCTTGTGTTAAGATATTTTTGTGCACCCCTTCTACATAACACAACACGTATAAATGTCAGAATATAGACATATAGACATATAGACATCCACATCTACGTAGATGTCTATATGGTACGGTGTACAGCGCACAGCGTAGCGTTACCATTTGCCCCCATTCATATTCATTTTGCAGATGGTGTGGTCTTCACTCCGAAGACTGGTTTGATACAGCTCTCGCCATCAGATTATCCAGTGCGAACCCCTTTTATATAGCTACTGCAACCTACATCCATTTGAAACTACTTACTGTGGTCAAGCTTTGGTCTCACATTACATCCCCCCCCCCCCCCCACCCTCGTCCTCTCTGCCCCCCTCTCTTCACCTCACACATAACCGCACATCCCTCCATTACCAAACTGATGATTCCTTTATGCTGGATGCCTCAGATTGCGTCCCGCCAACCGATCCCTTCTTTTAATCAAGGTTTAAAATGGTTCAAATGGCTCTGAGCACTATGGGACTTAACATAAATGGTCATGTCCCCTATAACTTCGAACTACTTAAACCTAACTAACCTAAGGACATCACACAACACCCATCCATCACGAGGCAGAGAAAATACCTGACCCCGCCGGGAATCGAACCCGGGAACCCGGGAGTGGAGAGCGAGAACGCTACCGCACGACCACGAGATGCAAGCAGTCAAGGTTTACCTTAACTTTATTGTGTCCTAATTACATTTTCATTACTTAGACTACACATCCATCTAATGCTCAACATTCCTCTGTAGCACCAAATTTCAAAGCTTGTATTCCCTTCCTGCCTGAACTTTTTATTGTTCTCATTTCACTTCCATACCAAACTAAACAACAGATAAATACCTTCAGAAAAGACTTCGGAACACTAATATTTATATTCAGGTTTAGAAGATGACTATTTTTTTAGAAAAGCTTTTTATTATGCTGGTGTCTGCATTTTATATTCTTTGTACTTCGCCCATCGTCAGTTACTTTCATACCCAGATGGTAAAACTCATCTACAACTTCTAGTGTTTTATTTCGTAATCTAATTCCCATAACATCATCTGATTTAGTTCTATTAATACTGTTTTACTGTGTTCCAAAACTACCCTTTCCTTTGCTTTACATGTCGCAAGGGCCTTATCGATCAGTCACCTGCTCTAGGAGCCTCTTCCATTTCTTTTTGTCCAGTGCACTCTTCGTACAACTGGTGTTGATGTTCATCCTAGCCGTGTCGTCCTGGATGTTACTGACTTCTGGATCTTGCTCGTCCTCTCGATCCATGTGCTTTTTTGCATAATTCTATTTTAGGTAGTCTACTCTCCGTCGTTCTTGCTGTATGGCCTGCTCAGTTGAACCTCTTCTTCAACGATTCGACGACGTTACCGTGCTTTATTTTTTTCTTATTCCATCATCCCATGTTATTTTCATCATGTACAGGTCCAAATATTTTCCTTAGTACTTTTATTTCGAATATTACCAATTTTTTCATCGTTAATGCTTCACATCCGTATAATGTTATCGGTATAATATTCCACTGATACAAGCTGATTTTGAAGATAGTGCTAAGTAATCTCCTCTTTAGAATTTAGATGAAACTAAAGAGTGTTTTTTGGTTTTTTTCCTATACGTGCATCTGTTTTTGAATCCATTTTACTGTTATAACCAAAACGGCTCCCTAAGTACTTCAAGCAGTGAACCCATCTCCAGCCAAAGGTGCATGAATCCTCATTTTCTTTCTCAAGTGCAGGTATTGTCTTTTCTTCATTTACACATAACCCTATTTACTAAACGGTTTTGTAATAGTTTTACGTCTTTCTGTTTCGGAACTACTTACTATCGCTACATCATCTCCCTAGGCAAGTGCCGGCCGGATTGGCCGAGCGGTTCGAGGCGCTTCAGTCTGGAAACGCGCGACTGCTAAGGTCGCAGGTTCGAATCCTGTCTCGAGCATGGATGTGTGTGATGTCCTTAGGTTAGTTAGGTTTAAGTAGTTCTAAGTTCTAGGGGAATGATGACCTCAGATGTTAAGTCCCATAGTTCTCAGTGCCATTTGAACCTTAGGCAAGTATAGTAATGTTTACTTTCTGCAGTTTAATTCCTTGTGGATTAGTTTTAGTAAATTATCTATTGATCTTCTCTAAGACGAGGTTAAATAAAATAGGTCTCCTTTAGATCAGTTCGTTGTACACCTTAAACTTCTCAGTTTCTCCCAACGATGTCTTCACACGAAATAAAGTTTCATCTGTACACGTTTTAGCTAACTTTCAGAGTATTTCTTATCCCTGTACTATATTTACTAATGTCTGTCGGTGTTTACTATCATAAGCCTTTTTGAAATCCAGAAATAACTGAACTTCCATTCTGTCTCAGTTATTTGTCTTAGAGCGAATAAATGATCTAATGTCGATTTGTTTCTGCGTAAACTGCATTATTAGTACGCAGTTATTCAGTTATTAGCGTCAGCCTGTTTAATAGGTAAATCGATAGGATTTTGTAAATGAATCCAATAAAGCAATTTCTCTGCAGTTAGCGTACACAAGTGGATCATTCTTCTTAAATATTACTTTCACAAGTCCTTTGCCGTCTCTGACGGAATTACAATGTCGTCGGCAATCCTGCTTAAGCATTAATCAAATTTTCCTTCTTTGCTACTGAATTTGTTAGTCCCTCATGTTTCGGAAGAAATTTCCCATCTTCAGTTAGCGACTAAATAACAGTTGCGCACTCAAGAAAGACACAATTACGATCTAGAAAACGCTCGCTTACCGTTAGGTGAAATATTTAGATTGTTCCCATGTATGTCTTGCCAGCGTTCTTCGCCACTGACAATACTGGGAACTTATAATGTAATTATGTCCCTTGAAAAAACAATAATGCTCAAACTTTTTAAGGAACTGCATTTTAAATTATTCATTTATGCAACCAAGTGTTAATAAAATAGAAATAGTTACCATAATCATCGAAGCATAAATCTGTAAATGTCCATATGAGCACGTTATGAGAATAATGTTTCCCTAAGTATTACATATTTCTGAACCAAGAAAAAGCTCCCCGTTGACATACGACACAAAAGATACATCTGACAGAGAGGTTAAAAAAATCTGAAGACAACTGGCCGTAGCATATTGTAAGTAGGCTGTTTAGGTTTTCTTATTGGTAACGCCACGTAGCGCTCTGTATGAAAATCACTGGCTGTGCTGTGTGCGGTCTGTGGCTAGTTTGCATTGTTGTCTGCCATTATAGTGTTGCGCAGTTGGCTGTTAACAGCGCGTAGCGTTGCGCAGTTGGAGGTGAGCCGCCAGCAGTGGTGGATGTGGGGAGAGAGATGGCGGAGTTTTGAAATTTGTAAGACTGGATGTCATGAACTGCTATATACACTCCTGGAAATGAAAAAAAAAAAAACCACATTGACACCGGTGTGTCAGACCCACCATACTTGCTCCGGACACTGCAAGAGGGCTGCACAAGCAATGATCACACGCACGGCACAGCGGACACACCAGGAACCGCGGTGTTGGCTGTCGAATGGCGCTAGCTGCGCAGCATTTGTGCACCGCCGCCGTCAGTGTCAGCCAGTTTGCCGTGGCATACGGAGCTCCATCGCAGTCTTTAACACTGGTAGCATGCCGCGACAGCGTGGACGTGAACCGTATGTGCAGTTGACGGACTTTGAGCGAGGGCGTATAGTGGGCATGCGGGAGGCCGGATGGACGTACCGCCGAATTGCTCAACACGTGGGGCGTGAGGTCTCCACAGTACATCGATGTTGTCGCCAGTGGTCGGCGGAAGGTGCACGTGCCCGTCGACCTGGGACCGGACCGCAGCGACGCACGGGTGCACGTCAAGACCGTAGGATCCTATGCAGTGCCGTAGGGGACCGCACCGCCACTTCCCAGCAAATTAGGGACACTGTTGCTCCTGGGGTATCGGCGAGGACCATTCGCAACCGTCTCCAAGAAGCTGGGCTACGGTCCTGCACACCGTTAGGCCGTCTTCCGCTCACGCCCCAACATCGTGCAGCCCGCCTCCAGTGGTGTCGCGACAGGCGTGAATGGAGGGACGAATGGAGACGTGTCGTCTTCAGCGATGAGAGTCGCTTCTGCCTTGGTGCCAATGATGGTCGTATGCGTGTTTGGCGCCGTGCAGGTGAGCGCCACTATCAGGACTGCATACGACCGAGGCACACAGGGCCAACACCCGGAATCATGGTGTGGGGGGCGATCTCCTACACTGGCCGTACACCTCTGGTGATCGTCGAGAGGACACTGAATAGTGTACGGTACATCCAAACCGTCATCGAACCCATCGTTCTACCATTCCTAGACCGGCAAGGGAACTTGCTGTTCCAACAGGACAATGCACGTCCGCATGTATCCCGTGCCACCCAACGTGCTCTAGAAGGTGTAAGTCAACTACCCTGGCCAGCAAGATCTCCGGATCTGTCCCCCATTGAGCATGTTTCGGACTGGATGAAGCGTCGTCTCACGCGGTCTGCACGTCCAGCACGAACGCTGGTCCAACTGAGGCGCCAGGTGGAAATGGCATGGCAAGCCGTTCCACAGGACTACATCCAGCATCTCTACGATCGTCTCCATGGGAGAATAGCAGCCTGCATTGCTGCGAAAGGTGGATATACACTGTACTAGTGCCGACATTGTGTATGCTCTGTTGCCTGTGTCTACGTGCCTGTGGTTCTGTCAGTGTGATCATGTGATGTATCTGACCCCAGGAATGTGTCAATAAAGTTTCCCCTTCCTGGGACAATGAATTCACGGTGTTCTTATTTCAATTTCCAGGAGTGTATATTATGACTATTAAGGTAAATACATTGTTTCTTCTCTGTTAAAATCTTTCATTTGCTAACTATGCCTATCAGTAGTTAGTGCCTTCCGTAGTTTGAATCTTTTATTTAGCTGGCAGTAGTGGCGCTCGCTGTATTGCAGTTGCTCGAGTAAGCAAGATTTTTTGAGGTAAATGATTTGTGAAACGTATAGGTTAATGTTAGTCAGGGCCATTGTCTTGTACGGATTACTGAAAGTCAGATTGCGTTGCGCAAAAAAATAAATATTGTGTGTCAGTTTAAGCACAGTCCTGTAGAATTTTCCTAAGGGGACGTTACAATATAACTTAGAAGTTACTAGTAGACGTTCCTAAACCCACTTTATCCTAAACTGAAGACACAAACTAAGATTAGACCCGTCCCTTCTTCACGATATACAGCAGCAGCAACCATCTCTGTATACGTAAACCAAAAAGTAAGTTACGTTCGACCTACACGAAGTACGCAGACCAAAGGTATGTCTTCCACTATAAGGTAGTTGTAAACCAAGCGCTGGGTAATAATGAATTGTCACCTTCCCTAATGAGACAAGATAACGCCGCCCGCTCCACTTAACTCATAACCTATTCACGGTAATAACCTATTTCATTTCCAAACACCTAGCATTCTGCTTCAATTGTTTCTACTACGTGTATTATCTCGCATAATAAGGCCGGCAGTAACGATCCAAACAGACTTCTGGGTGACTGGATATGAAATAGGCGATCCCATCAAACACATCCCAGTTTCAAACCTGGTGGGCTGCAGATGTCATAATATCCGGTACAGTTTTCCCCTCTCATGGATTTTGTTACTACTGAATGGTCTTTTGTAGTGTCTAAAACAAAATGTTTTCAGGTGTTGGACTAGTTTACTAACAACAGTATAGTTCATCTGAAGTTTGCTTTTGGAAGTATTGAACACTGTTTATCGATACCAGGAAGTAGGTCGTCTCCTTCGGCCTTACATAACGACTTTACGTAACTCCACTTGCAAAATAGCTTCCTATACTCTTTAACAGACAACTCACATTCAGCCAATCAACACTTTCGCAATCAAACATCTTCACTTTTAGCAATATAGAGAAGAAAATATCACTATTCGAGGAAACGACAAATGATTCAAATGGCTCTTACCACTTAGGGACTTAACATCTGAGGTCATCAGTCCTCTGGAACTTAGAACTACTTGTACCTAACTAACCTAAGGACATCACACACATCCATGCCCGAGGCAGGATTCGAACCTGCGACCGTAGCGGTCGCGCGGTTCCAGACTGAAGCGCCTAGAACCGCTCGGCCACACCGGCCGGCTTTTCGCTAAACCAAGTCGTTTGAGAAATTTCCATATTTTGATATTAGTCCTTATTGATTTACTTAGTTTATTCACCCTCCTATTACTACGAATGTCGATGAGGAATCACAAATAAAAACTGGTGAATACATTTGGGAATGGAACACGGGTCCTCTGCTGCCCAGCCAGGCATCTTGGTCGCTACGCCAGTGGCGCTTTCGCTGAACAGCGCGTACCTTATGGGTACATAAGTAACACTCGTAATAGTTTGTTACTGATTTACAGGAAAATGCGCGTTTATGGATCCAATTATCTATCGATGCCGTCAATTATGAGTCGATTGCGTGTCATGAACTTTACGGACGATATTCTCAAAAACGGAGGATTGTTGAGCCAAGGCTCAAGCTACCTGTACACAAGATACCAAATATGAGCCGAATCGGTTAGCCGTGTCTCACGTTCTCACCTTGTAAGTATCAATAGTCGATCGACGTGTCTGACGTAGCGGTAATAACTGTATACACAAACCTTTCTCGTGAAACAGTCTATTAGCGAAAACCATGTCACTGTTTCTATAATAGTGCCTGAGATAAGCATTCACATAAAGACAAAAAAGAAGCGGAGGACTTCAACTTATAATGTTTATTGATATGTACTGAGTACAGTTAAGCTTCGCTGCTTTGTGGAGCTGCGGCCGCTGTATACTTCACTACTTTTCCTGCCATAGCTACCATCATTGCCACGAGATGTAGCCAAACGAAATATATAGAACGTATAATGATACATATACTTCACGTTACTCTTTACTGTACTTACGAACTGAGTACCTGGCATTCCCGCCCTTATGTTTATTTAGTCCAACCTTCTATTAGTCCATCTCCTGCTTTGCCTCTCTGTGAGCGGGTCCTCGATCCCCTCTCTGTGTCCATCTCCTCCTGCACCTCTCTCTGTCCATTTGCTCTTCTCCCCTCTGTACATCGGCTCTTTCCCTCTCTGACTCTGACCACCTCCTCTTTGCCCCTTTAGGTTCATCTCCTCCTCCCCTCTCTCTCTGTCCATCTGCTGCTCCTTCCTTTCTGTGCATCTGCTCCACCCCCTCTGTCCATCCGCTTCATCCCCCTCTGCCCACCTCTCCTGCCCCCACTATTCACCTCCCCTGCCCCTCTAAGTCCATGCCCTCTTCCCCTCTTTTTTTTTTTGTCCTCCTCCAGCCCCTTCTCAACATCTACATCTACATCTACATTTATACTCCGCAAGCCACACAACGGTGTGTGGTGGAGGGCACTTTATGGACCACTGTCATTACCTCCCTTTTCTGTTCCAGTCGCATATGGTTCGCGGGAAGAACGACTGTCTGAAAGCCTCCGTGCGCACTCGAATCTCTCTAATTTTACATTCGTGATCTCCTCGGGATGTATAAGTAGGGGGAAGCAATATATTCGATACCTCATCCAGAAACGTACCCTCTAGAAACCTGGACAGCAAGCTACACCGGTCGCAGTTTCGAATCCTGCCTCGGGCATGGATGTGTGTGATGTCCTTAAGATAGTTAGGTTTAAGTAGTTCTAAGTTCTAGGGGACTGATAACCACAGATGTTAAGTCCCATAGTGCTCAGAGCCATAGTGCTCAGAGCCAGCAAGTTACACCGCGATGCAGAGCGCCTCTCTTGCAGAGTCTGCCACTTGAGTTTGCTAAACATCTCCGTAACGCTATCACGGATACCAAATAACCCCGTGACGAAACGCGCCGCTCTTCTTTGGATCTTCTCTATCTCCTCCGTCAACCCGATCTGGTACGGATCCCACACTGATGAGCAATACTCAAGTATAGGTCGAACGAGCGTTTTGTAAGCCACATCCTTTGTTGATGGACTACATTTTCTAAGGACTCTCCCAATGAATCTCAACCTGGTACCCGCCTTACTAACAATTAATTTTATATGATCATTCCATTTCAAATCGTTCCGCACGCATACTCCCAGATATTTAACAGAAGTAACTGCTACCAGTGTTTGTTCCGCTATCGTATAATCTTACAATAAAGGATCCTTCTTTCTATGTATTCGCAATACATTACATTTATCTATGTTAAGGGTCAGTTGCCACTCCCTGCACCAAGTGCCTATCCGCTGCAGATCTTCCTGCATTTCGCTACAATTTTCTAATGCTGCAACTTCTCTGTATACTACAGCATCATCCGCGAAAAGCCGCATAGAACTTCCAACACTATCTACTAGGTCATTTATATATATTGTGGAAAGCAATGGTCCCATAACAGTCCCCTGTGGCACGCCAGAGGTTACTTTGTCTGTAGACGTCTCTCCATTGATAACAACATGCTGTGTTCTGTTTTCTAAAAAATCTTCAATCCAGCCACACAGCTGGTCTGATATTCCGTAGGCTCTTACTTTATTAGGCGATAGTGCGGATCTGTATCGAACGCCTTCCGGAAATAAAGGAAAATAGCATCTACCTGGGAGCCTGTATCTAATATTTTCTGGGTCTCATGAACAAATAAAGCGAGTTGGGTCTCTCACGATCGCTGTTTCCGGAATCCATGTTGATTCCTACAGAGTAGATTCTTGGTTTCCAAAAACGACATGATACTCGAGCAAAAAAAATATGTTCTAAAAATCTACAACAGATCGACGTCAGAGATATAGGTCTATAGTTTTGCGCATCTGCTCGACGACCCTTCTTGAAGACTGGGACTACCTGTGCTCTTTTCCAGTCATTAGGAACCTTCCATTCCTCTAGAGACTTACGGTACACGGTTGTTTGAGGGGGGGGGGGGGCAAGTTCTTTCGCATACTCTGTGTAGAATCGAACTGGTATCCCGTCAGGTCCAGTGGACTTTCCTCTGTTGAGTGATTCCAGTTGCTTTTCTATTCCTTTGACACGTATTTCGATGTCAGCCAATTTTTCGTTTGTGCGAGGATTTAGAGAAGGAACTGCAGTGCGGTCTTCCTCTGTGAAACAGCTTTCGAAAAAGGTGTTTAGTATTTCAGCTTTACGCGTGTCATCCTCTGTTTCAATGCCATCATCATGCCGGAGTGTCTGGATATGCTGTTTCGAGCCGCTTACTGATTTAACGTAAGACCAAAACTTCCTAGGATTTTCTGTCAAGTCGGTACGTAGAATTTTACTTTCGAATTCACTGAACGCTTCACGCATAGCCCTCCGTACGCTAACTTTGACATCGTTTAGCTTCTGTTTGTCTGAGAGGTTTTGGCTACGTTTAAACTTGCAGTGAAGCTCTCTTTGCTTTCGCAGTAGTTTCCTAACTTTGTTGTTGAACCACGGTGGGTTTTTCCCGTTCCTCACAGTTTTACTCGCCACGTACCTGTCTAAAACGCATTTTACAATTGCCTTAAACTTTTTCCATAAACACTCAACATTGTCAGTGTCGGAACAGAAATTTTCGTTTTGATCTGTTAGTTAGTCTGAAATCTGCATTCTATTACTCTTGCTAAACAGATAAACGTTCCTCCCTTTTTTTTTATTCCTATTAACTTCCATATTTATGGATGCTGCAACGGTCTTATGATCACTGATTCCCTGTTCTGCACTTACAGAGTCGAAAAGTTAGGATCTGTTTATTATCAGTAGGTCCAAGATGTTATCTCCACGAGTCGGTTCTCTGTTTAATTGCTCGAGGTAATTTTCGGATAGTGCACTCAGTATAATGTCACTCGATGCTCTGTCCCTACCACCCGTCCTAAACATCTGAGTATCCCAGTCTATATCTGGTAAATTGAAATCTCCACCTAAGACTATAATATGCTGAGAAAATTTATGTGAAATGTATTCCAAATTTTCTCTCAGTTGTTCTGCCACTAATGCTGCTGAGTCGGGAGCCAATTATCAATTTAGCTTGGTTGTTGAGTGTAACCTCCACCCATAATAAATCACAGGAACTATCCACTTCTACTTCACTACAGGATAATCTACTACTAACAGCGACAAACACGCCACCACCAGTTGCATGCAATCTATCCTTTCTAAACACCGTCTATGCCTTTGTAAAAATTTCGGCAGAATTTATCTCTGGCTTCAGCCAGCTTTCTGTACCTATAACGATTTCAGCTTCGGTGCTTTCTATCAGCGCTTGAATTTCCGGCTCTTTACCAATGCAGCTTCGACAGTTTACAACACCGATTGGTGCTTGGTCCCAGCATGTCCTGACTTTGCCCCGCACTCTTTGAGGCTGTTGCCCTTTCTGTACTTGCCCGAGGCCATCTAACCTAAAAAACCGCCCAGTCCACGCAACACAACCCCTGCTACCCGTGTAGCCGCTTGCTGCGTGTAGTGGACTCCTGACCTATCCAGCGGAACCCGAAACCCCACCACCCTATGGCGCAAGTCGAGGAATCTGCAGCCCACACGGTCGCAGAACCGCCTCAGTCTCTGATTCAGACCCTCCACTCGGCTCTGTACCGAAGGTCCGCAGTCAGTCTTGTCGACGATGCTGCAGATGGTGAGCTCTGCTTTCATCCCGCTAGCGAGACTGGCAGTCTTCACCAAATTAGATAGCCGCCGGAAGCCAGAGAGGATTTCCTCCGATCCGTAGCGACACACATCATTGGTGCCGACATGAGCGACCACCTGTAGATGGGAGCAGCCACTACCCTTCGTGGCATCCGGAAGGACCCTTTCCACATCTGGAATGACTCCCCCCGGTATGCACACGGAGTGTACATTGGTTTTCTTCACCTCTCTTGCTGCCATATCCCTAAAGGGCCCCATTATGCGCCTGACGTTGGAGCTCCCAACTACCAGTAAGCCCACCCTCTGTGACTGCCCGGATCTTGCAGACTGAGGGGCAACCTCTGGAACAGGACAAGCAGCCATCTCCGGCCGAAGATCAGTATCAGCCGGAGACAGAGCCTGAAACCGGTTCGTCAGACAAACTGGAGAGGCCTTCCGTTCAGCCCTCCGGAATGTCTTTCTCCCCCTGCCACACCTAGAGACGACCTCCCACTCTGCCACAGGTGAGGGATCAGCCTCAATGTAGGCAGTATCCCGGGCAGCCACAGTCGTAGTCCGATCGGGGGATGCGTGCGACGAGCTGGCCGTCCCCGACAAAACCCCATCCAGACCCCCACAGTGATGCCCATTGGCAACAGCCTCAAGCTGTGTGACCGAAGCCAACGCTGCCTGAAGCTGGGAGCGAAGGGATGCCAACTCCTCCCCCCATCTGCTGTTCATTTACTTCTTCATCCTCTCTGTGTCCATATATTTCTTTTCCCTTTCCCTGCCCATTTCCTCCTTATCCTCTCCCAGTCCACTTTTACCAACCCCCACTCCATGTCCATCTCCTCCTCTTTCCTTTCTCTGTACATTTCCCCTACCCCCTCTCTCTCTCTCTCTCTCTCTCTCTCTCTCTCTCTCTCTCTCTCTCTCTCCATTTCCATCTTCTCCTCCCTCTATCTATGTCCATCCCCTCCCTCCCCATCTTCGACTACCCATCTCCTCCTTTCCCTTTCTCAAACCAGGTTATCACCCCCAACACGACAGGAAATTGCTGGTTCTTACCCCCACTGCATTTCTTTTCATATAGTAAGTAACATGTATACTAAATGTGGTTGAAATCAATCGATGGGTTTAGGAACAGCATTTTGCCCATAGCTTTGCCCTTGCATGAACATTTCACATAAATTTCACATATATTTGACATGTTTTACATGTATTGACGCCTGTATCTGTGTCGAATTTCGACCAACTGCTTCGTTTTCAGGCACCTGGTGTTTATGTGATATCTCCTGAACGGTCTGTCCTACAATGGTATAATTCTCAGGTACATTCAGTGGTATATGTAGATACGGTCTGCGATGTGTGTTGTGAATAGAACTAGTAGTAATAAATTAAAAAGTCATGCATTTTTCTGCAATTTTTCACACATCTCATTGTTTATGACATCATAGCTCCTGAACTATGTCTCGTACAGTGATAATTTTGCTGCCACATTCAGTGGTTTATGCGAGTGCTGGCTGCAAAATTTGTGACGAATACTATAAGTAGTAGTAAAGATGTAATAAATTACATCAGCATGCTTGATGTGGCAGTTTTATTGCATGAACACCGAAAATTTAGTAAACGATAAACGTTTTCCTTTCATCATTTTGTGGGAGCTGTAAGCGAGAAAAACTTTCGTAAAAGTTTGAAATTACGTGTAAAGTTTCTTGTTAGGCACAAATTTTTCTCATTCTCAAATGCTGGGTCACTATATTCTGGCTACTTGCGCGTCATGAGCTATGGCATTTTTCACCCCTACCCCTTTGATTCTTACCCCACAGCGATTCTTTCTAGACAGGTAGTGATATGTGTACTAAAGTTGGTTGAAGTAGTCCAGTGATTTAGGAGGAGATGTGGAACATACATATATTTTTATAATATGTGTGGATTATATACACAAACGTACGTCGTGAATCAGTCTCCGTATTAGTATAAAACTTACCAGAATCCCCACAGTAGTTCCTCAGATTGGCTTTCACATACAAACAGAAAAACGCGGCTCAGGGTTTAATTTATGACTACAGCACCACTCTTTGCATTGCCGTGACAGGCTTTCGATTTAATGCTGTTGAAATAAGGCTTGCTTTCGCATACTCGAATAAGCTTGTCCATCAGTTTGCTTGTGCAAGCCTGCACACCCTCAAGGATATGAACTTTGCTACGCTTGCACAAGAATGCCTGATTCAAAACAGATCGAGGGCCGCTTGGCAGTCCAAATGCTTATGTAAAATAAAGTTGTGGACAGTGAAGCACCCTTTCACGAAGGGCTTGACCATGCATACTTGTTAATCTTGCAGTTAAATGCGCGGCCGCCTCAAGGCAAAGTTTTTCGTTGCGTGTCCATCACGCTAGCTGTAACCTTCCCATGACCGAGTCCTAAGCCGTACCTACCTGCAAGCATTTATTGAGCGTGTTGTCAGATATTTTTATCTGCTGTGTATCGCTTCTTTTATTACGCTATCCAAGGAACCTTTCGTCCGTTTCACGATCGATGTCTCGTCGATTGCAATTCGGTGTCCTTTTTCCACGACACGTTCTGCTGTCTCTGACCTCTCAGGATACCAGAGGCAGAAACACTTCACTTTTTCATTATGCGTTGTTCAATAGTGGGAACAGTATGTTCGACATAAAACTGTTGACATCAACTCAGTATTTTGTATATTAGAGGCGTTCATCTTTCACTGGCCTCATTAATCGAATCACTTAAATGACTTTGGAAGCAGAAAGCGTATTTGAGCAGTGTGTTGGGGTATTGGATATTTTGTGATAATATTGGTGCACTAAAGGGGAATGCAATTTTGAACACGCTGAGAAGCAAGTTTTCATAAATACAGGTAGTGCTGCGATTATTTTTACAATATGGTACATATTTTTTTATGAAAGGAAAGCCGGATAAAAATAAGAAAATTGATTTAGTTCTGAAGATAGAGATTTTTCGCTGAAAGACATATATCTCCAATAAAAAGCAAAATGTGAATGATGGAGTTTTATTAACAAAAAATAAATCTACCATTCATGTTAACCTCGTGGAATCAAAATGAATTTGAAAATATTTTGAGACTTTAAATTTGTTTCTGCTTGTTTGTTACGAGGGTCGTCCAGGAAATAAATAACGTTTCGGCATAACTAAAAATGAGAAAGATGTCAACACTAAACTTTATTTACAAGGTTACAGTACCTTACTCTACTGTCAAGCCACTTATTGTAACATGGAATCAATTTTTGAACTCCCATGTTGTTTTCCTTTGCCGCCAAAGTTCTGAGCCAGGATGTCACTGCTTGGTTGAGGTATGAATCGTTTACGGAATGTTTTCCACACAAAAATTTCTTTAATTTCCGGAATAAGTGAAAATCACTTAGTGTCAATTCAGGACTGTAAAGAGGAAGTCCAAAAATTTCCCGCTTAAGACGTTGACGTTCATTCTGTGTTCCAGGTGATGCACGCATCAAAAACACCTTTGCCGACAGTATTGCACGTCACTGAAATCTCGTTCATTTCACTATCACCGTAAACATGACTTATTTGCCTATAAATTTCGATAGGCATTTGTGCATTCACAAAACAAATAACGCTAATCACTTTGCATTTGGCGGGATTTTTTAATGCGCGCCGCTATTTCGAAAGGTTACAGGACAAAGAGGGGAGGTGGCTCGGCAACAAAATTCGGTTCACACAGAGATGGAAGGAGCTAACTGGTAGGCTTGTCATCGCAGTGACGAGGTATCGGTGCTGTGTTTGATACACAATAGTTCTTTATACTCTGGATGAGCGTCGTACTTTTCACAAAAATGAGCTAATCAAAATAAATTGTAGGCAACCATACGCACATAGGATAGGCGTGATAATCTGATTTAACAGTTGATGGACATAGATTTTTTTAAATGAAAGCGACTGTCCTGAATATACATAGCAGCAATATGTACATTTTGACTATGGAGTCTAAATTCAAAAAGTGAGAAACTCTAATAGGTATTCCGCTCAAGAATTTGTTTCTGGAGTTCCTGTGAACATACCATGAATTATAGGCTACTATGACCAACATTATTCCACTCTATTCCCTGGAAATCATGCGCCAGTCTGTTTCCCACACTGCCACTTCATCAGTGTGATTGGTGTTATTGGCGGCTTTCCAGGTGAATACAGAATTATAAGTGGAGCCAATGTTTCCTGAAAGAGCTTGCAAAATACAAAATATGATCACAACGAAAACAGTTGAGCGGAAGGTAGCTGAACATATAACGATTTCCTCGTTTGTGAAATCAGAAAAATATCATTTGTCAAATCAAATTCGTCTGCCCTTTGGACTTTTATCTAATTTAATCAATAGGTTTCCTGTAAAAAAGTTATACACAACTGCAACCAGTCACTTTTTTTCAATAATAATGCTTTATTACATAAACCGGTTTTCGAATATTTCAGCTTCATCTTCAGATGGTTTCAGGAGGATCCGGGAAGTAACAGCATTACTGGTAGTAGCATAATGCTGGGTGCTGGTTTGCGACAGTATAGGCGGCTTTTTTCGTATCTGTCTGCCTCCATTTTGATGTCCAGAACACTTTCACACGAACTATATTAGTTTACACTTTGACAGTGACACTTTACCAGCATCCAGCATGCGCTTTACAACTGTTGCAAGCAACAGTTACAAGCAACAGTTGTAAAGCGCATGCTGGATGCTGGTAAAGTGTCACTGTCAAAGTGTAAACTAATATAGTTCGTGTGAAAGTGTTCTGGACATCAAAATGGAGGCAGACAGATACGAAAAACGCCGCCTATACCGTCGCAAACCAGCATCCAACATTATGCTACTACCAGTAATGATGTTACTTCCCGGATCCTCCCGAAACCATCTGAAGAAGAACCTGAAAAGGTTCGAAAACCGGTTCATGTAATAAAGCATTATTATTGAAAAAAGTGTCTGGTTGCAGTTGTGTATAACTTATTTACATTCAGTATACAGTCACGGTTCTAAAATATCCGTAATGGATAAGCATAGTAGATTACCTGCTTTTTCAGCCAAGGTTCTCCACGTCTGTATTGTTTGCTTGCCAATATCGGTGAGCTCGCACAGTAAATCTCTTTCCATGCTTAGCTGCTTCTTTTCTCTCTCTCTCTCTCTCTCTCTCTCTCTCTCTCTCTCTCTATATATATATATATATATATATAGCGCGCGCGTGTACGAGGGCGCGTTTTCGTTCTTGGACATCTAGGCCCCTTCCACTAATCTACCCCACTTCCTCAAATTCGTACGGACGTGCAGTCCCTAATTCATAGTTATCTCGCAAACGCAGAACACCCTTGATTAGCGCATTGTAGTAAGAAGCCGTATGGAGGTGACCTTGGCTGCGCTGCTGCGGACAGGCCAATTAGCTCGCTTTAACGATGGAATTGTGTATGCGCCATCCACGGTTGTTAAGGTACCGCTTCACAACCTCAGGCTAATCTTCGTACCGCGACCCTTCTACATCCTCATCGTCCAAAGCGCACAAATTAGGCTCGCATTCATAAGTGCATGATTCTTCTACCTGCTAAGAACATCGAATGCAGCCGTCTAGATTGTCAAAGATCTTTACAATATGATGTACTTAAATTATCCTTACAACTTTAGATTTTTATAACTTCGTAACTGCACCAGGTAATGACCACTAGTTTTCAACATGTAACAAGATGTTTTCTGGTCTCATTCATACAAGTCAATGTGTCCAACCCTATTGTCACGGAGAACGCCCAGTCGGTATTCAGTCTCCCTCCATTTAAAGTATTACGTCTACGAGAGTAGCGCAGTTTTGTGCCGCAGTTATTTTGTGTTTGAGGCCAAAAATAAAATTGCCTGGTTACATAAAATCATCACTATACTTTCTTTCGAAGGACGTTATTGCACACTCGTCTGAAAGTTTCGAGAAAGTAAGGGCACGGTTTGGTTTATCTAGTGAAAGTTCTGATTAATGTCTTTCCTAATATTAGTTTGTTGTTTGGCGCGTTGCTATTAGAACCAGAAATGTTGTGTCACTGCCTAGTGCAGCAACTTAATTTCTCAAAATTCAAATTAATTTTTACTTTTGATTGCTTCCTGTCACTGATCACTTCTCAGACAATCAAACGGCGCACCTATCGCTTATACACTACCGGATCAAAAGTACCCAGACGCATATGTTGTTGCGGTCTTCAGTCCTGAGACTGGTTTGATGCAGCTCTTCATGCTACTCTATCCTGTGCAAGCTTCATCTCCCAGTACCTACTGCAACCTACATCCTTCTGAATCTGTTTCGTGTATTCATGTCTTGGTCTCCCTCTATGATTTTTACCCTCCACGCGACCCTCCAGTACTAAATTGGTGATCCCTTGATGCCTCAGAACATGTCCTACCAACCGATCGCTTCTTCTAGTTAAGTTGTGCCACAAACTTCTTCTCCCCAGTCCTATTCAATACCTCCTCATTAGTTGTATGATCTACCCATCTAATCTTCAGCATTCTTCTGTAGCACCACATTTCGAAAGCTTCTATTTTCTTCTTGTCTAAACTATACATCGTGCACGTTTCACTTCCATACATAGCTACACTCAATACAAATACTTTCACAAACGACTTCCTGGCACTTAAATCAATACTCGATGTTAACAAATTTCTCTTCTTCAGAAACGCTTTCCTTGCCATTGCCAGTCTACATTTTATATCATCTCTACTTCGACCATCATCAGTTATTTTACTTCCTAAATAGCAAAACTCCTTTAGTACTTTAAGTGTCTCATTTCCTAATCTAATTCCCTCAGCTTCACCCGACTTAATTCGACTACATTCCATTATCCTCGTTTTGCTTTTGTTGATGTTCATCTTATATCCTCCTTTCCAGACATTGTCCATTCCATTCAACTGCTCTTCCAAGTCCTTTGCTGTCTCTGACAGGATTACAATGTCATCGGCGAACCTCAAAGTTTTTATTTCTTCTCCATGGATTTTAATACCTACTCCGAATTTTTCTTTTGTTTCCGTCACTGCTTGCTCAATATACAGATTGAATAACATCGGGGAGAGGCTACAACCCTGTCTCACTCCCTTCCCAACCACTGCTTCCCTTTCGTGCCCCTCAAGTCTTATAGCTGCCATCTGGTTTCTGTACAAATTGTAAATCGCCTTTCGCTCCCTGTATTTTACCCCTGCTACCTTCAGCATTTGAAAGAGAGTATTCCAGTCAACATTGTCAAAAGCTTTCTCTAAGTCTAAGTCATATAAGTGGACATTAATATGGGGTGTGTGCACCATTCGTGTGTATGATGGCTTTAACTCTGCTGGGGACAATTCCACTTACGCGTGTGTATGTCTGCGGAGGAATGGCAGACTATTCTTCCTCAAGAGCCGAAACCAGCATTTTCTCCAATACCATAACACCACCTCCTCTGCATTTCAGTATTGGCAGTACCCATGAAGGGCAGATAACGTTCTCCGAGCATTCGTACAACTCGAATCTTTCCGTGGAATTGTCGCAGGGTATAGCATGATTCATTACCCTAAACAGCTGTTTCCCGTCATGCACTGCCCTCTGACGTCACTCTTTTCATCAACTCAAGCGTCGCTTAGCACTGATTTGTGTTGCTTATGGGAGCTGCTCGACTTTCGAACCGCACTGTTTTTAACTACCTACGCACAATCCTCGTACCAGCTGGATTTCTGGCAGTGCTTAGGCACTTTCGAGTGATTCTTTCCCCTGATATTATGAAATTTATTTTTACAACCAACCTCCGCTATTCTTAATGGTCTCTTTGTACACGGGGCCTGCCATGGTTTATATGTGGTTTTTCCTTGGCGTTTCCACTGCAGGATCACATCATCAACCGTCGACTTGGTTCAAATGGCTCTGAGCACTATGGGACTTAACAGCTGAGGTCATCAGTCCCCTAGAACATAGAACTACTTAAACCTAACTAACCTAAGGACATCACACACATCCATGACCGAGGCAGGATTCGAACTTGGGACCGTTCCGGTCACGCAGTTCCAGACTGAAGCGCCTAGAACCGAACGGCCACACCGGCCGGCCGTCATCTTCGGTAGCTTCGGAAAGGTTGAAATGTTCCTGATGCATCGATTACTGATGACATCTGATGACTAGTCCACTTCGAAGTCACTGCGTTGCCCATTCTACTGACAACACAACACTCCCCGAGTCCTTTAATAGAGGCGGGTTTGTCTCTCACGACATCTAGGGGACAATTTCGTATTACATAGGGGTGTCCTGATATTTTTCATCAGATAGTGTACTCTGACGTTAGTTTCTTCCATTCAAGAATGATTACAATACTGTTCTATAATTCCATTTCATCGAGGTCATGGAGAAAAGGAAGACTGTATACTGTGATAGTTTTTCGTATAATTTGCATTTCACTAACTTTTGTTATACCCTGTATATTAAACTTCTGTTACAGTGCTGGCTAGAGGCGAAACTCGACATTATTGATGTACGGGTAACCCCGTTTTACTGTAAGATGTGCCGAGTGCTAGATTCTTACCGAACAATGTCGCAACAGCGGTTGACTGACGGTCTATCCATTCTCCTTTCGGACTGACCAGGTTTCCATTTGTCAGCGACAGAAAGAATTTCACGGAATTAAACGAGAAATGTCGCCACTGATTTGTGGGCAATGGGTGAGCTGGCTGGTTGGCGTTGGTTGATATCCGCTGCTATAACACGGTTATCCTCTCTCATGACATCAAGACGACTTCATTGCGTTCGGTTTGTGTTCAAGCCATCAGCTTTCACGTCATCTGTAAGGAAGAAACATCAGTCACAACTGGACAATCAATAAAACTATGCTCAAATGAAAGGCACCGTCGTTTTTCTCGCGCAATTCTTTATCTGTGGGATATGTCACCTGTCCTCCTTTCGTATTTGAAAGTTCCCAGTGGAATCAAGATAGCGTCTTCTAAAATGACGGCTATGTTGGTAACATAGCCTCACATTTTCCCCCCTCTTCTATCTCCTACTACTTGATTTGAAAGTATACCCTACAAGTCTGACATAAAACCATCGTCCCACTAAGTTCCTTCCTTAATACTCACCCATCTCATGCCTTGCTCTAGAGAAAGTGCCTTCAATGTTAGCACATACCAGGTCACGAGATGCTATAGCCTGCATTTAATCCCATCCCACGTATGTTGTACAACAGCATCGAGCAAAGTAGCACAGTGCTCAGCACACTGGGCGCACATTCGGGAAGACGACGGTTTGAATTTCTCTCGGGTCACCCGCGGTTAGGTTTTACATGTTGTCCCTCAATCACATAAGACAAGTGCCGCGATGATTACTTTGAGAAGGGCACGGCTGATCTCCTTCCCCCTTATTCCCTAATCTGATTTTGTGTTCCGTCTCTAATGACCTCGTTGTCGACGCGATGTTAAATTCTCATCTTCCTTCCATTTGTACAACAACATACATGACAATTGGAAAAGGCCGAGTTTTATTTCTCAGACGTTCTGGGCGTATCCAGTGAACTTTAGGGACAGGAAAGAATCACGTAAATACTGGAAGTAAGATGTTGGAAGATTAATAAGAGTTTCCGCCATCACTTCTGACCAATGACACAGAACTGATGGAAATTGGAGTCGCATAACGTACAGATATGGATTTAATATCCCGCCAGCTGACGTTAGCAGTAGCGACGTGGAGGCACAACATTTAAGGGATCATCACACGGAACGTGTTTCTCATCGCCAAGAACGCCATAGGTGGTGTCTGTCGTGGATGCCATGCGCTCGTAGACGACATGATACATCTCACGGAACGTGCTCCCCATCGTGATTGGCAACCTGTACGCCCTTCAGCGGCAGTCTGTGGCATCTGGCACGTAAGTGCACAGTTTCTTTACGAACATGGACGAGCGTAAAATAGCTGAGTTACCTCTGTCAGCGATTGTCGAAGAAAAGCGGAGGAAATCACGAAGAAGACCCTGGACTCGTCGATGGCCTGAACAATGAATAATGCTGTACAACGATCTGGCATACATACTAGTAGAAGCTGGTCATTAATTCAGTTGAAACTTTGTCATCTTCGGTTTTAAATCGAATACAGTAAAGTATAGTGTCTAATGTCAGTTTTCACGTGTATAATATATCCATATTGTTGATGTTGCATTGCACTCTGAAGCAACGTACCTTACCACACAGATTTCAAGATCGAAATTCATTTCGTAATTTCATTTCAATGGAAAAGGAGATATATTTCGAAGCTACTTGCGATCACTGAAAAATATATTTACCAACATGATACAAATATGAGGCAGTCCATAAAATCAAGAGTTTGTAATACACATTTTACACAAAGTTTTAAAAAAAGCGAAAACCTTACTTAAATGACGCAATTTCGAGAACGCTCAGTTTTCTGATGCTTTCAAACAGATTATATTCATACCAGGAACTTGTGACGTAAGAATGACATCATATCACACTAGCCATGTTCCTCTCCACGAGGTAAAAATATGGTAAGACAGGTTCTTCACTTCATGCTACCGAGCGAGGTGGCGCAGTGGTTAATACACTGGACTCGCATTCGGGAGGACGACGGTTCAATCCCGCGTCCGGCCATCCTGATTTAGGTTTTCCGTGATTTCCCTAAATCGCTATAGGCAAATGCCAGGATGGTTCCTTTGAAAGGGCACCGCCGACTTCCTTTCCCGTCCTTCCCTAATCCGATGAGACCGATGACCTCGCTGTTTGGTGTCTTCCCCCACACAACACAACAATCACTTCGTGCTCCGCAGTATAGTGAAATGTCGAATTCGCGCTATGGCGTCACCCGCTCCTATTGGTCCACGTCCTTCGACACGATGGCTTTAGAATGAGCTAGGGACCACCAGGGGCGCGGCAACCGTGTCACGTGGTCTGTTGCACCGATGGCCGCTGGTCAGGCGAGCCGTCGTGGAACAGTCCAGAAAGCACACTGATTGAGTAAACACGCGTTACGTCTAGCTGTTATTGGGATTTCGACCCCGCTGTGGACACTGAATTTCTGGTTGACGTTCTTGGTGCTTCTGGCGCGGTCCAGTCACAATCTTGACTTTGTGCATCGACACGAGTGTGTATCCGACGCGAATTCTTTAGTGACGACGAGTTCTTACTGTGTTGTGTTCCCGGCATTGCGTTCGCCTTCGGTTCATGCGTTATGGGCACTAAGTTTACGGAACTGTGGCAGCAACAGCTGTCAGTCCTGCAGACACAGCGGCAGTTCCAACAGCAACATAAGTGTGCTCACATGCAGCTTGTGTCAAGGCAACCACCACCACGTAAGTCCGAGGTCATAGCTGTGCCAGCACTGACGTTCGCTTCCTTAGAAGAGGTTGCAGAGTGCTGGGACGTCTACCTCCGACGATCTGACTTGCACAATCGGGTGTACGATATTTCTAGTGAAAGGAAACGTGATTGCCGGCAGCTGTGGCCGAGCGGTTCTAGGCGCTGCAGCCCGGGACCGCGCTGCTGCTACGGTCGCAGGTTCGAATCCTGGCTCTGAAATGGATGTGTGTGCTGTCCTTAGGTTAGTTAGGTTTAAGTAGTTCTAAGCCTAGGGGACTGATGACCTCCGATGTTAAGTCCCATAGTGCTGTGATTCACTTTTCTCTTTCAGTAGTCGATTACACGAAGCGGTGCGGAAGTTGAAGCCACATTCTGAACCTAGTGACCTCTTTTTCGGTGCTCTCCGTGGTCTGTTAACTAACTATGGGCAGCAGACAGCCCTTTTTTCCTGCCAGGCTGCCGTTTGATCACTGTCATAAACAACATGGAAAATCCTACGCCAATTGTGCGACCGAATTGCAGGGTCTCGCACAAAAGTGCAGTTTTACGTGCCAGAACCTTTTTTTTCAGAGTTATGTGAAACATACATAATTCACTAACACTTTTGAGTGGGTATATTAAGACTAAACTCTGAAATTAGTTCTACAGAAGTGGTTTATTAATGTGAGCACACTATCTAGCAAATCAACAAAATAGTAATATATGTGAATGATCGGTCTCTTAGCCTCTCTGGAATCCTCCCAGAGAGTTGCCCGTCCCTAGCCACGTGGAGGTGGACCGCTACTACTAGAAGAAACCATTCCATTTGTACCACTCTTTTATTCCCTCCACCACCATACTGAACTAACTACAACTACAAGCTACTACAAGTCACAGACTTAAACAAATATTATATTTACATATTTCCAATTGCGCATTAGATCTGAGCCGGCTGGTGTGGCCGAGCGGTTCTAGGCGCTACAGTCTGGAACCGCGCGACCGCTACGGTTGCAGGTTCGAATGCTGCCTCGGGCACGGATGTGTGTGATGTCCTTAGGTTAGTTAGGTTTAAGTAGTTCTAAGCTCTAGGGGACTGACGACCAAAGATGTTAAGTGCCGTAGTGCTCAGAGCCATTTGAACCATTTTTTTAACCTAAGGACATGAGGCAACGGCCTTACCGCAGTGGTTACACCAGTTCACGTGAGGTCACCGAAGTTAAGCGCCGTGCGAGCGTGGTCGGCACTTAGATGGGAAACCATTCAGGCCGCCGTGCGCTGTTGCCATTTTTCGGGGTGCACTCAGCCTCGTGATGCCAATTGAGGAGCTACTCGACCGAATAGTAGCGGCTTCGGTCAAGAATACCATTATAACAACCGGGAGAGCGGTGTGCTGAACCCACGCCCCTCCTATGCGCATCCTCCACAGAGGATGACACGGCGGTCAGATGGTCCCTGTAGGCCACTCGTGGCCTGACGACAGAGTGCTACAAAAACCTAAAGACATCACACACATCCAATGCTCGAGGCAGGATTCGAACCTGCGACCGCAGCAATTCTCACCCCAGTTCTCGTGCGTCCGGATTTCCGGCATCTCGTGAGAACGTACGTTCGTCACTCAATCTGTTCCCCGCTCAGCGTCGGGTTAAATTTCGTGTAATTCTAACAGGGAGGGGCAGAAACTCCCTCCTGGGCGTTGCATCGTTAGTTACGCTCGGCACAGGCACTTCGGTCTTTTCCTGAATGCGGCAACGGGTATTCCAGAGGCCGCTGCCCGCAACGCGCTGCGGTGTGCTGCGCTTGCAGCAAATGCTGTCGTGTGTCAACTGGCGGCCCACTGTCGCGTCCACCGCTGCAGCACCAGGACAACATTGCCGTCCACTCCATCACAGTTTCGGCCGCCACCACAGCCGCTCACTGTAGACTTTCCGCTACACGGCCACGCCATGGAATTCCAAATGAACACCAGCGCTGCCGTTCCTTACCGGGAGGTCCTCGTCAAGAGGCATAAAAAAGGGGCGGACTTCAGATTTTTTAAATGTGTTTTTTTGCTATGGTTGTTTTACTACTTTATTAGACACACATTCGTGAGTGAATTTTTTAATTTCATACCAAATTAAAAATGGATGATGCAGCCCTTGTCAGCCTATGCATCTACTCCTGAATCCCATAAAAAAAAAGAAAATTTATAAATTAGAATGAATTTAGTGGAGCATCAGGATGGGGTATTGTAAAACACCTCAAAAAATGATAGCAATTTTGAAAAACATGTTACTTTCTTGGCATATTTTCTAATTTCAGATGTTAAAAAAGGATTTAAAAATTCTACTGAAAAAAAAGCTCTCGCTAAGACGCCCCAAATTTAATTAGCTTTCATTTAAAAAAGTCAAATGAATCGGTTAACCTATCGATTATCCAAAGCGTTTGGAGCGCTTAAAAATGTTGTTTTGAGAAAAACGCGTTTAAAGTTTGGAGTAACAAAGGAAAAGTATGTTTTAAATCTGAGATCTAATGAGCATAGAGTCATTCTTTCTCGCCCTCAAACATGCTCGGATTCACAATTTAGGACTATTTTTTTCATTTCGGGCTCTTTTAACAATCTGAAATATTCCTTGCTCAGCAGAGGTCACGCGTTTGCTGTTAGATAATCCTGCGAAGTTTTTGCTGTACGTGTTTCTGACATTCCTAACACGTTCATGACCTTAAGAATAAATGAATAACCTTCGTTAAATATTCTTGCAGTTTCCGCCCCACGAAGATGATGTTTCAATGGCAGTTACCAAATGCACCGCTACGGTTGCAGGTTCGAATTCTGCCTCGGGCATGGATGTGTGTGATGTCCTTAGGTTAGTTAGGTTTAAGTAGTTCTAAGTTCTAGGGGACGGATGACCTCAGAAGTTAAGTCCCATAGTGATCAGAGCCATTAGAGCCATCCAAATGTACGCGTTGTAGCTCTTGTCGCCATTTTGCGTATTGGCACCGATGTATCTTTTAAGCAAATCATCATTGGATAGAAATACGTATACTGCTAGAAACTTGCCTTGAACTATTTAATCGAACGCCTACAGCTGCCTATATTTCGGTCGGTGCACGGTTCCATTCAACACGCTGTAACGTCTCCAGTACTTTCAAAGTAAAAAATCCTGTTTGCAGAAATAATCTATATACTTCAGGGATGCAAATCATGTAACAAAATCCATTTTTCAGGTCGGTCTGGACCAGGACCTCCACTTAATGACCAACGAAACGTATTGACACCTCGGTTCGATTCCGCTTCAACGAGCTCGGCGCGAGTAATCTACAGTTACATCTACATGGATACTGTGCATATCACACTTAACCGACTGGCAGGGGGGTTAATCGAACTACCTTCTAAATAATTCTCTATTATTCCACTCCCGAACCGCGCGCGGAAGAAACGAACATGTACATCTTTCCGTGCGAATTCTGATTTCCTTTATTTTATTATGACGATAGTTTCTCCCTGTCTACGTCTTGGTCAGCAAAATATTTTCGCGTTCGGAGGATAAAGTTGGTGATTGATATTTCTTGAGAAGATCCCGCCACAACGACAAACGCCTTTGTTTCAATGACATCTACCCCAAATCCTGTATCATGTCCGTTAAAGTCTTTCCCCTATTTCTCGATAGTATAAAACGTGCTCCTCTTATTTGAACTTTCTCGATTTATTCCATTAGTCCTATCTGGTAAGGATCCCACACCGCGCAGCAGTACTCCAAAATGGGGCGGGCAAGCATTGTGGTGGCAGCGTCTGTAGTATATCTGCTGGATCTTTTAAGTGTTCTGCCGATAAATCTCAGACTTTGATTCGTCTTCCTCAAAATTAATTCTGTGTATTTTTTTTTAAATTTAAGTTGTTCGTAATTGTAATTCCTAGGTATTTTCTAATAGTTAGATTTACGGGGGTTAAATTCGACTGATTTTTATCGTGTAACCTCAGTTTAACGGATTCCTTTTAGTACTCACGTGGATGAACTCACACATTTCATTATTTCGGGACAATTTCCAATTTTCGCATGCAAGTATCTTTTCTAAATATTTCTGCAATCCGTTTTGATCTTCCAATGACTTTACTAGACGATAAACGACATCATCATCTGCAGACGACCTAAGACAGCTGCTCAAATTGTCTCCTAAATCATTAATATATACTCCTGGAAATGGAAAAAAGAACACATTGACACCGGTGTGTCAGACCCACCATACTTGCTCCGGACACTGCGAGAGGGCTGTACAAGCAATGATCACACGCACGGCACAGCGGACACACCAGGAACCGCGGTGTTGGCCGTCGAATGGCGCTAGCTGCGCAGCATTTGTGCACCGCCGCCGTCAGTGTCAGCCAGTTTGCCGTTGCACACGGAGCTCAATCGCAGTCTTTAACACTGGTAGCATGCCGCGACAGCGTGGACGTGAACCGTATGTGCAGTTGACGGACTTTGAGCGAGGGCGTATAGTGGGCATGCGGGAGGCCGGGTGGATGTACCGCTGAATTGCTCAACACGTGGGGCGTGAGGTCTCCACAGTACATCGATGTTGTCGCCAGTGGTCGGCGGAAGGTGCACGTGCCCGTCGACCTGGGACCGGACCGCAGCGACGCACAGATGCACGCCAAGACCGTAGGATCCTACGCAGTGCCGTAGGGGATCGCACCGCCACTTCCCAGCAAAAATTAGGGACACTGTTGCTCCTGGGGTATCGGCGAGGACCATTCGCAACCGTCTCCATGAAGCTGGGCTACGGTCCCGCACACCGTTAGGCCGTCTTCCGCTCACGCCCCAACATCGTGCAGCCCGCCTCCAGTGGTGTCGCGACAGGCGTGAATGGAGGGACGAATGGAGACGTGTCGTCTTCAGCGATGAGAGTCGCTTCTGCCTTGGTGCCAATGATGGCCGTATGCCTGATTGGCGCCGTGCAGGTGAGCGCCACAATCAGGACTGCATACGACCGAGGCACACAGGGCCAACACCCGGCATCATGGTGTGGGGAGCGATCTCCTACACTGGCCGTACACCTCTGGTGATCGTCGAGGGGACACTGAATAGTGCACGGTACATCCAAACCGTCATCGAACCCATCGTTCTACCATTCCTAGACCGGCAAGGGAACTTGCTGTTCCAACAGGACAATGCACGTCCGCATGTATCCCGTGCCACCCAACGTGCTCTAGAAGGTCTAAGTCAACTACCCTGGCCAACAAGATCTCCGGATCTGTCCCCCATTGAGCATGTTTGGGACTGGATGAAGAGTCGTCTCACGCGGTCTGCACGTCCAGCACGAACGCTGGTCTAACTGAGGCGCCAGGTGGAAATGGCATGGCAAGCCGTTCCACAGGACTACATCCAGCATCTCTACGATCGTCTCCATGGGAGAATAGCAGCCTGCATTGCTGCGAAAGGTGGATATACACTGTACTAGTGCCGACATTGTGCATGTTCTGTTGCCTGTGTCTATGTGCCTGTGGTTCTGTCAGTGTGATCATGTGATGTATCTGACCCCAGGAATGTGTCAATAAAGTTTCCCCTTCCTGGGACAATGAATTCACGGTGTTCTTATTTCAATTTCCAGGAGTGTAGATAAGGGACAGCAGAGGGCCCATAACACTACCGTGGGGGATGCCAGAAATCACTTCTGTTTTAATCGACGACTTTTCGTCAGTTACTACTAACTGCGACTTCTCTGACAGGAAATCACAAATCCAGTCGCATAACTGAGACGATATTCAATAAGCACCCAATCTGATTACTTGTGAGGTATAGTGTTAAAGGCTTTCTGGAAATCTAGAAATACGAAATCAGTTTGAAATCTCTTGTCAATAGCACTCAACGCTTCGTGTGAGTAAAGAGCTAGTCGTGTTTCTCAAGAAGGATGTTTTCTAAATCCGTATTGGCTGTGTGTCAGTAGACTGTTCTCTTCTAGGTAATTCACAATGTTCAAACACACTATACGTTACAGAATTCTGTTGCTTATCGACGTTAATGATATGTGCGTGTAATTTAGTATATTACTCCTATTGCCTTTCTTGAATATTGGTATGGCTCGTGCCACTTACAAGCCTTTGTGTACGGATCTTCCGTTGAGCGAGCAATTGTATATGACTGTTAAGTATGGAAGCCTTTATTAGTATTAGGTTTCAAAGTGGAGGCCCAAGTTAATTTAGTGACCCCCACAGTGCCTTTTTTATGATATTGACACACTGTGCACGAAGTATAAGAAAATTTGTTAACTAATGCTCGAATGTGCCTGGTAGTTTACGGCTCATATTTCCCTCAAACCTTCTGTAGTGCCTAAAATTTGTCGAGATCACCCACTTCTGCTTGCGGTTCGTGACACTTTTCAGGCTGAAATCGCACAGCTCCCGGACCAAGACGTTATTTCCACAGTTTCCGGCAGTCAATGGGCGACGCCTATTGCTTTTTTCCGCAAGTATCCGGATATCGGCACTCGCGTCAGAACCCGAGACAGAACAGATAAAGCCAATGGCGAAAGGATCGCCTGTGGAAGAGAACACAGCATGATGCGGTAGTCGAACTAAACACGGCTGACTATCGTGGACGGCGCACAGACAAGGAGTAGCCCAAAGCAACCTGTGCAACAGCGAGGTGGAAAGCGGGAACCTTCTCCATATCGGTGTCAACAGGCCAAGAGAAAAAGGGAGACGCAATCGGAATCGCGACGAGAGAGAAACACCAAAGTGCCAAGCGAGTTTGTTATCGAGTATTCCGTAGGGCAGCGATCATAGTAACTGACAATATCAGACGTGAGTGCAGAGTGACTGACCGTTCGCTTGAGAGGGTGGGGGGCGTGTTTATACCGGCAGCTAGGAACAATACTAGCATATTAGCCAGCGTATTCACGTGGCGAGACGGATAGTGTGTCCACAATGCGAGCGCAGTAGGGAAGTCGGTTGTCACTATAACAACCAGTTGTCGGTTATATCAGATTTTTTCAGCACCAGTTTGAAAATGAAAACTCCAAAAAATATCGGTTTCTGAAAAAAACCGGTTTTCTGTTTTTTATTCCTGGTATTTCCTGTAGTACAAGTAGAAATCTAATGAAGAGTGAAAAAGCTCTCTCTCTAAGTTACAAGACACACAAAATCAAAATACTAAATTAAATAGGTAAAAAAAAAACTTAGAGCGTCCCACCATTCGTAGCTTTTCATTAAAAGTAATGAGCGGCTGAATACCATAAAGAAGCACCAGTATTTTCCTATGATTCTAGTTTTCTGAAACTCTGTTCAAAATCATCTTGTAATCGAAAATGGTTCAAATGACTCTGAGCACTATGGGACTCAACTGCTGAGGTCATAAGTCCTCTAGACTTAGAACTACTTAAACCTAACTAACCTAAGGACATCACACGCATACATGCCATGGGTAGGATTCAAACCTGCGACCGTAGCAGTAGCGCGGTTCCGGACTGTAGCGCCTAGAACCGCTCGACTACAGCTGCCGGCTTGTAATCGAGGAATAGTGGATGCTAAATGGTGAAAACTGAGATTGGAGAACTCTATTTTTCGTGTTAATTTGTCCGCTCTCAAGGCTACAAGCAGATATAGGCATATTATGCAGACACAGGAAATAGATCAACTACTTCCTGTTTTTATTATGAACTTTGAATGAATTGTTAAGTTATAAGTTTTCTGTAAAGGTTTTTTAAATTACCGCTACCAGTCACAAACTTCGTTAACTATTGTATTACTTATTTATTTAGCGATATGTTTCGAGGGAATACCTCATCTTCAGGCCACATGGCATTACAAAAACAATTTCACAATAGGGTCATACTGATGTTACATAGTCTTTTCATTATTGCTGTGATTATCCTGTGGAAGAAGAGAGAACTTAGTAATAGGCGATGTCACTTTGGAAGCTGGACTGATCTTTGCATGAAAATGTTTTGTAACGGTCACTCACTTTGCTCTTCTGTCGTGGCAGTGTCGTTGTGATGCGCTGAGGTGTTTCAATTTCCGTGGCTCTCTTTGCTTTGGGGGGGGGGGGGGGAGGAATCTGTAGTTACACCCTGTATATTCAGTAAAATTTCGTTGGCGTTGTAATTTTAGTAGTCATCTATGTAAATGATTCACCTCAGCTTTCTTTTTTATAGACTGGTGTGAGTTGTATTCTTTACCACGTACTGGCAAATGGAAGCTTAGAGCCGAAACTTGAGCTTCCTAGGAAAGCTCAGCTTGTTAGAGAGCTGCCAAAGGATAGTTAAGGCCGAGGTTTGATTCCCTTTCCGGAATAGAGACTGATTCACCCACTCCCACTCTCAGCAGGGGTACGCTTGCCCGGGATGTTGGACATAAACCAGCGCGAGGTCTCAAGATCCGCCTGGCCAGTTGCGTTGTTTGCATTTATTGTGGGACGCAGCAACGAATTTCCAGTTTACAAATCCTTCACGTTCGCCTTGTAAAATTAGACTTAAAGGTTCTCCCTTGCGTCAGGGCGATGCTAATGCGCAAGCGCCACCGAGGCTTTCCCACTCTTATTTTAGAATAGTCGCTACTCGCTTCTGACAGAGTTTTACGGGACAATTTGTCTGGAGCGATTCTAAAAGCCAGACGAGAAATGTATTACCTCCTCTTCCGCACCTATCCTACACATAGCCTCCTTGTTCACTGTGATACAAGTGACACGGCAAGGAAAGTATCTAAGCAGAACAGGGACAAATAGGCTACAAGAGTTGAACGTCCATATCTTACCAAAGAACTTGGAGGTCGATGGCTTGCCCGCGCGATAAAGCACTGTAGGCGGTGATCTGTGGCGAATTTGATGAGAGAGTACAGTAATAGTTCAAAAAATGGTTCAAATACCTCTAAGCACTATGGGACTTAACATCGGAGGTCATCAGTCCCCTAGACGTAGAACTACTTAAACCTAACCAACCTAAGGAAATCACACACATACATGCCCGAGGCAGGATTCGAACCTGCGACCATAGTAGCAGCGCGGTTCCGGACTGTAGCGCCTAGAACCACTCGGCCACAGCGACCGGCTACAGTAATGGTACAGAGTTTCGGAACACGGAGCAGTTGGCACGGGATTGGATGAAAGCCGAGTTTTAGTACTACGTTCGATAGTTGAGTCCAGGCCGACGACTGATCCAAATACACTGCGGTGATAAAAGTCATGGGACACCTCCTAATATCGTGTCGGACGCTTTTTTGCCCCGCTCAGTGCAGCAGCGACGTGGCATGGACTCAACAAGTCATTTGAAGACCCCTGCAGAAATATTGAGCCATGCTGCCTCTATAGCCGTCCATAATTGCGAAAGTGTTGTCGGTACGGGATTTCGTGATCGAACTGACCTCTCGATTATGTCCCATAAATGTTCGATGGTATTCAAATCGCGTGATATGACTGGCTATATCATTCTTTCAAATTGTCCAGAATGTTCTTCAAACCGATCGCAAACAATTGTGGCCCGGTGAAAAGTCCGTTGTTGTTTGGGAATGAGAAGTCCGTGAATGGCTGCCAGTCGTCTCCAAGTAATCGAGCATAACTATTTTCTGTCAATGATCGGTTCAGTTGGACCAGAGCACCCAGTCAACTCCATGTACACACAGCCCATAACATTATGGAGTCACCACCAGCTTGCACAGTGTGTTGTTGAGAACTTGCGTCCACGGCTCTGTGGGGTATGCGCGAGACTCGGACGATACCATAAGCTCTTAAAAAGTGAAATCGGGACTCACCTCACCAGACCACCATTTTCCAGTTGTCTAGCGTCTACCGCCTCCGGTAGCTGAGTGGTCAGCGCGGCAGAATGTCAATCGTAAGGGCCCGGGTTTGATTCCCGACTGGCTCGGAGATTTTCTCCGCTCAAGGACTGGGTGTTGTGTTCTAATCATCATTATTTCATCCTCATCGACGTGCAAGTCGCCGAAGTGGTGTCAGATGGGAAGACTTGCACCTGGCGAACGGTCTACACACCGGCCGCGGTGGCCGAGCGGTTTTAGGCGCTACAGTCTGGAACCGTGCGACCGCTACGGTCGCAGGTCCGAATCCTGCCTCGGGCATGGATGTGTGTGATGAACTTAGGTTAGATGGGTTTAAGTAGTTCTAGGGGACTGATGACCTCAGAAGTTAGGTCCCATTGTGCTCAGAGCCATTTGAACCATTTTGAACGGTCTGCCGACGGGAGGCCTTAGTCACACGACGACCGAATGGTCACGAGCCCATGAGAAACGCTGTAGGCGATGTATTGCTATAACAAAGACACTCGCGTAGATCGTCTGCTACCAAAGCCAATTAACGCCAAATTTTGCTGTACTATCCTAACGGATACGTTCGTCGTACGTCCCACATTGATTTCTGCGATTATTTCAAAGCAGCTTTGCTTGTCTGCTAGCACTCACAACTCCACGTAACGCCGGTGCTGTCGGTCGTTAGGTGAAGGCTGTCGGCCACTGCGTTGGTCATGGTGAGAGGTAACGCATGAAATTTCGTATTGTCACTATCTTCATACTGAGGGCCTCGGTATATTGAATTCCCTAACAGTTTACGAAATGGAATGTCCTAAGCGTCTAGCTCCAACTAATGTTTCGCGTTGAAAGTCTGTTACTTCTCGTCGTGCGGCCATAATCACGTCGCAAACCGTTTCACCTGTATACAGGGTGTTACAAAAACGTACGGCCAAACTTTCAGGAAACATTCCTCACACACAAAGAAAGAAAATGTGTCCGAAAACGCCTACTTTCTATGTTAGAGCTCATTTTATTACTTCTCTTCAAATCACATTAATCGTGGAATGGAAACACACAGCAACAGAACGTACCAGCGTGACTTCAAACACTTTGTTACAGGAAATGTTCAAAATATCCTTCGTTAGCGAGGATACATGCGTCCACCCTACGTCGCATGGAATCCCTGATGCGCTAATGCAGCCCTGGAGAATGGCGTATTGTATCACAGCTGTCCACAATACGAGCACGAAGAGTCTCTACATTTGATACCGGGATTGTGTAGACAAGAGCTTTCAAATGCCCCTATAAATGAAAGTCAAGAGGGTTGAGGTCAGGAGAGCGTGGAGGCCATGGAATTGGTCCGCCTCTACCAATCCATAGGTCACCGAATCTGTTGTTGAGAAGCGTACTAACACTTCGACTGAAATGTGCAGGAGCTACACCGTGCATGAACCACATGTTGTGACGTACTTGTAAAGGCATATGTTCTAGCAGCGCAGGTAGAGTATCCCGTATGAAATCGTTGCGGTGAATCGAGGAAGTACTGTACATACTGACGAAACTAAAATGAGCTCTAACATGGAAATTAAGCGTTTCCGGACACATGTCCACATAACATCTTTTCTTTATTTGTGTGTGAGGAATGTTTCCTGAAAGTTTGGTCTTATCATTTTGTAACGCCCTGTATACAAATGACAGCTCCACCAATGCACTGTCCTTTTATTCCCTGTATCCGTGATACGGTCATCGGTGTTTGTACGTATCGCTGTCTCATGACTTCTGTCACTTCAGTGCATGCATCACACCACGGACGCAGGCTGGTAGGAACAGTATTATGCAATCATCTGGGCCGCCGCGGAACCCGTGATGGTTATCGAATGCCCCACGAGAGTTGTGGAATCGTGAAAATTATTGCGTACATCCAGCATCTTTTCATCTTCCAGTAGGTTAACTGTCTGTGTCACATGAACATAATCGGGCTACAGTGATTTGAGTAGTATTCTCAAGTTGCAACCTTGGCCACCAAAGCCACCTGATCTGAGCTCGACGGAAGACATCTGAGACGCTTTCGGGCCCCAGCTACTCACTCACAAACAATGGGCCCGTAATTTACGAAAATAGTGTGGCCTGTACGGAGATATATGGTGCCACATATATCCAGAAACAAACCGAAGACTTTCTGAATCAATGCTTCGCCGAACCGCTGACGTATTTGGTTTTCGAGGATAGACCAACACACTAGTAAGTTGTCGGCTATATAAGTTTCGCTCATCATTGTGATTGGTCTTTGTATTATCTGTTATTACTATTGGTTTCGCATTTACTATTCCTTCATGCGTATTATATGATACGTCATTTATTTTGATGATAGTGGTGTGTGTAACTGTGGATGGCATGTGACTTACGTGTTATACAACTTACGAGTATGATGCATCTACACTGCAGTTTAAAGTACTTCCAGTTAATTCTGATGTTTATCGTCTTTTAGATATGCTTGAGAATAAGAAAAATCGGAAACTAGTTATTAGTGGCTAATGAAGAACTATTTTAAAAAACAGCCTGGTATGAACGATGTTATTCTTCTGATTTATTCGAGCTACGCTGCCCACTCAGAAGACGTTGATCTTCAATCTTGCCACGTATTTATCATTGCTCTCTGTGTTTTCATTTCACTTTTTACGTGACCTACGGCGTTTCTCGCAACAATATTATGTTTTTTATTCTTTTTCCATAATCTCATCATATTCTCATTAAAACATTGTATCTATTTTTCATTCCTTTATGGTTTATTTGGAGCTTAGCTTCCTACAAATTTATGCCTCCAGATTACAGTTTCGAGTTTAGTTCAGTCCTGTATAACCCGTTCTGGTGAAGTCTCTTTTTCACGATAGTCTCTTTAAAAGTTAACTAGCTTGTTCTTCTTAGCTCTCATTGACAAGGAAGATAAAAATTCCCTTGTTAACTGTATGGTTGTGTTCTGACAATATTCCCATAAAATGGCTGTAGCGTCTTTGTTAAGATATCGTGGATATTCACAGAATTTTGGTTTTCCTTTTTTGAAGACTCCTAGCGTAAGTACTAGACCACTTTTTTCCATAGGAGTTTATTCTTGCTTTTTGAATAATTAATTTGCACCCTGTCTCTACTTATACGGATTTCAGATGTACCTAATTCTTCAGGCTAAATTAGACTCTCGTAATGACGTAACTCTGTACCCTAGGATATTGATTTTTGGTTGCGTCTGTTCACAGTGATTCTATAGGCTTTCTGTCATTTTGAATTCTATCTGTTATCTTGACCTGAATGTTTGGGTAATTTTTCCTAGCCATATCATTTACAATTATTTAGATAAATTGCCGAAACTAGCTATCAAAACTTGACCATGAAAAATCTTGAAAATCTTACAAGAGTAAAGATCACGTTGGGTGAATTTTAATTTTTCTTTTATTGTTTCCAAAAATTCTGTATTTTAGGTACCAAAAATGTATAAGAATGCGCCTACATGAAGCGCTATGGTTTGAATTCCACCCGAGGCGGTCTATAATCCCTCACGATATTTTACAAGTTTATTCCATTTACTTTTTCGTCATCCTGTCACTCGTCTTTACAGGGCCTTACTTCCTAAACCATCACAAGACCGAAAGGGGAGAAAGTGTTGCTCCTAACATTCCTCTTTCGCAATCATGCATTCAGAAATTTATATAGAAACTTACCTTTAGATTTGGTGTCACAAAGTGTTCTTATGATCCATTATTTGATCTTCCTCCCTGTTGTTGTATATCGCTGTAACTTTCAAATCTCTTTTCTTGTCTTCAGTACCTACAATTTGAAATACAGGGCGTACATAAAGTCCGGCAACACTTACAATTATTTATTCCACTAGACCCAAAGAGTGTACAGATATCATACATATGTCATTTTGAAGAGAAACCCTCAAAGTTTTTTTTTTTTTCAAACATTCGATATGCGAACCATGAGTGACCTGGCAGACGTCAATACGGTAATCGAATTCTTGCGATATCCGTCACAGGGTGGCACAGCGAAAGTCTGTTTCAATTTCATTACAAGATAAACTACTTCTAGCTGTAACAAAGACTCCACTGGAGATTAGATGGGTAGATCTGTGGTGGTGCTAAATCAAATTGGAGGGAAAAGAAATTTACGACACAACTTGACTAAAAGAAGGAACTGGGGGATGGGACAAATCCTGAAGCATCACAGAATCGCCATTTTGATTGGGAGGGAAATGTGGTGAGGTAAAAATTGAAGAGAGAGACCGAGGCTCGACTAAAATGCGCAGGTTCAAGTGGATGTAGGTAACAGTACTAGATCGCAGAGACGAAGAGGCTTCCATGGAAATAAAATAGCGTAGAGAGCTAGATAAAAGCAGTATTCGGACTGAAGACCACAATAACAGGAAAATAGTCACTCTCTTCATTGCTGATGTGACTGGCATGTACGTGGAAAAATAGGATTTAATTTTATGAACGAGCAAGGCAAACAAGTCTCGAATCTGGCCTCCCGGATCGCAATTGTTTTTATAGGTGATACGAAGTCCTTCGCTGGCACGTACCCGGGAAGGAATTACTGTGCCTCGGGTTGCAGAACTTGGCTTCATTAGCGCCCAGCCAGTGACAGAAGTTCCTTACGCAGAGAACAGACTCTCACTCAACGGCCTCGTCGGGAAAACAAACAAAATTGTTCCGATGGAGGGCCCAGCCTTCCGCCATCACACTCGAACCCCGAATGAAGCGGTGTGCATAAAAACTTTCTCCATTCTGCGCCTCTGGGAAACTGGGGCAACTGCTGTTATGGTCGTTACGGTGCTACTGGCCTGCCACTCCGGCGCGAGGATACCAACCGCTTGGCCCACTTTCAGCGAATCTGTAATGTTCTACCGGGGAATGGGGAAGCGTTTGCGTGGAGAGTACCATCGTCGAAACTTAAACTAAGGATCAACATTCCTCTTGGAACACTGCCGGTACTATTCTGTCCCTCGTTACTGGATGCCATGTCTAAAGTTTCTAGTAGCTAGCAAGGTCACGCGATGCTTCTCTAATTAATCTTCGCCGCTTAGCGCCATAAACCACTTATCGTCATCTCTCATTCCTTAATACAATGCTGAAGTCGCGGTGTCGTATATATTGTCACCTAAAGCGCGATATCCGTATCGTGGTTCTGTGACGTTTTGCGATTTTCAAACTATGTACAAGAATAACTTTGGATGAATAAGCGTCTATTCTACCATAATTAATAGAGAACAATTTCATGTGTCATACTTTTATTCAGCTTTGAGTCTAGGCCTGAAGATAGTTAACTGACATTACAAAATACACGTTATCACCAAAATAACATGCATATATCTTCCAATTTATTTCACTCGTCTGTATACTACAGATGGAACTGTCTAATGTTGAGAAACTTAATTTATACTTTCAATACATGTGGAGGCCCAAATAAGAGAACACGATATAGTACGTGTCATACCACCTTGGGTCATTTCTCCATTATAATAAAACTGATATCGTTATAACTCTGAGCCGAACTTCTTGTATTTTCGTAAACTCTCGTGGGGTGAGTGCTCTTACAATACGGTCGCCACGTACACCGAAGAGCCAAAGAAACCGGTACACCTGCCTACTATTGTGTAGGGCGCCCGCGAACACACAGAAGTGTCGCCACACGTCTGAAGTATTGCTGGAGGGAACTGACACCATGAATCCGTAAGAGTACGGGGGGGTGGAGATCTCCTCTCAACAGCACGTGGCAAGGCATCCCAGATAGTTGTTGTTGTTGTTGCCTTCAGTCCTGAGACTGGTTTGATGCAGCTCTCCATGCTACTCTATCCTGTGCAAGCTTCTTAATCTCCCAGTACCTACTGCAGCCTACATCCTTCTGAATCTGCTTAGTATATTCATCTCTTGGTCTCCCTCTGCGATTTTTACCCTCCACGGTGCCCTCCAGTACTAAATTGGTGGTCCCTTGATGCCTCAGAACAGGTCCTACCAACTGATACCTTCTTGTAGTCAAGTTGTGCCACAAACTCCTCTTCTCCCCAATTCTGTTCAATACCTCCTCATTAGTTACATGATCTACCCATCTAATCTTTAGCGTTCTTCTGCAGCACCACATTTCGAAACCTTCTATTTTCTTCTTGTCTAAACTATTTATCGTCCACGATTCACTTCCATACATGGCTACACTCCATACAAATCCCAGATATATTCAATAATGTTCATGTCTGGCACGTTTGTTGGCCAGCGGAAGCGGTTAAACTCACAGGAACGTTGCTGGAGCCACTCTGTAGGAATTGCCCGAGTCCGTCGGAATGCACAATGGACACGAATGGATTCAGGTGATCAGACGGGACGCTTACGTACGTGTCACCTGTCAGTCATATCTAGACATATCAGGTGTCTCATATCACTCAAACTACACACGGCCCACACCATTACAGAGCCTACACCAGCTTCAACAGTCCCCTGCTGACATGCAGGGTCTGTGGATTCATGAGGTTGTCTCCATTCCTGTACACGTCCATCCCACGATGCGATTTGAAACGAGACTCATCCGATCAGGCAACATTTTTCTAGGCATGAACAATCCAATGTCGGTGTTGACGGGGCCAGGCGAGGCGTAAGAATTTGTGTCGTGCAGTCATCAAGGGTACACGGCTGGGCCTTGAGCTGCGAAAGCACATATCGATGATGTTTCGTTGAATAGTTCGCACTCTAATACTTGCTGATGGCCCATAACGTGCCATTGCAGCAGCATTAACCTCTCTAACATTTGTACCAGACACTTGTCGTCTTATATAGCCGTTGCCGATCGCAGCGCCATATTCTGAATGTTTACATACACTCCTGGAAATGGAAAAAAGAACACATTGACACCGGTGTGTCAGACCCACCATACTTGCTCCGGACACTGCGAGAGGGCTGTACAAGCAATGATCACACGCACGGCACAGCGGACACACCAGGAACCGCGGTGTTGGCCGTCGAATGGCGCTAGCTGCGCAGCATTTGTGCATCGCCGCCGTCAGTGTCAGCCAGTTTGCCGTGGCATAAGGAGCTCCATCGCAGTCTTTAACACTGGTAGCATGCCGCGACAGCGTGGACGTGAACCGTATGTGCAGTTGACGGACCCATCGTTCTACCATTCCTAGACCGGCAAGGGAACTTGCTGTTCCAACAGGACAATGCACGTCCGCATGTATCCCGTGCCACCCAACGTGCTCTAGAAGGTGTAAGTCAACTACCCTGGCCAGCAAGATCTCCGGATCTGTCCCCCATTGAGCATGTTTGGGACTGGATGAAGCGTCGTCTCACGCTGTCTGCACGTCCAGCACAAATGCTGGTCCAACTGAGGCGCCAGGTGGAAACGGCATGGCAAGCCGTTCCACAGGACTACATCCAGCATCTCTACGATCGTCTCCATGGGAGAATAGCAGCCTGCATTGCTGCGAAAGGTGGATATACACTGTACTAGTGCTGACATTGTGCATGTTCTGTTGCCTGTGTCTATGTGCCTGTGGTTCTGTCAGTGTGATCATGTGATGTATCTGACCCCAGGAATGTGTCAATAAAGTTTCCCCTTCCTGGGACAATGAATTCACGGTATTCTTATTTCAATTTCAAGGAGTGTATGTCTGTATTTGAATACGAATGCCTATACCAGTTTCTTTGGCTCTTCAGTGTATTACTAAACTGAATAGTATTATGGATTTAGAAAACTCTGTCGAGAATTTTCATCATTACTGTAACTTTCCCTGAGTGTTTTATTTCTGAGTTGATCGCCCGTTTAATGATGGTTATATTCATTTATGTCGTCAGCTGTTCGTAGGCAGAGTCTCACACGGGCTGCCGTTACCCCAGCCTTTGCTAACTACTGCTACAGAAGCAACGAAAGCTCGTCCTGCACCCGACGTTTAAATGACTCGTTTGCTGGTGCTGAAGGCGCAATAGTTTCTTAATTTACGACATGTCTCAGTATCTATGATTTTATTTGTCATAATAAATGAAGAAACGCCGTCTGGATCAAAATTTCTTTTATTTGCGACTACCGATCGAAACCGGTAACTGTTTATAAAACAAACTGTGATCCAGGCGCTGTTTTCTCTTTCATCAGTGCAATAAATTGTAATGAAAATTCTCGTAAGGAACGTCTCGTGTCACATCCTTATTCGTTTTACAAAAACTGTGAATTCCCGCGATTCTGATACGTTTTGCCTGCCACTTATACACTGTTACTGATAGTTCTCTGAGGAGTGCTATACAGGAATCGGCTACATCTACACCTGCTAAGGTGTTTAACGGAGGGTACTTGTGCTAACTCTATCGTTTCCCCCCTTCCCAGTTCCATTCGATAATAGTGTTTCGGAGCAACGATAGCTCACAAACGCCATTACGTCTCTAAGAAATTAGTATGTTGCCTGACAGTTCTCTGAACGTTCGCTCACTGAATTAGAATGGTGAGGTCTCCGTGATAAACAACCCCTGCCTTGCAGTGTCTGTATCTGCAGATCTTTGAGAAGTTCTTAAACGGTCTCGCGTGTACTAATGATCCCGAGACGTAACTTACAGCTCTTAATTCGATATTCTCTATCTTTCTCATGTACTACACGATCAATATAATGCAAACACCTATAAGCGGATTTTGATATGGGATGTCTCCACCTTTCCCCTTTCTGGCGGTGTGAAATCTGCTGGGGACACTTTCAGTGAGGTTTCTAAGTATCAGTGGATGAATGGCAGCCCGTCCGACTCTGGGGTCTGCAGCAAAATTCATATTCTTACTTTTTAGGTATACCATTAATTTCAGTTCAGGACTCTGGACAGATCAGTTCATTTTGGGAATGTTGTTTTCCAAAAACCATCGCCTCACATATGTTGCCCTACGGCAGGGTTCATTATCATGCTGTAAACTGTTCCTCTACTGCAAGATGTAAACAATATAGAAAGTTTTTTTCATATCCAAAAAAAATGGTTCAAATGGCTCTGAACACTATGGGACTCAACATCTTAGGTCATAAGTCCCCTAGAACTTAGAACTACTTAAACCTAACTAACCTAAGGACATCACACACACCCATGCCCGAGGCAGGATTCGAACCTGCGACCGTAGCAGCCCCGCGGCTCCGGACTGCAGCGCCAGAATCGCACAACCACCGCGGCCGGCTTTTCGTATCCTTCCGCATTTAGTGTTTTCCAAAGCGCGACCACTAATAACCGATACCGTAAGACCACTTCGTCAGTATTTCACCGGTGGCACGAAACATAATGGTGCATGGCGCACTCCATTGGATATCCACAGGGTACAGCTGGGTTCATCACCCGATATCAGTCATCTACTGTACAGTGGTGTCGTTTTTATACCTCCTCAAGCGTCGAGGAGCACTGACTAGAGAAATTTGTGGTTTGTCAGAAGCTGCTCCAACACTGTATCCCATTACTTTTCACTTACTTTATACAGTCATTGAGCTGGCCGGCGTGTTGGTAGTAACTTTGTAACTCGCTACGGATCCCTTATATTGGTTAGATGCAATTTTTACCACCCTTCTCAATGTTATGCGGTTCCTGTATGTCAGTACATGAGGTCTGCCTAGTCTTAGTTTAACTGTGGTTGCTTCTTCGCTTTTACATATCACAATGATATCAGCAGTCCACATGAGCAGTTTTAGAAGGGTTGAAATGTCCATGATGGATTTATTACTTAGGTGAGATCCAATGACTGTCCCAGATTAGGAGTCAGTGAAGTCTCCTGGCAGACCTAGTCCGTTGTTACTGCTTCTCTACCACCAAAACAATACCCCCACTTCCTTTTATACTGGGGGATTCACCTATTGCGACATCTAGTGGTCAATTCCGCATTACATAGAGCTGTCCGGATACTTCTGAACAGGTAGCGTGTTAATCCCATCACGTAATGGGCTCAGATAGATGAGCGATGCTAAAGAATCATTGAATGAGCATTCTGAAAGCTACTTCTCTCGTGGACGAATTATACCTTTATAAGATTCTTCTAATAAATCTCATCCTGGGACCTACTTTTCATACAGTTAGCTATATGTCTCTTACACTTGTCACGATTTATACTGATTTTGGGCTATATCATAAACAAAAGGTAAGGGATCACTTCGCCTATTTATTCGCAATACGTTCGACGATATTTACGTCCAGGATCCACTCCAAGTCCCTGTGTCCTTCGTCGATCTTCCGCAGATCGTTCTGCAATTCGCCACAGTCTGCTGGCGTCGATAGCTTTCAGACAACAGCATCGATTGCGAAATCAGTCTACGGTCGCAGGTTCGAATCCTGCCCCGGGCATGGGTGTGTGTGACGTCCTTAGGTTAGTTAGGTTTACATAGTTCTAAGTCTAGGGGACTGTAAGCCCCATAGTGCTCAGAGCCATTTGAACCATTTGAACATCTTTCTATTTCGTGCCATTAAGATTATCGTGATGGGTTCCGTCTGCTAGGAAGTTCTAAATCCACTTACAAAGTTAATTTGGTTATTACGCAGCAGTGCAGAACTGTATCGACTGACTTACGTGAGTCAAAGAACACGACGGTTGTTCACGGGGCTCTGGATATCATAGGCGAATAGAAAAAAGGCTCTGAGCACTATGGGACTCAACTTCTGAGGTCATCAGTCTCCTAGAACTTAGAACTACTTAAACCTAACTAACCCAAGGACATCACACACATCCATGCCCGAAGCAGGATTCGAATCTGCGACCGTAGCGGTCGCGCGGTTCCAGAATGTAGCACCTAGAACCGCGGGGCCAACCCGGCCGGCGGACGAATAGAGCAAGCTGAGTTTCGCAAAGTATCTTTTTACGTGGTGCTTGATAAGTTTTAGAGAGCAGATTTTCGTTCACAGAAAACGTTATAATACGTTATGATGCGTGGTCAGCGTCGCTGACTGCTATGCGGAGAACCCATATTTAATTCCCGATTTTTCCAGGGATTTTTGGTTGGTGGGAGGACTGGAACGCCTCAGGACACCAGTTGAGGAGCTGTTGTGGCTCCAAATTTTGGGAAGCCAACAACTGCCGAGAGACCGCTGTGCTGACCGCACACCCTTACATACCGCAATCGCGCGGTCCTCTGGGCCTGATCGCGAAGATATCATTTTTGTTGCTAACTGCATAGCCTTAGGACTGTTTTCCTACAGCTCCTTCACTTTCCTTTTGTATGTTTCCTCCCAATTCTTCCTCTCGTTTTAAACATTATTTGTAGACAATAATGGTTCAAATGGGTCTGAGCACTATGGGACTTGACATCTGAGGCCATCAGTCCCCTAGAACTTAGAACTAATTAAACCTAACTAACCTAAGGATATCACAGACATCCATGCCAGAGGCAGAATTCGAACCTGCGACCGTAGCGGTCGCGCGGTTCCAGACTGAAGCGCCTAGAACCGCTCGGTCACTCCGGCAGGCATTTGTGGACATAAATTACAATTATTTTTCAGCAAAGCGATGATGAACGATTGTGCTTGACCATTGGTCGTCAAGTCGAGGTACAATCCTATGCAAGACTGATTTGAAAGCACTATTCTGTCCGGGACAGATACTCCACTAAAGAAAAATTCCCGCACTGTCTGACATAAAGTACGCAGTGTTACCTGCTCGCAGTATCCAGTAGCAACGACCTAACGATGTCGACCCGTTGACTGGAAGAAATACTTCGGAATTTATTCAACGTGACCATGGATATTTATAGCTACTTCATTCGCAAACTAATAACGAAAGAGCTGGATGGATGGCGGTGATTCGTGTATGACTTGTGTGACAGTAATGGCACGAAATGAGCAGAGGCGTTGTAGTGCAGATACAATATTTATTTATTTACTGCGCACATTTAGGTGTGAGGTGAGCTGCGCTGGATAGCCGCGCGGCATAAGGCACCTTGCCAGGGTCGCGCGGCTAACCTCTTCGGAGGATCGACTCCTTCTTCGGGCATGAGTGTGTGTGTGTGTGTGTGTGTGTGTGTGTGTGTGTGTGTGTGTGTGTGTGTGTGTGTGTCCTTAGCGTAAGTTAGTTTACGCCAGATTAAGTAGTTTGTTACCCTAGGGACCGATGGCCTCAGAAGTTTGGTCCCATAGGAATTTACAACAGCCGTGCGCGATTAACCGAGCGGTCTAGGCGCTGCAGCCATGGACTGTGCGGCTGGTCCCGGCGGAGGTTCGAGTCCTCCCTCGGGCATGGGTGTGTGTGTTTGTCCTTAGGATAATTTAGGTTAAGTAATAATAATGAGCGTATGGCATTGGTGGCCGGGAGAGCCCTCGCGGGGTCTTTAACACAACTACAGCGACTTGCGAGTGAATGCGGATGAAATGATGATGAAAGACACACAACACCCAGTCATCTCGAGGTAGAGAAAGTCCTTGACCCCGCCGGGAATCGAAACCGGGACCCCGTGCGCGGAAAGCGAGAACGCTACCGCAAGACCACGAGCCGCGGACTTAAGTAGTGTGTAAGCTTAGGGACTGATGACCTTAGCAGTTAAGTCCCATAAGATTTCACACACATTTGAACATTTTGAATTTACCACAAATTTCCAAATTTCCACGAAAGTGACATGACACCACAAATATCGAGTTGCAACTCCTTTTGCGTGGCGTAGTGCAGCATCTCGATGGGGTGGACTCAACAAGTCGTTGGTCGCGCCCTGCAGAAGTACTGAGCCATACTGCCTCTGTAGCCGTCCATAATTGCGAAAGTGTTGCCGATGCAGGATTTTGTTCACGAACAGACCCCCTCGATTATGTCCCATAAATGTTCGGTGGAATTCGTGTCGGGCGATCTGGGTGGCCACATCATTCGATTGCATTGTCCAGAATGTTCTTCAAACTAATAGGGAACAACTGTGGCCAGGTGGCATGGCGCATTGTCATCCAAAAAAATGTCACCTTTCTTTGCGATCGTGAAGTCCACGAGAAGTTATAAATGGTCTCCAAGTAGCCGAACATAACCATTTCCAGTCAATGATCGGTTCAATTGGACCAGAGGATCCAGTCTATTCCATGTAAACACAGACCACCTAATTACCGAGCCACCGCCAGCTTGCACCGTGTCTTGTTGACAGCTTGGTTGTATGGCTTCGTGGGGTATGCGCCACGCTCGAACCCTACCATTACTTCCCAGCAACTGAAATCAGGACTCATTTAACCAGGCCACGGTTTTCCAGTCGTCTAGCGTCCAACAGATATGGTCACGAGCCCAAGAGAAGCGTTGAAAGCGATGTCTCACTGTTCGCAAAGCCACTCAATTCGGTAGTCTGCTGCCTTAGCCCATTAACGCAAAATTTCGTCGCACTGCCCTAACGGATACATTCGTCGTATATCTCATGTTAATTCCGCGCTTACTTCACGCTGTGTTGTTTGTCTTTTAGCACTGGCAGTTCTACGCAAATTCCGCTGCTCTCGGCGGTTAACTGAAGGCCGACGGCCAGTGTGTTGTCTGTGGTGAGAGGTAATGCCTGAAGTTTGCTATTCCTGGCATCCTCTTGACACTGTAAGGTCGGAATAATGAATTCTCTAAATATTTCTTAATGAATATTTCAATTTTGTAGTGAATATAGAATTCAAATAAAAGGGAAAAACGATGTACAACATTGTACAAATGTTGATGCAAAGCTTAACCACTGCCAAGACATCCTTCTTATTAGTTATATCAAGTAAAGAATAAAAAATGAGAAGTGGCAATGCCATTGTACGTTTCGTATTCACGAAAATAATTTTTAGACAACATAAATTGAGTCTGCTATTGCAGAGCATTCTATCTTTGTTATATGCATACATAGTTTCAACTGGTTTTAGATCTAAAAAAGAAATTAAACAGCACAATTGGAACAATTTCCTCAGAATATGTATTATCAGTTAAGTCGGTTCTGTCAGCAGTTGTATAGCTTACATGAGGCAGTGGTTTTTTTTGTGTGTGTGTGTGTGTGTGTGTGTGTGTGTGTGTGTGTGTGTGTGCTTACGAAAGCGCGTCTGCTGCTTTAGAAAGCTGATGTCAGGGCGTTGACCTTCAGATGTCATAACTATGAAGGAAGTGAGAGAGGTCGGCCTGTAAGGTTAGTTTGTCAGTGGCGGCACACACAGTTCAGAGGCAGGCAAGCTGGCGGCCAATACTTGAGCGAGCGGCGGTGCGTGCTGTGCTCCTACGCAAAATGGTAGCCAGTGACCTTTGCTAATGAAAGTGCATTGCCGGAAAAGTCTCACGGCAGGATCGTAATCGGAACTCCGCTGATTGGCGATGCGTGCCCTTCTCGATGAGTCAGTTACGTAGCGTGCCAGGGGACGGACCATGAAACAGACAGCTGTGAGCGTAACTGCCCACCTCTCTCAACGGCCGAACTTTTTGAGTTTCTGAAATGTCCGATACTTGAAAACCCTTTAAAATTATCAGTACCGAATCTATTGCAACAATACCTCGCTTTATTGAACTTTCTCTATAGTAAATGAAAACCATAAAATTGCGAATTTTCTACCGTATTAAATCATTTACATAACCTGTTTATGGCTTACAAAGCCATCATTAGGATATAACTACCTACTGTCATGAAAGAAGATACAGAACTGTTGAACAGCTTCGTGTAAGTTATGACTCAGGAACGTAAGATGCAAACACAGAGCAAATGTCATGTTTGACAGTACAGTAGTAAGTTAAGAACTAAATAAAATAAATTTACAGGGAACAAAACTAAACGTCGAAAAAAAGAAAACGGTGTGTGTGTGTGTGTGTGTGTGTGTGTGTGTGTGTGTGTGTGTGTGAGTGAGAGAGAGATAGAGAGAGAGAGAGATAGAGAGAGAGAGAGATAGAGAGAGAGAGAGATAGAGAGAGAGAGAGAGAGAGAGAGAGAGAGAGAGAGCGACGAGGGGGGGGGGGGGGGAGGAAGGGGAGTCTCTGGGGAGTGGGGGCATGAGGTCAACGTGAGCAAAGAATTATATTTAACATAAGAAAATATGTACATTTCGTAACACCATCAGAAGGTATAGCGTATGAAAGGGATCGTTTGATAGAACGTAATCTACGGAATCAAAGAATAGTCAGTCTGGTAACGGCAGGGAGTGTCCAGATGGACGAATGAGAGGGAGGGGGGAGGGGGGAGGGGATATACCTTGCCATGTATACAGTAAGCAGGTACAAATGGAAGTAGGATGCAGTTGTTATTCAGAGAGGAAAAGGATTCAACAGAAAAGGCTACATCTATATGTATACTCTGCAAATCACTGTGAAGTGCATGGAAGACGATACGTCCTATTGTACAAGTTATTAGGGCCTTCTTGCATTCCATTCACGTGTGGATCGCAGAAAGAATTATTGCTTGAATGCCTCTGCGCATGATGTCCTCGATTCCTGACTTAAAGTTGGCTCTCGAAACTTTCTAAGCAGATTTTCATTGGGTAGCTTGCCAGTTCAGTTCTTTCAGCGTCTTCGTGACACTTTCTTGTGGGTGCAACATACCTGTGAACAATCGTGCTCCTCTTCTTTATCTGTCGAATATCGCCTGTTAGTCTTATTTGGTATGGGTCCCACACACCTCAACAATATTCTAGAACAAATGGCGCAAGTGTTTTGTATGTAGTTTCATTTGTAGACTGAAGACATTTGCTTGGTATTCTACCAGTCCTCCGCAATCTGTCATTTGGTTTACCTATGACTGAGCCTATGTGATGATTCCACTTGATACTCCCACAAACAGCTACACCTAGTTATTTGTATGAGTTAACTAATCGAACTGTGACTCACTGATCTTATAGTCATAGGACGTTACGTATTTTAGTTTTGCAAAGTGCAGAATTTTACATTTCTGATCATTTAAAACAAGTTTCAAACCATTGCTTTACTTCGAAATCTCAACGTCTGATTGAATATTTGTTCAAATTCTTTCAGCAACACTTCGTTATAGATGACTATATCGTCTGAGAAAAGTCTAAGATTAGCATTAATGTTGTCTGCGTGGAAAGTTACTTCAAACCAGTCTTCGTACTGAAGACCTCAACAAACAACAAACGTATTATAAGTGATCTCCTTTACAGATGCATCACCCTTTCCTAGAACGCTTCCAAAGCATCTAGGGCTTCCGTTCGCTGTCACTAACACTGATTTTACGTATCTTCCCGTTTCATATCGCTTCTTAGTGTCGCCTCACACTTAACGATGTGATGAGCTCAAGATCTTCGCTACATTTCTGATAATCAGATACCACTGCCTCTTTTTTATACGCAGTATCTTACATTTCTCCACATTTAGAGAGCTACCATTCATTACATCAAGTAGAAATTTAGTCCTTGCCTTTCTGCAATTCTTACGCTTCATCAATGACGCTTGTTGTCAGCAGCAAACTCAGCAAGTGATCCTATAGTTCTACTGTACCTGTCTGTTAAATCATTTATGTATGCTGAAAACACTAGAGGTCCTACCGTTACTTTCGTTTCTGTGGAAGTAGTGTTCCATGCATAGCCGGCCATTAACATCAAAACACAAACGGCTGAATTTACAATTAAATCAATACAATGAAATGTATGCAGCTAAGGGTATTGATTTAATTGTAAATTCATTCTAATGAGCTACACGGTCACCAATGGTATCTATTCTTTCGGACATGTCCGAAAGAACAGATACCATCTTCATATATATAGTTAAGTACTTAAGGCTCAGCGGCCATTTGACCATCTTCTTTGTGGATGAACACACATTGCCCGAACTCTTACGGGAACCGGTAAAGCCGCGAGTAATGAGTGTGTTGGGCAGGGCCACTACGAATATAGTTCGGGACATTAAGTTGGAAATGTAAATCTCACAGGAGGCGTGCCAGAGATAAGTCGCACTACCCACTGTGTCCTTGGAGGCTCAGATGGATAGAGCGTCTGCCATGTAAACAGAAGATCCTGGGTTCGAGTCCCGGTCGGGGCATACATTCTCAACTGTCTCCATTGACATATATCAACGCCTGTATGCAGTGAAGGGTATTATTTCGTTGTATTGATTTAATTGTAAATTCATTCTAACGAGTTGCACGGTCATCGATGGTATCTGTTATTTCGGACTTGGCCGAAAGAACAGATCCCATCTTCATATACAAACGGCTGAGTCTCAAGTGGTGGCATGACCGGGAAGCATGGACTGCTACGAGTATCGTCGCATTGTGTTCAGCGAAAAACCATAGTTCAGTACTACACTGGATGATTTGGCTGCTACGGTGGCGACCTGGTTAGAAGTCCTATTCTCCAAATGCTCTCGATGGCACAGTGGTTTCACCCCCATGTTTCATGGCATGGGTGGCTGTAGGACATGACTCCAGGTGAGGACTAGTAGAGATTCAGGGAATTCTGACCTCTCATGCAACATTATAGACTGATATTTTTTCGACTCGACAATGCTCGTCTATACGTGGCACGTGTCTCGATGAACAGCACGCGTGTTGTCGAGATACTCCTGTGACCAGCAAGGTACCCGATCTGTCTCCGACAGAACATATGTGGGATCAGTTCGGATGTCACCTACTTCCCAGTGCCAATAGTCAGGATATGAATGAGGAGTTACAACAGTGACGGGCCAGCTTGCCTGAAAGGGGATTCAACGGCATTATGACACCCTTCCCATCCAAGCCAGTGTATGCAAGCAGGATAAAGGAGATACAGTATCACACTGATAAGTGCGCTCATACTGCCTAGTTGTTTGTAAATTAAAATTGCTTCTAATTTGTAATGAGTGAGATAAGACATTCTCTCTTAGACTGTGGAGTTTCATTTCGCTCTTTCCTCTACTTCTGCACCGAGCGAGGTGGCGCAATGGCTAGCACACTAGACTCGCATTCGAGAGGACGACGGTTCAATCCCGTGTCCGGCTATCCTGATCTAGGTTTTCCGTGATTTCCCTAAATCGCTCCAGGCAAATGCTGGGATGGTTCCTTTGAAATGGCACGGACGACTTCCTTCCCTAATCTGATGAGACCGATGACCTCGCTGTTTGGTCTCTTCCCCCAAACAACACCCTCCACTTCTGCGTGCTTGTTTTTTTTTTCAATAAGTAATAAATGTCGTATAACTAGGGCCTCCATTTTCAATCAGTGTATAGCCTATCATCGCACTTGAAGTACGTGTCTGTGTGACATTGACTGGTCAAGATAAATGCTCGTAGTCAATGCTTCACTTGAGATCTCAAGTACGTGGGAGGTTTGAAAAGTCCGTGCAAAATCCGAGTGCTGACACCACCGGCGCGTATCGAGGTCATGTTTAGTTAGTAGCATCTTTGGAAAGAACCCACACAAAAGTTTCAGCCGTATTGGTCTATTTCTTTGTGTTTGTCACTCGTGTGAATCAAGGAAGTCGAGTGAATGTCAAAACAATAGCGTAAAAGAATTTCTTGTGGTGACTAAACATTGTTTTATGAAAGACAAAACGCCTCAGGAGACTAAAGAGGAGCTTAATAAATATTACGGTGACTCTGTACCTTCGATTAGAACAGTTTATAAGTGGTTTCAAAATGACGTATCAGAGAGGATTTTATTTTAGATTGAAATGTAAGTGTCAATCCACATATTAATATCATTTTATAGGTAGTAACTTCCAGGTCTGTTCATTAGTTATTAGTAATGGCACTGACATCTGATGTCAACTTTCTCCAAGAGGAGTCTGATGTGTTAACAACACATTATTAGAACGAACTGCACATATTTAAAGGTTTGATTAATATAGTATGTATTTTATTGATTTCTCTTGCATATCATGGCGTTTTATTTCACGTCAATGGCATGTCTGAGTAAAACGTAAGTGAAACAAAGTGGTCCGAATCTTGTGGTCGTGCGGTAGCGTTCTCGCTTCCCACGCCCGGGTTCCCGGGTTCGATTCCCGGCGGGGTCAGGGATTTTCTCTGCCTCGTGATGGCTGGGTGTTGTGTGATGTCCTTAGGTTAGTTAGGTTTAAGTAGTTATAAGTTCTAGGGGACTGATGACCTCAGAAGTTAAGTCCCATAGTGCTCAGAGCCATTTGAACAGTATATTTTTTTTTTTTGAAACAAAGTGAAGCCGTTTTTGATCAGCCTGCCAATATTCGAATCACAGGAGCTTTTTTTCAGTATTTTCACCGTTTCTTTCCTAAAACAGTCGATCTTGTTCTTCTCCATTTAGTGTAATAGGGTCATGTTGACGCAAAATCGGGTTTTTTTTTTTTTTTTTTTTTTTTTTTTTTTTTTTTTTTTTTTTTTTTTTTGTAGTCTAGAATTACCTCGTGGCTGGTACACGGTAGTTGGTCAAGGTACGAAGTACGACGATGTTTGGGCGGTAGGCTTAGACATCTGCCCCAATTCGACGTCTACATTAGACAGAGATCACATTTCATACTGAATACTGTATGCGCAGGAATTCTTAACGGGCCGCATCAAACCAGTCATATGACAGACGACTGAAAAAAAAGAAAGAAAAAGAAGCTGCATACTGAGCACATGCTGCGTACCCCAAGCAGTCAAAGGCCGCGCGGAGTGCTACCTACTTTCGGACTTTCGGAGAAGAATTAGCTGTTATTTGCTTTGAAATAAAAATACTAGCACAGCTCAGGATTTTGTACCACGACTGAGCATTATTTTTAAAGTATACATTTTGCCTCTTTGTTTTTGAAGTCTCTCGCAGACGAGTTTGTTACAAACAATGTGGTGGTTGGGCCATCTTTTGTGTTTTTATAAAGCAGTATTCGTACCAAACGCGTTTCGTTTTATTTAAAAGCACCATCAATGGTCTGTATAACAATTGCGATTTTGCTAACATGCTGGTTTAACGAGACCATGAACAGTTCTCACAATTTAAAATAGCCTTTTAGTACTCTCACTTTTTTGTCTCCTTACAGTATTCCCCTGTGTGTTCCGCTACACGAGCAACAGTTTTTCAACACACTGTATTGCACTAGTCACGATATTTTCTCGTTTGCTTATTTTAGCGATATATGCACATTCACCTCGTTGCTACGTGTTTTTTATGTCTGTTTCGATCGTGAGCAATGCGAACTTCTGTTTCGTTTTTGTGGCCGTGGAAGCATGTCCCTAGCACGGGCGGCAGCTGGAGCTATGGGGAGAGGCGTTGGGAATGTGAAATGTGAAGGTAGGTGATGATGGAGGCTGGAGGTGATATATGACCTAAGTTGTGCGTCTGTCTGGGGATGAGAGTGAGTACGTGTGTACGTGTTAAATTTTTTTACAGTACTCGAGTAGATCACTTTTATAAAATTGTATATATCTTTAACGTCTGAAGAACACATCCGGCATAATTCTGCTTTTTACCGCATAGAGTTACAAAATGGCATACTTTTATTTACACGTTCTGTTCCAGTATAGTCTGTGGCGTTTTATTACCAGCTTGCACCACAATATTGTTTTCAAGTTTATTCCCTTTGTATTTACTTACTGTTTATCTTTAACTCTTGATTTACATTACCATTACGCAGTCACTGTTAACAAAGCTTGACTACAAATAGTTTATTATATTAACCTAGCACCAAACATCGAAGGCCTCTCAGCGAAACAGTCAAATGGCCATAATACTTCAAAAGTCTGACAGGTATTCGTTTGAATTAAGGTCACTGACTACCTAGCTGACTTAGTGCTGTTTTTTACGATACTGTTTTACAGGGGGCATGTGGTGCTCATACAGCACACCTGCGCTATCTGTGCCCCACTGTCCCATGACATTTGATAAGTCAGTGTATAGCTGAATAGGGGCACCCTAGTTCATCAGTGCTGTACACATCTCGCGAGCAAAAATCGACCCTGCAAAGATAATCCTACCACAGAGTGACTTCCGTTTGGTCAAATGTTTGGCGCGACTACCATCGATAGTGTGTGTGTGTGTGTGTGTGTGTGTGTGTGTGTGTGTGTGAGAGAGAGAGAGAGAGAGAGAGAGAGAGAGAGAGAGTACAAATTTAAATGTAGTTGACGAGAGAGATGAAACAGACTCCTTTTAATCACCAAAATTACTATCAAAGTTTCTACAGGTGTAGCACCAAATGTTCCTGTTAATACACTGTGATGTGAAAACCTTAGCTCGGCTTACAAACTTCGCTAATATTACTGTTGTTGTGGTCCTCCTTCCGAAAACTGGCATGCTCTCCACGCTAACCTATCCCGTGCAAACTACTGCAACTCACATCCATTCGAACCTTTTTACTATACTCGTCTCCCCCTGAAGTTTGTCCCCCTCCCCCCCCCCCCCCCCACTTCTTCCCAATACCACAATGACGAATCCCAGATATGGCAGAATATATCCGTCAACTGATCCCTACTTTTAGTCAAGTTATACCACAAATTTCTTTTCTCCTCAATTTCTTTCAGAACCATCTCATTAGTTAAAAGATCCACCCATCTAATCTTCTGCATTATTCTGTGGCACCAAATTTCAAAACTTCTCTTCTGTTCTTGTGTGAACTGCTTATCGTTCACGTTTCACTTCCGTACGAGGCTATTCTCCAGACAAATGCGCTCAGTAAGGACTTCCTATCACCTAAATTCGGTGTTAATAAATTTCTCGTCTTCAAAACACTTTTTTTGCCATTGTCAGTCTGCATTTTATATCCCCTCTACTTCGACCCTCATCAATTATTTTACTGCCCAAACAGCCAAAGTCATGTACTAATTTCAGTGTCTCATTTTGTAATCTAATTCCCCCAATATCACCTGATTTTATTCGGGTAAGTTCCATTACACTTGTGTTATCTTAGTTAATGTTTGTGCTATATCATCATCTTTTCAAGACTCTGTCCACTCCGTTGAACTGAACTTTCAGATTCTTTGCTGTCACTGGCAAAACTACAATGTCAACGCCAAACCTCGAAGATTTGATATCCTCTCTCTGGACTTTAATTACTTTTCCAAATATTTCTGTGATATCCTTTACCAAGATGTACACTCCTGGAAATGGAAAAAAGAACACATTGACACCGGTGTGTCAGACCCACCATACTTGCTCCGGACACTGCGAGAGGGCTGTACAAGCAATGATCACACGCACGGCACAGCGGACACACCAGGAACCGCGGTGTTGGCCGTCGAATGGCGCTAGCTGCGCAGCATTTGTGCACCGCCGCCGTCAGTGTCAGCCAGTTTGCCGTGGCATACAGTGCTCCATCGCAGTCTTTAACAGTGGTAGCATGCCGCGACAGCGTGGACGTGAACCGTATGTGCAGTTGACGGACTTTGAGCGAGGGAGTATAGTGGGCATGCGGGAGGCCGGGTGGACGTACCTCCGAATTGCTCAACACGTGGGGCGTGAGGTATCCACAGTACATCGATGTTGTCGCCAGTGGTCGCCGGAAGGTGCACGTGCCCGTCGACCTGGGACCGGACCGCAGCGACGCACGGATGCACGCCAAGACCGTAGGATCCTACGCAGTACCGTAGGAGACCGCACCGCCACTTCCCAGCAAATTAGGGACACTGTTGCTCCTGGGGTATCGGCGAGGACCATTCGCAACCGTCTCCATGAAGCTGGGCTACGGTCCCGCACACCGTTAGGCCGTCTTCCGCTCACGCCCCAACATCGTGCAGCCCGCCTCCAGTGGTGTCGCAACAGGCGTGAATCGAGGGACGAATGGAGACGTGTCGTCTTCAGCGATGAGAGTCGCTTCTGCCTTGGTGCCAATGATGGTCGTATGCGTGTTTGGCGCCGTGCAGGTGAGCGCCACAATCAGGACTGCATACGACCGAGGCACACAGGGCCAACACCCGGCATCATGGTGTGGGGAGCGATCTCCTACACTGGCCGTACACCTCTGGTGATCGTCGAGGGGACACTGAATAGTGCACGGTACATCCAAACCGTCATCGAACCCATCGTTCTACCATTCCTAGACCGGTAAGGGAACTTGCTGTTCCAACAGGACAATGCACGTCCGCATGTATCCCGTGCCATCCAACGTGCTCTAGAAGGTGTAAGTCAACTACCCTGGCCAGCAAGATCTCCGGATCTGTCCCCCATTGAGCATGTTTGGGACTGGATGAAGCGTCGTCTCACGCGGTCTGCACGTCCAGCACGAACGCTGGTCCAGCTGAGGCGCCAGGTGGAAATGGCATGGCAAGCCGTTCCACAGGACTACATCCAGCATCTCTACGATCGTCTCCATGGGAGAATAGCAGCCTGCATTGCTGCGAAAGGTGGATATACACTGTACTAGTGCCGACATTGTGCATGCTCTGTTGCCTGTGTCTATGTGCCTGTGGTTCTGTCAGTGTGATTATGTGATGTATCTGACCCCAGGGATGTGTAAATAAAGTTTCCCCTTCCTGGGACAATGAATTCACAGTGTTTTTATTTCAATATCCAGGAGTGTAGTTTCTCCGTGTTTTCCATAAACTATTCCAGACAATTTCCGGGACGGTTCCTTCGAAAAGGGCACAGCCGAGTTCCTTCCCCATCCTTTCGTAATCCGAGCTTGTGCTCCATCTCTAATGACTTCGCTGTCGATGGTTCATTAGGGTCTAATCTTCCTACCTTCGGAGATACACTACAACCGTGTCTGAACCGCTTTTCAACTACTGCCTATCATTCATGATATACAACTCTTATAACTGTCTTCCGGATTCTTTAGAAGTTGTATGTAACCTTTCGCTCCCTGTGTTTTACCCCTGCAACTTTCAGAACTTAAAAGAGCGTATTTCAGTCGACATTGTCGAACACTTTCTCCAAATCTACAAACCATATAAACATAAGTTTGCCTTTCTTTAATCTATCTTCTAAGATAAATCGTAGGGTTACTATTTCTTCGTGTGTGCATACATTTCTCTGGAACCCAAACTGACCTTACCCGAGGTCGGCTTCTAAGCAGTTTTTCCGTTCTTTTCTAAATATTTTGTGTCAATATTTTGCGACCAACAGTTATTAAACTGATAGTTCGGTAGTATTCACACCTATCAGCATCTGCTTTCTCTGGAATCGCAATTATTACATTCTTTTAGTTGTTCTGTCATGACTGGGTTTCCCAAGGATAACACCAGTCCTGATGGAATGTCGTATACTTCGGGGGCTGACTTCAGGCGCAATGTTTGCCCGAGTGTGTGCTGTGACGGTCCGAGCGTTCACCCGTATTCCACGGCCTTCTGGATCCAGGACGACATACACGAGCACCTTACAGTGCTAAAACATTCGTACAGCTGGAATGTCAGGAGGATGACCAGCCCTCTCTCATGATGTAGACCCACAACACAATTTCTTCGTAATGGAGTTAGTTGAGTCGTCCTAGCACTTTTTTTTCGAGCATCCAGAACATGCCATCCTTGTAACCAAGCCCTCACCTTTCTAAATACTGCCTCTTCACGTGTCTGACCAGTCTTCACCTGCGTATCTCCAGTACGCTAGACTCATAAGCCCATAAGTTATTGATGCTACCTTCTTAAAATTTCGACGAGTTGTTGTACAACATTATTTATGTCACTATGCCGCCATGTTTTGATCATGGTCATTGTTACTTCCCCCTTTTCATTCATTTGTTTCTTTGTGTTGTTATGTAGTTTTATTTAGATAACCATTTGAAAATTGGCTTGGAGGCTGAAATTGATCATGATGTTAAAATATAACACTAAAATTTGTTCTGCAATTTGTTTCAAATATCTGTTACTTTTAGAAACCCATTACGATGCTTGAAGCTACCATTCTTTCAGTGAGTTAAATGTTGTTGTAGTGGTCCAACCGTTTTCATGCTTACTATGTTTTTCTCTTCACTAGTATGAACCATAGTCTTTACTGTCTTCCATCAGTACATCACGCAAATATGCAGTCGCCACATTGTGTCTTCAAATATGGTTGTTTTTTGGTTTATTCTACTGGAAAACCAGGGAATAGCTTTGGGTTCATCGATTTAAAAATGAAAATTCGATTTTAACTTGAGGGGATTCGGATGGGTTTCTCGTAGGCCATAGTTACGGCAATGCGAGCTCTTCATTTCGCTCTACAGGGACAGCGCAGGCGGATTGTATTGTCACCTGAAAATTATTGGAAAAAGCAGTCTCCTCACGTGCAGGTTTCTTTAGGTGTATTCTCTAAAAAATAACTCCTCCATTACTACTCTTTGAGTGTAATACCTTCAGATGAGTGGGTATTGCCTTCATAGAAGGTAACACTTCTCCGTTGTTTGTTGTGGTCTTCAGTCCTGAGACTGGTTTGATGCAGCTCTCCATGCTACTCTATCCTGTGCAAGCTTCTTCATCTCCCAGTACTTACTGCAACCTACATCCTTCTGAATCTGCTTAGTGTATTTATCTCTTTGTCTCCCTCTACCATTTCTACCCTCCCTTGTGATCCCTTGATGCCTCAACACATGTCTTATCAAGCGGTCCCTTCTTTTAGGCAACTTGTGCCACAAATTCCTCATCTCCCCAATTCTATTCAATACCTCCTCATTAGCTATGTGATCTACCCATCTAATCTTCAGCATTCTTCTGTAGCACCACATATCGAAAGCTTCTATTCTCTTCTTGTCCAAACTATTTATCGTCCATGTTTCACTCCCATACATGGATACACTCCATAAAAATACTTTCAGAAACGACTTCCTGACACTTAAAAAATGGTTCAAATGGCTCTGAGCACTATGCGACTTAACTTCTGAGGTCATCACTCGCCTAGAACTTAGAACTAATTAAACCTAACTAACCTAAGGACATCACACACATCCATGCCCGAGGCAGGATTAGAACCTGCTCGGTTCGATACTGTAGCGCCTAGAACCGCACGGCCACTCCAGCCGGCTCCCTGACACTTAAATCTGTACTCGATGTTAACAAATTTCTCTTCTTAAGAAACGCTTTCCTTGCCATTGCCAGTCTACATTTTACATCCTCTCTACTTCGACCATCATCAGTTATTTTACTCCCTAAATAGCAAAACTCTTTTACTACTTAGTGTCTCATTTCCTAATCTAATTCCCTCAGCTTCACCCGACTTAATTCGACTACATTCCATTACCCTAGTTTTGCTTTTGTTGATGTTCATCTTATATCCTCCTTTCAAGACACTGTCCATTCCGTTCAACTGCTCTTCCAAGTCCTTTGCTGTTTTTATTTCTTCTCCGTGAATTTTAATACCTACTCTGTATTTTTCTTTTGTTTCCTTTACTGCTTGCTCAATATACAGATTGAATAACATCGGGGAGAGGCTACAACCCTGTCTCACTCCCTTCCCAACCACTGCTTCCATTTCAAACCCCTCGACTCTAACAACTGCCATCTGGTTTCTGTACAAATTTTAAATAGCCTTTCGCTTCATGTATTTTACCCCTACGACCTTCAGAATTTGAAAGAGAGTATTCCAGTCAACATTGTCAAAAGCTTTCTCTAAGTCTACAAATGCTAGAAACGTAGGTTTGCCTTTTCTTAATCTTTGTTCTAAGATAAGTCGTAAGGTTAGTATTGCCTCACGTGTTCTACGGAATCCAAACTGATCTTCCCCGAGGTCGACTTCTATCAGTTTTTCCATTCGTCTGTATAGAATTCGCGTTAGTATTTTGCAGCTGTGACCTATTAAACTGATAGTTCGGTAATTTTCACATTTGTCAGCACCTGCTTTCTTTGGGATTGGAATTATTATATTCTTCTTGAAGTCTGAGGTTATTTCGGCGGTCTCGTAGATCTTGCTCACCAGGTGCTAGAGTTTTGTCATGACTGGCTCTCCCAAGGCTGTCAGTAGTTCCAATGGAATGTTGTCTACTCCCGGGGCCTTGTTTCGTCTCAGGTCCTTCAGTGCTCTGTCAAACTCTTCACGCAGTATCTCATCTTCCATTTCGTCTTCCATTTCCATAATATTGTCCTCAAGTACATCGCCCGTGTATAAACCCTCTATATACTCCTTCCACCTTTCTGCCTTCCCTTCTTTGCTTAAAACTGGGTTTCCATCTGAGCTCTTGATATTCATACAAGTGGTTCTCTTCTCTCCAAAGGTCTCTTTAATTTTACTGTAGGCAGTATCTATCTTACCCCTGGTGAGATAAGCCTCTACGTCCTTACATTTGTCCTCTAGCCATCCCTGCTTAGCCATTTTGCACTTCCTGTCGATCTCATTTTTGAGACGTTTGTATTCCTTTTTGCCTGCTTCATTTACTGCATTTTTATATTTTCTCCTTTCATCAATTAAAATCAATATTTCTTCTGTTACCCAAGGATTTCTATTAGCCCTCGTCTTTTTACCTACTTGATCTTCTGCTGCCTTCAATGCTTCATCCCTCAGAGCTACCCATTCTTCTTCTACTGTATTTCTTTCCCCCATTCCTGTCAATTGTTCCCTTATGCTCTCCCTGAAACTCTGTACAACCTTTGGTTTAGTGAGTTTATCCACGTCCCATCTCCTTAAATTAGCACCTTTTTGTAGTTGCTTCAGCTTTAATCTACAGTTCATAACCAATAGATTGTGGTGAGTCTACATCTGCCCCTCGAAATGTCTTACAATTTAAAACCTGTTTCCTAAATCTCTGTCTTACCATTATATAATCTATCTGATACCTTTTAGTATCTCCAGGATTCTTCCATGTATACAACCTTCTTTTATGATTTTAGGACCAAGTGTTAGCTATGATTAAGTTATGCTCTGTGCAAAATTCTACCAGACGGCTTCCTCTTTCATTTCTGACCCCCAACCCATATTCACCTACTATGTTTCCTTCTCTCCCTTTTCCTACTGACGAATTCCAGTCACCCATGACTATTAAATTTTCGTCTCCCTTCACTACCTGAATAATTTATTTTATCTCATCATACATGTCATCAATTTCTTCATCATCTGCAGAGCTAGTTGGCATGGAAACTTTTACTACTGTAGTAGGCGTGTGCTTTGTGTCTATCTTGGCCACAATAATGCGTTCACTATGCTGTTTGTAGTAGCTTACCCGCACTCCTATTTTTTATTCATTATTAAACCTACTCCTGTATTACCACTATTTGATTTTGTACTTATAACCCTGTATTCACCTGACCAGAAGTCTTGTTCCTCCTGCCACCGAACTTCACTAATTCCCACTATACCTATCCATTTCCCTTTTTAAATTTTCTAACCTACCTGCCCGATTAAGGGACCTGACATTCCACGCTCCGATCCGTAGAACGCCAGTTTTCTTCCTCCTGATAACGACATCCTCTTGAGTAGTCCCCGCCCGGAGATCCGAATGGGGGACTATTTTACCTCCGGAATATTTTACCCAAGAGGACGTCATCGTCATTTAATCGTACAGTAAAGCTGCATGCCCTCGGGAAAAATAACGGCTGTAGTTTCCCTTTGCTTTCAGCCGTTCGCAGTACCAGCACAAAATGGTTCAAATGGCTCTGAGCACTATGGGACTCAACTGCTGTGGTCATTAGTCCCCTAGAACTTAGAACTACCTAAACCTAAATAACCTAAGGACATCACACACATCCATGCCCGAGGCAGGATTCGAACCTGCGAGCGTAGCAGTCGCACGGTTCCGGACTGCGCGCCCGAACCGCAAGACCACCGCGGCCGGCGTACCAGCACAGCAAGGCCGTTTTGGTTAATGTTACAAGACCAGATCAGTCAACATCCAAACTGTTGCCCCTGCAACTACTGAAAAGGCTCCTGTCCCTCTTCAGGAACCACACATTTGTCTGGCCTCTCAACAGATACCCCTCCGTTGTGGTTGCACCTACGGTACGGCCATCTGTATCTCTGAGGCACGCAAGTGTTCAGGGGGGAACACTTCTCTATAGAATTTTAAATATATTCTGCAAAACGCCCAAATTAAATTTACCACGACCAAGTCCGCTGCAGACGCTGTGTATGCAGTAATAAATCGTAACTGTCTCCTTACTGTCCGCTCTCAGACCGCACACTCACCATTGATTTAGAAACTGACGGAGAAATTGCAAGTTATTTTGGTAAAATCCATTTAAGAGCTCGGCTTAAAGTATATCCTTGGAAAACTATAGTTTAATCAAAGTATCCTCTCAGCAGGTGGCAGTATATGTTGAAATTGTTGAAATTCCAGGAGAAAAAGTGTATAATATTCACAGTCCTTCCGCTAGACAAAAGTCCCACTTTCTACGTACACCCAAAACCTGGTTTTCGAAGCAGAGAGGAGGGTAAACCGCAATGACTGCCTCGTTGTTCCTCCATGACACTCTTTTGGACTTTTCTTTTCGCGTTCGTTAAGGATTCTGACGGCCTTGCCGCAGTCGTAACACCGGTTCCCGCCAGATCACCGAAGTTAAGCACTGTCGGGCTGGGCTATAACTTGGATGGGTGCCGAGCGCTGGTGGGAAGCGGGGTGCACTCAGCCCTTATGAGGCAAACTGAGGAGCTACTTGATTGAAAAGTAGCGGCTCCGGTCTCGAAAACTGACATACGGCCGGGAGAGCGGTGTCCTGACCACATGCCCCACCGTATCCGCATCCAGTGACGCCTATGAGCTGAGGATGACACGACGGCCGGTCAGTACCGTTGGGCCTTCATGGCCTGTTTGGGAGGAGTTTAATGGTTCGGCCGAACCTCTCGAGAGCGACTGCTCCTATGGACCTTAGCTTAGGTTATTATGTTTGGTTTATCTTCATTGAATAGGTTTGTGGGGGATCTGAATTTACTTGTAGGGAGCAAGGGAACAGTTCTGGCATTTGTCTTATAGCGAGGGGAATCTCCGAAAACCTGGCTACAGCTGGTGGTTTTGGACCCTAGTACGTTTTTCCTCCTGGGTTGCTGGTTTTGCCTAGGAGGTTGCATTGTTGTCGGTATGCTGCTTCTTCCGTGGCTATAATCCCTGGTTTGTACTGATTATCTCGTAAGTTATACTTCTTGACTTATCTTCTCTGATTCATATCTGGCGGCTTCCATCGGCTGAGCTCTTCCTTTTGTCACCATTTTTGGGCGATGATTTGGTTGCTCCGTGTGCGGTGTTTGTCTCTTTGCTCCTTTGTTAGTTTCGTCGTTGGGTGACCTTCCGTTTAGGGGGGTTGTAGTCTTCGCTGGGATTGTTTGAGTTACCAGGTCGTTTATCTTCTTCATGCTGGATGTCTGAGGTTATCTGGCGATGCGAGCGGCGGACGGGACATCCGCCCTCACCTCGCTAGTGTTGTTTTCATCCCGACCAAAGTGCAGTCCATCTGACCAACTAGATCAGTCATAATGTTCCAGTTTGTCACATGTTTGCGAAAAAAGAAGCCAAGAAGTTTTATAACGGCGCGGCTTGATCGAATGTGGGCTCTGAGAAAACTGATCAAGACTTCATTTCGACTGGAGTAATAACTTTAAACTGCTCCAAAGCCACACGGCCCTATGAACCTCTATACTATACAGCTTATTTCAAGATGTATACTGTGGGCTTAAAACTCTAGTTAATCTAGACAAGTTTTACAATATTTAGAGAAAATCATTAATTTCATAATCTTCTTCTTTTAGTGTTCAACCCTGAGGTTGTTTTGCAGCGGAGCGCCATTCCTCTTTTCTGTCTGCCTTCTTCTTCATTTCCAAGTATGTGTTACATGCAACGTCATTCATGATCTGTTGCATCTACGATACGCTTGGTCGCCCCCGCCGATTCCTTCCCTCAACAGCCCCTTCTGCTATTATTCGAATGATGTTGTTGAGTCGTAGAATGTGCCCTACAAATTTGTCTCTTCTTGTTTGGATGTGCCTCCAAAGAGATCTGGTTTCCTGTACTCTTCTAAGCACCTCTTCATTTGTTACTTTGTCTCTACAGCTGATATTCATCATCCTTCTAGAGCACCACATTTCCAGGTCCTCTAGCCGTATTCTTTCTTCTCTTCCAATTGTCCAAGTTTCACATCCGTATAGGGCCACGCTCCAAACGAAACCTTTCATGATACGTTTCCTCATTTTCAGACTGATGTTGTTGCTGGTGAGTAAGTTCTTCCTCCGATTAAATGCAATTTTGACCTTTTGTATTCTGCTCGCAATTTCTTTCCGGCTTCTACCATCCCTTGTGATTTTGCTTTCCGGGTAAGTAAATTTGTTCCTCACTTCCAGCTCCTCTCTTCCAATTCTCATTCTCAGAGGTTCATATTCTGCTCCTGTACTGCATACCATCACTTTAGTCTTTTTCTTATTTATTTTCATTCTATACTGATTGCATAGAATTTTTTCCATTGTTCTGAGGACTTCCTCTAGATCTTCTTCTGTCTCCATGACTATAGCAATATCATCTGCATAACGAAACATGTCTACCTTCTGCCCAGTAATTTTGATCACCACCTCAGTAGTTTCTCGAAATTGGTCTAGAACTTCCTGGATGTAAGCATTAAATATAAGTGGAGAGAGAGCACATCCTTGTCTTATCCCTTTTCTGATATTTGCTTCTTGTTCCTGGTGACAGTTCTTAATCACTGCCACCTCATTCTTATAGAAACTGAGTATCACACGGATGTCTTTGTACTTTATTCCACTTTTCCTCAGCACACTGGGCAACGGCCTTGCCGCAGTGGATACGCCGGTTACCGTCAGATCACCGAATAAGCGCTGACGGACGTGGCCGGCACTTGATGGGTGATCATCCAGACCGCCATGTGCTGTTGCCATTTTTCGGGGTGCACTCAGCCTCGTGATGCCAATTGAGGAGCTACTCGACCGAATAGCAGTGGCTCCGCTCAACGAAAACCATCGTAACGACCGGGAGAGCGGTGTTCTGACCACACGTCCCTACTATCCGCATCCCCAGCTGAGGATGACACGGCGGTCGGATGGTCCCGATGGGCCACTTCTGGCCTGATGACGGAGTGCCTCAGCACTCTGAACATCTCTTGCCAGATAACGTTATCAACTGCCTTTTCCATGTCTACAGAGGCAATATAAGTTGGTTTATTTTTCTGTAATTGCTTTTCGATAAGGAACGTCAGTGCCAGAGTCGCCTCTCTTGTTCACAATCTCCTTCTGAAACCAAGCTGATCTTCTCTCAGCATATACTCCACTGTCTCTTCGATTCTGATTCTCTTCAGAACTACTTTTATGAGACTTTTTGATGCATTTGATATGTTTCATAATAGCGTCCCTAAATTGAAAGATATCTCTAAATGAGCACAGGAAATGCTTGTTGTATGTGAAATACACATTTCAGTTGGATTATAGCTCTCAAACGCCTCATAGAATAAACACCAACATATCCAAAAGTATTTGTTTAATTTTGAATAAACTTCAACACATGTTTTGTGCATTGAAAACATATTTACTGAACAACCTTTTTTTTAACTCTATAATGAGTGCACATCAGGCTCTGACTTTGCTGCTAAACTCTCGGGGCAGACGATGGACAAAGTGGTTGGCTGTGTATCTTAACACTAGTGGCTGCTGAGAGAAAACATTGCTTGCTGATCCATTAACTACTAGTCTGTGCTTACTAGTCTGTGCTTACTAGTCTGTGCTTACTAGTCTGTGCTTACTAGTCTGTGCTTACTAGTCTGTGCTTACTAGTCTGTGCTTACTAGTCTGTGCTTACTAGTCTGTGCTTACTAGTCTGTGCTTACTAGTCTGTGCTTACTAGTCTGTGCTTACCTGCAAATACATAGGAAAATAACTTTACTTTGACCGTATCTCAAGGTCCATACAAGAGAAGGCACAAATTTTACCATTATAATACACGGTCCATCAACATTAATGTGACCAACGCCTATGTTCAATTTCAACGTGCAATAACCACCCATAGACGGCAGGTAACAGCACTAGCATTGGAGCGTATATAAAACGTGCCGGTGGGACTCGGAAAACTGTACAGTTGTTGTAATGCAGAAAAGGACCCATTTATCTGAGTTCCAAAACAGCATGATCATTTGGTTTTCGAGCCGAGGGCAGAAGCATTTCCCAGACGACTAAGTCAGTAAACTTTTACACGCCATCATGATTAAAGTATACCGTGCGTCGCAAAATGGCGCTATCCAAACCGCCGTAGAGGCAACTGTGGTACATCAAAGGCTATAGATGACAAGTGTGAACGACTACTGCAGAGAAGTGTACGGGCAAACATACGTGCAACTGGTGAGGAACCGACTGCCCAGATAAACCAAGGGACTACCAACAGTCCCTGCTCAACGACCATTCAGCGAACGTTGGTGCGTGTGGGCCTAAGTTGCAGCGTCCGGTTCATGCACCCACGTTGACTTCTGTCCATCGGCGACGATGGCTGGAATGTGCCCTCCAGTACCCCAGCTGCATGTCCAATGACTGGCGACAGACGGCCTTTTCAGATGAATCACGTTCTGTGATCGATCGGACAGTTGGTGGTTGGCGTGTACTGCATGAAACGTCGGAAAACAAACAAGGACAGAGCGTCATGTACTGCGGATATTTTCGTGGCATTCCCTGGCCGATCTCGTGATTACTGAAGTCACAATGGATCAACCCAAGTATGCATCTATCATTGAGGACCGGTCCACTCCTACACGCGGATTGTTTTTCCTCGGTATGATGGTGTCCACAACCAGTACAATACGACGTGTCACACAGCTCCCAGTGTACGTGCGAAGAGCACCAGGATGTGTTTACCGTACTCCCCTGATCACCAAACACCCCGAGTTTAAACAAAATCGGGAATCTGTTGGACCACTTCGATCGGGCTGCTCATGAGATGGATCCACACTCGAGAAACCTATCTGACCACTCCACCATAGTAATCACGGCTCCACAACCCTGTTGGTACCTCTAAGAACCCCATTGTTCTCTTCCTGCACGTCTCTTAGCTGTCCTCGCTGCAGAAGGTGGTTAATCAGACTTTTCACAAGTGGCTGTGCAGTGTACAACACACACACACACACACACACACACACACACACACACACACACACACAAACACACACACACAAAATTAACATTATGAAAGCTAATGAAAGCAACTACAGATAATAATCTGTACTCGAGAAAAACAATTATCTGTTTGTCCAACAGAACAAATCTAACATTTGCCGCAAAAAGGCTGGATAATAGACAACAGACAAAGAACAGATTTACAGAGGCATACCCAACATAGTTGCAGCGACATTTAAATCTGTGTACTTATCCATGGAAATTTAGGCAAAACAGTCCTTCCTGGAAGCTATAAATCTGATTACCACCTGCCTCACACAATAAACACAAGCCGGGCGGGGTGGCCGAGCGGTTCTAGGCACTACAGTCTGGAACAGCGCGACCGCTACGGTCGCAGGTTCGAATCCTGCCTCGGACATGCATATGTGTGATGTCCTTAAGTTAGTTAGGTTTAATTAGTTCTAAGTTCTAGGGGACTGATGACCTTAGAATTTAAGTCACATAGTGCTCAGAGGCAACACCCCTAGCAGATCATAATGAAGTATACAAATTAAAATGAAATGTAATAGTGTCTTCCTTTCAACAGTCGGAATATAGTAAGAGCTCTGCCGACACTCTACAATAAGCACAACGAAACTTCTACCTTTTAACACTACGACAAATTCATAACAGCTAATCATTTTTTCCAGACGAGTTGCACACTAAAAAACATCTTGGGCAGCCTCACAGTTCCTCACACAAAACTAAAGGGAAGCAAATCGACCTCTTAGAACAACTTTAAGTATATTTCAAGCACGTGTACACAATTGCTCTGTCGTTGAAACACCTTATGGGTGGGCGTGAAAGCAAAAGTATGACGCATTCAGACACTCGCTGGTATAATCGTACTAGTTCAGCATAGAAAAAATGGTTTCAATGGCTCTGAGAACTATGGGATTTAACATCTGAGGTCATCAGTCCCTATCTAACTTTATTATTTTCCGAATGTTGAAAATAGGAAACTCTTACAGTACATTTTAATTTGTATATTTCATTATGTTCTGCTAGGGGGTGTTTGTGTTTATTGTGTGAGGCGGGTGGTAATCACACACATCCATGCACGAGACAGGATTCGAACCTGCACCCGTAGCAGTCGCGCGGTTCTGGACTGAAGGGCCTAGACCCGCTCGGCCACCGTGGCCGGCTAGGTCAGGATAGCCGAAACGAAAGTATAATGGACACAATATTAAACAGCAGACAGTCCCTTATGTTCTACAACATTGTAATTATTTTGTCACGAACTGGCGTTTGGCTTCTTATTACGTCGTCAGTTTTCAACTGATTACGCGGATAACCCTTACACAGAAGATACGAAAACTAACAAAAACTGGTGACACGAAAGGCGTTCATAAAGGAATGTATTAGTATTTCATCTCACGCAGAAATTGTTACATTTATCTAAAAATGAAAAATAAATTTTTTGTGGATATCGTCACATTTAACGACAGGTAAAAAATGAATCGGAGTTTATAATTGTAATCTAGTAGTTGTATAACTGAAACTTAATTTAAGGTAGGGGCAACAGGAAACTGAGTTTGGCCATGTACTGGTAAAATTTTATTCTGCGTCATATGTTTATTGACCTCACTTACGTGGCCGCTCCCCTCCAATTCCGCGCGGTGATACCTTAACGGGGAAAACGTTATGTTGATGACATTCTTCAACCCCATGTCGTACTTTTCCCTCATGGTCAACCATGGGCAATTTTCTCGCAAGATACTGCTCGTCCGCATAACACTCAAGTTTCTCCATACTTCTTATGTCATCTTCATGGCCGAACTGTTCCTCACACTTTTCCGCTATAGAGCATGCGTGGTATCAACCGAAACGCCAGAAGCCGCCGTGTCACTCTCTACATGATTTGGAGATGTATGTTCAATGTGTGACTCAGTCTGCGTGAGGACATCATCAGATGTCTTGCCAACTCGATGCCAAACTATATTGCGGCATGTATTGCACCAAAAGGTGGGCTAACGCGTTGCTGATATTGGGCTGTATTTGTCTATTTGGCCTCATTCTGTTTATTTACTTGTCTTGATTTTGGGATGGTATCAAGTGAATCTCTTATCTGTATCATTATAATAAACTTCATTTTGATCCGATGCTCCCCTATTGTTGTGCTATTTCCAGTGGTCCTGAGTGTTTTCCACCAACACTGATGAAAATGCGCCGCATTGTGTAGCGTTAAAAATAGGTGGCAAATAGAAACTCGGGAACGCACAAACTGCTTTCATTCCAAATCAAGTTCGTAGTTTCACTAGTGCTTCCTTTACAAGTAAAGCGAGACCATTGAGGCGCCTGGCTAGAAGATGGTAGTGAGCTCATTAGGGGCGAATTGGCCTTGCGTGTCGTAGAGTAAGACTCGGAGATAGTGGCTTTGCGTGCCTCTGTGATAAGAAATAGCTCCTTTTCATGGCAACTGGTTTATGACTATCATCCGCGTTATTAAGTGAGCATAAAAGCAGTGGCTACCAAGTAATATAATACTCAATTTCTTAAACTACTCCGTTTTTAATGTTCGCATAAAATAATAGTTACAATTTCCTTTTATGCAGCTGCAAACCTCCGCATTTTCCATTTCATTATCTATCCAGTTTTATCATCTTTTCCGCAAGATGAGTTATCATACACTGATGAGCCAGAACATTACGGCCACCTATTTAATAGCTTGTTTGTCCGTCTTTGGAACGAAATACATCACGATTCTGCGTATCATGAATCCCGCAGCGTGTTGCTAGGTTTCTGGAGGCATGTGGCATTAGATGCCTACATACCGATCATTGTAATTCACGTAAATAACATGCCGCTGATATACGTACACGGTGATGGCAGCCGATAGCAAACCAGACGGGTTCCATAGGATTTACATTAGGCGAATTTGGTCGCCGAGACATTAACGTGAGTTCACTATAGCCACTGTAGTACGTTCTGGCTCCGAAATACTGACAATTATACTGCTGAAAGATGACACCGCCGTCGGGGAAGACATCAAGCATGAACGGATGCAGGTGGTTTGCAGCTGTCAGCTGTCAGCGTGACTTCAATTACCACCACAGGTCCCACGCAAGCGCAGGCGAATACCTCCCATATCATAATGCTGCTCCCACCAGCCTGCGTTCACCGTTCACGTCGATAACAGAGTTCGTCGTGACGACCAGCGACCTAGTGTAGCAAAAATGATACACCCGAAGACCCGACACATTTCCACTGATCGAAGGTCAAATCCCGATAGTCCTGTGCCCACTGAAATCGTAACTCAGGATGTCGCTGGGTTAACATGTGAACACATGGGGGTGGTCTGCTGTGGAACACCATGTTCAATGGTGTACGATGAACGTTGTGCTCCGAGACACTTGAGCGTGCACCACCATTTTGTTCTTTCGGCAGAGATGCCGCAGATCAGCATCTACCATACTTTACAGACCAGACAAGCCTCCGAATCCCACGTCCTATGAAGAATCATGGACTTCCAACCATTTAGCGCCTAGTTGTAGTTTCGCTGTCCTACTTATTTCTGTAGATGCTCACGAGAGTAGCACGTGAACATTCGACCAGCTTCGCCGTTTCCGAGGTCTCGTTCATAGGCTCGGTGTAATAATAATCTGCCCATTGTCAAAGTCGCTTATCTCAATGGATTTCCCCATTTGCAGCCCCTATCTTCGCTAGGGTGATACCCGATCGCTGCCTGCTCCTCTTGCACACTTTTGTTCGCGCGTCATTATCATCTGCTCCGATTCCCAAAATGCTCTACACGCTCTTGAATAGATGTACCCAGCAGATCGGATGGTGCAAGAAGTGCAGGACGCACTCATGCTCTTGCAAAAGCAGGGGAAGGATGTAATTTTCTGCTGGGTTCCAGTGCACATAGGGATGCCTGGAAATGAACTTGCAGACGCGGCTGCCAAAGAGGCTTGCTCCATCCCACCTCCTGCTCGCTGTTCCGTCCCCCTGCAGGCAATAACATCATTCGTGACTCGGAAGGTCATGCGTTGGTGAGAGGCTCAGTGGCTGGACGTGAGGGACAATAAGTGGCGAGCTGTGAAGGATTCTGTCCGACCGTGGCTCACCTCCTTTCGACAACGACGAGCTGAGGAAGTAGCCCTTACACGACTTAGAATAGGACATTGTCCTTTGATACATGGTTTTCTGTTACGTCGTGAGGAGCCACCAACGTGTCAGACATGTGGGACACAGCTGTCGATACGACACATTTTAACTGAGTGTGTTTTATATACGGGTTTGAGGGAAGATTTCAGTTTCCCACCAGACCTGCCCTCTCTTTTAACTAATAATGAGGCGAGTGTCGCTAGAGTTTTACGTTTTTGTGTGATGTCTGGACTTCTTCCCAAAATATTGGGATTGAGATCTTAATGTGCTGTAAAGTGGTTTGGTACCCATTATTTGTAAGTGGTCACTCAGCCACCGTTAACTATTTTTACCTGTTTTGTACTACTATTTTATTTTTAGTTTTACCTACCTGTTTTGATGTGCTGTGTCCAATCTTGCAATTTGAACATTACCAATTCTCGCAAAGATCGGCTCTGAACTGATCCTTGTTTAACAGATCTTGGCTGCACTCGTCAACATTTCTTTTGGAACGGGCGCTGATAACATCGTTGTTGTGCGCCTTAAAACTCTAATCATCATCATCATCCCGCGTCATGTGGGTGGGCATAATGTTTTGGCTTATCAGTGTATAACACGAGGTTAATTCAAAATGAAAGTTACACATTATTATGGCAGGTCAAATAACTTTTACTGAATGCTGCACTATACTTCAATGTGTCACTGGAGCCCGAGGCAGTCAACTGGCGAGTAGCAAGGTGCCATAACGACAGGGTTCCACGAGGCAAAGAACTTGTGCGCAGTCACAACGAATACTGTGAAGCGCTGCCCTCGGAGTGGCTCGCACGAGGGCGCACGGCACCTTGGTGGGCAGTGAAATCGCAGCAGTAGACGGCTGTTGGCTGTTCAGAGCTCAGGACATATGTGGCTTTCTGCGGGCGGAATGCAGTCATACCATACTCCGCAAGCCACCTGACGGTGTGTGGCGGAGGTTACTTTGAGTACCTCTGTCGGTTCTCCCATCTATTCCAGTCTCGTATTGTTCTTGGAAAGAAGGATTGTCGGTATGCCTCTGTGTAGGCTCTAATCTATCTGATTTCATCCTCATGGTCTCTTCGCGAGATATGCGTAGAAGGGAGCAATATACTGCTTGACTCCTCGGTGAAGGTATGTTCTCGAAACTTCAACAAAAGCCCGTACAGAGCTACTGAGCGCCTCTCTTGTCCTGTCCAGTCATCCACTGGAGTTTATCTATCATCTCCGTGATGCTTTCGCTATTACTAAATGAACCTGAAACGAAGCGCGCTGCTCTCCGTTGGATCTTCTCTATCTCTTCTATCAACCCTATCTGGTACGGGTCCCACACCGGTGAGCAGTATTCAAGTAGTGGGCGAACAAGTGTACTGTAACCTACTTCCTTTGTTTTCGGATTGCATTTCCTTAGGATTATTCCAATGAATCTCAGTCTGGCATCTGCTTTATTGACGATCAAATTTATATGATCATTCCATTTTAAATCACTCCTAATGCGTACTCCCTGATAATTTATGGAATTACCTGCTTCCAGTTGCTGAGCTGGTATATTGTAGCTAAATGATAAAAGATCTTTCTTTCTATGCACAGCACATTACACCTGTCTACATTGAGATTCAATTGCCATTCCTAGCACCATGCGTCAATTCGTTGCAGATCCTCCTGCATTTCAGTACAATTTTCCATTGTTACAACCTCTCGATATACCACAGCATCATCTGCAAAAAGCCTCAGTGAACTTCCGATGCCATCCACCATGTCATTTATGTATATTGTGAATAGCAAAGGTCCTATGACACTCCCCTGCGGCACACCTGAAATCACTCTTACTTCGGAAGACTTCTCTCCATTGAGAATAACATGCTGCGTTCTGTTATCTAGGAACTCTTCAATACAATCACACAATTGGTCTGATAGTCCATATGCTCTTAATTTGTTCATTAAACGACTGTGGAGAACTGTATCGAACGCCTTGCGGAAGTCAAAAAATACGGCATCTACCTGGGAACCCGTGTCTATGACCGTCTGAGTCTCGTGGACGAATAGCGCGAGATGGGTTTCACACGATCGTCTTTTTCGAAACCCATGCTGATTCCTACAGAGTAGATTTCTAGTCTCTAGAAAAGTCATTTTACTCGAACATAATACGTGTTCCAAAATTCTACAACTGATAGACGTTAGAGATATAGGTCTATAGTTCTGCACATCTGTTCGACGTCCCTTCTTGAGAATGGAGATGACCTGTGCCCTTTTCCAATCCTTTGGAACGCTACGCTCTTCTCGAGACCTACGGTACACCGCTGCAAGAATGGGGCAAGTTCCTTCGCGTCTGTGTAAAATCGAACTGGTATCCCATCAGGTCCAGCGGCCTTTCCTCTTTTCAGCGATTTTAATTGTTTGTTTATCACTCTGTCGTCTATTTCGATGATGTTGGTGTGGCCCTCAACTACAAACCCTCAGACGCAGAGTTGAAATATTGAAAGTTTTGGCTGGTTTCGTTGCCTAGGGGCTTGGATATGTAGTTGCCGCATTACAAGCCAAATACTGCTGCGTCTGCAATATACAATATGAATATACACATGAATCGAATGGTCGAAGATTCCTATCACTCGGCAATCGCGAATGTAACATAGAAATTTATAAATAAACGATTGCAATAAATAAAATCTGCATGTTCTATCTTAACGACTTTAAATATGAGTACGATAGCAGAAGTACTTTTGAGAATGTGGTTTATTTCTGCAAAACACTTACTGGTGTCAATGCCCAGCCTTTTAATAAAATATAAGTTGAATAATAAGAATACAATATATTCCTACTGCACGTAATTAGTTATGAATGACAACATAGCTTGCGAGATATTCACTTCTAAACGCATACTACGTTTTCACTGTAGAAACGTCGAAATATCACAAGTTCACAAGTCTGCACTCCGAAGTATTTCTATCTCTCGCGACCACGCCGAAAACCATTCCACACTCCCAGTCTCTCTCGCGACTGTGCGTCCTTAGCGCTGTATTGTCCCAGCCTCCCTCGTGTCCTCTCCCGCACTCTTCTCCCGCTTCCATCTAGTCTCCCCATTCACGCGGGCTGTGATTGGCTAGAGCGCTCCCACCACGTCTTCAAGACAACGAACATTCACAAACGTAATGAAACATATTGAAAGTACATCTACATTTAAATAAATTGAAATTAAATAAATATTCCTACTGATGGACCATAAAAACGCTCTAACATACATTATTAAATACATAAACAAATTAAATAAACGTATGTCAAAGGAATAACAAGCAAAAGTAGGTCACTAGCCTAATGTCTCTGTGCTTTCTAAAACACAGTAAATATTTCTCCAATTTCTTCATGAATAGTATATATCGGATATAAACAAAGCCATAGATGAATAAATACAGGGTGGCGCACGAAATGTGTTACCATTTTGTTTTTGAATATAAACTTTGTCAATACAATCTGAAAGGAACATATACCACAATGAAGAACCGTCCATGGAGATTTGTTCTAGCTCAGCACATGCTCAATATGTCCACCATTTCGTTTCCTAACTTCCTTCAAACGAACACTGAAGTTAGTGATTACCATACGGCATATGTCTTCGTAATTTCACTGCAAGCTTGAGAAATAAGTCTTCTCAGCTCCAGTAAATCACGTGAACATTTCGGGAAAATTTCTTCCTTTAGGTACCCCCAAAGAAAAAAGTCACATGGATTGAGGTCGGAAACCTGAGTGAAATGATCCGCATGTCGAAATTCTCGTGTAAAAGCTGCAACACAGTGTTTGCAGTAAGTGGCCTTGCCACATCTTGCATGAACCGCTGCGTGTTGAAGGGCAAGGCAATAGCAAGAAGCTGTGGAATGAAGCTATTGCGGAGCATGCTCAAATAATGCTCGCTGTTCACAATTTCTTCAAAGAAAACGGGTCCAATACGTCCGTGACTGGAAATTGCTGCCCACGCTGTAATCCTCGGAGAATAATGTTGTCGTTCATGAAGCACTTGTGGGTTTCCAGTGGCCCAAAAGCTTACATTATATTTTTTAACCACACCGTCAAAATGAAAATGCGCCTTGTCTGAAAACCAAACATTTTTGAGAGTTTCTTCCCCATCCTCAGCCCACTGAGCAAACAGTAATCTCTGCTGCTTGTGTTCTTCAGTGAGCTTCTGTGCACAGGTCATCTTGTATGGGTACATAGTGAAGCCACTTTTAAGAATGCGTTGAACGGAGCGTCTGCATATTCCCAGTTGCACTGCTGCCTTTCTACACGATTTCCCGGGACTACTTTGTACAGCAACTCGTACCGCTTCAATATTCTCCGGCGAACAAACAGGCTTAGGCTTCCAATACTGTTCCTTCCTGTACAAATTCATCGTACGACTTGTGGATGATCTTCTTGCAAGGGACCTATCGTGTGTTAAACTGTTGTCGAAAATGCTTTTCGTTTCATGAAAAGGCTTTTCGTCTCATGAAAAAGTAACACAACTGCCGATCGTTGCTGTGTCGTCAGTCTTCCATTGTCATCCATTGCTGCTTACTAGTCTCCTAGCGGAAGTATCATGAATTACACGTCATTTCCTAACTCATTTGTTTTTCCAAGCTCTGCTAGTACTGCTGTAGAGATCCCAGCGGGATATCTAATGTGCGTTGTAAATTGTGAAAAAACAATTGGTAACACATTTCGTGCGCCACCCTGTATATTTATAAGCATGCTGCTACCGTTTTTTCGTGTAACTGTGGACTAATTATGGCCTGACGTGACCGATAGTAATCGGTCATTTTGACCTCAAATAACTCATGCACTATTCAAGTTACACGCCTGTAATTTATACCAATTTAGGTTTACACTAATAGATTTCTAAAGACACGTCGATCGACGCAATCGGATGAAACGTTTAGATTTTGGAAATTGGTTGCTGCGTGTTAATTGTATAAATTACAGTCAGATACTTAACTTTCTACATGTCCATCTACATGATTACTCTGCAATTCACATTTAAGTGCTTGGCAGAGGGTTCATCGAACCACAATCATACTATCTATCTACCATTCCACTCCCGAACAGCGCGCGGGAAAGACGAACATCTAAACCTTTCTGTTCGAGCTCTGATTTCTCTTATTTTATTTTGATGATCACTCCTACCTGTGTAGGTCGGGTTCAACAAAATATTTTCGCATTCGGAAGAGAAAGTTAGTGACTGAAATTATTTAAATAGATCTCGCCGCGACGAAAAACGTCTATGCTGTAATGACTTCCATCCCAACTCGTGTATCATATCTGCCACACTCTCTCCCCTATTACGTGATAATACAAAACGAGCTGCCCTTTTTTTGCACCCTTTCGATGTCCTCCGTCAATCCCACCTGGTAAGGGTCCCACACCGCGCAGCAATATTCTAACAGAGGACGAACGAGTGTAGTGTAAGCTGTCTCTTTAGTGGACTTGTTGCATCTTCTAAGTGTCCTGCCAATGAAACGCAACCTTTGGCTCGCCTTCCGCACAATATTATCTATGCGGTCTTTCCAACTGAAGTTGTTCGTAATTTTAACACCCAGGTACTTAGTTGAATTGACATCCTTGAGAATTGTAATATTTATCGAGTAATCGAATTCCAACGGATTTCTTTTGGAACTCACGTGGATCACCTCACACTTATCGTTATTTAGCCTTAACTGCTACCTGACACACCATACAGCAATCTTTCCTAAATCGCTTTGCAACTGATACTGGTCTTCGGATGACCTTACTAGACGGTAAATTACAGCATCATCTGCGAACAATCTAAGAGAACTGCTCAGATTGTCACCCAGGTCATTTATATAGATCAGGAACAGCAGAGGTCCCAGGACGCTTCCCTGGGGAGCACCTGATATCACTTCAGTTTTACTCGATGATTTGCCGTCTATTACTACGAACTGCGACCTTCCTGATAGGAAATCACGAATCCAGTCGCACAACTGAGACGATACCCCATAGGCCCGCAGCTTGATTAGAAGTCACTTGTGAGGAACGGTGTCAAAAGCTTTCCGGAAGTATAGAAAAACGGAATCAACTTCAGATCCCCTGTCGATAAAGCAATAAAGAAATTGAAAATCTGATTACACAATTAAATCGTCATGCAAATAATGGTACGTATATGATTCCTCTGGCTATTATTATTTTCTACATTAGCTGTGAAATGTCTGCCATGATGGTTTCACAAAGTGCGCCATCTTTGGCACTCTCGGCAAGCAAGTCTCATTCATCGACACAGCGTCGCCGCCCGGAGTGGCCGAGCGGTTCTAGGCGCTACAGTCTGGAACCGCACGGCCGCTGAGGTCGCAGGTTCAAATCCTGCCTCGGTCATGGATGTGTGTGATGTCATTAGGTTAGTTAGGTTGAAGTAGTTCTAAGTTCTAGGGAACTGATGACCACAGCAGTTAAGTCCCATAGTGCTCAGAGCCATTTGAACCATTTTTTTGGACACAGCGTCACTATGGAATTCCCAGCCATGCGCTTAGACTGGACCCCTCTTGCTTCCGCCAACGTCTGGCACCACTTGGTCGCACTGCCGAGCGGCCCGCGCCCGGCGAGCGGCCCATACGACCACGCCAACTCCGAACATAGAATATTTCCAGGGCGCCACAACTCGTCCGTTACCTTACAGACTGCAGCGTTGATTGCTGTGACTTGTGACACTGGCACTCCTGGACGCTGTGGGGACTGCTGGCGGCTTCACTGCACACAGCACCTTGCCTCTTCTGTTTACAAATAACCTATGTGAAGCAGGAGCCGTACCTGGTCTGAGAAATATACAAGTAAATAGGCTGGCCGAAACATAGAGGGGGCAGCACTGCATACTCAACACCTGTAATTACATAACTTTATTTTCTTGCAGGCAACATTTTATGAACGTCTGTGAGGGAGGCAAACGCTAATAATTTTTGTTATTTGTTTCAGAGCGGTCGCGTGGCGTTGAAGGCTCTGTATGAGTCGGAAGGAGAAGGACCTGCAGTGGGAGAAACTCTCCCCTGCAGAGTTCCAGCAACTTCAAGATCTCCAGTCATGTAAGTACTTCCAAATTTTCAAGCTACCGAGATATAATTTACAGGTTGTCTATAAATTGTACTGATGTCAGGGTGCTGCTATAAGAGTCGGACCTGAAAGAACTAAAATATCTTGAGACAGGGTTGCAGCCTATACTCTATGTTCTTTACTTTGCACACAGAAAAAGCAGTAATGGAAACGAATAAGAAACTTGGAAAATGAATTAGTGTTCAGGAAGAAGAAATAAAAATTTCAAGGTTTACTGATAATATTCGAATTCTGTCGGTTTCCACGGCTAATCATTGTCCACTTCCATACGAGCAAGAAATTCTAAAGCAGAGGTCTCTTTTGCTGGCAGGTCAACAAGGAGCAACTCGTGCACATGGGTAATTTTGAATTGACAGCAAAGAAGGATGTTTCGTAAGATCTTACGAACCTTGATAACGGGTATGTCCCATGTTCGGGCAATTCTCCGCCCACTATACGTTTGCACACCCCCTCTCGTCTCCTCTTGCATAGCTGTGGCCACTGCTTCCACTGACATCGAATCAATTCATTTCTTCCCTCTACCAGGTTGCATACCAAGGGAACCCGCCTTTTTGAATTTCGGAATAATTTTATGCAGACCCACGTCAGTCATCGGACCAACGCCTTTTATCAAACCCTTCAGTGTTCGGAACTTCTGCAGAGCGACGTGTGCTCAGTCAACATTCTTGTAATACAGCTTTACAAGCAGAGCGCGATCTTGCATTGAGACAGTCATGGCGAACGTCGCAGACGCGAAAGGAGGAAAACCCGTGTACCCGGCGTGTTTGTACCAACTTCAGTGGCTCGTGCGCATCACAGATGTTTTCATTTACGTATTCTGGAACAATTCTGATCAATTTTCCCACTATTGTTTTCTTCTGGCATACGTTTTCCTCCGTCTTGGATAATATTTCGTTGCAATTTGATGTCAATTTGACTAGTGGTGTTATTTCTGCAGCGTTTTCAAAGTTGAACTTCAATTAGAATCACCCTGTATATAGATATTAGGGGCAGTCAAATGAAAACCGGATACAGACACGCATTAATACATTTATCCCACTGGCAGACGAGATGATCAATTCCTACTGCGTGAAATGCAGTCGACCGTTGACGGATCCACAACCACATCCACCCTTGCACTTCCTTGGAGCGAAACCAACGTCCACGCATGTCTTTCTTCAGATCGACAGAGATATGAAAATCGCATTTATAAATTTGCAAGCTGTACGGAGGATATTGCAGTGTTTCCCAACCAAACTGCTGAAGCTTAGCCTTCGTCCGATTTGCACTGTGGGATCGGGCATTATCGTGCAACAGGGTGATTACGTCCTACAACATTCCTATAGCCCGAGGGCAAAAGGCAAAGCCAAGAAGAGAAACATCCCACATCTATCCCGCCCTAAATATCCACAGCTTTTTCAGCTTCTCGCGGCGTAATGAATAGTCCATTAAATTTCGGGCATGTAGTCGTTCAAATAAAATTTCCTCCATTGGTATTTCGGCCGCGAATCGTCCGTACATCCGCAGAGTGAGTCACAAGACTGACGACAAGATTTTCTTTTTTTGCATGTTGTGTCCAAAGGGTGATCACCTTTGGCGATTTTTTTCTTCTGGAGTGGCAAGGGGTGAAAAATGGTTTCACTTTATTCTGTATTCGCTTGTAAAGGGGCTTGGGCTCTCCGTGAGTGCTTGAGTCCTTTAAGGGTGTCGGTTCGGTAGTCGTACGAGTGATGGACAGTAACTACACATCTTTCATGGTCCTGTGGGGGTGCAATAATGGCTCGAAGCACCTTGTATTTGTACCAATGTTATGAATAGTCCATCACGGCGGTTCTGCGAATTGCGGGTTACAGACGCTGGTCGACGTCAAAGAAACACGCTTACACATGCGCCGCCTGTGGCGAAGGCGTTCAGACATTCGATTCGCTTATCGATGTACGTTCGGCGGCGGTGACACCATGGCGACTTATCTGGAGTTTAATTACCCCAAGAGCCGGATTCCATGCTTTGTCTAAATTAAAACCATTATGTCTATTTATTAAATTATTAGCTAATCTAATCTCTACAGCTTCCTTCAAGACAGAATCCAGAGAGGAAGAGGTGGATGTTAAAATCTTCACATAACTGTAATTCATGGAATGCCTTATATCTACGAGTATACAATGTCCGGCACAGCTGACTTTCTGGTTGTGATAAGCATGTATATCTTCGATGGTCCACGCATCTCTCATGAACGGTGCATGTTGTTTGACTTATGTAAGACTTCTCACAATTTCCGCAAGGAATCTGACACACACCCGTTTTACGGAGCAGTGAATAGTCCTTTACAGAGCCAAGTAAGTTTGCAATCCTCAAGGGGGGCCGGAAGATCACCGTAACACACTGTTTCTCAAGAATACGGCCTATCTTTGAGGAAAAAGTACCCACACAGGGCAAAAACGCACTTGATCTGAAGGAATCAGTTTGATGCAGTTCCCCACAATCGTTTAATGAACAAATTAAGAGCAAATGAACTATCAGACCAATTGTGTGATTGGATTGAAGAGTTCCTAGATAACAGAACGTAGCATGTCATTCTCCATGGAGAGAAGTCTTCCGAAGCAAGAGTCATTTGAGGTGTGCCGCAGGGGAGTGCCGTAGGACCGTTTCTATACACAATATATATAAATGAGCTTGCGGATGACATCGGAAGTTCACTGAGGCTTTTTGCGGATGATGCTGTAGTACATCGAGAGGTTGTAACAATGGAAAATTGTACTGAAATGCAGGAAGATCTGCAACGAATTGACGCATGGTGCAAGGAATGGCAATTGAATCTCAATGTAGACAGGTGTAATGTGCTGCGAATACATAGAAAGAAAGATCCTTTATCATTTTGCTACAATATAGCAGGTAAGTAACTGGAAGCAGTTAATTCCATAAATTATCAGGGAGTACGCATTAGGAGTGATTTAAAATGGAATGATCATATAAATTTGATCGTCGATAAAGCAGATGCCAGACTGAGATTCATTGGAAGAATCCTAAGGAAATGCAATCCGAAAACAAAGGAAGTAGGTTACAGTACACTTGTTCGCCCACTGCTTGAATACTGCTCACCGGTGTGGGATCCGTATCAGATAGGGTTGATAGAAGAGATAGAGAAGATCCAACGGAGAGCAGCGCGCTTCGTTGCAGGATCATTTAGTAATAGCGAAAGCATTACGGAGACGACAGATAAACTCCAGTGGAAGACTGGACAGGACAAGAGAGGCGCTCAGAAGCTAGGTGCGGGCTTCTGTTGAAGTTTCGAGAACATACCTTCACCGAGGAGTCAAGCAGTATATTGCTCTCTCCTACGTATATCTCACGAAGAGGCCATGAGGATGAAATCAGAGAGATTAGAGCCCACACAGAGGCATACCGAAAATCTTTCTTTCCACGAACAATACCAGAATAGAAGGGAGAACCGATAAAGGTACTCAAAGTACCCTCCACCACGCACCGTCAGGTGGCTTGCGGAGTATGGATGTAGATGTAGAATTACTATCTTCTTCCCCATCACATACCTGAAGTCTAGGTTTTACATTGAATGCTCTACGAATAGGTTGCGGAAAAAAATCCATTCGCTTTAAAAATGCTCTTGAGGTCCTTGAGCTCTTCTTGCACATTATCTTTATCGGATATACAGTGCGCCCTATGCACTAAGGTCTTAAGGTCATCTATGGTCTGTGAAGGGTGATGCCAGCTACTGGCATGCAGATATAGATCTGTATTTGTTGGTTCCCGATATACAGCAATGTCCTAATGTGTCATCGGCCGCGGTGGTCTCGTGGTTCTAGGCGCGCTGTCCTGAACCGTGCGACTGCTACGGTCGCAGGTTCGAATCCTGCCTCGGGCGTGGATGTGTGTGAAGTCCTTAGGTTAGTTAGGTTTAAGTAGTTCTAAGTTCTAGGGGACTTAGGACACAGCAGTTGAGTCCCATAGTGCTCAGAGCCATTTGAACCAGCCAGCCTAATGTGTCCTCAACTTTACGACCAACGACAACATCCAAAAAGGGGAGGTATCCGTCTTTTTCTATAGCCGCGCTTGGCATCTTGTCGTCAGTCCTGTGACTCACTCTGAGGATAACCGGACGATACGTGGCCAAAATACCAGTGGAGTAAATTTTATTTGCGCGTCTGCATGCCCTAAATTTGCTGAAATATCCAAAACTGTTCTCACAAGCTTTAGCAAGGTCAAATCAATACCTTATTCATCGATCGCAGGGCCCTCTGCTCGAGCTTGGCACCACAATCAGTGCGCAGCACTACGAAACAACTTTGCACGCACTACGAAACAACTTTGCACGAACTGCGAAGCGCCATTAAGTCAAATATCCAGGAGATGCTGTCTTAGGGAAGCATCCTGAGGCCCGATAAAGCCCGCCCCCACACTGCCAATCGGAGGAAGACTACACTTCAGCGATTTGGTTGGGAAACACTGCAGCATTATCGGTACCGCACATATCTATCACTGTAGTTTTCACATCGTTGGCGACCTGAAGAAAGACATCCGTGGACGTCGGTTTCAGTCGGACGAGGAAGTGCAAGACTTGGTGCGGTGGTGGATCCGTCAGCGGTTCTAGGAAACAGGAAGTGATCACCTCATCTCCCAGTGGGATAAAAGCATTATTAACGCATGCGGTGATTATTATTGAATGGAACCATTCCATGGTCCCGTTGTAGAAGGTGTTCGGTTTTCATTTGACTGTCCCTTGTAATTCATCTATATATTTTGATGACTGAGTTTGCGAATATCAAAATACACTACTGGCCACTAAAATTGCTACACCTAGAAGAAATGCAGATGATAAACGGGTATCCACTGGACAAATACATTAGAGTAGAACTGACATGTGATTACATTTTCAATTTGGGTGCATAGATCCTGAGAAATCAGTACCCAGAACAACCACCTCTGGCCGTAATAACGGCCTTGATACGCCTGGGCATTGAGTCAAACACAGCTTGGATGGCGAGTACAGGTACAGCTGCCCATGCAGCTTCAACACCATACCGCAATTCATCAAGAGTAGTGACTGGCGTATTGTGACGAGTCAATTGCTCGGCCACCATTGACCAGACGTTTTCAGTGGCTGAGAGATCTGGAGAATGTGCAGGCCAGGGCAGCAGTCGAACACTTCCTATATCCAGAAAGGGCCGCACAGGACCTGCAACATACAGTCGTGCATTATCCTGATGAAATGTAGGGTTTCGCAGGGATCGAATGAAGGGTAGAGCCACGGGTCGTAACACTTCTGAAATGTGACGTCCACTGTTCAAAGTGCTGTCAGTGCGAACAAGAGGTGACCGAGACGTGTAACCAATGGCACCCCATACCATCACGCCAGGTGATACGCCAGTATGACGATGACGAATACACGCTTCCAATGTGCGTTCACCGCGATGTCGCCAAACACGGATGCGACCATCATGATGGTGTAAACAGAACCTGGATTCGTCCGAAAAAATGACGTTTTGCCATTCGTACACCCAGGTTCGTCGTTGAGTACACCATCGCAGGCGCTCCTGTCTGTGATGCAGCGTCAAGGGTAACCGCAGCCATGGTCTCCGAGCTGATAGTTCATGCTGCTGCAAACGTCCTCGAACTGTTAGTGCATACGGTGGTTGTCTTGCCAACGTCCCCATATGTTGACTCAGGGATCCAGACGTGGCTGCACGAACCGTTACAGCCATGCGGATAAGATGCCTGTCATCTCGACTGCTAGTGATACGAGGACGTTGGGATCCAGCACGGCGTTCCATATTACCCTCCGGAACCCACCGATTCCATATTCTGCTATCAGTCATTGGATCTCGACCAACGCGAGCAGCAACGTTGTAGGTGTCGCCACCGACGCCAACCTTGTGTGAATGCTGTGAAAAGCTAATCATTTGCATATCACAGCATCTTCTTTCTGTCGGTTAAATTTCGCGTCTGTAGCGTCATCTTCGTGGTGTAGCCGTTTTAGTGGCCAGTAGTGTATGTGACATCAATCTTTTGATTTCATTGACTTAGAAGGCTAAATTTTGACTCTGTCAAGGAAACATAGACCCTAGTATTTTAAATAAATCTCAACTTGACACCTCTATCCGTTCCTGAGAAAAAGGGGTCTTAATACACGGAGGTCACAAAAGACATGGGACACCTCCTAACATCGTCTCGCACCTCCTTTTGCCCAGAAACTCGACTTGGCATGACCTCAACAAGTCGTTAGTAGGCCCCCTGGTGAAGTACTGAGCCACGCTGCTTCTATAGCTTACCATAATCGCGAAGATGTTGCCGGTGCAGGACGTGGCGTAAAAACTGACCTTTCGATTATGCCCCATAAATGTTCGATGGGTTTCATGACGAGCGATCTGAGTGGAATAGTCCAGAATGTTGTTTAAGTCAATCGCGAACAATTGTGGCCTGATGACGCGCATTGTCATCCATGAAAATCCCATACTTAATTGGGAACACCACGTCCATGAATAACTGCAAATTCCATGTAAACACAGCCCATATAATTATGGAGCCCTCACCAAATTTCACAGTACCTTGTTGAGAACTTGGGCCCAATGATTCCACTCCACACTCGAACCCTACCATCAGATCTTACCAACCTAAATCGGGACTCATCTGACCAGCCAATCGTTTTAAAGTCGATATGGTCACGAGCCCAGGAGAGACGCTGCAGGTGATGTGATGTTAGCAAAGGCACTCACATCGGTCGTCTGCTGCCATAGCCCATTAACGCCAAAGTTCGCCGCGTTGCTCTAATAGATACGTTCGTCGTAGGTCCCATATTGATTTCTGCTGTTTTTAACTCAGTGTTGCTTGTCTGTTAGCACTGACAACGCAAACGCCGCTGCTCTCGGTCGTTAAGTGATGGCCGTCGGCCACTGCGTTGTCCGTTGTGAGATATAATCTCTGAAATTTGGTGTTCTCGCCAGACTCTTGACACTATGGATCTCAGTTTATTGAATTCCCTACCGATTTCCGAAAAGGAATGTCCCGTGTGTATTGCTCCAACTACCATTTCGCGTTCAGAGTCTATTAATTCCCGTCGCGTCCGCAGCTCGTGGTCGTGCGGTAGCGTTCTCGCTTCCCGCGCCCGGGTTCGATTTCCGGCGGGGTCAGGGATTTTCTCTGCCTCGCCATGACTGGGTGTTGTGTGATGTTCTTAGGTTAGTTAGGTTTAAGTGGTTCTAAGTTCTAGGGGACTGATGACCATAGTGCTCAGAGCCATTTTTTAATTCCAGTCGTGCTGCTATAATCACGTTGTAAACCTTTCAGTTCCGTTATTCAGTAACCTATGCCACAATTTTTAGAAATAAATTTGCAAAAAGAAACTGCTGTTTAATAGTCAAGGTAAAAGGTTAAAGGGTTCAGGCATTTAAAATATTTTGAAACTGATAAACTCAGTTGAATAGTGGGCAGGATCGTTAGGGATGACTAATATAGGTGACACCAATTGAGAATAACTGTAGTATATTCAGTAGTTGTGTCACGTACGGTACACTGACTAATTTTACAAGAAGTTTTTCATCTAGAATAATAGAGAAAATTGTCGTCACGTGCGGCTATACGAACCTAATGCTACCAAGACATGTGGGGGCGATGTGGTCTCAGATACACTCATATCGACAAAGAAAGCCACAATCTTTTAAAATTCATGCTCGTTATTCTTTGACATTGTCAATGGGAGGAGATATGCGATCTGCTGAAACAAAACAAATGTGGATAGAAATTCTACGTTAAGATCGCAAATTATATTTATTGATTACCGGTTTCTGCTCATTGCCGAGCCTTCTTCAGGCAGTACTTCCTGTTTTTTATTATTTTCTTTATTTAACGAAAAAGTAATACTCAGTGTCTGTTTACCACAAAGTACTGGCTCCGATCACTATGGGACTTAACACCTGTGGTCATCAGTCCCCTAGAACTTAGAACTACTTAAACCTAACTAACCTAAGGACATCACACACATCCATGGCCTAGTCAGGATTCGAACCTGCGCCCGTAGCGGCCACGCGGTTCCAGACTGAAGCGCCTAGAACTGCACGGCCACACCGGCCGGCCACAAAGTACTGATATGACAAAATTTCTCACATTTATATAATGTAAATTTATAAAAATTTTCATTATATTAACATAATTTGTCTTATTAGAGTCACATCTGTATTGAATTAATGGAATGGCAGCTATCTGGCAGGCAGAGGTTTCGTGTGGTCATGACGCTACACCTCAGCCAGTTGGCTGACAGGTCTCACACATACACTTCCTTGTTCCTGATGTGAATGTTAGAAATGATATCTTGTTTGCAACCACTAATGGACGATATAAGTATCATTGCTGTCGATCGTTTATACCTTTGTGTGGCAAATTGGATACTGTAACAACATTTGATTAACGTTTGCCTTGTCAGTTTACAAAACCAACTAAGATTTCCACTGTATGTAACATACTTCCATATTATTCGCAATATATTTTAGCACTTATATTTGTGTCACGTTTTAATATTTTCAAGTTATGGTGATTTATCTCTAAAAAAAATACGACGATGTATGAGTGTCACATACTGAATAATATTTTAAATTGGTGCGTATTGCATACTAGAAATTAAAGTACTGAATATAAATTTTATTGCCCATTTTTATACGCAATTTTCCACATTTTTAGATCTGAAAATGGGTGGGTCATGTGCCGAAGCAGGTAATCAATAAAGAGAATGTGCGATTTCGACGTAGCATTTTTATCCACAATATCGTTCTTAAATTAACGTAATCTTTGAAAGGGCGTCCATGTTAGACAATACTTCATTTTGGAGGCTTTCAAATATGTAACCTGACGATACAAAGAGTGAGTGAAACAGTATCTAAAAACCATGAAGTACGGAATCTTGGCCTTGGCAAACTCTCTTCGCCACAAAATAATTTAGAAATGTGCTGAAAGCATTTATATGTTCCACCAGTATCGGTTTGGAATGCAATGCCATGCGTTCGTAACAAGGCCATATCGTTAAGAATCTTTAATACCAAGATCATAAATATCAATACCAAGCACTTATATATCGTAAAGCCACACAAGCAATGTCTGCACAATAGATAGAATTGATAGAAAACGTGAGAGTGCTAAAAATTCAATTATTCACTCGGATGAAAGCCACGTGGTTCTCTGAAGGAAAACTCTGTTCGTAGCTTTACTGCTCGAAGATTAGCTTAAACCAATGAGCCATAGTAAAGCGGATTTTCAGTTGAAAACTATAGGAAACAAAACGTGAAACTCCTCTCTGGTACTGCTCAGTGGTACTGGAGCTGCGTACCAACAGCACAGCGTCCACGAACAAACGTACTCTTCCACTGCTTACCAAAAGGCCGTAAACCGTAGTGAACCAAATACGTTGGTGCAAAACTCACACAACACTGCGTGGATAACACGACACTCTAGCGCGAGCATTACAGAAAGTTGGGCTCTCTGCGGCCAAAGCCGGCTAACTTTGGCAAACCCCTAGAAATGGAGCGAATACAAACTGAATTACCCGCAAATAGTAAACTAGCGCGCACGAGCTTTAAGCACGAATTTCCACCCTCTGTTTACATTGATCGAGTGCTTCTATGTACTTGTCAGACAGACATAAGATTTTGATTAAATGACTGAGAGGTAGTTGATCACCCATGTGTGGAACTCTTTCATGTCGAAGCTGGTTGACTACGTCGTGAGCGTCTATGGAAACCAGCTGAAGGACGATGAAACATCCTGTAGGGGGAAAGATGTTGGACGTCTACTCCTCACCACTGAAGACAGATGTAAAGCAGGATAGGTGGCGATGTGTGGCAGATCTGAAGACAGTGAACTATGTTATTGGTGGCTCAAACGTTGTTGAACATGGGACCGTGAAGCAGACTAACTCTACGTGTTCCATTGCTGACTCAACGACACTGTCAATTAAGGTTTCAGTAGCGACGGCATCATCTAGACAGGACCGTTTATCAATGCAAATGTAATTACCTAACAGACTTACTCATCGTTCTGTCCTGATACACTCTCGAATAGGCGAATGGCTGCTCGAAACATACATCGTGCTCTGGATACACTTTTAGGAGCTGTATCATGCTTTGTTGGACATTCGCCTCGGCTTCCAAAGGACCTGCGGTAGTAATCGAAAGTATCATGATATCTGTGGACTACGTCATTGTTGATCGCCTGCATGTCTTAATGCTTGATGTCCTCCTAGACGGCCATGTCATCTTTCAGCAGGGTACCTGTTCGTCAGAAAATCAGAATGGTGCAACTTCTCTTCACTGAAGATTGAGGACGGCGGATCCTCCAGTCTGTAAATCAGGATAGGCGGCGACATGAGGCAGATGTGATGAGTATAAAGTCACGATTAAGTCTTGACCGCCAAATTCGCCGGATCTGAAGCGGATGGATCTGGGATGCTATCCACCGAACCGTAGTGTACAGGAATTGCGTGACCGGTGTGTAGACATCTGGTACCACATACCATCTACCCTGGACTTATCAGAATTATGCATTTGGAATCGTTCATGTACTGCGATCAAAAAAAGAATTGATAAGCTATTAAGCAGTTGGTGATAATGTTGGGCTCTCTCTGTCTCTCTCTTTTTTTTTCTGCAGCTGTCATCGTCTCTTCGAAAAGACATAGCTTGATATGAAAATTAAGACGTTATTGCGAAGTGGAGGAGTGAACCGATTCGATATAGCAAATATATTCATGTGAAGTAATTACTTAATTAAAAACGACGTATCCTTGTAGGACCAATCGTTAATCGGCAGGTTAAACAAGAAAATTGTAAATTTCCAGAGCAGCTAGTCATCTCAGTAAACAGTCCCCCACTTCTGCTTCCGTCCCATGAAGTGCAACATCAATAGTGCTTCAGTTTAGTTTAGTAACATCATACATAAAGGCAGGAAAACTGCCTTAAAAGTCTTGGAGTGGTAAAAATGGCACAAGTTTTGCCCCCTAAGCAACGGGATACTCTAGAGTCCCGACAGCCTGGCGCCAAGAGTTCCCACACACAATTCCGCTGTCTTCGGTACTATTTGGCCACGTATTGCCGAATATGGATGACGCTGGCTCTTGGCTTGGGCTGTGGAAAAGTCTACTGGGACTCTTTTTGAGATGATCCCAGTTTGAGTTGGTAATCGGTATTAGTTCCAATACACCCTTTGCCCACAGTTAGACAAATGACTACAATTTCAAGAAAAATTGGATGATTTATTAAAGAGGAAGAGCTTTACAAATTGAGCAACTCAGTAGCTGGTTGGTCCACCTCTGGCCCTTATGCAAACAATTATTCGGCTTGGAATTAATTTATACATCTACATGGTTACTGTGCAGTTCACACTTAAGTGCCTGGCAGAGGGTTCAAATGGCTCTGAGCACTATGCGACTTAACTTCAATAACCAAAACGGCCTTGCTGTGCTGGTACTGCGAACGGCTGAAAGCAAGGGGAGACTACGGCCGTAATTCTTCCCGAGGGCATGCAGCTTTAGTGTATGATTAAATGACGATGACGTCCTCTTGGGTAAAATATTCCGGAGGTAAAATAGTCCCCCATTCGGATCTCCGGGCGGGGACTACTCAAGAGGATGTCGTTATCAGCAGAAAGAAAACTGGCGTTCTACGGATCGGAGCGTGGAATGTCAGATCCCTTAATCGGGCAGGTAGGTTAGAAAATTTAAAAAGGGAAATGGATAGGTTAAAGTTAGATATAGTGGGAATTAGAGAAGTTCGGTGGCAGGAGGAACAAGACTTCTGTCAGGTGACTACAGGGTTATAAACACAAAATCAAATGGGGGTAATGCAGGAGTAGGTTTAATAATGAATAGGAAAATAGGAATGCGGGTAAGCTGCTACAAACAGCACAGTGAACGCATTATTGTGGTCAAGATGGAAACGAAGCCCACACCTACTACAGTAGTAAAAGTTTATATGCCAACTAGCTCTGCAGATGACGAAGAAATTGAAGAAATGTATGATGAAATAAAAGAAATTATTCAGTGAAGGGAGATGAAAACTGAGTAGTCATGGGTGACTGGAATTCGAGTGTAGGAAAAGGGAGAGAAGGAAACGTAGTAGGTGTATATGGATTGAGGCTAAGAAATGAAAGAGGAAGCCGCCTGGTAGAATTTTGCACAGAGCACAACCTAATCATAAGTAACACTTGGTTTAAGAATCATAAAAGAAGGTTGTATACATGGAAGAACCCTGGAGATACTAGAAGACATCAGATAGATTATATAATGGTAAGACAGAGATTTAGGAACCAAGTTTTAAATTGTAAGACATTTCCAGGGGCCGATGTGGACTGACCACAATCTATTGGTTATGACCTGTAGATTAAAACTGAAGAAACTGCAAAAAGGTTGGCATTTAAGGAGATGGGACCTGGATGAACTGAAAGAACCAGAGGTTGTACAGAGTTTCAGGGAGAGCATAAGGGAACAATTGACAGGAATGGAGGAAAGAAAAACAGTAGAAGAAGAATGGGTAGGTTTGAGGGATGAAGTAGTGAAGGCAGCAGAGGATCAAGTAGGTAAAAAGACGAGGGCTAGTAGAAATCCTTGGGTAACAGAAGAAATATTTAATTTAATTGTTGGAAGGAGAAAATATAAAAATTCAATAAATGAAGCAGGCACAAACGAATACAAACGTCTCAAAAATGTGATCGACAGGAAGTGCAAAATGGTTAAGCAGGGATGGCTAGAGGACAATTGTAACGATGTAGAGGCTTATCTTACTAGGGGTAAGATAGATACTGCCAACAGGAAAATTAAAGAGACCTTTGGAGATAAGAGAACCACTTGTATGAACATAAAGAGCTTAGATGGAAACCCAGTTCTAAGCAAAGAAGGGAAAGCAGAAAGGTGGAAAGAGTATATGGAGGGTTTATACAAGAGCGATGTACTTGAGGACAATATTATGGAAATGGAAGAGGATGTAGATGAAGATGAAATGGGAGATACGATACTGCGTGAAGATTTTGACAGAACACTGAAAGACGTGAGTCGAAACAAGGTCCCCGGAGTAGACAACATTCCATTGGAACTACTGACGGCCTTGGGAGAGCCAGTCCTGACAAAACACTATCATCTGGTGAGCAAGATGTATGAAACAGGCGAAATATCCTCAGACTTCAAGAAGAATATAATAATTCCAATCCCAAAGAAAGCAGGTGTTGACAGATGTGAAAATTACCGAACTATCAGTTTAATAAGCCACAGCTGCAAAATACTAACACGAATTCTTTACAGACGAATGGAAAAACTAGAAGAAGTCGACCTCGGGGAAGATCAGTTTGGATTCCTTAGAAATACTGGAACACGTGAGGCAATACTGGCCTTACGACTTATCTTAGAAGAAAGATTAAGGAAAGGTGAACATACGTTTCTAGCATTTGTAGACTTAGAGAAAGCTTTTGACAATGTTGACTGGAATACTCTCTTTCAAAATTCTAGAGGTGGCAGGGGTAAAATACAGGGAGCGAAAGGCTATTTACAATTTGTACAGAAACCAGATGGCAATTGTAAGAGTCGAGGGACATGAAAGGGAAGCAGTGGTTGGAATGGGAGTAAAACAGGGTTGTAGCTTCTCCCAGATGTTATTCAATCTGTATATTGAGCAAGCAATAAAGGAAATAAAAGAAAAATGCGGAGTAGGTATTAAAATCCATGGAGAAGAAATAAAAACTTTGGGATGGAAGTCATTACAGCATAGACGTTTTTCGTCGCGGCGAGACCTCTTTACGAAATTTCAGTCACCAACTTTCTCTTCCGAATGCGAAAATATTTTGTTGAGCCCAACCTACATAGGTAGGAATGATCATCAAAATAAAATAAGAGAAATCAGAGCTCGAACAGAAAGGTTTAGGTGTTCGTTTTTCCCGCTCGCTGTTCGGGAGTGGAATAGTAGAGAGATAGTATGATTGTGGTTCGATGAACCCTCTGCCAAGCACTTAAATGTGAATTGCAGAGTAGTCATGTAGATGTAGATGAAGTTCGCCGATGACATTGTAATTCTGTCAGACAACAAAAGACTTGGAAGAGCAGTTGAATGGAATGAACAGTGTCTTGAGAGGAGTATATAAGACGAACATCAACAAAAGCAAAACGAGGATAATGGAATTTAGTCAAATTAAATCGGGTGATGCTGAGGGAATTAGATTAGGAAATGAGACACTTAAAGTACTAAAGGAGTTTTGCTATTTAGGGAGTCAAATAACTGATGATGGTCGAAGTAGAGAGGATATAAAATGTAGACTGGCAATGGCAAGGAAAGCGTTTCTGAAGAAGAGAAATTTGTTAACATCAAGTATAGATTTAATGGTCAGGAAGTCGTTTCTGAAAGTATTTGTATGGAGTGTACCCATGTATGGAAGTGAAACATGAACAATAACTAGTTTGGACAAGAAGAGAATAGAAGCTTTCGAAATGTGGTGTTACAGAAGAATGCTGAAGATTAGATGGGTAGATCACATAACTAATGAGGAGGTATTGAATAGAATTGGGGAGAAGAGGAGTTCGTGGCACAATTTGACAAAAAGAAGGGACCAGTTGGTAGCACATGTTCTGAGGCATCAAGAGATCACCAATTAAGTGTTGGAGGGCAGCGTGGACGGTAAAAATCGTAGAGGGAGACCAAGAGATGAATACAATAAGCAGATTCAGAAGGATGTAGGTTGCATCAGGTACTGGGAGATGATGCAGCTTGCACAGGATAGAGTAGCATGGAGAGCTGCATCAAACCAGTCTCAGGACTGAAGACCACAACAACAACACTGACACTCTTTCCGCGTTTGAAGTAAACTCAAGACTAACCTTACCAACGTAATCTACACAGAAGCTTTGGTAGCGCCCCTACTCAGATTTTTTTTTTTCGTAGTTACTTACGTGTCTTCTGGCAATATCGCACTCTCACCAATAATGCAGTAGTTTATGTCGTGTTGTGGTAGGTTAGATGTCATTTCACACTTTGCCTATGAGTTGTAGCTGACCGAGATTGACGCCATCCTCGCATAAGTGTTAGTTTTGAAAGCAAGATGGATGGGGTAGTTCGATTCTGATTGGTCCTGAGTGAAAGGGAAGGAAGTGATGACGCTGATCTGCAAAGCCAGCCAGAGAATTACTCATGGGTGCCGTCATGTTATGACTGGTTTGCCATTATTACTGTGTGCATGAGGTCTGTCGCTGAATGTTTGATATAGTAGCAGTGTTTCTTCCGCGAGCAACCAGATGAGTGCCATAAGAAATGATTAAATCTAAAAATAAGCCATAATTGCTGGGTTGGCACAGCACTCATGGTCACGGTCATACTCCACGATCTGGCCATTCAGGCAACTAACTTTTCGCTCTGGGTGGCTGGAGATACTGGTCAACTCTCTCAGAGAGTATTTTGCAGCGCTGTGCTAATTCTTACACACACAGTACTTTTAGTTGTAAATAGGTAAACCTCAGAATTTTGCTATGACTTCATATATTTACTGTGACAGCATTATTTCCAACAACTTGCTCGTTTTACAATATAAACTATAACTTACAGACGAGTCGTGTAATAGTGGCTTAATAATATTTTATCTATCTTATACATACAGTACCTTGGTTGGAAATCAGTATTACTGCAGTGCTTGCTAAATTTGCTATGATGTCATTAATTTTGCGGAATATGGTGTGACGTCACTATTTTCACCAATAGGCGAATGTGTTTTTTTTCTAACAAATGCACTATGACATCACACACAGACTAGTAATGTATTACTGGCTTAGCAATAAATACTTTGGATACCTTTGAGCACATGCTGCATACCGATTGACTGAGAGCATCACAATGTCGATGTGGTGCGAGCAGTATGACAGAACTCACATTATTGGATAATTGAGGAAAATATAAAAAATTTTGTGATTGGCTGAGAGCATTATGACAATCACATCATATGACACGGCGCGGTGTGATGTAACACTGACATACGACGCTGCTGTAATGCCGAGAACAGATGGGCGAAACTCAAGTAATTAGATAATGGTGAAAAATACGGATAATACGTAAACTTGTAGAAAATGTGGAAAAGTACTTTAAATGGTGTAAAATATGGAAAAATATGAAAAATGAGATTATTTACATATCTGCCGTGGTGGCCTCTGCTGGTGCCTTGAATGACGAAAAGCGGGTAATATCAAAATGAATATGTTGTTAACAAATACTCTCACCCGAGTCCTCGAGTGACATGACTTAACGTAATTACGATTATGTTAATTTGTTATTTACAAATAGCCAGCCACTGATCTTTTCACAATGGTGCGTAGCCCCAGAATGGAGCAATGAAGCCACTCATTAAAGCGCTCAAGTTATTGGAACAGAAGCTTGAAGGGGAAGCTTGAATCTTGTTCGTCCGTGAGGAAGGACAGGGATGGGTGAAAATGGGTGGGGTGACCATGATCAAATACAGAAAATTCCCTCGTGGGAAATGAGTAGTAGATGAAATGTGACAAAAATTGAACGTCGGCATTACAAGTGTTGGGTATTTGTCTCGTCTTATTCTTACACAGTGATAGTGACTCAAAGCGACAATGAGGTGCAGAATGAAGATGAACAGCTGACCAATAATACTGCATCAAAAGGATGGATTGAAAATAAAGCATTTTACTTACAGTAAACTACAGTTGGAAGAATAGAAGATTAAATTTATAGTAGTCGAAGTGAGCTTAGATGACAGATACAGGAACGTCGTTCCACGCTTCTCCAAGTTTATGCTAAATTTCATCAGTTGTGGCATGCGAGTCTCTTGGCAACCAATGACCAGATGTTTCCAGTGAATGTGAGATTTCGTGAAAGTGCTGGGAAGGGATAAAGTTCAACACGTTGTATATTGAGATATGTCAGGACAGCACTTCAAACATACAGTTTGCACTGTCGTATTGAAAGATGTCGACACAGAGACCTAAAATAAGGAACACAAGCGCCGACCTTAACACATCAAAAATGCAACAATGATAGGTTGTCGGGGTACAAAATGACATTCACTTCCATAACGCTAGATACTGAGCCTGTATGACAATGACGAATGCAATCTGGCAACGTTCGTTCACCAGGAACCAGCATCCTGCCTCAAGGTACTTGACGTGGCCGTACGATCCTATGCAGCCGAGCGAATAGTGCGTCAGTCTTCTCGGGCGCTAGTTGTCAGGGGCTGTTGACATTCTGCCGGCCGCTGTGACAGAGCGGTTCTAGGCGCTTCAGTCCGGAATCGCGCTGCTGCTACGGTTGCAGGTTCGAATCCTGCCTCGGGCATGGATGTGGGTGATGTCCTTAGGTTAGTTAGGTTTAAGTAGTTCTAAGTCAAAGGGACTGATGACCTCAGATGTTCAGTCCCCTAGTGCTCAGAGCCATTTGAACCCTCTGCCAGGCACTTACGTGTGAACTGCAGAGTAACCATGTAGATGTAGGTGTATAAATTAATTCCAAGCCGAATAATTGTTTGCATAAGGGCCAGAGGTGGGCCAACGAGATGAGTGGAATAATCTGTTTTGTTGGGTTTGTTCTACGAAAGTGCTGTGTGTCTGTCAAGGAGTACGTAAACAAGACGCTAGGGTGACAAACTCTGGAGCACTGCTCCTGCGTTTAGTGTTCGTAAGGCTAGATATTATAGCATTAAGCGGACGAACTCAAAGACGCTTGACTAGAAGCGTAGAAGATCGATGTAGTCAACAACAATGTGTAACAGCGATGTTCCAGGATCTTAAATGGGAATCTTTGCACGAAATCACTCGTTTTTCCAGCGAGATCCGTTGGGTAAATTTAGAGAACTGGTATTCGAATAAGTCTTTGCGACATTTCTCCTGTCGCCAACGTACACTATATGATCAAGCTTATCCACATACTTGTTAGAGTGCATTAATATGGGATGTGTCCACCCTTCGCTTATGATGGTTATAACTCTGCTGTAAATACTTTCAATGAAGTGTATTAATATCTGTGAAGGAATGGCAGCCGATACCGGAAAAGCTAGTGATGATGGAGACTCTGGTCTGGAACAAAGGAGACTTCCAAATCATCTCAAAGCTGTTCCATTGGGCAGGAAAGTCCATTTCAGGGATGTTATTCTCCACAAACCATTGCGTCAAAAAAAAAATGTTCAAATGTGTGTGAATTCCTACGGGACCAAGCTGCTGAGGTCATCGGTCCCTAGACTACACAGTACTTAAACTAACTTATGCTAAGAACAACACCCGCACACCTAGACCCAAGGGAGGACTCGAACTTCCGGCGGGAGGAGCCGCGCAATCCATGGCATGGCGCCTCAAACCATGATGCCACTCCTCGCACCATTGACTCACCGATGCTGCTTTATGACGGGTGTTTTGTCATGCTGATACAGTCAACATCTTGGAACTGCACCTACGCTGTCCTCAGTACATAATGCTGAAAATTTTGTTGATTTCCTTCCACATTTATCCGTTTATTAAGTACAACATGGGGCCCACACGCTAAGCACAAAAAAACACCGCTGTACCGAAACATCAGCCTCTCCGTACTTAATTTGTTGTCACTATACATCATGGCATGGATGTTCTCCAGGCATTTGCCCAACTCCAACCCATCCATCAGATTGCCACAGAGTACAGAGTTACTCATCACACTAAATCACTTATTTCTAGTCATCCAATGGACAGTGTGGTCGCTCTTTACACCACCTCAAGCGTCACTTGAGCGAGGGAGATGGCGCAGTGGTTAGCACAATGGACTCGCATTTGGGAGGACGACGGTTCAAACCTGCATCCGGCCTTCATGATTTAGGTTTTCCGTGATTTCCGTAAATCGCTTCAGGTAAATGCCGGCATGGCTCCTGTGGAAGGGCACGGCCGATTTCCTTCCCAAATCCGATGGGATCGATGACTTTGCTGTTTGGTTCGCTCCCCCGAATCAGCCAACCAACCAATGAAGCGTCACTTACCAGTGACTACAAAACGTGTGGCTTCAGACGAGCTCCGTAACGTAAAGCATTCATTTTGACTCTCTATGCAGTCTAGCTGGACTGTCGTAGCACTTTCGGAATTTAAGAGTGAGTCCTTATCCTGATTTCACGCAATTTTGCACAACCACTCTCCGCAATGTTTGACGGCCCCTGTCTGTAACTACATAAAGTTTGCATGGTCTCGGTTTAACTGTGGATGTTCCTTCCCCTTTGACACTTCCCAATCATATCTCTAACAGTTGACTTTCATAACTTTAGGAGGCTTTCAATGTCTCTGACGGACATCTAGTGGCTCACGTTTTAGACTGAAGGGGGGGGGGGGGTGGTTCCCACCTCTCGTGTTAAGTAGTGGTCGATGCTGTGTTTCGTAGGAGCGTTCATTACTTTTGGTGAGTCTGTGTATATTTCACGTACACACCATTTGAATAAGATAACAGAGTTCAGGGCTCATCCAGAGGCTTACTTGCCGTCTTTTTCAACTCGTTCAGGACATGAATGTGCGGCGTCACAGTTCCTTCAGTCCCTGTATAACGAACTTGCACATTGTCTCAGCAGATCATCAGTAGGGAAGCCGAGCGAAACCTACTGTACTTCGATGTGAACCAGACTGCAATTAAAGTCACTAATCTACGTTTCGGGAGAAAGTTTTCACACGAAATGAAAGGTTGGAAATTTTGTCCTTAATTAATATATTCTGAATCTTAGATGAACGAGTGCCACTGCCAAGCCCGTGCTAGTCTTAACAGTCACTCACAATCCCTTTCACTCACGTTAGCAAGTTTATGGTGTTTAATTTCCCGAAAATAGCTACAAAAATACGGATTTTTTTAATATTGAGAATGCTCGACAAATATTAAGTCTGTCGGCACCTAATTCAGTCAGTTTTTAGCCACCGACCTGCCCAATACGCCACGCGGAATTTGTCTTTTCTCGTCACAAAATTCACTTAAAAATTCCGGAATTTCTACACACCCATCGGAATAATTATACCGCCACTTTACAACACTTTTGATATATGAAACACTGCTGGATCAGGCAACTTATCATTTACATCGGAACTACTACTACACACGTCCGACCTGTTACATGGCTAGGCTCCGACTCCTCTCTAGAATACTCTCTTCTCTACCAGCAGAGAAAAGCGCGCGAAGAATACTGTTTACCGAGGGTCAGTTTACTCAACAGCCAATAGCAAAACAACATTCTCCCGCGTCAGTCCGCGCTTTTCATTCAATAACCAATCGCAAAATAGTAAACCCAACGACTACACTTTTTACCGACGTAATTATCTAATATGCTGAAGTTTCGTTTATGTATAAAGTTATTTACTATTGTTATTTATACCTGAATTATCTTTCCCTTTACCATAAACTTACTTTACAAATCTATTCTACAAAAATACCTTTTGTCCACATCCATACTTCTTCGAAATATTCCCACACTAAATCCCACTACTTAACTCGTTAAACAATTATCTTCATATTAACCCTAAACCACACTCACGCATCATTCATACTGCTAAAACACATTCATAACATTTTACATACACAAAAAGACATAATAACACTTTATGAAAATACTAGAACGGTTTGACCGAGCGAGGTGGCACAGTGGTTAGACACTGGACTCGTATTCGAGAAGACGACGGTTCAATCCCGCGTCCGGCCATCCTGATTTAGGTTTTCCGTGATTTCCCTAAATCACTCCAGACAAATGCCGGGATGGTTCCTCTGAAAGGGCACGGCCGACTTCCTTCCCCATCCTTACCTAATCCGATGAGACCGATGACCACGCTGTCTGGTCTCCTTCCCCAACCAACTAGAACGGCTTATGAAAAATATTATATTACTTTAGTGCACTCTAGTGGACACAATCGAAGCTAAATCAGTCCCCTATCCAATACTGCCCTCTACCGGCTGATACATAAATTATATGCACGTTCAGTCTTGCGTCACCATCTGTCACTATTCAGCTCTGAGACACGTCTCCCACCTATCCGCCTCCAAGGCAGGATCGGTATACGGCGCTACGCCACAAATGGAACGGGATAGAATTTCGTTAATGTTGGTACAAAGTACACTCCGCCATGTACTGTGCAGTGACTTGCAGATCACATATGTAACTTTATGTGAGAAAATATTTGATTTTGTTTCTATAGCAGTTCCCTCAGTGACTTTAAAGGAAGTGTGCTCTTGCCGTCATCGGATCATTATCTCTTCCACTGCCTACGAAACAGCTACGTAATCTGTTGCTACGTCGAAGAAAACTGCTTCTCAAGTGACAACGAAAAATCCACCGCCCTCTTTCACACTAGCGGGGACGCCTCTCGTGCCATCTAGTAACCACTTCCGCCTAAGACTGTTATTTCCGACAGAGCAAGTTATTTTCGGTAAAAATGGACACTGCTTGTAGCTTACAAATTCTGTCTGAACTATACCGGCCATTGCAAAAACACTGTCCCTTCCCACGCAGTCTTACCTAACACACAAGTGTGCGCCATCTCGTCACCCCAGGGAAAATGTGCCCTTAATTCTCCCTCGAGGTCTAGCGAAATATTGTCTATCGATCCGTCGCTAATGGGTCGTCCGTCCACGGGGCATTGAACACTACTCAGAATAGAAGTCTCCAAACACTGCTAACGACTCTCCTTCAGATATTTTCGTAACAGAGAATCGACGTGCTGCCTCAATCGAAAGATAATGACCAGTTTTACTTCTGATACAGTTTCAGGCCGCAATCTTCCTGGATTCACGTGAATTAATACTTTTACTAACAAGGGAACCTCCCCATCGCACCCCCCTCAGATTTAGTTATAAGTTAGCACAGTGGATAGGCCTTGAAAAACTGAACACAGAGCAATCGAGAAAACAGGAAGAACTTGTGTGGGACTAATAAAAAAATAAGCAAAATATATAAACTGAGTAGTCCATGCTCAATATAGGCAACATCAAGGATAATGTGAGCTAAGGAGCGCCGTGGGCAGCGGCAGCGTGAGCAGCTGTGGAACGAGAGGTCCTCGGTTCAAGTCTTCCCTCGATTGAAAACTTTACTTTCTTTATTTTTGCAAAGTTATGATTTCTCCGTTCGTTCATTGACGTCTCCGTTCACTGTAATAAGTTTAGTGTCTATGTTTTGCGACCACACCGCAAAACCGTGCAATTAGAAGACGAAAGGACGTGCCTCTCCAATGGGAACCGGAAACGTTTGATCGCAAGGTCATACGTCAACCGATTCCTCCACAGGTAAACACGTCTGATATATTCCATACGACACTGGTGACGGCATGTGCGTCACATGACAGGAATATGTTGTCGACCCACCTAACTTGTACACTTGGCGAATGGGTAAAAAGATTCTTCTAACTTCCCCTATTTAGGTTTTCTTGTGGATGTGATAATCGCTCCGAACAAAGTAATGAAAACATAAGAGTTTGTCACATAAACTGCAACAAATGAATGCAATTAGTTTCACAGTCGCACAGTTTTCCCTTTTAACGTTCTCAAAATTTTCCGTGTGTAGACCGTCAAATCCTGCATATGTCCAAGCAAATCTGAGCATCTCTTGGAATTTTGGAAAGCGAAGTTGATTATGTGTGAGTGCCTGAACTTTGATAATTGGCTGAAAATAAAAAAATTAAAGTTTTCACTCGAGGTAAGATTTGAACAAAGGACCTCTCGCTTCGCAGCTTCTCACGCTAACCACGAGACCACGGCGCTCCTGAGCTCACACTCTCCGTGATATTGCCTATGACGCGCATTGACTACTCAGTTTGTATGTTTTTGATTATATTTTTCATAGTTCCACACAACTTCTTCCTGTTTTCTCGATTGATTTGTGTTCAGTTTTTCAAGGCCTATCCACTGTGCCAACTTATAACTAAATCTGAGGGGGGTGCGATGGGGAGGTTCCCCTGTAAGTTCCTCTGTTCCATGAAAAAAGGTGTTAAATAAAATGTGATCCTCTCTCCTTCGTCAGTCGAGTGGAGAAACCGCAGTAATTTACTGTAAGTTGGGTAATAATTCTGTTCTAGGCAAACAATTGTGACTACCAGACGCTTTATAGGAAAGTAATTGGATGCGAACAGTCAGCAAAAGAAATCTAAAGACACACGCGAATATGTTTCTTTCCTGCCTGAAAAATAAGGACTGTTGCCATGCAAACTGTTTGTAAACAGAACAATGGCTAAAATCACTGTAAATTATTATCTCTCTCTCAAAAAGTAGACGCATGAAAGTGAAACTTATAGTATATCACATTTATTCTTGAGGGACCGAAACGTCAAATATCTAACATGAAGTGCTATTCAAAATGCTTCCTATCCGCTGTCCGCTACAATGTGTCTAACTGCAAGTCAAAAATGTAATTTTATGGCTCTTAAGCCACTGTCTTTTCTGATTAAAATGATGTAACACCCTGTTATGAAACAGGGGAAAACAAAAAGGAAATCGTATCTTATTATTTTATCCCAAAATGTAGTTTATGCAAAAGAGAATATAAAATGTAGACATATTATGAAACGCTATTTAATATTCACTTTACAAGCGATAGTATAATTCTTGCAATGGATGATGATGATGATGATGATGATGATAGTTTTTGGGGCGCTCAACATCGTGGTCGTCATCTACCGGCAATGGCGGATAAACACATGTAGTCACTCACTGTTTTCAAACATAGTAAAATGTTTTTCTTGCAGCGACAAGGTAACACAAAAAATTCAAATTGGGTTTACAAATAACTTTGGAATTTTTTCCTTGCGTCACAGGAGGGCTCTCTTCAGAGCTGAAATTGTTTCAAGCAGACGTTTGCACATAGGCTACAACCCACCGTAGCAGCCACAGGGTACTCGGATCAATCGAATTTGCCCATCCCCCTTCCATCTGTGGGATAGTGCATCGTGCATTGGTGACAGCCGCCTGTGTTCCCGACTCTATCTCCTCCAAGCTCCAGTCAGATGGGGTAGGCTCCACAGTCTACAAATTATATGTTTGTGGTATACAGCAACATCCCCTCCACAGCTTTCGTAGCCTATGCATAACTAAGTTCGGCGACAAGTGCCTTTGCATAGGTTCTGTATTCTTCAGTGAAGAATGTTCCATCTCCTATAATGAAAGAATACCTGAAATAATTTAGCGTGTAAGTGGATTCTTATTGGTGGAGGAATTATTTCGATGCTTTCAAGTACAAAATATTGTGAAGATGTAATAGACCCTCCTCCGGGATAATGAATTTTATCGCTGTGAATTTTACCTTGCTGTTGACTGATATTGCGTGTACTGTGAAAAAAAATCGCCGTGAGTACAGCAAAAAAACTATTAGTTTCTACATCAACATTTTGCCTTCAACAAGACAGAAAAAATTGTAAAAGAAAGGCCGCATGGAATACGATTTGTGCACCTACCTTGATGTAAAACATTTAATTTGTTGTACCCAAACTGAACAGCAACGAGATCTGATGCCATGACCACGATTTTGTTCTGAAAAACACATGAAACACAGAGAGCTACACAGTGAAATTAACTCCATTTTCTAGCTTATACATGAAGAAGTCATATAACGACTGTACTGGAATGTTAAATGAACCTTAAATGAGCACAGGATTTGTTTCGTTCCGTGTAATACAAAAAGGCAAAAAAAAATCTTGAATAATCTATCATACGTTTGTTAACTGTTCAGCTAAATATCACACGAAAGTCATAAACAAGTGTTGTGAAGGTTACTTACTGTCAAAAGTAAAATGGAGGCGCAATAAGCACTCATGTTGCATATGAAGAAATTTATCATGCAATAGATCTCTATATGTTTCTCGTCTTTCTTTTTTCAGAGAGAAAACCCACTTTTGATGAAGTTCCGCTGAAACTGGTTTGAGTATAACCAGACGTTTAGCATCTAGGCAGACTAGTAAACCCCATATTGTTTCATGCAGATGCAGACGAATAACGAACTGAGATAATACCTACCACGAAGGTGGCTTAACATCCAAAATGAGGAATCAGCTTACGATGCAATAAATACTATCTGATCAAAAATGAGCAGACACCTACTAGTGGACATTAATATGGCGGTTGTCCATCCTTCAATTTTACGACGGATTTAACTCTACTGGGGACATTTTCAATGGGGTTCCCGAATGTCTGTGAAGGAATAGCTGCCCATTCTTCCTCATAAACCGTAATCGTCGAAGGAAGGATGTAGGATGCTGGGATCTAGAGCGAAGTCGACGTTTTAACTCATCCCATAGATTTTCCATTGAGTACACGTCGGGGCTCTGGGCAGGCTAGTCTGTTCAGAAACGTTATTGTCCATAAACCATTGCCTCAATGTTTCTGTGTTACGATAGAGTGCATTGTCATGCTGATACAAGCAGTCGTCTATTCTGAAGTGTTCATCTACTGTGTACAGTACACAATGCGGTCAAAATTGTTCATATCCTCTCACATTTAGCGTTCTGTTAAGCGGATTCGGAGCAGGGTGTGGGTATGGCGAATGCCCTGTGAACGTCATCTGCCACAGTGTGTAGTGTCAACAATAAAATTGGGAGGCCGTGGTGTTATGGTGTGGTTGTGTTTTTCATGGAGGGGGCTTCCATCCCTTTTTGTTGTGAGTGGCAATAACACTGCACAGGCCTACATTGATGTTTTAAGCACCTTCTTGCTTCCCACTGTTGAAGAGCAATTCGAGGATGGCGATTCCATCTTTCACCAAGATCGAGGTCCTGTTCGTAATGCACGGCCTGTGGCGAAGTGGTTACACGACAATAATATTCCTGTAATGGACTGGCCTGCACAGTGTCCGGATCTGAATCCTATAGAACACCTTTGGAATGTTTTGGAACGCCGACTTCGTGCCAGGCCTCGCCGACCGACATCGATACTTCTCCTCAGTGCAACACTCCTTGAAGAAAGGGCTGCCATTCCCCAAGAAACCTTCCAGCGGCTGACTGAACGTATGCCTGCGAGAGTGTAAGCTGTCATCGAGGCTAAGGGTGGGTCACACCATATTGAAGACGTGCCAACATGCGGTCGTGCATTATCCTGCTGAAATGTAGAGTTTCGCAGGGATCGAATGAAGGGTAGAGCCAAGGGTAGTAACACACCGGAAATGTAACGTCCACTGTCCAAAATGCCGTCAGTGCGAACAAGAGGTGACCGAGACGTTTAACCAATGCCAACATAGCATACTATCACGCCGGGTGATACGCCAGTATGGCGATGACGAATACACGCTTCCAATGTGCGTTCACCGCGATGTCGCCAAACACGGATGCGACAATCATGATGCTGTAAACAGGACCTGGATTCATCCGAAAAAAAAATACGTTTTGCGATTCGTGCACCCAGGTTTGTCGTTGAGTACACCATCGCAGGCGCTCCTGTCTGTGATGCAGCGTCAAGGGTAACCGCAGCCATGGCCTCTGAGCTGATAGTCCATGCTCCTGCAAACTTCGTCGAACTGTTCGTGCAGATGGTTGTCGTCTTGCAAACGTCCCCATCTGTTGACTCAGGGATCGAGACGTGGCTGCACGATCCATTACAGCCATGCGGATAAGATGCCTGTCATCTCGACTGCTAGTGATACGAGGCCGTTGGGATCCAGAACGGCGTTCCTTATTACCCTCCGGAACCCACCGATTCCATATTCTCCTATCAGTCATTGGATCTCGACCAACGCGAGCAGCAACATTGTAGGTGTCGCCACCGGCGCCAACCTTGTGTGAATGCTCTGAAAATCTAATCATTTGCAAATCTCAGCATCTTCTTCCTGTCGGTTAAATTTCGCGTCTGTAGCACGTCATCTTCATGGTGTAGCAATTTTAATGGCCAGTGGTGTATTCCATCGCATTTTTACAGGATACAGCATGATTCATCACTCCAAATCAATCGTTTCCTGTCACCCACTGTTCACTGGCATCGCTCATTACACCACGGTAAGCAGTGTTGAGCAATGATTACAAAAATGTGTGGCTTAAGAGCAGCTGCTCGACCTCTATAGGGTACCACATTTTGTAAACTCCCTGCGCACAGTCATTCCTCGTCTGTATTCCTAGTAGAACTTTGGAACTTACGCCGATATGTACTTGTTTACACCCACTCTCCGCAATGCCCAACAGCAGGCCTGTGTTAAGTCTGCCTGACCGCGGTTTAACTGTGGTAGTTCATTCATATTTCCACTTTCCAAACACATCACCAGTAGTTGACACCCATAATGCTGTTATGCTTCTCTACTGACAACACAATACCACCAGCCCACTTCTGTACTGGCGAATCCACCTCTCGTGACATTTAGTGAACAATTCTGCATTATAGAGAGGCGTCCAGATGCTTTCGATCAGATAGTGTAAACGCTAGTGCATGACTTGAACTCTTATAACTTACATTCACATTGGGTGCGACGTAAACCTTCGTATGATCAGTCCTTTAGAAGACTGCCTGGATGTAGTCTCACTCGATGAATGCTTTCCGTTACAGCACCTCGTGGGTCATACGAGGTGTTACTTATTTTCCATTGACACAATGAGTGATTGTGATGGATATACAAGTCTGCTCGGGAAGTGATTCAGATAGATCTACAATCACTGACAGCAGCAATAGCACTGATCTGACAAAAGTCATGAGTCAGCTCATAATATCGTATCGGACCTTCTTTTCCCCGGTGTAGTGCAGAATCTCGACGTGTATGGTCTCAAGTCATTAAAAGTCCCGTGCAGAAATACTGATGACTGCTGCCTCTATAGCCATTCATAATAGTGAAGTGTTGCTCCTGCAGGATTTTGTGTGCAAACTGACATCTCGAATATGTCCAATAAATGTTCAATGGGTGGCCAAATCATTCGCTCGACAGAATGTTCTACAAACCAATGGCGAACAGTTGTGGCCTGCTGACCTGGAGCATTGTCATTCACAAAAATTCCGCCATCGTTTGGGAACATGACATCCACGAATTGCTGGAAATGGTGTCAGTTGATTCAGTTGGACCATGGGACCCAGTCTATTCCATGTAAACACAGCCTACACCATTATGGAGCTACCAGCAGCTTGCACCGTGCTTTGTTGACAACCAGGTTACACCGCTTCGTGGGGTCTGCACCACGCTCTTACCCTACCATCAGCACTTAACAACTGATATCTGGACTCTTGTAACTAGGCCACGGTTTTCCAGTCTATGGTGCAACCGATATGGTCACGAGCCCAAGAGCAACAGACGATTTAGTGGTGTTAGAAAAAGCACTCACGTCTGTCACCTACTTCCATAGCTCGTTATCGCTAAATTTCGCACCACTGTCGTAAAATATACGTTCATCGTAAGTCCCATATTGATATCTGTGGTCACGCAGAGGTGTTTGTCTGTCAGGACTGAAAACTGCGCAGACGCCGCTGCTCTCAGTCCTTAAATGAAGGCCGGCGGCCACTGTGTTGCCCGTGGTGAGAGATAATGGCTAAAGTTTGCTATTCTTGGCACACTCTTCAGACTGTGGCACTAGAAATATTGATTCCCTAAGAATTTCCGAAATGAAATGACCATGCATCTAACTACGACTACACTACTGGCCATTAAATTTCTACACCACGAAGATGACGTGCTACAGACGCGAAATTTAACCGATAGGAGGAAGATACTGTGATACTGTGATATGCAAATGATCAGCTTTTCGGAGCATTCACACAAGGTTGGTGCCGGTGGTGACACCTACAACGTGCTGACATGAGGAAAGTTTCCAACCAATATCTCATACACAAACGGCAGTTGACCGGCATTGCCTGGTGAAACGTTGTTGTGATGCCTCGTGTAAGGAGGAGAAATGCGTACCATCAAGTTTCCGACTTTGATAAACGTCGTATTGCAGCCTATCGCGATTGCGGTTTATCGTATCGCGACATTGCTGCTCGCGTTGGTCGAGATCCTATGACTGTAAGCAGAATATGGAATCGGTGGGTTCAGGAGGGTAATACGGAACGCCGTTCTGGATCCCAACGGCCTCGTATCACTAGCAGTCGAGATGACAGGCATCTTATCCGCATGGCTGTAACGGATCGTGCAGCAACGTCTCGATCCCTGAATCAACAGATGAGGACGTTTGCAAGACGACAACCATCTGCACGAACAGTTCGACGACGTTTGCAGCAGCATGGACTATCAGCTCGGAGACCATGGCTGCGGTTACCCTTGACGCTGCATCACAGACAGGAGCACCTGCGATGGTGTACTCAACGACGAACCTGGGTGCACGAATGGCAAAACGTCATTTTTTTCGAATGAATCCAGGTCCTGTTTACAGCATCATGATTGTCGCATCCGTGTTTGGCGACATCGCGGTGAACGCACATTGGAAGCGTGTATTCGTCATCGCCATACTGGCGTATCACCCGGCGTGATAGTATGGTATGGTGGCATTGGTTACACGTCTTGGGCACCTCTTGTTCGCACTGACGGCATTTTGGACAGTGGACGTTACATTTCCGGTGTGTTACGACCCTTGCCTCTACCCTTCATTCGATCCCTGCGAAACTCTACACTTCAACAGGATAATGCACAACCACGTGTTGCAGGTACTGTACGGGCCTTTCTGGATACAGAAAATGTTCGACTGCTGCCATGGCCAGCACATTCTCCAGATCTCTCTCCAATTGAAAACCTCTGGTCAATGGTGGCCGAGTAACTGGCTCGTCACAATACGCCAGTCACTACTCTTGATTAACTGTGGTATCGTGTTGAAGCTGCATGGGCAGTTGTACCTGTACACGCTATCCAAGCTCTGTTTCACGTGATGCCCAGGCGTATCAAAGCCGTTATTGTGGCTAGAGGTGGTTGCTCTGGGTACTGATTTCTCAGGATCTATGTACCCAGATTACGTGAAAATGTAATCACATTTCAGTTCTAGTGTAATATATTAGTCCAATGAATACCAGTTTATCATCTGCATTTCTTCTTGGTGTAGTAATTGTAATGGCCAGTAGTGCACCTTTCCGCATTCTGAGTGTGTTAATTCTCGTCGTGCAGCCATAATAACGTTGGAGACCTTTTGACATGAATCACCAGAGTACAAATGATAGATCCGTCAGCACACTGTCCTTTTTATGTCTCGTACACGAGATACATTCATCCTGCGTATATGTACATATTACTAGTCCGTGACTTTCATCGCCTCAGTGTACTATAGAGTTTGAAACCCATTGTTATTGACGAGGTTTGACGCTCGTCTCTGATCACTGTCGGTTAGGATGTTTCTACGACCACTCTTTTTTCGCAGTGTGCCATGGTTGCGAGTGGTACGACATTCCTTACAGATATTTTGGGAATTCCGCGTCTACGCTGCAGTTGCTAGAACCACAACATTTTCTACACCACAAAAATTTATGCTAAGAAATTCTGGTTCAGTACTTTCGTCCGGGTCCTCTTATAACACAAGTAGACGTACGCGTAATTATTTTCGATGCTCTTATCTGACCGATTTTTTTGGTGGACAGCTTGTGGCTTTTATTTCACGTCGCTGTCCACGTTTATTACATTTTGTTGCTATGTTTTAATACAAGGTATAGGCAATATTTTCTTATGGAAGGCTGGTGAGCTGATAGGATCAAAAGGCAGACTCATCGAACGACGCGCCAGATGGTACATAGCCTGAGTACGGCTGGGCGAGCAAGAGCCGTATCATTCTGGAGAAGAGCCGGCCAGTGTGGCCGTGCGGTTCTAGGCGCTTCAGTCTGGAACAGCGTGACCGCTACGGTCGCAGGTTCTAATTCTGCCTCGGGAATGGATGTGTGTGTTGTCCTTAAGTTAGTTAGGTTTAATTAGTTCTAAGTTCTAAGCGACTGATGACCCCAGAAGTTAAGTCGCATAGTAAAAAAAAAAAAAAAAAAAAAAAAAACTGGAGCAGAGAGAGACAATGGGGATTCACCTAACACGCTGGGCGCCAAGAAACGAATATTCTATCACTTACATTTAGTGTGTGAGTAACAGTGTACAGCTCCAGTCGTGGTGATGACGTTATTTGCACTGAGAACGTATCAATAATAATTTCAACATTACTCAATTCATCGCGAAATGATAATTCCACATTTTAGTTATTGTTAGTGCTTATAGACGGAAAGAATGGACCAATCATAAGTGCGCCCTGAGAGGGCAGGGGCCAAACTGCTAAGATCGCTCACTATTAGTACATGATCCGTTTCCATGGAGGTAACACATGAATCCGTGTGTAAAATCCGATCTCATCTAAAGACGGAATACTTTGCTGAGAAATTTCCTCGGATGACGTACTTGTGCTATGTTGTGTTAATTCAAAGCAGGCTACGAACGATTTTCGAGGTGGCAACAAGCGAACTAATGTGTGAAGTGCAACTCCGCATAAATACGCAATTAATTGTTAAAGATGCTTCAGAAAACATATTTGTGTGATCTCATGTTGATTCTAAGATCGTGTGAAGCATTTTTGTATCTTTTGCAGTGCTCGGGAACTAATGATTACTGACCAGGAATCTTGTTATGCATATTAACGATAGACTACCTCTAGACATTGTTTTATTAATTTTGCAATTAATGAAATAAAACAAAATTAGTTGGCACCCGAACATTATACGGTTCTTACTACGCTTAGCATTTAAGCCTACCCACTTGTCACATTATTGTGCACTGTTTATGGCTCAAAGCGTTACATCTCGCGAAGGACGCGGAAGAAGCCAAGCGGGCAACGGCTACGGGACATCTATCGAAGACGTGAGGTCAACAAGTTGCCACCGGTTGTGTTAGGGAAAGTGGCATTTCTTCCTACAACCCACCGTGCTTGTTATTACTTGTAAATCTGTAAGATGGCAAGTTTCATTTCCTGTAACCCGCTCTGTAGCTTATGGGTGTCAAATCCGCGTTTACTGTGAGAATGATTTTTACCGCCGAACCTAATATGAGTTACAAGACGACGTGAATGAAGTCAGCATTCAGCTGTCAAACCTCACCCTCCCTTGGGTAAAATTTCCGGTGGTGGCCGCGGAAACGCGTGGCGTTTTAGTTGGGAGAATTTCTGAGATTTAAAAAAAAATGATTGACGGAATTATGGCAGTCTGAAGTGAGATGGATTTCGCGCAAAGGCTGTTTCTTCTACTCCGCATTTCAACAGACGCAAGTCCCTTTAATATATACGTACACTATGTGATCAAAAGTATTCAGAGACCACAAAAACATACGTTTTTTTGTCTTAGGCCCACCTACTACCATGTACTCCATATCAGAAACCTCAATAGTCACTATACATGGTGAGAGAGCAGAATGGGATGCTCCGCGAACTCACGGACTTCGATCGTGGTCAGGTGACTAGGTGTCACTTGTGTCACACGTCTGTACGTGAGATTTCCACACTCCTAAATATCCCTAGGTCCACTGTTTCCGATGTGATAGTGAAGTGTCAACGTGAGGGGACACGTACAGCACAAAAGTGAATAGGCCAACCTCGTTTGTTGACTGACAGAGACCGTCAGTTGAAGAGCGTCGTAATGTGTAATACGCAGACATGTCATCCAGACCATCACACAGGAATTCCAAACTGCATCAGGATCCACTGCAAGTACTATCACAGTTAGGCGGGAGGTGAGAAAACTTGGACTTCATGGTCGAGCGGCTGCTCAGAAGCCTCACACTACGCCGGTAAATGCCAAACGACGCCTCGCTTGGTGCAAGGAGCGTCAACATTGGACGACTGAACAGTGCAGAAACGTTGCGTGGAGTGACGAATCACGGTACACAGTGTGGCGATCCAATGGCAGGATGTGGGTATGGAGAATTACCGTTGAACGTCATCTGACAGCGTGTGTAGTGGCAACAGTAAAATTCGGAGGCGGTGGTGTTATGGTGTGGTCGTGTTTTTCACAGAGGGAGCTTGCACCCTTTGTTGTTTTTCGTGGCACTATCACAGCACATACCTACATTTATGTTTTAAGTACCTTCTTGCTCCCCACTGTTGAAGAGCAAGTCGGGGACGGCGATTGCATCTTTCAACACTATCGAGCACCTGTTCATAATGCACGGCCTGTGCCGGAGTGGTAAACGACAGTAACATCCCTGTAATGAACTGGCCTGCACTGAGTCCTCACCTGAATCCTATAGAACACCTTTGGGATGTTTTGGAACTCCGACTTCGTGTCAGGGATTCCCGACCGACATCGATATCTCTCCTTAGTGCAGCACTCCGTGAAGAAAGGCCTACCATTCCCCAAGAAACCTTCCAGCACCTGATTGAACGTACGTCTGTTAGAGCGGAAGCTGTCATCAAGGCTAAGGGTGGGCCAACACCATACTGAATTCCAGCATTACCGATGGAAGGTGCCACGAACTTGTAAGTCATTTTCAGCCATGTGTCCGGATACTTTTAATCACATAGTGTACTTGCTGTCGCCAGGCACGGGTCTTGAGATCTTCAAGTTGGGGACGCCATTTTTCAGATAACGTTATTTTTTAACAAGCTACTGAGGGAAACTTGGAGGGTATCTTAGGAGCCATAGTGTCTGACAGACAGCATACTCACTCGTGAGGTAATAACGTGTCAGGCGACCAATGTGATAGTTATAGGGAAAAATTCAGGGGTTTAACATTTGCATTTCCTTTTTTTTTAAAAAAAATATAAATGTACCTTTATAAAAATATTTTTTGGATGTGATAATTATTGTCGCATCCGTGTTTGGCGACATCGCGGTGAACGCACATTGGAAGCGTGTATTCGTCATCGCGATACTGTCTATCACCCGGCGTGATGGTATGGGGTGTCATTGGTTACACGTCTCGGTCACCTCTTGTTCGCATTGACGGCACTTTGAACAGTGGACGTTACATTTTAGATGTGTTGCGACCCGCGGCTCTACCCTTCGTTCAATCCCTGCGGAACCCTACATTTCAGCAGGATAATGCACGACCGCATGTTGCACGTCTTGTACGGGCCTTTCTCTATACAGAAAATGTTCGACTGCTGCCCTGGCCAGCACATTCTCCAGATCTCTCACCATTTGAAAACGTCTGGTCAATGGTGACCGAGCAACTGGCTCATCACAATACTCTTGATGAACTGTGGTATCGTGTTGAAGGTGCATGGGCAACTGTACCTTTACACGCCATCCAAGGTCTGTTTGACTCAATGGCCAGGCGTATCAAAACCGTTATTACGGACAGCGGTGGTTGTTCTGGATACTGATTTCTCAGGATCTATGCACCCAAATTGCGTGAAAATGTAATCACGTGTCAGTTCTAGTATAATATATTTGTCCAATGAATACCAGTTTATCATCTGCATTTCTTCTTGGTGTAGCAATTGTAATGGCCAGTAGTGTACTTAGTGTGCGCGAATGTCGGGATAATGTTACCTGCCATCGTGTCTAGTGCCAAGAGTGAGGTACGGAAGAGGTGTGGTGTGGATCCTCTATTGCACTTAGGTAAACGCTATATGCGGAAGTGTATGAACACACTTGAGAACATTGTGTATTGTATACAATAGAGGAACAGTTCGGAGAAGGTGGCTGCTTGTGTCTGCATCAGAATGCACTCAAAGCGGAATCTGTGAAGCAATGGTTTGTGGACAATAACATTGCTGAAATGGACTGACCTGCCTAGAAACCCAACACGATCGCCTAGAACGCCTTTCGGATGGGTTAGAGTGTCGACTTCACTCTGGAACCCAGCGTCAAACATCACTGTCTCCTCTGGTCTCGGCTTTTGAGGAAGAATGGGCTGTAGTTCCTTCACAGACATTTAGACACGTCATTGAAAGTTTCACGGAAGTTTGAAATTTAGTGCGGACGTCAATGCGAGATGCTTTTAATAGTTTCCACAATGAAACATTGTCTCAAAATATAGTAGAAAACCTAAAGAGAATCTGGTCGTACACCACTGGAAAAAAACAGTCTATACCTTCATTGCACGATAGCGATGGAAATGTTACCAATGATGGTGCCACTAAAGCGGGGTTACAAAATACAGTTTTCCATAGTTCCTTCACGAAAGAAGACAAAGTAAATATTGCAGAATTCGAAACCAGAACAGCTGTTAGTATGAGTGACATAAAAGTAGATATCTTAGGTGTTGCAAAGCAACTCAAATCACTTAAGAAAGTCATGTCTTCCGGTCCAGATAGCATACCAGTCAGGTTCCTTTGAATATGCAGACGGAATAGAGCCTTTCTTAGCAATCATATACAACCGCTCACTTGACGAAAGGTCTGTTCCTAAGGACTGGAAAGTAGCACAGGTCACACCAATATTCAAGAAAGGAAATAGGACTAACCCATTTAATTACAGACACACATCACTGACCTCAATTTGCAGTGGTATGTACTGTACTCGAAAATTATGAATCACCTTGAAGAAAATGACTTATTGATACATCACCAAAACGGATTCATAAAATATCGTTCTTGTGCAACTCTTTATTCCCATGAACTAGTGACTGCTGTGGACAAGTGGTTTCAGATCGATTCCTTATTCCTAGATTTCCAGAGGGCTTTTGATACCGTTCCTCACAAGCGACAATTAATCAAATTGCGTGCATATGGAGTATCGTCACAGTTGTATGACTTATTCGTGATTTCCTCTGAGTTGTCACGGTTCGTAGTGACAGACCGTAAATCATCGAGTAGAACAGAAGTGATATCTGCCGTTCCGTAAGGTAGTGTCATAGGCCCTCTGCTGTTCCTGATTTACATAAATGATATGGGTGATAATCTGAGCAGCCTCCTTAGATTGTAATTTACCGTCTAGTTCAAATAGCTCTGAGCACTATGGGACTTAACTTCTGAGGCCATCAGTCCCCTAGAATTTAGAACTACTTAAACCTAACTAACCTAAGGACATCACACACATCCATGCCCGAGGCAGGATTCGAACTTGCGATCGTAGCGGTCGTGCGGTTCCAGACTGTAGCCCCTAGAACCGCTCGGCCTCTTCTGCCGGCTACTGTCTAGTTAAATCATCAGACGATCAATTCCAATTACAAAAAGAATCTACAGAGAATTTCTATATGGTGCGAAAAGTGGCAGTTGGCACTAAATAAAGAAAAGTGCGAGGTCATCCACACAGGTACTGAAAGAAATCCGATAAATTTTGGGTACACGATAAGTCTGACGAATCTAAGGGTTATCAATTCGAGTAAATACCTGGGAATGACAATTACGAGCAACTTAAATTGGAAAGACCACATAGATAATATTGTGGGAAAGGCGAAACAAAGACTGCACTTTGTTGATAGAACACTTAGAAGATGCGACAAACCCACTAAAGAGAGAGCCTACATTACACTTGTCCGTCCTCTGCTGGAATATTGCTGCGCGGTGTGGGATCCTTACCAGGTAGGATTGACGGAAGACATCGAAAAAGTGCAGAGAAGGGCAGATCGTTTAATTTTATCGCGCAATAGGGGTGAGTGTGTCACTGATATGATGCGTAAATTGGGGTTTCAGTCACTGAAACAACGGCGGTTGTCTTTGCGGCGAGATCTATTTATGAAATTTGAACCACCAACTTTCTCTTCCGAATGCGAAAATATTTTGTTATCCGGGTAGGGAGAAATGTTCATCATAATAAAATAAGAGTAATCAGAGCTCGAACGGAAAGATTTAAGCGTTCCTCTTCCCACGCGCCATTCGAGAGTGGAATGGTAGAGTAGTATTAAAATGGTTCGATGAAGCCTCTCTCAGGCACTTAAGTGTGAATTGCAGAGTAACCATGTAGATTTAGATGAAAGTGTCCGCAGCAGAATTAAAGCCATCATAAAAGCGACGGATGGATACATGGCATTTAGATGTCTGAGTATTTCAGACCAGGTGGTGTATCTGCGACCGAGCGACTTTTCTGGTCTAGCGGTACCAAATTATATACACATACATTCTTCTCGAATCAGGATCAGTGGAAACTGTATCAAAATCCCTACAGTAGCTCCGTGGATTAGCATTCACTACAGACAGGAAAATGAAACAAGGGACCTTAATTTATAGGCTTATATGTATAGATAGTTTACATCTCTGGTGCGTATCTACATGTGTGTCCATACTCCCTGCGTAACCTTATGATGTGTGGGGGAGAGAACTTCTAGCGCCACTGTCATGAATCCTTAACACTGTTGCATTAGCGATTGGCGCGCCAGAATAACGACTGTCAGGGAGCCTCCGCAGCAGCTTTAATATCTGTGCTTTTCCCATTGTTATCTTTTCTCGATTTGTATTTGGAGATGAGGACTATGTTGGCGGACTCGTCTTGGAAGATATCCTCTTGGAATTTGAACAGTAAACTCCTCCGTGATACACAACATCCTCCTTGCAGCGTCTGACAATGTAGTTTGACGAATAACTCCGTAACGCTTTCGTGCATACTAGACGATCCTGTGCTGGTAGACGCCTTAGTAACCACCCTGTCTCATCTACTACTCGTACCTGGTAAGGGGCCAAGAGTATCTACTAATACTCATGAATCGCTCAAACAACAGGTTTTTAGGTCACTTGTATCTTGTATGAATTAATATAAGTGTGTCTGAGTCTTCATACGCCACTAATCCAAGTTTCACCTCTTAAAGTTCATAGCGAAATATGTAGCTGGGAGAACTTGACATTCTACCAGTAACTTGAGCTAAGCCAGGAACTTTCGTGTGGCAGCTGTGAGGAGCATGGCGTTAATGTTCCCCTCCGTGTCGCAATACGAACTACATTAAGGATGTTGGGGTTCTTTTATTATAAATGGGATTATGCATCTCATTTGGTACGTCTAAATATCACAATGAAAACTACAGCATTCTTCTGTAACAGCTCATTTCTACAGCTTCTGTTCTCTTCTTGTCTGCACTGTTTACCGTCCACGTTGAACTTCGGTACAAAGCTAAGCTTTAGACACCTGCCTTTGGAAAAGTCTTCCTAACATTTCAATTTTTATTTGATGGTAACGAATTTCCCCTCTTCAGATATTGGTTCCTTACTATTACCAAAAGGCACATTACATCCACTGTACATAGACCACCCTCACATATTCTACAGCCCAAATAGTAATGTTCAGCTACTACTTTTACAATCTCATATCCCAATCTATTTGTCTCAAGATCACTTGATTTAATTCCACTACTTTCCTTTAACATTGTTTTACTTTTGTTGAAGTTTATCTTATAATCTCTTCTCAGGATACTACCACCTCGTTCAACTATTCTTTTATGTCCTTTGCCGTTTCGGACAGAATTACGAGGTACGTTCTGAAAGTAAGTTTGGTCATTGATTTTGAAAGAGAAGATGGTACACCAGGTGACACAAACAAATGCCATATGATTCCACACCCGTTTCTGGTTCAACGATGGCAGGAGCTTCAGAGGAGGAGGAATTACGCCAGCACAGAGCGCTGAAGAAGAGAGAGTAGCGGCAGACCGGCTTGCCGAAGGTTGTTCAAGTACACATCACATTGGCATACGGACGACGTCGCCAATGGAAATGCATGCTGTTACCCGGTTTGAATAATGGGCACGTAGGACTGGTGTGTTCGTTATCCATGAACGCGTGCAGAACATACACTCCTGGAAATGGAAAAAAGAACACATTGACACCGGTGTGTCAGACCCACCATACTTGCTCCGGACACTGCGAGAGGGCTGTACAAGCAATGATCACACGCACGGCACAGCGGACACACCAGGAACTGCGGTGTAGGCCGTCGAATGGCGCTAGCTGCGCAGCATTTGTGCACCGCCGCCGTCAGTGTCAGCCAGTTTGCCGTGGCATACGGAGCTCCATCGCAGTCTTTAACACTGGTAGCATGCCGCGACAGCGTGGACGTGAACCGTATGTGCAGTTGACGGACTTTGAGCGAGAGCGTACAGTGGGCATGCGGGAGGCCGGGTGGACGTACCGCCGAATTGCTCAACACGTGGGGTGTGAGGTCTCCACAGTACATCGATGTTGTCGCCAGTGGTCGGCGGAAGGTGCACGTGCCCGTCGACCTGGGACCGGACCGCAGCGACGCACGGATGCACGCCAAGACCGTAGGATCCTACACAGTGCCGTAGGGGACCGCACCGCCACTTCCCAGCAAATTAGGGACACTGTTGCTCCTGGGGTATAGGCGAGGACCATTCGCAACCGTCTCCATGAAGCTGGGCTACGGTCCCGCACACCGTTAGGCCGTCTTCCGCTCACGCCCCAACATCGTGCAGCCCGCCTCCAGTGGTGTCGCAACAGGCGTGAATGGAGGGACGAATGGAGACGTGTCGTCTTCAGCGATGAGAGTCGCTTCTGCCTTGGTGCCAATGATGGTCGTATGCGTGTTTGGCGCCGTGCACGTGAGCGCCACAATCAGGACTGCATACGACCGAGGCACACAGGGCCAACACCCGGCATCATGGTGTGGGGAGCGATCTCCTACACTGGCCGTACACCTCTGGTGATCGTCGAGGGGACACTGAATAGTGCACGGTACATTCAAACCGTCATCGAAACCATCGTTCTACCATTCCTAGACCAGCAAGTGAACTTGCTGTTCCAACAGGACAATGCACGTCCGCATGTATCCCGTGCCACCCAACGTGCTCTAGAAGGTGTAAGTCAACTACCCTGGCCAGCAAGATCTCCGGATCTGTCCCCCATTGAGCATGTTTGGGACTGGATGAAGCGTCGTCTCACGCGGTCTGCACGTCCAGCACGAACGCTGGTCCAACTGAGGCGCCAGGTGGAAATGGCATGGCAAGCCGTTCCACAGGACTACATCCAGCATCTCTACGATCGTCTCCATGGGAGAATAGCAGCCTGCATTGCTGTGAAAAGTGGATATACACTGTACTAGTGCCGACATTGTGCATGCTCTGTTGCCTGTATCTATGTGCCTGTGGTTCTGTCAGTCTGATCATGTGATGTATCTGACCCCAGGAATGTGTCAATAAAGTTTCCCCTTCCTGGGACAATGAATTCACGGTGTTCTTATTTCAATTTCCAGGAGTGTATATGGTGAAGAGCTCACGTCTTATCAAATGGCTGGTTGTTGATATTGCATGTTAAAAGGAGGATGGCAGTGTACGTAGGATGTAGGTCAAAGCGGGCGTCCGTCTACATCCACGAATGGAAAAAAACATTACTAGAGCAGGCTTTGCAGCAATTCATTGCATTGTTGGTCATCGAGTTTTACCAGAGTCGTGTTTTCATACTGACTGCACGCTACGACAAATTAAAGTTTCCGCGTTGAAAACAATAATAAAACTTACTTTCGGAACGTCCTTTCTACAATAGCAGTGGCAAACCTCAAAACTTTTATTTCTCCTTCCTGAACTTTAGTTCACTTTCCAGATTTCTCCTTTGTATTTACAGCTTGCTCCATGTATAGATTTAGAAAGTCTCATACAGAACTTAAGGCAATCAATAAACATGCATCACTTCTATGGATACGTTTAATGTTCTCTTTAACCATAATTCTCTTTTAGTTACTTCGCGCGATTGTACAGAATTTCGGGTTATGGCACTATGTGTACCGTGAGTATGTTCTTCGCAGAAAAGCTATGCTGTTTCAGTACCCCAGAAGCAAATGTACTCTTCTTCTTCAGCTGCGCGGCGACGTAATATGATATAACCACGCGCTGCTACTTCGTGATATACAAATGCTACTTACCACATCTACATCTGAATGACTATTCTGCAGTTTGCACTGGCAGGGGGTTCATCGAAGCACCTGCAGACTACTTCTCCAACATTCCACTCTCGAAAAGTGCGCGGGAAAAACGAACACTTAAATCTTTTCGTACGAGAGGTGATTTATCTTATTATATTAAATGATTTTTTCCCTACGTAGGTGGACGACAACAAAATATTATCGGGTTCGGAAGAGGAAGTTGGTCTAATCTGTTATTGCTGTTTATGGAGTTTCTAGATGTAATCAAGCACAAAAGCACACTGCTGTATTGTATTTTTTTTTCTGTGTTTGATAAGTCACAGACCACACGGAGATCCGATCTTACGAAGCAGAAAGTGGGAAGTCGAGTAGCTTCTTTTAAAAACCATTATACCTTATGCAGTACTATCAACAAGCAAAAACTTCTTATATTCGGTGAAATAAAACAAGACAAATGAGCTTCAAAACATAATTTCGTCTCCGACAATGATATTGTTTTCAGAGGTTTGTACTTAAACTACGACGTTACTTTTCGGAACATCTAAACTCTCGTAGAACTTCTAATTTGTTTTACAGATAATATTACATGGGGGATAGTTCAGTAGAGAGGCTCCACGTGAGCTGTTTCCTATGAAAGTTTTTACCAACGGTAACGATAGCTAACGTACGACCACTACAATTGAAGAAATCTTGATTTGTTAAAAATTAATTTCTTTTCCGTGCGTATTAAGCGTCAACTCTGTTTCATTTCTTGTAACTACCTTCATTCCTTAAAACAACGATGTATTTATGTGCGGGTGTCAGTTACAGAGGACCGCGATGCTGATCCTAAAGATTTATTGCTGAGCAGTGTATCAGCACGTTATTGGAACCGAAAATAGCGGAGGTTGTTAGGACGACAATAGGAAATTCAGGATTCTCTAAATTTTCAGCAGGGTAGAGATCCGGAATTTTAGGATTCGTAACGATTTAAGTGCAGAAACCGATCGCATCTACGAAATCGGGCAATACAACTTCATTGTAAACGAATTTAGATTAGGTCGTTGGAAAGACTCTTTAATCTGTGTCGAACTGCAAACCATCGACTACAATACATCAAGGTGACAAATGACATGCTATAGCGATATGCATATATACAGATTCAGCTGTAAAAATGCATTGGTGGAGCTCTCATTTGTGCTTAGATGATTCATGTGGAAAAGTTTACGACTAGAGTATCTCCGCACAACGGGAATTAACAGTCGGATCGCGGAATAGTAATTGGAGCTGGACGCGTGGGACGTTCCAGTTCGGAAGTGGTTAGGCAGTTCAATATTCAGAGATCCACAATGTCATGAGTGTGTCGAGAATATCAAGTTTCAGGCATTACCTCTCACCATGGACAACGCAGTAACCGACAGCCTTCACTTAACGACCGAGATCAGCGGCGTTTTCGTAATTGTCAGCGCTAACATACAGGTAACAGTGCGTGAAATAACCGCAAAAGTCAATGCTGGTTGTATGACTAATGTAACCATTAAGACAGTACGACGAAATTTGGCGTCAGTGGGCTCTGGCATCAGATGAGTTACGCGGGTGCCTTTGCTAACACCATGACGTAGCCTGCAGAGCCTCTCCTTGGCTCGCAACAATATCGGTTACTATTGGGGAGAATGATGTTCCGAGACAGTGTGGGGGAATTTTGGAATCAGCACTGAATGCTGATTCGCGGTTTTCGAGGAGAGCAGGGAGTTGAGCAATGCTGGCTTCGCTGCTTGCAAAGCAACACAGTGGTGGATTGGGGATCTGATCTTCCTCGGAGTTGGACGGTCTTGCGACTTGGTCGCTCGTTTTCGGAAGAACTTAGAATTCTCGGACAGCCTTCGCGGCCAGGGGTTAACAGAGTTGCTGCATTACAGAAGTCGGCGCCTACATCATCAGGACGCTGCCTACCGACGACGTGCTGCAGATTTCAGTACTGGTACAGTATTTTGCGCTCCGGCATTGTAGGACCTTACCAATTTTATACTGAATTCCTCAGCAGCATGCGCATTCGCTTTGCTACAAGTCCACCTTGCTTGTTTCTTCATGTGATCCCATTTGAGCTCTCACTACTAATTGCGATACTGCTATATAGTCGGGAGATTAGTTTTAATGCATTACCTGCTATATTCGATTCATTAGGAGCACCAGTCATTATCGTCAAAGAAAGTAGGAGCCCCTGTTCTCGAGCCAACTCTTATTCTCATAATATTTCAGTATACCCTGCCCTTTAACCCAGTATTTGTGTCGATAATTATGTACATTTATGTTCTGATGTATAATAAATCTCATTGTAATATTTAATCTGCATGTCATTTCGAAGATATATGTAGACTTCAATTTCCTGTTGTTTATTATGATAAAGTTCTCTTTTCTTCTGAATAGATTACGATTTTTATTAAGTTATTGTGAGTGTGCACTCCTTACTTTACCAACTAGCAGGGTCCACCATCATTTCCTTCCGTTACCGTTGCGCACATAATCAATTAGGCGCTATGTAAGGAGGGAGTCGAGTGCATGTCCAGTTCTCATGCAAAATTCGTCGGAATTAAAGAGGTACAAACTCTTCTCCACCCCGGCACATCGCAACCTTACAATTTGGCTACTCAAGCACGACTAACGGTTAACCCAAAACTTTCACATGTTGTAAACCATGTGTCTACATCATGTACTCTTACATCCATTATATATATTCCCGTGCAGAGGAGACGTTTTACTTGAAAGTGGCTTGCCCGGTGTCGGCCGATAAACATTACATCGTAATTCAGAATAACACAGGCACTGCAATATTGTATTCATCCGCCACTGTACGGGTGTATATATATATATATATATATATATATATATATATATATATATATATATATAATGGGTGTAGGAGTACAGGTTGTAGACACATGGTTGACGACAAAAAAATGGCTCTGAGCACTATGGGACTCAACTGCTGTGGTCATCAGTCCCCTAGAACTTAGAACTACTTAAACCTAACTAACCTAAGGACATCACACACATCCATGCCCGAGGCAGGATTCGAACCTGCGACCGTAGCAGTCGCACGGTTCCGGACTGCGCGCCTAGAACCGCGAGACCACCGCGGCCGGCGTGGTTGACGACATATAGAACTTTGGGTATGGCCGTGAGTCACGCTTGAATAGCCAAATGGTAAGGAGATCGCTCGCTATAAGCGAGAAATCCCTGAACGAGACCCGCTCCGGTGTAAAATTTCATTGTTGTCATTCCATTATACAACCGATGGTAGTCCATAATCGCAACCACAAATACATTTAATGTATTCGTAGTTGCGAATACCTTCACAAAAAGAAATACATGTTTTCGTTCCCTTCGAAGTGAAATTGAATAGGGCCGGCCGGAGTGGCCGGGCGGTTCTAGGCGCTACAGTCTAGAACCGCGCGACCGCTACGGTCGCAGGTTCGAATCCTAATCGGGCATGGATGTGTGTGATGTCCTTAGGTTAGTTAGGTTTAAGTAGGTCTAAGTCTAGGAGACTGATGACATCAGATGTTAAGTCCCATAGTTCTTAGAGCCATTTTTGAAATTGAATAGCCCGAATGCGAGACTGTCATCAATCGCTGTTGTGGAACCAGCGCACGTATGCGCTAAACAGCCAATTCCTCTGGTAGTGTGTGAGGTGTGAGGGGTACGGGAATGCAGGCTTCGAACACGAGACCTCTTAGAGACGTCCAAAGACGTGACGAAGCCACCCTGGAGGTGGCCCCTCGTGGTGGCTCCAGCTCTAGTCCCGAAGCCCTCACGTCCAGCAGAGGCACATACACTAATATCTAGCAGATCGTAGACGTAGACAAAGTCAGTTGGTGGACTGTCTGTTTGCGTGGAGTATGTCTTGGCATCTTGGCATCGGTAGTAGTCGAAGACAGGATACACCAGTTCCGAGAAGCGAGTGTTTGTAGTAGACTCGCTGAGTACCCAGCGTTGTCCGGGAATATATTTATCTCTTATACTCCATCTCTTCCTTCGTCCTCTCTCTGTCTACCTCCTCTGCTCCCTTCTCTGTCAGTTTCTATCTCCTTCTGTCGCCTCTCTCTGTCCTCGTCCTGCACACCCCACTCTCTGTCCACTTCCTCGAGCCACGACTCTCAGTCCATCTCCTCTAACCTACGTCTCTGTCCATCATCTATCGCTTTTCTCTGTCCATTTCCTCTTCCCCATCTCTCTGTCCACATCCTCCACCCTCCACTACCTGTCTATCTCCTCTCTGTCCATCTGCTACTCCGCCCTCTGTCTTTCCATCTGCCACTCACCCCACTGTCTGTTCACTTCCTTTTCCTTACCCTTTCTCTCTAGCTGCTGTTTCCCTCTCTGTCCATCTGTTCCCCTCTATCCATCTAATCTTCCTCCATGTAAGCCCATCATGAAATACCTGCTGTATGACCAAAATCTCTACAAACTTTGTTAAATATCGAACTGTTGTTTCATGGTGTAACACTTCACATTTTTGTAGGCGTAGCAGTGGCCGTTCCCTGTATTAAAGTTTAACTCCCTTGGAGTAGTAAAGAAAGAGCTCGGTTTAATGGTTCGTTGCTTCCCAGCATTCAGCTTAATTGATTTAAGGAAACTGTGGAGAACCTAAAGCTGTATGATGCCATTTGAACCATGATTCTCCCAAATCTTAATACGAATCCAATGGTCCAACCACTGCCCAACTTCACCCACTTTAAGTGAGAGCCGGCCGCGGTGGTCTCGCGGTTCTAGGCGCGCAGTCCGGAACCGTGCGACTGCTACGGTCGCATATTCGAATCCTGCCTCGGGCATGGATGTGTGTCATGTCCTTAGGTAAGTTAGGTTTAAGTAGTTCTAAGTTCTAGGGGACTAATGACCACAGCAGTTGAGTCCCATAGTGCTCAGAGCCATTTGAACTATTTTTTTTAAAGTGAGAAAGTATTTGCATAGTGGCGTACGTCAAATTAGGATCATTCACAACAATAAAATTATTTCGCATGTAAACTGATTGGACATAATATTAGACTCACCCTTCAAAATAGCACACCGGTCCCTTCAGAGCGCCGTATGTGGTATAAAACTAGTACCATGCGATCATACGACCCGCCAGCGAGGGCACAGCTAATACTAGTGAAATGGTGTATATGTGCCAGTCTGTTGTATGGAATCAGCGTAAACGTGGTCTCGGAATACCAGAAACAAACCGTCGTGTTTGAACTTACCTATGACTACACCGTGAATGAAGTTGCCCAGTTTCTTGGTGCACCAACGGGGACTGTTGTGTCTACAAAGAATGGCGTACCACTCGTAGACATTTAACATGGCGTAAGGACTGTGGGAGTGAAAATATCCTACGTGACAGGGACCGCACCCGGTTTCAAACTAGTTAGAAATTGCTGCTGATAGTGAATACAGGACAATATCATCCAGTCTCCGGGCGAATATCGCGCAAGGAGTTGCATTCAGATGACATTTGATGTCATATAACCGGCTAAGGGGTATTGCTATCAGCAGCACATAAAGCTACAAGCATTGCGTGGACGACACAACACAGAAACTGGATGGTTGCTTACAGGAGGCGAATTATGTTGTCTTCCATGTCGCGAATGTCCATCTTTTTAAGCGATGGATGCGTCGAGTGCCTATGCTACGTACAAATCCCTGGGTGTAGGAATCTTCGCGGTAACTAATAGAAGATACAAGCAAATTGGTGGCGTTCCTAGCTTTCGCAGAAAGCATATCCTCAAAAACAGGAAAAATTTTGAACAGATTTGATAATAAAAGTGTATTCCATACGCCAGCTAAGACTAGCGCGCTGCTGGATTCAGTGACAGATGATTTAGGTTTGAGGAAGCATCTACAAAATTCTCTACCGTTGCGCGAATGCCTATATTGGAGAAATGATTCGTACGGTCCAGGATTGATGAGTGTAGCAGCATGGCCACACACGTTTATTTCAGACAGAAAAATCTGCAGATTCAGAACATTGTCGTACTGAAGGACATAAAATATTGTACGATGAAACACAAGTGGTTGATCCTGGGTTGCGTTTTTCGGACTTTGTAGTGACAGAAGCTATTGAAATGCGGCTTTCTGACTTTTTTTCATCCAACGAGGCGATCCATTTCCATTGATCCACGGCCCAAACCCGATGATCACGGGCCCACTGCAGTCGTAATTGGCGATTCCGTTGGACAAACATGGGAGCACATATGGGTTGCCACCTGCGATGCCTCATTTTCAACAATGTGTACTGCACATTGTGGCCATAACTCTTGTGGCTGCGCCGTCATTGCAGTAAGCCGTCAGATTTGCCACAGATAGCCGCCTAGTCTGCTTCACCACGCGATATTCAGTCTCACAATGGGCAGTGGTTATAATGTTCTAGCTAATCAGTGTAAAACGCCTGGCATAACGTTGAAAGGTTCTAGGATTCCATAGCGTAATTTTGTTCAAAATGGTTCAAATGGTTCAAATGGTTCAAATGGTTCTAAGCACTCTGGGACTTGACATTTGACGTCATGAGTCCCCTAGACTTAGACTTACTTAAACCTAACTAACCTAAGGAGATCATACACATCCATGCCCGAGGCAAGATTCGAACTTACTATCGTAGCGGTCGCGCGGTTCCAGACTGAAGCGCCTAGAACCGATCGACCACACCGGCCGGCTGAGTTGTTCAATTTGCAATTTACTTACCGTGTCAGTAATGTTAATAATTTACATTAATGCCTATTATCTGGCATATAGACAACTGGCTTCGAATATATGGCGGTGTTTTATATATACTCAGTCGGCGATTATCGATTTCGTCTTGTGGGTGCAGTGCACTGCAGCTTGTAGAAATTGTAAATAAGTAAAATTAAGCATTAACTGTTTGACATAAGCTGCTTCTTGGTAGTAGTTTCATTTACCGGACTAGATTCGGAGGTTGTTCATCATCACCAGTATATGCTTATAACCAAAGCGAAATATTTCTTAAACTACGTTACTTATAGTGTATGTAGTAGTGTTTTATACGTATGTGATTTTTCAGTTAATTGTAATTTGTCGTGCCCTGTAGTGATGATCTCTAGCGTATGCCAAAGACAATATATCCTAACATGCATGTAGTAATACAATTGTAAAAAGCTTTGTGATAATTGACACATACGTGGAACAGCCTGAATTCCCTATGTGAAAACTCAGTTGTACTAGTCGTAACGAATCGTTACTACTTTTAACACCAGAATTCAACGACATTACGTCGAAGTAGAGCTCCTCGCCCCATCCCTCGCCTTCCATCGACTCCCCCTACAACTAATGACCTCGGTCGTAGAAGCGACGCCTACATTCTACACCTATAATTAAATTTATAACTGATGTCATAAGAGTCTCATTGTAAGGGTCCTACAAAATTGCGAGACCGATCACTAAATTGAGAGCAGTCTCTGTTTTCGTGATTTAGTTTGTTACCACACTCTCTAACGGGGCGAGAAGATTAGAATTATCTGTAGCAGCTGTGCAAAATCAATGAGTCAGACTCTCCTTTCTCTACCCTCTGATTTTATACGTAGATTGAGTTCCTTGCCTAGACAGTGCATGAGCAGCTCTTGTTAATTTTACTATTGAATCTATAGTTTATAAACTCCGTATATGTTTTCTTCTAGCCCCAGCTCCGCGACAGGCCGCGGCTGGGCGAGTTATAGGGAAGGAAGGACGTATCAGGTGCGGGGGACACGACCCAACCACACAGTAGCTGTGCTGGCTGCGGCGCTCCATGGGAAGCCCTCCGTGACAATAGCCACGAGTTGCTCATTAGGTGTAGGTGGCCCTACCCAGGTCGAAAACGGAAATCCTTTGGCGGCGCTTTGATGAGCTGCCAGACTGCAATGAGGCATTCTGCGTATCCCCCAACAATGGCAGCATTCCATACAGCGTCGTCCTCTGGCTCCAGGAGAGCGCGTGGCAAAACTCTTTTTTTTTTTTTTTTTTTTTTTTTTTTTTTTTTTTTTTTTTTTTTTTTTTTTTAACCAGATAAGCAGCCCGACACATCTCGACTCAAATAATGGAAGGAGAAACTGTCTTTGTAGTTCCGAAGCTAGGTATTCTCTAGGAAAAGACTGAATTCCTGTGTCAAGCTGGTGCCCGACTTTGGGCGTTACAGACAATCTCTCTCTCTCTCTCTCTCTCTCTCTCTCTCTCTCTCTCTCTCTCTCTCTCCACCCAATTGGACGGACAACAGAAATTAACACGGATGGGAGATAGATGACAGACTCTCAGTCATCAAATTACCACAGCATTTGTTCTTGCTATTTTTTTCCTAACATTCGCGTTTTTATTAGGTTCTCATACTTTACTATTTGTTTAATATAAGTATATGTTATAATATTTGATGTTATATAAATATAAGCTCACCTCTCTTTGAGTGGTGACTTTGTTCGATTGGCTTAATCTGCAGGACAGTTTGCGCTACTTGTATAAAGATATTTTGCTCCTTTTTCTTTTACGCTTCGTAATTCACATGTTGCAAAGATTCTGCTACTGGGTAGGAACAGTGATCAAGTAAGACTGACCTTGTGGTTTTACTAAAATGTGGGAATGATGAAATAACGTTTATCTTATGCGGAGAAGTATTCCAAATTTGTACCGCACTGTTTGTAATGGAACTTTTATAAGCCTGTGTCCTTATTGATTCGACATGGTACTTTCCTTCTCATGGACGATGAAGGAAATCTGCATTTTAATAGAGCCAACGTGGAAGTTATACGCGCCCCCGTTGAGTAAACAGTGTGATTTACGAACTAGAAACATGACTCAACTGCCGCTGGAGTGCGTTGCTATCGCGTATACCACGTTGGGGCCCACGTACCGTATGCACAAGTCTCATCGCCCCGAAGCACGTTGAACTTGGCACGCTGAACGATGACGTTTGACAGCACGGTCCGTGTGCCGACGGCTTAAGATAGTACGTGGTAAAGGCTATTCGGTTTTTAGTTTCAGAAAAGTATGAACTTCGGTAATCTTTGACTATTATTCAACATGATTTAGATATTAAAATTACTGACCCTGTTAAGTAGTTTGGTAATATTAAATCTCCCAAAGTGGTTCTCCTGAAAATATTTTTATTGTTTTAAAAAATGAAACATAGTGACATGTTTTAATGTTGTACGTATGAGGAAAAGCAAAGATGGTACCAAATATGTTAATGAAATTAATATCCACAGCATTATTTTAAAAGTCTGGGGCTGGATTAACTAATCAAGTAAAAGACGACATCAGCTGTGACTATTAAGGTTGTGCTCGGATCCCAGCGTCGGATTGGCTAAACATAACATTAATATAACATCAGAGCATGCATGGTACGTATCTGAAATTTTTTGTTTTATACGTAATAGTTAAAGAAACTTGTTCCATCTAGTGTCTAGCTAGATAGACGCCGTCATCAGAGCTTATAATCTCTGAGTTTGACAGGAACAATGGAGGGTGATCCTCGCTGTAAAAAGTGCCCCAGTCGAATGCCTCAGATGTTCTTTGGCTGTTGTGTGCTCAAGAGATGCTTAAGGAGCAGCCACTGTGTGAATAGTGTACATGTCTTCGTCGTTTTCGTATATTATTTTTGTTTCAAGTGTAATGTATTTTATCTATTTTTATGTTTAAAAATTGTGTTCGTGCATACTCTGATGACCCGGAACATTGTAACCGCCCGCTTAATGACGAATTGGTTCAACTTGAGAATGCAGTACAGTAGCGATTCTGCCTGACATGGAGCCGACAAGTTCTTGGTATGTTTCCAGAGGTACTAGATGTATATGCACTGGTGACGCAATTGTTGTGAATTACAGGCTGGATTTTTGTGGGCACACAGCCAGATGTGTTCCATCAAGTTCATATCAGGTGAATTCGATAGACAACACACGGAAATCAGTTCGTTATATGCTCCTCAAAGCAGTGTGTAATGATTCTGGACTTGTGACACGGACAGGTATCCTGCTGGAAGATGCCAAAACCGTTGGAGAAAACATCGAGCATGAAGCGATGAAGGTGGTCTGCAATGATCTTCACGTAGTCCACGGCTGTCTTAGCAACTTCGATTACTATCCACAAATGAATAATTCTGTGGAACAATACTGCTCACAGTGACCTGCATCGGTAGGAGGTGAAAGTTTATTCATCCAACGAAGCGATACATTTCCACTGATCTACGTCACAACGTCTATGATCACGTGACCCCTGCAATCGTTAATGATGATGTCATTGGGCCAACATGGGAATACGTATGCATTGCCAGCTGCAGTGCCCCGTTTTCAACAATGGGTACTGAACGGTGTAATCAGAAACCCTTGTGTATGCGCTAGCATTGTACAGTGGTGTCAGGTCTGCCAAATACCGTAACCTATCCTCCTTCACCAGACGGTATTCAATCCCGCAATGGACAGTGATCATAATGTTTCGGATCATTAGTGTAAAATGCCTGGAAGAGTGTTGAAAGTTTTGGAATTAAAAGAACAAGGGTTCTACAGCTTAACTTCTTAAAAAAAGTAGCTATGAAATGATTGTCACATACCTGGAACATTCAGAATTCGCATGTGAGGCCTCAGTTAGTTGTATTGATTGTTACGAGCCATTCCAGTTTCTGACACAAAGATTCAGACCCCTTATATCGGGGTCGAGCACCTCGCACCTCCCCCCCCCCCCCCCCCTCTCATTCTCCACACCTCCTCCATCCACTCCCCATACGATCATAGAAAGCCGAGTCTGTATTCTACCACGACAATGAAATTCATATTGATCTCATAATGGTGTCATTGCAAGGGTCCTACTAAATTGCCAGATGTATTGCTGCATTGAGAGCAATCTCTGTTTACGCGATTTAGTTCAAATGGCTCTGAGCACGAAGGGGCTTAACATCTGTGGTCATCAGTCCCCTATAACTTAGAACTACTTAAACCTAACTAACCTAAGGACATCACACAAATCCATGCCCGAGGCAGGAGTCGAACCTGCGACCGTAGCGGCCACGCGGTTCCAGACTGAAGCGCCTAGAAACGCACGGCCACACCGGCCGGCCGTGATTTAGTTGATTACCACACTCTCTAACTGGGCGAGAAGATTATAGCTATCAGAAGCAGTTGCGCAGGATATGTGCAAGAGTCTCTTTTTTTCCTACCCACTGATTTTATGTATAGATTGAGTTCCTTCCCTAGATAGAGTATAAGCAGCACTTGTTAATTCTATTATTCGATTTAATGTTTATAAACTCCGTAAATCTTGGCTCCTAGCCACAACTCTGAGACTGATAAACGTTGGCGTAGATTCGAAGCAGCACGGAATATCTTGCCTGCATCGAACATCCGAGCTCAGTTTCACTCGACGCCCAACTGGGAAACACGCTTTGACGCTGTCAGAGATGGCAGTTTTATGCACTAAATTTCGTGCCCTAAAAGCTCTAAAGCTCCGTCTAGTGGCCCTGTCGGGCCATTCAGTACCGACCGGCCGTCGTGTCGTCCTCTGTCAGCGACGTCATTCAGAAGCTTACAGAGAGTCGTGGGGTCAGCACAGAGCTTTCCCGGCGTTGATAGCTTCCCGGACGCTGGAGTTCATACTTCACACTGAAGTAGCTCTTCAGTTGACATTATAAGCCCGTTCCAGTCCGTCCACCAAGGAATAACCCGTAACAGCGCATGAAATCGAACCTGGGTTCCTCCGCCTAGGAGGCATACACGTTGACGACAGGGATAAGGGGGAGACCATTTCGCAAGCTGTATACTCCAAAATCACCTACAAATTTAAACGCGGGGTCTTTTATCATACTTTATACGTTCAATAACTGAAAAAATGTAGTGTGACTAGGGCCTCCCGTCGGGTAGACCGTTCGCCGTGTGCAAGTCTTTCAATTTGACGCCACTTCGGCGACTTGCACGTCGATGGGGATGAAATGATGATTAGGACAACACAACACCCAGACCCTGAGCGGAGAAAATCTCCGACCCAGCCGGGAATCGAACCCGGGCCCTTGGGATTGGCATTCTGTCGCGCTGACCACTCAGATACCGGGGGCGGACTCAATAACTGAAATTCCGTTGTTGCCTGGTGTTGCAGTTTCAGGTGTCTACAGTGTATATTTTCCTCCTCGTGGTATTCAATTTTAGGACTAAAAACAATCCTGCCATATCTCTCCAGTAGTGGAGACAGATTTTTTGATTGCGTCTTGAGCTTCGACATAAAATGCCCTTCCTCGATGTGTCTGAAAAAAGAAAGCAATCCAGTCAAGGAACAAAGGAGGGATGGCTTCTGTGCAGCGAGGTAGAGTGCGCAATATCAGGCTTCTACTCGGAAGCAGATTTGTTGGTAATACTATACCGCAGCCCTAAAAGCGATGGCTGCGCTCTTTGGTTCCCTAAAATTGCCTTCTCGTCTTACTTTGATGCAGAGGTTTATTCGGCTTACAGGGCGGAACTAATTTCTCTGTGTGTCGACAGTGCTTCCTGCCAACTACTTTCTTTCCTCGTAGTCTCCTAATGCTGTTTTCCTCAAAACCACCGGTTTCCTGTTACAGCGGATAATTGTTAACTAACTCGAATGTGTAAGCGAGTGCTAACTATTGAATGCGCCATCGGACTCTTACTATAGTCTGTTACGTGAGTAAAGCGGGAGTTCGCCTGGCTTCCCGTATCCTGTGAGCATGCGTCCTTGACATTTCCGTTAGAGGGTAACTGGGCCGCACTGTCACCACGTAGAGTCAAATGAAGGTGATATCTAGAATACATACTGCATATTTGCCATTGATCCATGTCACAGATAGATTATTGCTATTGCTCCTGATTTGGTTTCCTTTTCTGTACTAATTAAATGTGTGTTACGTTTTTAGGCGTTGCTCCACAATTGCAGCAGATTTCATGGAAGTCATATTTAAAATAGCACCGAAAAATCCTAAGTGAATTTCTCTATTCCGGAACCCTATGGCTACTTTACATGGGAGCATTACTGCCAAGGCATCTACATCTACATCTACATCTACATGATTACTATGCAATTCACATTTAAGTGCTTGGCAGAGGGTTCATCGAACCACAATCATACTATCACCCTACCATTCCACTCCCGAACAGCACGCGGGAAAAACGAACACCTAAACCTTTCTGTTCGAGCTCTGTTTTCTCTTATTTTATTTTGATGATCATTCCTGCCTATGTAGGTTGGGCTCAATAAAATATTTTCGCATTAGGAAGAGAAAATTGGTGACTGAAATTTCGTAAATAGATCTCACCGTGAAGAAAAATGTCTTTGCTTTAATGACTTCCATCCCAACTCGCGTATCGTATCTGCCACACTCTCTCCCCTATTACGTGACAATACAAAACGAGCTGCCCTTTTTTGCACCCTTTCGATGTCCTCCGTCAATCCCACCTGGTAAGGATCCCACACCTCGCAGCAATATTCTAACAGAGGACGAACGAGTGTAGTGTAAGCTGTCTCTTTAGTTTACTTGTTGCATCTTCTAAGTGTCCTGCCAATGAAACGAAACCTTTAGCTCGCCTTCCCCACAATATTATCTATGTGGTCTTTCCAACTGAAGTTGTGCGCAATTTTTACAACCAGGTACTTAGTTGAATTGACTGCCTTGAGAATTGTACTATTTATCGAGTAATCTAAGTCCAACGGATTTCTTTTAGAACTCATGTGGATCACCTCACACTTTTCGTTATTTAGCGTCAATTGCCACCTGCCACACCATACAGCAATCTCTTCTAAATCGCTTTGCAACTGATACTGGTCTTCTGATGACCTTACTGGACGGTAAATTACAGCATCATCTGCGAACAACCTAAGAGAACTGCTCAGATTGTCACCCAGGTCATTTTTATAGATCAGGAACAGCAGAGGTCCCTGGGGATCACCTTATATCACTTCAGTTTTACTCGATGATTTGCCGTCTATTACTACGAACCGCGACCTTCCTGACAGGAAATCACGAATCCAGTCGCACAACTGAGACGATACCCCATATGCCCGCAGCTTGATAAGAAGTCGCTTGTGAGGAACGGTGTCAAATGCTTTCTGTAAATCTAGAAATTCGGAATCAACTTGAGACCCCTGTCGATAGCGGCCATTGCTTCGTGCGAATAAGTAGCTAGCTGCGATGCACAAGAACGATGTTTTCTGAAACCAAGCTGATAACGTATCAATAGATCGTTCCCTTCGAGGCGATTCATAATGTTTGAATACAGTATATGCTCCGAAACCCTACTACAAACCGACGTCAATAATATAGGTCTGTAGTTCGATAGATTACTCCTGCTACCCTTCTTAAACACTGGTGCGACCTGCGCAATTTCCAATCAGTAGGTACAGATCTATCGGTGAGCGAGCGGTTGTATATAATTGCTAAGTAGGGAGCTATTGTATCAGCGTAATCTGAAAGAAACCTAATCGGTATACAATCTGAACCTGAAGACTTGCCTGTATCAAGCGATTTGAGTTGCTTCGCAACCCCTAAGGTATCTACTTCTGAGAAAGAGTGTCCATTTGTGTTGAAATCGAATCTACTGTGTCTTTTAAGTGTTCTTGAGTTCTTGCAAGTTGCGTAACCGAATCGGTGGATGCAACTGAGTCCATTTTAGCTTGCAAGGTGTCGTGTTGTTCCATTGTGTCTAACTGTTGCTGTGTTTGTCTCTGGTGTTGTTCCATTGTGTCTAACTTTAGAAGCTTCTGCTGTGTTTGTATCTGATTTTGTTTCATTTGTTGCATTAATTGCAATAATAATGTATTAATGTCTGGAATCTGTTCCTCTATGCTTTTCGGCAGTGCATTTGCACCGGCAACATTCACATTTTGACAAGCAGAAAATGTATCTTGACTTATTTGAGAAAACGGTGAGGACGGAAAACCTGAATGTACAGTATTTGCACGATTGTGTCCTGTCATTTCGGATTCCTGACGCGAGCTGTTGCCGACCGATCGATCGATAATGCTTCCCTGTTTCACTGCCTACACCATTATTTGCAGCTGGCTCCATTTCCCTATGCACAATTACCAAATTACTACTTTGAACATTAGTTAATTCATTACACGGTGGCGCTAACACACTGCTTTCGTCTTCACTGTCATTTCTCAGTTTACTTTGTAGCCTAGTATTACGGTTTTCACACGCCATTATTGTCACAATATTTCACACGACAACACAGAAAAACCCAATTTGAAGAGCAAAAATAAGAGAACACATTGACATAGCAAATAATAGCTAGTTAATTGCAAGCGCAGCTGTGAAATACTTGGTGCAAATCTACATGCATGTCACAACTGTTTTACTGTACAACAACGAAAGACTACAAAGGAGATTCTCTCTACAATTACGCGCTAGCATTAAACAAAAGCTACACTAATTACACAAACTACAAGAAAAAAATCAGAAGATTCCAGTGAGGTATCCTCGGCTAAGGGTCGACATATGAAACGTCCCCTTAGAAAAATTATACATAACTGTGCTTTAACTGACACATATTATTTTTATAGCGCAACGCAATCTGACTTTCAGTAATCGCTACAAAGAATGGCCCTGACTAACATTAACCTATACCTTTCACAAGTCACTTACCTCACCAAAAATCTTCGTTACTCGAACTACTGCAATACAGCGAGCGCCACTACTGCCAGCTAAATAAAAGATTCAAACTACGGAAGGCACTAACTACTGATAGGCATAGTTAGCAAATGAAAGATTTTAACAGAGAAGAAACAATGTATTTACCTTAATAGTCATAGTATATATAGCAGTTCATGACACCCAGTCTTACAAATTTCAAAACTCCGCCATCTCTCTCCCCACATCCAGCACTGCTGGCGGCTCACCTCCAACTGCGCAACGCTACGCGGTGTTAACAGCCAACTGCCAAACGCTACAATGCCGAATATTGCAACAATGCCGGCCAGCCCCAGTCTGCACACAGCACTGCCAGTGATACAGACTGCCACGTGGCGGTGGCGCTACCAATATAAGAACCTAAACAGCCTACTTACACGTTGTAGTCTAGTTTGGAGACAAAGTTGCTTGGTTCTATCCACCTCTATCATCGTTACCTGAAATTGCTGCTATTTTGCAGGAAGAATGATATAATATTTTGTTGTGAACCATACAGGACCTGTATTTATTCATTTTATACGACTGGAAGCTGTTATGAACGCCAGCAGGTTTTCTGCACCGCATTACGCATTGTAGTGTGTTGTGTTTTTGTAGAATGAAGAATGCCAGGTTAAATGTTAAGAAGTAAGTTATAGTTCTAATTTTCCAAGGATACATGAATAAGTACGAGTAACGTTCACATTATCAGTCGACCGCAAAGTGTACGACGCCTTCTAAAAAAAAGTTCAAATGTGTGTGTAATCTTACGAGACTTAATTGCTAAGGACTTCAATCCCTAAGCTTACACACCACTTAACTTACATTATCCTTGGCCGAGCAGCTCTAGGCGCTACAGTCTGGAACCGCGTGACCGCTACGGTCGCAGGTTCGCATCCTGCCTCGGGCATGGATGTGTGTGATGTCCTTAGGTTAGTTAGGTTTAAGTAGTTTTAAGCTCTAGGGGACTGATGACCTCAGATGTTAAGTCCCATAGTGCTCAGAGCCATTTGAACCATTTTTTTTTTTTTTAACCAGCCGCACAGTCCACAACTGCAGCACCTTAGACTGCTGCTTTTATTCTTTTTTTTTTTGTCGCATCTGCTCTGGGCGGACGTTGTAAGACAACCTTGTAAGTTCGTTGTTGACCGATCGATTAACACAGTTTTTTTATTACAGAGGGCAGCTAACCCTCTGACCGAACACGCTGAGCTACC